>NC_082662.1:113328678-113953678 GCF_025265405.1 Mesoplodon densirostris
CAGAAAAGAAATTCTGCTGGAAGTCCATCTAACAGGGGAATATTCTTTTACCTGAGGGAGCGTCAGCCTTGTTCTATTCAGGCCGTCAGTGGATTGGAAGAGAACTTTCCACTTTATAGGGGACAACTGACTTAGATCAGGCTGCTGATTTAAATAATGCTCTCATCCAAAATCATCCTTACAGAAACATAAAGAATAATGTTTGACCAGAAAACTGGAGACATGTGCCAGTGAATCTGACCCATAAATTAACCATCAAACCTTCTTCCCAGCACATTGACAAAGTGTATGAAGAAAGTAGAAGAGGACATAGATTTATTTGACACATGCCCCACCGTGACCAAAATGGAAAATGCAAAAAATAGGTTTAAAATATAACAAAATTATTATTAATGATTAAGAAGTTGTATATGAATGGCAATGAACTTCAGTGACTGCATTTTTAATAAAGAGATTACAACTTTCTCTTGAATTTACCCCTAGATTTGATGCGAAACAACATGTGTTTAAATAATTCATAAGTATTAAATACGTACAAATTTAGTTGCGTGAATGGCATTGCCTAATTTATTGGGTTTCCCAATAATTTCAAAGCGACAGGAAGCCAGAATACTGGAGCAATCCTCTGAGATTTCTTCAAAAATTGAAGACATCCAAGGAGGTCAGTTGGGAGAAATTAGATTGGAGAATGTGTTATGTCCCTTTGGGAGGTATGAGCAAAAAGCTTCATTTCTGCTGTAAGTCTTGGGTCTGAGCTGCCGGATCATCCGAGTTATGGCAGGGGATGCTCCGTGCCTGGTGAATTCCTTGTGATAGGAAGTAAAACAGATTTATAAAGTTCACAGGAATCTGACTGCTGGATGTTCTTCATTTGAAGAGGCCAACAGTGAAAGGAGGACCGTAGTGGTCCACACTTTACTACTCGTTTCCAAGTGTCATGATAGGAAATCATATGAGATGATGTGCAAATTTCCCTGCATCCATTATCGAAGATGAAAGGAGACTCTGTTTAGCAAGCCATGAAACAAGGGGAAATGAATTGTAAGAAAGACTTGAGGTAAGGAGACATATGTCACCAGGTAGCAAGGCCCATTTGAAATCATCTTGTACAATAAACTTGCCACCAGATCAAGTGCAACTAGGCAGGCAGGCAGTTTTAGATGTCAAGGATGGTGAAAGATAGAAAAGGGTCATCCTCCCCAGTCAAGGAAGGGAACTTCTGACTACAAGTTAGAGGACACTCCAAGTGCTCCCACCGCCTTAAACCACTGAAAGTGCGAGGTAAGGCAGGAACTCTGTGAGTCATGAGAACATAATCCAGTGAGGAGACCTGTAACAAGATATTTCCTGTTTTCAGAGTCACTGCCAAGCCAGTTATGGATGGATTTGCATTTGGGCTGGGGAGTGATTGGACCAGGCCTGTTTTGGTAGTTCCGCTTCCCCCTGGGTGGGGCAGCAAACCCCAATAAAAAGGGCCTCTGCTCCATGACGGCTATCCTCCTGCTACTCGAGTTCCGATTGAATTTGTAGAACCTGGTGAGTCTGATTCTTCAGTTCAACTTTGTCCTTGGACAACTGAATGTTGAGTTTATGGTGGAGACAGCAAGTTTGATGGGTCCAAAGTTATCATCATGGGTATAATGCTACTGAGTGGATGGGAACTTGGAATCTGGGCACAACGTTGTGTTGTATTGACTAGATTTCTGAGACCTAGTTTGAATTCCGCTATTGAAAAAGAAATCAACAGGAAAATTTTACATGAAGGGAGAAAAAGCAAAGTGTTTACCTTTTTCTATGCCTTTCTCTTGGACCTCTGCTGGGATTTCAGAGGCATTTGTCTTAGAAGGTGTCAGAGCCTTAGATTCATCCTCATTGCCCTTTGCTCTGTACATAAGTCATGCTGTCGGGGCCTCATGAGAGAAAATGGTGATAGAAATTGCTTTTGAGCTTGCCCAGGATTTTAGAACTTGTGATGGCCTTTTGTGAAGATGTCATTTTCATAAAAAAGAAAGAAAGTAAAAAATACAGAAAGAAAGAAAGACACAAACCAAAAGAGAAAACTTTGCTTGTTTCTTTAAAACAAAGACATTTTCTTTAGAAAAGTTGTGTGAGAAAAGAGAAGGTTTTCTCTGGATTGCTATAACGATTTCCTGAAGAGGGAGAGAGAAGTCAGAAATTCATGAAAAGGTATTAAAGAGATTAAAGCACATACTTAGAGATTGGTGAGATACTATCTGTTGTTATTCCAAAAGATTTTGCTCTTTTCTCTATAGGAATTCCTTGTTGTGAACAGAGTCATATACTTTCTTTCAGATATTAAGACTCCAGAAAGATGTCTTCTCAACATCAGCAGTGCAAGCAGCCCTGCCAGACACCACCAGTGTGCCCACCAAAGTGTCCTGACCCTTGCCCACCTTGCAAGTGTCCAGACCCTTGCCCACCTTGCAAGTGTTCAGACCCTTGCCCACCTATAAAGTGCCCTGACCCATGCCCACCTTGCAAGTGTCCAGACCCTTGTCCACCTTGCAAGTGTCCAGACCCTTGCCCACCTTGCAAGTGTCCAGACCCTTGCCCACCTATAAAGTGCCCTGACCCATGCCTGCCTCAGCAGTGCAAGCAGAAATGCCCTCCTGGGGCACCTGCTCATCATTGCTAGCAGAAGTGCCTGCCGAAGAGTAGGTAAGAGCTTGCCTTTTTATCTGCATCTGGAAAGGATAAGGACAATCGGCTCCACTAGTTCCACAGCTCCACCTTTATCTTCTCTTCAAAGCCTATCATGGAAAAGGAAGAAGCTTCTCCACCCTTCAGCTTCAATATGCGTGTGGTGCTTCCTGACAGACAGAGGTTTCTTATCTGAGGCTGCTGTACTGCTTCCCTCTGGGAGGTGCCCAAGAAAGCATCGCAGAGCCTCAGGAGGAAGAGCAGCAGCCTTCCTCCTGGGCGCCCTCTGAGGATTCTCTCGCTGTCTTCTGTGTCGTTCGGTCACCTGGGCCTGGGTTACTACCAGCTGAGCAATTGTTACTTATCCCCCACTTCCTGAATAAAATACAATTCTTTTCTGTGATGGGAAAATTTTTTTCTTTTTTTAAAAACCTGCTTTTTGCAATATCATATCATAATTTTGCTTGATTTCGATCTTTCTTTGATCCCGAGTTTCAGGCTCTCAGAGTCAGTGTTATATGAATTTCGAGTCGTATCAATGATTATTTCTATACAGTTTCAAATAGAGGTTATTTTCCTAATTATTGCTTGATTGGTTTGAGGAACAAGTAGTTTACCTTCTTGGGATTTCAAACCCTTTAATAAAGTGTGGGGAAAATCACATTTACAGCGCCAACTTGCTTAGGCATAAAAATTACATGAATGTGTGTCATTCAGTTGGCACAATGTCGAGCACATAATTGGCATTTGAGAGGTGGCTGATCACCATTGTCTCTGTCATCATCACCGTCACCACCACCACGACCGTCACCACCACCCCCAGGTGCTCCAGCAGGGGAGTGGCTCAGACATGCATGTAGGGCATGCAAGGAGATTCTTCAACTCTATTACCCGTTCATACTCTGTGTTCATTTTCTTTTCCAATTTAACCGAATTTTTAATCTGACACTAGAAAATAACCAGTTTGGGAAATTATTGGAGTACTCTGTATAAAATTATAATAGTTCTGAAAACATGGGTAGTACAAAAGAAAGGGAATTTAAAGGGACCTTACAAAACGAAGCGCTCCCTGCTCTCTATGTGTATAACGTGCCGTTCTGACTGCAAAACTCAACAACCTCAGGGTCTTATTATATTTTTTCACCTCGGAAATTACATTCTTGATTATTTGGACCCCCCCTTTGAGATACACTGGGGATTCCAATGTTAATCTTGATTTACAAAATGACTGTTGCTATGCAGCTTGTTTTCCAAGTGCTCAGCTAACTGGTCCAGTAAGCTGTGAAAAGGATGTGTTTATTAAGCATATCTCTTCTTGTGGTTAGAAGTAAAGGAGTCAAAGTTGCCGGAACTGCAGAAGCAAACAGATGCCCATATTACTGTTCAACGCTCATCAGTCTATGACATGAGTGAAAAATAAACACTGAGATTTGGGAGTTTTCTCTACTGTAGCTACTGTTATTTGACCTGACATAGAAATTAGTTCTTTGAGGTGGGATGCTCCCATAACAAATCTCAAAATTGTGGCATTGTCTTATGTGTCTGGACGTGGTTGGAAAGGAATCTGATATTGGAAGCCGTACATGCGGTTCTACGTGGTATTCAATGGCAAAATGTTTGCAGTAATGGTTGTCCATGGTATCTTTAGATGCAGAGCAACGGTCAGTCAATTGTTGATTTGCTCAGGGTAATTCAGTAGACGTATGTTCAGGAAAAACTTTCTGGTTGACAGGCCAGAAATGTAAAGAATGAAAAGAAAAATAATACAGCCCAGAAACTCAAAACCTTGCTTAATTAGAATACTCACTGCTTGTAAGTCCTAAAGAGTAAGAGATGAGATTAGAAGTGGTTTTCAAATAGAAGTCCAATTTCAGTTGACTGTTACGACAGAGACAAGAGACAGAAGTTGTCATCTTTCCACCTTTGTGCCAGGGAGCCTCATGGTAGCTGTATTATGTTGTGGGGAAAGGCAGTAATTTAATCAGGCCAGAAAATTACTTCTACAAAAGGACCTTCCTGAGATCCGTAGGACATAGAAATGATTGGAGGACTGAAATTATATCAGGTGCCTAATAAATCTTTGAGGGTTTTGAGATCTAAATAAAATACGTCCCAAATGAAAAAGAAAGATTTTCAAGATGACTAAAGACTTTCCTGCCCACCTTTCGTATTTTCCACCCTACGAAATCAGATATGGTAAGTACAGATGACTAAACCAGAATATACACTCTGAGACGGGTACAAGAACCCCAGAATAATCGATAAAGGAAGCTCTCTCAGAGAATAGTATCAGATCCTAAGAGAGCCAAGGAGGAGAAGGAACACAGAGATGCTCAAACATTGTTACTTTGTTGTATGATGGTTATTCCTTCATGTTTTCCCTCCGGGTTTATTGATGTATAATTGACAAATGAAATTGTACATATTTACAGTGTATAATGTGATGATTTGACATATGTGTACTTTATGCAGTGATTACCATCATCGGTCACTTAGCACATTAATCACTTCATCAGTAACAAGGTAATGTGTTTATGTCTCTCTGTTTGTGTGTGCGTGTGTGTGTGTCTGTGTGATGAGAACACTTACGGTCTAATTTCTGAGCAAGATTGAAGTACACAAGTGGGTATTATTAGCGAGATCACCATGCTGTACTGTAGACTCTGAGAACTCATTCATCGTATGATTGCAGGCTTCTACCGTTGGCCCAACATCTCCACCATTGTCCGACCCCTCAGACCCTGCTGACCACCACTGTATTCTCTGTTGCTGTGACATCTGTTAGTTCGGAAACAAATTCCTAAATAAACAATGGTGCAAAGAAGAAATAACAAATAAATAGAAAATACCTTGAGATGAACGAAATGAAAAGAAAACATACAAGACCTTTTGGGATAAATGTAATGCAACAAAAAGAGAACCACCTATGTCTGGAGATATCTATATTACAAAAGATGATTTCAAATCAGCAACCTGATAGACATGTATGCATGTGTGTGGGTTTATGACAATTGCAAAATCGTAACACTAAATACAGCAAAGTATATGCAGTGATTATTTCTGGCCATTTAATAGACATGCTCATTTTTTAACAGCTTTATGTTCTCCCCATTATATATGAAATGATATACATTCACTTTTATAACAATGTATCATATTATTTTAAAAATATATAGTAGTCAGGGAAGATATGGCTAAGCTGCAAGGAAAGTTTACGTCCTGGCTTTCTGGCACATGCTTAGCTGATGACTCTTTCACAGGTTTCAAGTGTCTCCTCTTTCTTTTCCTCTCCTCTTTGTTCTCATCTTCTTCCTGCTGTCCCATTATAAAACCCCATTCCTAAGAAACTTCCTTATTATTTGGCTAAGAGAAATTACTAGCCCTGTTCTTCCATATGACTGCAGGAAGAATTGTGAAATATATGAAATGACTATTACTAAATGCATGGGCGATATATCAAAGTACCAAACTGGATGGTTAAGGGGTAGATATTGGCAGTGAAGATAATATGGAGGTGAGTGTTCTGAAATGTGAAAAAGAAGATAGACAATAAAAAGTGAATTTTTTTTTCAAATTGCTCTCTTCAAAGACCTAAACGTTGTTGGAATGAGTGGAAAAAAGCACATATATCAGATGTGCCCTAAGTTCACATTTCACACCAATGTCAGATCATTATCTCTCCCATCCCAGCGTCACTCTGAATCATTTGTATGTGATGCTGTGAGCCTTAAATGATATCTTATATCTAGTTTTGTTTCCACAGAATTGAAGCCTGGTATTTACTTATGGAATACAGGAGATTTATTTTCTGATAAAGGAATTTTAAGCATACGACAGCGGTCTAGGGAAGAGTTCACGTCAGGTGAGATGGGACATCCTGATTCCATTAAACATGTCTTCCCACATTAAGCAGTATCATAAAGCGAGATTTGCAAATCTGTTCCTAAAGCAGGCCAGGGCCTTCACCAACCGTGACCCATCACAAGACTCTTCAGTGCCCTAGGGGACAGCACAGAGTAGTGTTCGTGTCAAGGATAGGAGGGAGGAACTGTAGAAACACTGTTGACAGCTAAATCACTGAAAAAGCAGAAATGAAATCTTTGCAGGACATGCTAAGGCACTGGTTCCTGAACTTCAGCTCTTTGCTAAAAGCTCATTATATTTTTCATAATTCCACGCCCCATGTGTCATATTACATTAATTTTGGGGGCTTTAACTTCACTTCCTAATAACTTTGAAAATGTTTATTTCAATTGGCCATAGGTGATGATGCACATGAAATGACAGATGCAATATTCAAATTATATATTGACACAAGTACGTACATATATACATACAGAAATATGGTACAGAAAGAGGGACAAGGACAGATACAGAGAGGATAAAATATCTGGAACACGCAAAGTCTGCAGAAAAGAAATTCTGCTGGAAGTCCATCTAACAGGGGAATATTCTTTTACCTGAGGGAGCGTCAGCCTTGTTCTATTCAGGCCGTCAGTGGATTGGATGAGAACTTTCCACTTTATAGGGGACAACCGACTTAGATCAGGCTGCTGATTTAAATAATGCTCTCATCCAAAATCATCCTTACAGAAACATAAAGAATAATGTTTGACCAGAAAACTGGAGACATGTGCCAGTGAATCTGACCCATAAATTAACCATCAAACCTTCTTCCCAGCACATTGACAAAGTGTATGAAGAAAGTAGAAGAGGAAATAGATTTATTTGACACATGCCCCACCGTGACCAAAATGGAAAATGCAAAAAATAGGTTTAAAATATAACAAAATTATTATTAATGATTAAGAAGTTGTATATGAATGGCAATGAACTTCAGTGACTGCATTTTTAATAAAGAGATTACAACTTTCTCTTGAATTTACCCCTAGATTTGATGCGAAACAACATGTGTTTAAATAATTCATAAGTATTAAATACGTACAAATTTAGTTGCGTGAATGGCATTGCCTAATTTATTGGGTTTCCCAATAATTTCAAAGCGACAGGAAGCCAGAATACTGGAGCAATCCTCTGAGATTTCTTCAAAAATTGAAGACATCCAAGGAGGTCAGTTGGGAGAAATTAGATTGGAGAATGTGTTATGTCCCTTTGGGAGGTATGAGCAAAAAGCTTCATTTCTGCTGTAAGTCTTGGGCCTGAGCTGCCGGATCATCCGAGTTATGGCAGGGGATGCTCCGTGCCTAGTGAATTCCTTGTGATAGGAAGTAAAACAGATTTATAAAGTTCACAGGAATCTGACTGCTGGATGTTCTTCATTTGAAGAGGCCAACAGTGAAAGGAGGACCGTAGTGGTCCACACTTTACTACTCGTTTCCAAGTGTCATGATAGGAAATCATATGAGATGATGTGCAAATTTCCCTGCGTCCATTATCGAAGATGAAAGGAGATTCTGTTTAGCAAGCCATGAAACAAGGGGAAATGAATTGTAAGAAAGACTTGAGGTAAGGAGACATATGTCACCAGGTAGCAAGGCCCATTTGAAATCATCTTGTACAATAAACTTGCCACCAGATCAAGTGCAACTAGGCAGGCAGGCAGTTTTAGATGTCAAGGATGGTGAAAGATAGAAAAGGGTCATCCTCCCCAGTCAAGGAAGGGAACTTCTGACTACAAGTTAGAGGACACTCCAAGTGCTCCCACCGCCTTAAACCACTGAAAGTGAGAGGTAAGGCAGGAACTCTGTGAGTCATGAGAACATAATCCAGTGAGGAGACCTGTAACAAGATATTTCCTGTTTTCAGAGTCACTGCCAAGCCAGTTATGGATGGATTTGCATTTGGGCTGGGGAGTGATTGGACCAGGCCTGTTTTGGTCGTTCCGCTTCCCCCTGGGTGGGGCAGCAAACCCCAATAAAAAGGGCCTCTGCTCCACGACGGCTTTCCTCCTGCTACTCGAGTTCCGATTGAATTTGTAGAACCTGGTGAGTCTGATTCTTCAGTTCAACTTTGTCCTTGGACAACTGAATGTTGAGTTTATGCTGGAGACAGCAAGTTTGATGGGTCCAAAGTTATCATCATGGGTATAATGCTACTGAGTGGATGGGAACTTGGAATCTGGGCACAATGTTGTGTTGTATTGACTAGATTTCTGAGACCTAGTTTGAATTCCGCTATTGAAAAAGAAATCAACAGGAAAATTTTACATGAAGGGAGAAAAAGCAAAGTGTTTACATTTTTCTTTGCCTTTCTCTTCGACCTCTGCTGGGATTTCAAAGACATTTGCCTTAGAAGGTGTGAGATCCTTAGATTCATCCTGATTGCCCTTGCTCTGTACATAAGTCATGCTCTCGTGACCTCATGAGAGAAAATGGTGATAGAAATTGCTTTTGAGCTTGCCCAGGATTTTAGAACTTGTGATGGCCTTTTGTGAAGATGTCATTTTCATAAAAAAGAAAGAAAGTAAAAAATACAGAAAGAAAGAAAGACACAAACGAAAAGAGAAAACTTTGCTTGTTTCCTTAAAACAAAGACATTTTCTTTAGAAAAGTTGTGTGAGAAACGAGAAGGTTTTCTCTGGATTGCTATAACGATTTTCTGAAGAGCGAGAGAGAAGTCAGAAATTCATGAAAACGTATTAAAGAGATTAAAGCACATACTTAGAGATTGGTGAGATACTATCTGTTGTTATTCCAAAAGATTTTGCTGTTTTCTCTATAGGAATTCCTTCTTGTGTACACAGTCATATACTTTCTTTCAGATATTAAGACTCCAGAAAGATGTCTTCTCAACATCAGCAGTGCAAGTAGCCCTGCCAGCCACCACCAGTGTGCCCACCAAAGTGTCCTGACCCTTGCCCAACTTGCAGGTGTCCAGACCCTTGCCAACCTTGCAAGTGCCCAGACCCTTGCCCAACTATAAAGTGCCCTGACCCATGCCCAACTTGCAAGTGTCCAGATCCTTGTCCACCTTGCAAGTGTCCAGACCCTTGCCCACCTTGCAAGTGTCCAGACCCTTGTCCAACTTGCAAGTGTACAGACCCTTGCCCACCTTGCAAGTGTCCAGACCCTTGCCCACCTTGCAAGTGCCCAGACACTTGCCCACCTATAAAGTGCCCTGATCCATGACCAACTTGCAAGTGTCCAGACCCTTGTACATCTTGCAAGTGTCCAGATCCTTACCCACCTTGCAAGTGCCCAGACCCTTGCCCACATATAAAGTGCCCTGACCCATGCCCAACTTTCAAGTGTCCAGACCCTTTTCCATCTTGCAAGTGTCCAGACCCTTGCCCAACTTGCAAGTGTCCAGACCCTTGCCCACATTGCAAGTGCTCTGACCCATGCCCACCTTGCAAGTGTACAGACCCTTGCCCAACTTGCAAGTGTCCAGACCCTTGACCAGCTATAATGTGCCGTGACCCATGCCTGCCTCAGCAGTGCAAGCAGAAATGCCCTCCTGGGGCATCTGCTCATCATTGCTAGCAGAAGTGCCCGCCGAAGATTAGGTGAGAGCTTGCCCTTTTATCTGCATCTGGAAAGGATAAGGACAATCAGATCCACTAGTTCCAGAGCTCCACCTTCATCTTGTCTTCAAAGCCTATCATGGATACGGAAGAAGCTTCTCCACCCTTCAGCCTCAATATGTGTGTGGTGCTTCCTGACAGACAGAGGTTTCTTATCTGAGGCTGCTGTACTGCTTCCCTCTGGGAGGTGCCCAAGAAAGCATCGCAGAGCCTCAGAAGGAATAGCAACTGCCTTCCTCCTGGGCGCCCTTTGAGGATTTTCTCACTGTATTCTGTGTCGTTCGGTCACCTTGGCCTGGCTTACTAGCAGCTTATCAATTGTGACTTATCCCCCACTTCCTGAATAAAATACAATTCTTTTCTGTGATGGGAAATTATTTTTCTTTTTTTTCAAACCTGCTTTTACCAATATCATATAATAATTTTACTTGATTTCGATCTTTCTTTGATCCCGAGTTTCAGGCTCTCAGAGTCAGTGTTATCTGAATTACGAGACGTATCAATGATTATTTCTATACAATTTCAAATAGGGGTTATTTTCCTAATTATTGCTTGATTGGTTTGAGGAACAAATAGTATACCTTCTTGGGATTTCAAACGCTTTAATAAAGTGTGGGTGAAATCACATTTATAGCGCCAACTTGCTTAGGCATAAAAATTACATGAATGTGTGTCATTCAGTTGGCACAATGCCGAGCACATAATTGGCATTTGAGAGGTGGCTGATCACCATTGTCTCTGTCATCATCACCGTCACCACCACCACGACCTTCACCCCCACCCCCAGGTGCTCCAGCAGGGGAGTGGCTCAGACATGCATGTAGGGCATGCAAGGAGATTCTTAATGTCTATTACCCGTTCATACTCTGTGTTCATTTTCTTTTCCAGTTTAACCGAATTTTTAATGTGACACTACAAAATACAAGTTTGGGAAATTATTGGGGTACTCTGTATAAAATTATAATAGTTCTGAAAACATAGGTAGTACAAAAGAAAGGGAATTTAAAGGGACCTTACTAAAAAAAGCGCTCCCTGCTCTTCATGTGTATAACGTGCCGTTCTTACTGCAAAACTCAACAACCTCAGGGTCTTATTATATTTTTTCACCTCTGAAATTACATTCTTGATTATTTGGACCCCCCCTTTGAGATACACTGGGGATTCCAATGTTTATCTTGATTTACAAAATGACTGTTGCTATGCAGCTTGTTTTCCAAGTGCTCAGCTTACTGGTCCAGTAAGCTGTGAAAAGGGATGTGTTTATTGAGCATATCTCTTCTTGTGGTTAGAAGTAAAGGAGTCAAAATGCCGGAACTTCAGAAGCAAACAAATGCCCATGTTACTGTTCAACGCTCATCAGACTATGACATGAGTGAAAAATAAACACTGAGATTTGGGAGTTTTCTCTACTGTAGCTACTGTTATTTGACCTGACATAGAAATTAGTTCTTTGAGGTGGGATGCTCCCATAACAAATCTCAAAATTGTGGCATTGTCTTATGTGTCTGGACGTGGTTGGAAAGGAATCTGATATTGGAAGCCGTACATGCGGTTCTACGTGGTATTCAATGGCAAAATGTTTGCAGTAATGGTTGTCCATGGTATCTTTACATGCAGAGCAACGGTTGGTCAATTGCTGATTTGCTCAGGGTAATTCAGTAGACGTATGTTCAGGAAAAACTTTCTGGTTGACAGGCCAGAAATATAAACAATGAAAAGAAAAATAATACAGCCCAGAAACTCAAAACCTTGCTGAATTAGAATACTCACTGCTTATAAGTCCTAAAGAGTAAGAGATGAGATTAGAAGTGGTTTTCAAATAGAAGTCCTATTTCTGTTGACTGTTACAACAGAGACAAGAGACAGAAGTTGTCATCTTTCCACCTTTGTGCCAGGGATCCTCATGGTAGCTGTATTATGTTGTGGGGAAAGGCAGTAATTTAATCAGGCCAGAAAATTACTTCTACAAAAGGACCTTCCTGAGATCCGTAGGACATAGAAATGATTGGAGGACAGAAATTATATCAGGTGCCTAATGAGTTTTTGAGGGAATTGAGAACTAAATAAACTACGTGCCAAAATGAAAAAGAATGTTTTTCAAGATTACTAACGACTTTCCTGCCCACATTTCCCTATTTTCCACCCTACGAAATCAGATATGGAAAGTACAGATGACTAACCCGAAATATCCACTCTGAGACGGTACAAGGACCCCAGAATAATCAATAAAGGAAGCTCTCTCAGAGAATAGTATCAGATCCTAAGAGAGCAAAGGAGGAGGATGAACACAGAAATGCTCAAACGTTGTTACTCTGTTGTATGATGGCTATTCCTTCATGTTTTCCCTCCGAGTTTATTGATGTATGATTGAGAAATTAAATTGTACATATTTACAGTGTATAATGTGATGATTTGACATATGTGTACTTTATGCAGTGATTTCCATTATCGGTCACTTAGCACATTAATCACGTCATCAGTAACAAGGTAATGTGTTTATGTCTCTGTGTTTGTCTGTGTGTGTGTGTGTGTGTGTGTGTGTGTGATGAGAACACTTATGGTCTAATTTCTGAGCAAGATTGAAGTACACAAGTGGGTATTATTTGCGAGATCACCATGCTGTAACGTAGACTCTGAGAACTTATTCATGGTATGATTGCAGGCTTCTACCGTTGGCCCAACATCTCCACCATTGTCCGACCCCTCAGACCCTGCTGACCACCATTGTAGAATCTGATGCTGTGACATCTGTTAGTTCGGAAACAAATTCCCAAATAAACAACGGTGCAAAGAAGAAATAACAAATAATTAGAAAATACCTTGAGATGAACGAAATGAAAAGAAAACATACAAGACTTTTAGGGATAAATGTAATGCAGCAAAAAGAGAGCCACCTATGTCTGGAGATATCTATATTACAAAAGATGATCTCAAATCAGCAACCTGATAGACATGTATGAATGTGTGTGGGTTTATGACAATTGCAAACTCGTAATACTAAATACAGCAAAGTATAAGCAGTGGTTATTTCTGGCCATTTAATAGACAATAGCTCATTTTTTAACAGCTTTATGTTCTCCCCATTATATATGAAATGATATACGTTCACTGTTATAACAATGTATCATATTATTTTAAAAATATATAGTAGTCAGGGAAGATGTGGCTAAGCTGCCAGGAATGTTTACATCCTGGCTTTCTGGCACATGCTTAGCTGATGACTCTTTCACAGGTATCAAGTGTCTCCTCTTTTTTTTCCTCTCCTCTTCGTTCTCATCTTCTTCCTGCTGTCCGTTTAAGAATCCCCATTCCTAAGAAGCTTCTTTATTATTTGGTTAAGAGAAATTACTAGGCCAGTTCTTCCTTCTGACTGCAGGAAGAATTATGAAAAATATGAAATGACTATTACTAAATGCATGGGCAATATATCAAAGTACCAAACTGGTTGGTTAAGTGGTAGATATTGGCAGTGAAGATAACATGGAGTTGAGTGTTCTGGAATGTGAAAAAGAAGATAGACAATAAACAGTGATTTTTTTTCAAATTGCTCTCTTCAAAGACCTAAACATTGTTGGAATGAGTGGAAAAAAGAACATATATCAGAAGTGCCCTAAGTTCACATTTCACCCCGATTTCAGAACTTTATCTCTCCCTTCCCAACGTCACACTGAATCATTTGTATGTGATGCTGTGAGCCTTAAATGATATCTTATATCTAGTTTTGTTTCCATAGAACTGAAGCCTGGTATGTGCTTATGGAATACAAGAGATTTATTTTCTGATAAAGGAATTTTAAGCATACGACAGTGGTCTAGGGAAGAGTTCACGTCAGGTGAGACGGAACATCCTGATTCCATTATACATGTTTTCCCGCATTAAACAGTATCATAAAGCGAGATTTGCAACTCTGTTCCTAAAGCAGACAGGGGCCTTCACCAAACGTGACCCATCACAAGACTCTTCAGTGCCCAAGGGGACAGCATAGAGTAGTGTTCGTGTCAAGGATAGGAGGGAGGAACTGTAGAAACACTGTTGACAGCTAAATCACTGAAAAGGCAGAAATGAAATCTTTGCAGGACATGCTAAGACACTGGTTCCTGAACTTCAGCTCTTTGCTAAAAGCTCATTATATTTGTCATAATTCCACACCCCATGTGTCATATTACATTAATTTTGGGGGCTTTAACTTCACTTCCTAATAACTTTGAAAATGTTTATTTCAATTGGCCATAGGTGATGATGCACATGAAATGACAGATGAAATATTCAAATTATATATTACAACAAGTACGTACATATATACATACAGAAATATGTTGCAGGAAGAGGGACAAGGACAGATACAGAGAGGTTAAAATATCTGGAACACGCAAAGTCTGCAGAGCAGAAATTCTGCTGGAAGTCCATCTAACAGGGGAATATTCTTTTACCTGAGGGAGCATCAGCCTTGTTCTATTCAGGCCGTCAGTGGATTAGATGAGAACTTTCCACTTTATAGGGGACAACCGACTTAGATCAGGCTGCTGATTTAAATAATGCTCTCATCCAAAATCATCCTTACAGAAACATAAAGAATAATGTTTGACCAGAAAACTGGAGACATGTGCCAGTGAATCTGACCCATAAATTAACCATCAAACCTTCTTCCCAGCACATTGACAAAGTGTATGAAGAAAGTAGAAGAGGAAATAGGTTTATTTGACACATGCCCCACTGTGACCAAAATGGAAAATGCAAAAAATAGGTTTAAAATATAACAAAATTATTATTAATGATTAAGAATTTGTATATGAATGGCAATGATCTTCAGTGACGGCATTTTTAATAAAGAGATTACAACTTTCTCTTGAATTTACCCCTAGATTTGATGTGAAACAACATGTGTTTAAATAATTCATAAGTATTAAATACGTACAAATTTAGTTGCGTGAATGGCATTGCCTAATTTATTGGGTTTCCCAATAATTTCAAAGCGACAGGAAGCCAGAAGACTGGAGCAATCCTCTGAGATTTCTTCAAAAATTGAAGACATCCAAGGAGGTCAGTTGGGAGAAATTAGATTGGAGAATGTGTTATGTCCCTTTGGGAGGTATGAGCAAAAAGCTTCATTTCTGCTGTAAGTCTTGGGCCTGAGCTGCCGGATCATCCGAGTTATGGCAGGGGATGCTCCGTGCCTGGTGAATTCCTTGTGATAGGAAGTAAAACAGATTTATAAAGTTCACAGGAATCTGACTGCTGGATGTTCTTCATTTGAAGAGGCAAACAGTGAAAGGAGGACAGTAGTGGTCCACACTTTACTATCCGTTTCCAAGTGTCATGATAGGAAATCATATGAGATGATGTGCAAATTTCCCTGCGTCCATTATCGAAGATGAAAGGAGACTCTGTTTAGCAAGCCATGAATCAAGGGGAAATTAATTGTAAGAAAGACTTGAGGTAAGGAGACATATGTCACCATTTAGCAAGGCGCTTTTGAAATCATCATGTACAATAAACTTGCCACCAGATCAAGTGCAACTAGGCAGGCAGGCAGTTATAGATGTCAAGGATGGTGAAAGATAGAAAAGGGTCATCCTCCCCAGTCAAGGAAGGGAACTTCTGACTACAAGTTAGAGGACACTCCAAGTGCTCCCACCGCCTTAAACCACTGAAAGTGCGAGGTAAGGCAGGAACTCTGTGAGTCATGAGAACATAATCCAGTGAGGAGACGTGTAACAAGATATTTCCTTTTTTCAGAGTCACTGCCAAGCCAGTTATGGATGGATTTGCATTTGGGCTGTGAAGTGATTGGAACAGGCCAGTTTTGGTAGTTCCGCTTTCCCCTGGGTGGGGCAGCAAACCCCAATAAAAAGGGCCTCTGCTCCACGACAGCTATCCTGCTACTCGAGTTCCGATTGAATTTGTAGAACCTGGTGAGTCTGATTCTTCAGTTCAACTTTGTCCTTGGACAACTGAATGTTGATTTTATGCTGGAGACAGCAAGTTTGATGGGTCCAAAGTTATCATCATGGGTATAATGCTACTGAGTGGATGGGAACTTGGAATCTGGGCACAACGTTGTGTGGTATTGACTAGATTTCTGATACCTAGTTTGAATTCCGCTATTGAAAAAGAAATCAACAGGAAAATTTTACATGAAGGGAGAAAGAGCAAAGTGTTTACCTTTTTCTTTGCCTTTCTCTTGGACCTCTGCTGGGATTTCAGGGGCATTTGTCTTAGAAGGTGTGAGATCCTTAGATTCATCCTGATTGCCCTTTGCTCTGTACATAAGTCATGCTGTCAGGACCTCATGAGAGAAAATGGTGATAGAAATTGCTTGTGAGCTTTCCCAGGGTTTTAGAACTTGTGATGGCCTTTTGTGAAGATGTCATTTCCATAAAAAAGAAGGAAAGTAAGAAATACAGAAAGAAAGAAAGACACAAACCAAAAGAGAAAACTTTGCTTGTTTCCTTAAAACAAAGACATTTTCTTTAGAAAAGTTGCGTGAGAAACGAGAAGGTTTTCTCTGGATTGCTATAACGATTTTCTGAAGAGCGAGAGAGAAGTCAGAAATTCATGAAAAGGTATTAAAGAGATTAAAGCACATACTTAGAGATTGGTGAGATACTATCTGTTGTTATTCCAAAAGAGTTTGCTGTTTTCTCTATAGGAATTCCTTGTTGTGAACACAGTCATATACTTTCTTTCAGATATTAAGACTCCAGAAAGATGTCTTCTCAACATCAGCAGTGCAAGCAGCCCTGCCAGCCACCACCAGTGTGCCCACCAACGTGTCCTGACCCTTGCCCACCTTGCAAGTGTCCAGACCCTTGCCCACCTTGCAAGTGCCCAGACCCTTGCCCACCTATAAAGTGCCCTGACCCATGCCCACCTTGCAAGTGTCCAGACCCTTGTCCACCTTGCAAGTGTCCAGACCCTTGCCCACCTTGCAAGTGTCCAGACCCTTGCCCACCTATAAAGTGCCCTGACCCATGCCTGCCTCAGCAGTGCAAGCAGAAATGCCCTCCTGGGGCACCTGCTCATCATTGCTAGCAGAAGTGCCCGCCCAAGAGTAGGTAAGAGCTTGCCCTTTTATCTGCATCTGGAAAGGATAAGGAAAATCGGCTCCACTAGTTCCACAGCTCCACCTTCATCTTCTCTTCAAAGCCTATCATGGATACGGAAGAAGCTTCTCCACCCTTCAGCCTCAATATGCGTGTGGTGCTTCCTGACAGACAGAGGTTTCTTATCTGAGGCTGCTGTACTGCTCCCCTCTGGGAGGTGCCCAAGAAAGCATCGCAGAGCCTCAGAAGGAAGAGCAGCAGCCTTCCTCCTGGGCGCCCTCTGAGGATTCTCTCGCTGTCTTCTGTGTCGTTCGGTCACCTGGGCCTGGGTTACTACCAGCTGAGCAATTGTTACTTATCCCCCACTTCCTGAATAAAATACAATTCTTTTCTCTGATGGGAAAATTTTTTTCAAACCTGCTTTTAGCAATATCATATCATAATTTCCCTGCTTTCGATCTTTCTTTGATCCCGAGTTTCAGGCTCTCAGAGTCAGTGTTATCTGAATTTCGAGTCGTATCAATGATTATTTCTATACAGTTTCAAATAGAGGTTATTTTCCTAATTATTGCTTGATTGGTTTGAGGAACAAGTAGTTTACCTTCTTGGGATTTCAAACCCTTTAATAAAGTGTGGGGAAAATCACATTTACAGCGCCAACTTGCTTAGGCATAAAAATTACATGAAGGTGTGTCATTCAGTTGGCACAATGCCGAGCACATAATTGGCATTTGAGAGGTGGCTGATCACCATTATCTCTGTCATCATCACTGACACCAGCACCACGACCGTCACCACCACACCCAGGTGCTCCAGCAGGGGAGTGGCTCAGACATGCATGTAGGGCATGTAAGGAGATTCTTAAAGTCAATTAAACGTTCATACTCTGTGTTCATTTTCTTTTCCAATTTAACCGAATTTTTAATCTGACACTAGAAAATAACCAGTTTGGGAAATTATTGGAGTACTCTGTATAAAATTATAATAGTTCTGAAAACATGGGTAGTACAAAAGAAAGGGAATTTAAAGGGAACTTACAAAACGAAGCGCTCCCTGCTCTCCATGTTTATAACGAGCCGTTCTTACTGCAAAACTCAACAACCTCAGGGTCTTATTATATATTTTTCACCTCGGAAATTACATTCTTGATTATTTTGAACCCCCCCCTTTTGAGATACACTGGGGATTCCAATGTTTATCTTGATTTACAAAATGACTGTTGCTATGCAGCTTGTTTTCCAAGTGCTCAGCTTACTGGTCCAGTAAGCAGTGAAAAGGGATGTGTTTATTAAGCATATCTCTTCTTGTGGTTAGAAGTAAAGGAGTCAAAGATGCCGGAACTGCAGAAGCAAACAGATGCCCATGTTACTGTTCAACACTCATCAGACTATGACATGAGTGAAAAATAAACACTGAGATTTGGGAGATTTCTCTGCTGTAACTACTGTTATTTGACCTGACATAAAAATTAGTTCTTTGAGGTGGGATGCTCCCATAACAAATCTCAAAATTTTGGCATTGTCTTATGTGTCTGGACGTGGTTGGAAAGGAATCTGATATTGGAAGCCGTAAATGTGGTTCTACGTGGTTTTCAATGGCAAAATGTTTGCAGTAATGGTTGTCCATGGTATCTTTAGATGCAGAGCAATGGTTGGTCAATTGTTGATTTGCTCAGGGTAATTCAGTAGACGTATGTTCAGGAAAAACTTTCTAGTTGACAGGCCAGAAATGTAAGGAATGAAAAGAAAAATAATATAGCTCAGAACCTCAAAACCTTGCTGAATTAGAATACTCACTGCTTGTAAATCCTAAAGAGTAAGAGATGAGATTAAAAGTGGTTTTCAAATAGAAGTCCAATTTCAGTTGACTGTTACAACAGAGACAAGAGACAGAAGTTGTCATCTTTCCACCTTTGTGCCAGTGAACCTCATGGTAGCTGTATTATGTTGTGGGGAAAGGCAGTAATTTAATTAGGCCAGAAAATTACTTCTACTAAAGGACCTTCCTGAGATCCGTAGGACATAGAAATGATTGGAGGCCTGAAATTATATCATTTGCCTAATAAGATTTTGAGGGAATTGAGAACTAAATAAACTACGTGCCAAAATGAAAAAGAATGATGTTCAAGATTACTAACGACTTTCCTGGCCACCTTTCCCTATTTTCCACCCTACGAAATCAGATATGGTTAGTACAGATGACTAAACCAGAATATCCAATCTGAGACGGATACAAGGACCCCAGAATAATCGATAAAGGAAGCGCTCTCAGAGAATAGTATCAGATCCTAAGAGAGCCAAGGAGGAGGAGGAACACAGAGATGCTCAAACGTTGTTACTCTGTTGTATGATGGTTATTTCTTCATGTTTTCCCTCTGGGTTTATTGATGTATAATTGACAAATGAAATTGTATATACTTACGGTGTATAATGTGATGATTTGACATATGTGTACTTTATGCAGTGATTACCATTATCGGTCACTTAGGACATTAATCACTTCATCAGTAACAAGGTAATGTGTTTATGTCTCTCTGTTTGTCTGTGTGTGTATGTGTGTGTGTGTGTGTGTGTGTGTGTGTGTGATGAGAACACTTATGGTCTAATTTCTGAGCAAGATTGAAGTACACAAGTGGGTATTATTTGCGAGATCACCATGCTGTAACGTAGACTCTGAGAACTTATTCATGGTATGATTGCAGGCTTCTACCGTTGGCCCAACATCTCCACCATTGTCCGACCCCTCAGACCCTGCTGACCACCATTGTAGAATCTGATGCTGTGACATCTGTTAGTTCAGAAACAAATTCCTAAATAAACAACGGTGCAAAGAAGAAATAACAAATAATTAGAAAATACCTTGAGATGAACGAAATGAAAAGAAAACGTACAAGACCTTTAGGGATAAATATAATGCAGCAAAAAGAGAGCCACCTATGTCTGGAGATATCTATATTACAAAAGATGATCTCAAATCAGCAACCTGATAGACATGTATGCATGTGTGTGGGTTTATGACAATTCCAAACTCGTAATACTAAATACAGCAAAGTATAAGCAGTGGTTATTTCTGGCCATTTAATAGACAATAGCTCATTTTTTAACAGCTTTATGTTCTCCCCATTATATATGAAATGATATACGTTCACTGTTATAACAATGTATCATATTATTTTAAAAATATATAGTAGTCAGGGAAGATGTGGCTAAGCTGCCAGGAAAGTTTACATCCTGGCTTTCTGGCACATGCTTAGCTGATGACTCTTTCACAGGTATCAATTGTCTCCTCTTTCTTTTCCTCTCCTCTTCGTTCTCATCTTCTTCCTTCTGTCCCATTAAAAATCCCCATTCCTAAGAAGCTTCCTTATTATTTGGTTAAGAGAAATTACTAGGCCAGTTCTTCCTTCTGACTGCAGGAAGAATTATGAAAAATATGAAATGACCATTACTAAATGCATCGGCGATATATCAAAATACCAAACTGGTTGGTTAAGTGGTAGATATTGGCAGTGAAGATAATATGGAGGTGAGTGTTCTGGAATGTGAAAAAGAAGATAGACAATAAACAGTGATTTTTTTTTCAAATTGCTCTCTTCAAAGACCTAAACATTGTTGGAATGATTGGAAAAAAGCACATATATCAGATGTGCCCTAAGTTTTCATTTCACCCCGATGTCAGAACTTTATCTCTCCCTTCCCAACGTCACACTGAATCATTTGTATGTGATGCTGTGAGCCTTAAATGATATCTTATATCTAGTTTTGTTTCCATAGAATTGAAGCCTGGTATGTGCTTATGGAATACAAGAGATTTATTTTCTGATAAAGGAATTTTAAGCATACGACAGTGGTCTAGGGAAGAGTTCACGTCAGGTGAGATGGAACATCCTGATTCCATTAAACATGTTTTCCCGCATTAAACAGTATCATAAAGCGAGATTTGCAACTCTGTTCCTAAAGCAGACAGGGGCCTTCACCAAACGTGACCCATCACAAGACTCTTCAGTGCCCAAGGGGACAGCATAGAGTAGTGTTCGTGTCAAGGATAGGAGGGAGGAACTGTAGAAACACTGTTGACAGCTAAATCACTGAAAAGGCAGAAATGAAATCTTTGCAGGACATGCTAAGACACTGGTTCCTGAACTTCAGCTCTTTGCTAAAAGCTCATTATATTTGTCATAATTCCACACCCCATGTGTCATATTACATTAATTTTGGGGGCTTTAACTTCACTTCCTAATAACTTTGAAAATGTTTATTTCAATTGGCCATAGGAGATGATGCACATGAAATGACAAATGAAATATTCAAATTATATATTACAACAAGTACGTACATATATACATACAGAAATATGTTACAGAAAGAGGGACAAGGACAGATACAGAGAGGTTAAAATATCTGGAACACACAAAGTCTGCAGAACAGAAATTCTGCTGGAAGTCCATCTAACAGGGGAATATTCTTTTACCTGAGGGAGCGTCAGCCTTGTTCTATTCAGGCCGTCAGTGGATTGGATGAGAACTTTCCACTTTATAGGGGACAACCGACTTAGATCAGGCTGCTGATTTAAATAATGCTCTCATCCAAAATCATCCTTACAGAAACATAAAGAATAATGTTTGACCAGAAAACTGGAGACATGTGCCAGTGAATCTGACCCATAAATTAACCATCAAACCTTCTTCCCAGCACAATGACAAAGTGTATGAAGAAAGTAGTAGAGGAAATAGTTTTATTTGACACATGCCCCACCGTGACCAAAATGGAAAATGCAAAAAATAGGTTTAAAATATAACAAAATTATTATTAATGATTAAGAAGTTGTGTATGAATGGCAATGATCTTCAGTGACTGCATTTTTAATAAAGAGATTACAACTTTCTCTTGAATTTACCCCTAGATTTGATGTGAAACAACATGTGTTTAAATAATTCATATGTATTAAATACGTACAAATTTAGTTGCGTGAATGGCATTGCCTAATTTATTTGGTTTCCCAATAATTTCAAAGCGACAGGAAGCCAGAATACTGGAGCAATCCTCTGAGATTTCTTTAAAAATTGAAGACATCTAAGGAGGTCAGTTGGGAGAAATTAGATTGGAGAATGTGTTATGTCCCTTTGGGAGGTATGAGCAAAAAGCTTCATTTCTGCTGTAAGTCTTGGGCCTGAGCTGCCGGATCATCCGAGTTATGGCAGGGGATGCTCTGTGCCTGGTGAATTCCTTGTGATAGGAAGTAAAACAGATTTATAAAGTTCACAGGAATCTGACTGATGGATGTTCTTCATTTGAAGAGGCAAACAGTGAAAGGAGGACCGTAGTGGTCCACACTTTACTACCCGTTTCCAAGTGTCATGATAGGAAATCATATGAGATGATGTGCAAATTTTCCTGCGTTCATTATCGAAGATGAAAGGAGAGTCTGTTCAGCAAGCCATGAAACAAGGGGAAATGAATTGTAAGAAAGACTTGAGGTAAGGAGACATATGTCACCAGGTAGCAAGGCCCTTTTGAAATCATCATGTACAATAAACTTGCCACCAGATCAAGTGCAACTAGGCAGGCAGGCAGTTTTAGATGTCAAGGATGGTGAAAGATAGAAAAGGGTCATCCTCCCCAGTCAAGGAAGGGAACTTCTGACTACAAGTTAGAGGACACTCCAAGTGCTCCCACTGCCTTAAACCACTGAAAGTGAGAGGTAAGGCAGGAACTCTGTGAGTCATGAGAACATAATCCAGTGAGGAGACCTGTAACAAGATATTTCCTGTTTTCAGAGTCACTGCCAAGCCAGTTATGGATGGATTTGCATTTGGGCTGGGGAGTGATTGGACCAGGCCAGTTTTGGTAGTTCCGCTTCCCCCTGGGTGGGGCAGCAAACCCCAATAAAAAGGGCCTGTGCTCCACGACGGCTATCCTCCTGCTACTCGAGTTCCGATTGAATTTGTAGAACCTGGTGAGTCTGATTCTTCAGTTCAACTTTGTTCTTGGACAACTGAATGTTGAGTTTATGGTGGAGACAGCAAGTTTGATGGGTCCAAAGTTATCATCATGGGTATAATGTTACTGAGTGGATGGGAACTTGGAATCTGAGCACAACGTTGTGTTGTATTGACTAGATTTCTGAGACCTAGTTTGAATTCCGCTATTGAAAAAGAAATCAACAGGAAAATTTTACATGAAGGGAGAAAGAGCAAAGTGTTTACCTTTTTCTATGCCTTTCTCTTGGACCTCTGCTGGGATTTCAGAGGCATTTGTCTTAGAAGGTGTCAGAGCCTTAGATTCATCCTCATTGCCCTTTGCTCTGTACATAAGTCATGCTGTCAGGACCTCATGAGAGAAAATGGTGATAGAAATTGCTTGTGAGCTTGCCCAGGATTTTAGAACTTGTGATGGCCTTTTGTGAAGATGTCGTTTTCATAAAAAAGAAAGAAAGTAAAAAATACAGAAAGAAAGAAAGACACAAACCAAAAGAGAAAACTTTGCTTGTTTCTTTAAAACAAAGACATTTTCTTTAGAAAAGTTGTGTGAGAAAAGAGAAGGTTTTCTCTGGATTGCTATAACGATTTCCTGAAGAGGGAGAGAGAAGTCAGAAATTCATGAAAAGGTATTAAAGAGATTAAAGCACATACTTAGAGATTGGTGAGATACTATCTGTTGTTATTCCAAAAGATTTTGCTCTTTTCTCTATAGGAATTCCTTGTTGTGAACAGAGTCATATACTTTCTTTCAGATATTAAGACTCCAGAAAGATGTCTTCTCAACATCAGCAGTGCAAGCAGCCCTGCCAGACACCACCAGTGTGCCCACCAAAGTGTCCTGACCCTTGCCCACCTTGCAAGTGTCCAGACCCTTGCCCACCTTGCAAGTGTCCAGACCCTTGCCCACCTATAAAGTGCCCTGACCCATGCCGACCTTGCAAGTGTCCAGACCCTTGTCCACCTTGCAAGTGTCCAGACCCTTGCCCACCTTGCAAGTGTCCAGACCCTTGCCCACCTATAAAGTGTCCTGACCCATGCCTGCCTCAGCAGTGCAAGCAGAAATGCCCTCCTGGCGCACCTGCTCATCATTGCTAGCAGAAGTGCCCGCCCAAGAGTAGGTAAGAGCTTGCCCTTTTATCTGCATCTGGGAAGGATAAGGACAATCAGCTCCACTAGTTCCACAGCTCCACCTTCATCTTCTCTTCAAAGCCTATCATGGATACGGAAGAAGCTTCTCCACCCTTCAGCCTCAATATGCGTGTGGTGCTTCCTGACAGACAGAGGTTTCTTATCTGAGGCTGCTGTACTGCTCCCCTCTGGGAGGTGCCCAAGAAAAAATCGCAGAGCCTCAGAAAGCAGAGCAGCAGCCTTCCTCCTGGGCGCCCTCTGAGGATTCTCTCGCTGTCTTCTGTGTCGTTCGGTCATCTGGGCCTAGGTTACTACCAGCTGAGCAATTGTTACTTATCCCCCACTTCCTGAATAAAATACAATTCTTTTCTGTGATGGGAAATTTTTTTCTTTTTTTTCAAAACTGCTTCTTGAAATATCATATCATAATTTCCCTGATTTCGATCTTTCTTTGATCCCGAGTTTCAGGCTCTCTGAGTCAATGTTATCTGAATTTCGAGTAGTATCAATGATTATTTCTATACATTTTCAAATAAAGATTATTTTCCTAATTATTGCTTGATTGGTTTGAGGAGCAAATAGTTTACCTTCTTTGGATATCAAACCCTTTAATAAAGTGTGGGGAAAATCACATTTACAGCGCCAACTTGCTTAGGCATAAAAATTACATGAAAGTGTGTCATTCAGTTGGCACAATGCCAAGCACATAATTGGCCTTTGAGAGGTGGCTGATCACCATTGTCTCTGTCATCATCACTGTCACCAGCACCACGACCGTCACCACCACCCCCAGGTGCTCCAGCAGGGGAGTGGCTCAGACATGCATGTAGGGCATGCAAGGAGATTCTTAAAGTCTATTACCCATTCATACTCTGTGTTCATTTTCTTTTCCAATTTAACCGAATTTTTAATCTGACACTAGAAAATAACAAGTTTTTGAAATTATTGGAGTACTCTGTATAAAATTATAATAGTTCTGAAAACATGGGTAGTACAAATGAAAGGGAATTTAAAGGGACCTTACAAAACGAAGCGCTCCCTGATCTCCATGTGTATAACGTGCCGTTCTTACTGCAAAACTCAACAACCTCAGGGTCTTATTATATTTTTTCAACTCGGAAATTACATTCTTGATTATTTTGACCCCCCCCTTTTGAGATACACTGGGGATTCCTATGTTTATCTTGATTTACAAAATGACTGTTGCTATGAAACTTGTTTTCCAAGTGCTCAGCTTACTGGTCCAGTAAGCTGTGAAAAGGGATGTGTTTATTAAGCATATCTCTTCTTGTGGTTAGAAGTAAAGGAGTCAAAGATGCCGGAACTGCAGAAGCAAACAGATGCCCATGTTACTGTTCAACGCTCACCAGACTATGACATGAGTGAAAAATAAACACTGAGATTTGGGAGTTTTCTCTACTGTAGCTACTGTTATTTGACCTGACATAGACATTAGTTCTTTGAGGTGGGATGCTCCCATAACAAATCTCAAAATTGTGGCATTGTCTTATGTGTCTGGACGTTGTTGGAAAGGAATTTGATATTGGAAGCCATAATTGTTGTTCTACGTGGTATTCAATGGCAAAATGTTTGCAGTAATGGTTGTCCATGGTATCTTTAGATGCAGAACAATGGTTGGTCAATTGTTGATTTGCTCAGGGTAATTCAGGAGAATTATGTTCAGGAAAAACTTTCTGGTTGACAGGCCAGAAATATAAGGAATGAAAAGAAAAATAATATAACTCAGAATCTCAAAACCTTGCTGAATTACAATACTCACTGCTTGTAAATCCTAAAGAGTAAGAGATGAGATTAAAAGTGGTTTTCAAATAGAAGTCCAATTTCAGTTGACTGTTACAACTGAGAAAAGAGACAGAAGTTGTCATCTTTCCACCTTTGTGCTAGGGAGGCTCATGGTAGCTGTAATATGTTGTGGGGAAAGGCAGTAATTTAATCAGGCCAGAAAATTACTTCTACAATAGGACCTTCCTGACATCCGTAGGACATAGAAATGATTGCAGGCCTGAAATTATATCAGGTGCCTAATAAGTCTTTGAGGGAATTGAGAACTAAATAAACTACGTGCGAAAATGAAAAAGAATGATTTTCATGATTACTAACGATTTTCCTGCCCACCTTTCCCTATTTCCCACCCTACGAAATCAGATATGGTAAGTACAGATGACTAAACCAGAATATTCAATCTGAGACGGGTAAAAGGACCCCAGAATTATCGATAAAGGACACGCTCTCAGAGAATAGTATCAGATCCTAAGAGAGCCAAGGAGGAGGAGGAACACAGAGATGCTCAAACGTTGTTACTCTGTTGTATGATGGTTATTTCTTCATGTTTTCCCTCCGGGTTTATTGATGTATAATTGACAAATGAAATTGTACATATTTACGGTGTATAATGTGATGATTTGACATATGTGTACTTTATGCAGTGATTACCATTATCGGTCACTTAGCACATTAATCACTTCATCAGTAACAAGGTAATGTGTTTATGTCTCTCTGTTTGTCTGTGTATCTGTGTGTGTGTGTGTGTGTGTGTGATGAGAACACTTATGGTCTAATTTCTGAGCAAGATTGAAGTACACATATTGGTATTATTTGCGAGATCACCATGCTGTAATGTAGACTCTGAGAACTTATTCATGGTATGATTGCAGGCTTCTACCTTTGGCCCAACATCTCCACCATTGTCCGAGCCCTCCGACCCTGCTGACCACCATTGTAGAATCTGATGCTGTGACATCTGTTAGTTCGGAAACAAATTCCTAAATAAACAACGGTGCAAAAAAGAAATAACAAATAATTAGAAAATACCTTGAGATGAACGAAATGAGAAGAAAATATACAAGACCTTTTGGGATAAATGTAATGCAGCAAAAAGAGAGCCACCTATGTCTGGAGATATCTATATTACAAAAGATGATCTCAAATCAGCAACCTGATAGACATGTATGCATGTGTGTGGGTTTATGACAATTGCAAACTCTTAATACTAAATACAGCAAAGTATAAGCAGTGGTTATTTCTGGCCATTTAATAGACAATAGCTCATTTTTTAACAGCTTTATGTTCTCCCCATTATATATGAAATGATATACGTTCACTGTTATAACAATGTATCATATTATTTTAAAAATATATACTAGTCAGGGAAGATGTGGCTAAGCTGCCAGGAAAGTTTACATCCTGGCTTTCTGGAACATGCTTAGCTGATGACTCTTTCACAGGTATCAAGTGTCTCCTCTTTCTTTTACTCTCCTCTTCGTTCTCATCTTCTCCCTGCTGTCCCATTAAAAATCCCCATTCCTAAGAAGCTTCCTTATTATTTGGTTAAGAGAAATTACTAGGCAGTGCTTCCTTCTGACTGCAGGAAGAATTATGAAAAATATGAAATGACTATTACTAAATGCATGGGCAATATATCAAAGTACCAAATTTGTTGGTTAAGTGGTAGATATTGGCAGTGAAGATAATATGGAGGTGAGTGTTCTGGAATGTGAAAAAGAAGATAGACAATAAACAGTGATTTTTTTTTTCAAATTGCTCTCTTCAAAGAACTAAACATTGTTGGAATGATTGGAAAAAAGCACATATATCAGATGTGCCCTAAGTTCACATTTCAACCCGCTGTCAGAACTTTATCTCTCCCTTCCCAACGTCACACTGAATCATTTGTATGTGATGCTGTGAGCCTTAAATGATATCTTATATCTAGTTTTGTTTCCATAGAATTGAAGCCTGGTATGTGCTTATGGAATACAAGTGATTTATTTTCTGATAAAGGAATTTTAAGCATACGACAGTGGTCTAGGGAAGAGTTCACGTCATGTGAGATGGAACATCCTGATTCCATTAAACATGATTTCCCAAATTAAACAGTATCATAAAGCGAGATTTGCAACTCTGTTCTTAAAGCAGACAGGGGCCTTCACCAAACGTGACCCATCACAAGACTCTTCAGTGCCCAAGGGGACAGCATAGAGTAGTGTTCGTGTCAAGGATAGGAGGGAGGAACTGTAGAAACACTGTTGACAGCTAAATCACTGAAAAGGCAGAAATGAAATCTTTGCAGGACATGCTAAGACACTGGTTCCTGAACTTCAGCTCTTTGCTAAAAGCTCATTATATTTGTCATAATTCCACACCTCATGTGTCATATCACATCAATTTTTGGGGCTTTAACTTCACTTCCTAATAACTTTGAAAATGTTTATTTCAATTGGCCATAGGTGATGATGCACATGAAATGACAGATGAAATATTCAAATTATATATTACAACAAGTACGTACATATATACATACAGAAATATATTACAGAAAGAGGGACAAGGACAGATACAGAGAGGTTAAAATATCTGGAACACGCAAAGTCTGCAGAGCAGAAATTCTGCTGGAAGTCCATCTAACAGGGGAATATTCTTTTACCTGAGGGAGCGTCAGCCTTGTTCTATTCAGGCCGTCAGTGGATTGGATGAGAACTTTCCACTTTATAGGGGACAACCGACTTAGATCAGGCTGCTGATTTAAATAATGCTCTCATCCAAAATCATCCTTACAGAAACATAAAGAATAATGTTTGACCAGAAAACTGGAGACATGTGCCAGTGAATCTGACCCATAAATTAACCATCAAACCTTCTTCCCAGCATATTGACAAAGTGTTTAAAGAAAGTAGAAGAGGAAATAGGTTTATTTGACACATGCCCCACCATGACCAGAATGGAAAATGCAAAAAATAGGTTTAAAATATAACAAAATTATTATTAATGATTAAGAAGTTGTATATGAATGGCAGTGATCTTCAGTGACTGCATTTTTAATAAAGAGATTACAACTTTCTCTTGAATTTACCCCTAAGTTTGATATGAAACAACATGTGTTTAAATAATTCATAAGTATTAAATACGTACAAATTTAGTTGCGTGAATGGCATTGCCTAATTTATTGGGTTTCCAATAATTTCAAAGCGACAGGAAGCCAGAATACTGGAGCAATCCTCTGAGATTTCTTTAAAAATTGAAGACATCCAAGGAGGTCAGTTGGGAGAAATTAGATTGGAGAATGTGTTATGTCCCTTTGGGAGGATATGAGCAAAAAGCTTCATTTCTGCTGAAAGTCTTGGGCCTGAGCTGCCGGATCATCCGAGTTATGGCAGGGGATGCTCCGTGCCTGGTGAATACCTTGTGATAGGAAGTAAAACAAATTTATAAAGTTCACAGGAATCTGACTGCTGGATGTTCTTCATTTGAAGAGGCAAACAGTGAAAGGAAGACTGTAGTGGTCCACACTTTACTACCCGTTTCCAAGTGTCATGATACGAAATCATATGAGATGGTGTGCAAATTTCCCTGCATCCATTATCGAAGATGAAAGGAGACTCTGCTTAGCAAGTCATGAATCACGGGGAAATGAATTGTAAGAAAGACTTGAGGTATGGAGACATATGTCACCAGGTAGCAAGGCCCTTTTGAAACCATCATGTACAATAAACTTGCCACCAGATCAAGTGCAACTAGGCAGGCAGTTTTAGATGTCAAGGATGGTGAAAGATAGAAAAGGGTCATCCTCCCCAGTCAAGGAAGGGAACTTCTGACTACAAGTTAGAGGACACTCCAACTGCTCCCACCGCCTTAAACCACTGAAAGTGAGAGGTAAGGCAGGAACTCTGTGAGTCATGAGAACATAATACAGTGCGGAGACCTCTAACAAAATATTTCCTGTTTTCAGAGTCGCTGCCAAGCCAGTTATGGATGGATTTACATTTGGGCTGGGGAGTGATTGGAACAGGCCAGTTTTGGTAGCTCCGCTTCCCCCTGGGTGGTGCAGCAAACCCCAATAAAAAGGGCCTCTGCTCCACGACGGCTATCCTCCTGCCACTCGAGTTCTGCTTGAATTTGTAGAACATGGTGAGTCTGATTCTTCAGTTCAACTTTGTTCTTGGACAACTGAATGTTGAGATTATGCTGGAGACAGCAAGTTTGATGGGTCCAAAGTTATCATCATGGGTATAATGCTACTGAGTGGATGGGAACTTGGAATCTGAGCACAACGTTGTGTTGTATTGACTAGATTCCTGATACCTAGTTTGAATTCCGCTATTGAAAAAGAAATCAACAGGAAAATTTTACTTGAAGGGAGAAAGAGCAAAGTGTTGACTTTTCTATGCCTTTCTCTGGACCTCTGCTGGGATTTCAGAGGCGTTTGTCTGAGAAGGTGTGAGATCCTTAGATTCATCCTGATTGCCCTTTGCTCTGTACATAAGTCATGCTGTCTGGACCTCATTAGAGAAAATGGTGATAGAAATTGCTTGTGAGCTTGCCCAGGATTTTAGAACTTGTGATGGCCTTTTGTGAAGATGTCGTTTTCATAAAAAGGAAAGAAAGTAAAAATTACAGAAAGAAAGAAAGACACAAACCAAAAGAGAAAACTTTGCTTGTTTCCTTAAAACAAAGACATTTTCTTTAGAAAAGTTGTGTGAGAAATGAGAAGGTTTTCTCTTTATTGCTATAACGATTTTCTGAAGAGTGAGAGAGAAGTCAGAAATTCATGAAAAGGTATTAAAGAGATTAAAGCACATACTTAGAGATTGGTGAGATACTATCTGTTGTTATTCCAAATGATTTTGCTCTTTTCTCTATAGGAATTCCTTCTTGTGAACACAGTCATATACTTTCTTTCAGATATTAAGACTCCAGAAAGATGTCTTCTCAACATCAGCATTGCAAGCAGCCCTGCCAGCCACGACCAGTGTGCCCACCAAAGTGTCCTGACCCTTGCCCACCTTGCAAGTTTCCAGACCCTTGCCCACCTTGCAAGTGCCCAGACCATTGCCCACCTAAAAAGTGCCCTGACCCATGCCCACCTTGCAAGTGTCCAGACCCTTGTCCACCTTGCAAGTGTCCAGACCCTTGCCCACCTTGCAAGTGTCCAGACCCTTGCCCACCTATAAAGTGCCCTGACCCATGCCTGCCTCAGCAGTGCAAGCAGAAATGCCCTCCTGGGGCACCTGCTCATCATTGCTAGCAGAAATGCCTGCCCAAGAGTAGGTAAGAGCTTGCCCTTTTATCTGCATCTGGAAAGGATAAGGACAATCGGCTCCACTAGATCCACAGCTCCACCTTCATCTTCTCTTCAAAGCCTATCATGGATACGGAAGAAGCTTCTCCACCCTTCAGCCTCAATATGTGTGTGGTGCTTCCTGACAGACAGAGGTTTCTTATCTGAGGCTGCTGTACTGCTTCCCTCTGGGAGGTGCCCAAGAAAGCATCGCAGAGCCTCAGAAGGAAGAGCAACAGCCTTCCTCTTGGGCGCCCTCTGAGGATTCTCTCACTGTCTTCTGTGTCGTTCGGTCACCTGGGCCTGGGTTACTACCAGCTGAGCAATTGTTACGTATCCCCCGTTTCCTGAATAAAATACAATTCTTTTGTGTGATGGGAAAATTTGTTTCTTTTTTTGAAAACCTGCTTTTAGCAATATCATATCATAATTTTGCTTGATCTCGATCTTTCTTTGATCCCGAGTTTCAGCCTCTCAGAGTCAGTGTTTTCTGAATTTCGAGTCGTGTCAATGATTATTTCTATACAGTTTCAAATAGAGGTTATTTTCCTAATTATTGCTTGATTGGTTTGAGGAACAAATAGTTTACCTTCTTGGGATTTCAAACCCTTTAATAAAGTGTGGGGAAAATCACATTTACAGCGCCAACTTGCTTAGGCATAAAAATTACATGAATGTGTGTCATTCAGTTGGCACAATGCCGAGCACATAATTGGCATTTGAGAGGTGGCTGATCACCATTGTCTTTGTCATCATCACCTTCACCACCACCACGAACGTCACCACCACTCCCAGGTGCTCCTGCAGGGGAATGGCTCAGACATGCATGTAGGGCATGCAAGGAGATTCTTAAAGTCTATTACCCATTCATACTCTGTGTTCATTTTCTTTTCCAATTTAACCGAATTTTAAATCTGACACTAGAAAATAACCAGTTTGGGAAATTATTGGGGTACTCTGTATAAAATTATAATAGTTCTGAAAACATGGGTAGTACAAACGAAAGGGAATTTAAAGGGACCTTACAAAACAAAGCGCTCCCTGCTCTCCATGTGTATAACGTGCCGTTCTTACTGCAAAACTCAACAACCTCACGGTCTTATTATATTTTTTCACCTCGGAAATTACATTCTTGATTATTTTGACCCCCACTTTGAGATACACTGGGGATTCCAATGTTAATCTTGATTTACAAAATGACTGTTGCTATGCAGCTTGTTTTCCAAGTGCTCAGCTTCCTGGTCCAGTAAGCTGTGAAAAGGGATGTGTCTATTAAGAATATCTCTTCTTGTGGTTAGAAGAAAAGGGGTCAAAGATGCCGGAACTGCAGAAGCAAACAGATGCGCATGTTACTGTTCAACGCTCATCAGACTATGACATGAGTGAAAAATAAACACTGAGATTTGGGAGTTTTCTCTACTGTAGCTACTGTTATTTGACCTGACATAGAAATTAGTTCTTTGAGGTGGGATGCTCCCATAACAAATCTCAAAATTGTGGCATTGTCTTATGTGTCTGGACGTGGTTGGAAAGGAATCTGATATTGGAAGCCGTAAATGTGGTTCTACGTGTTATTCAATGGCAAAATGTTTGCAGTAATGCTTGTCCATGGTATCTTTAGATGCAGAGCAATGGTTGGTCAATTGTTGATTTGCTCAGGGTAATTCAGTAGACGTATGTTCAGGAAAAACTTTCTGATTGACAGGCCAGAAATGTAAAGAATGAAAAGACAAATAATACAGTCCGGAAACTCAAAACCTTGCTGAATTAGAATACTCACTGCTTGTAAGTCCTAAAGAGTAAAAGATGAGATTAAAAGTGGTTTTCAAATAGAAGTCCAATTTCAGTTGACTGTTACAACTGAGAAAAGAGACAGAAGTTGGCATCTTTCCACCTTTGTGCCAGGGAGCCTCATGGTAGCTGTATTATGTTGTGGTGAAAGGCAGTAATTTAATCAGGCCAGAAAATTACTTCTACAAAAGGACCTTCCTGAGATCCGTAGGACATAGAAATGATTGGAGGACTGAAATTATATCAAGTGCCTAATAAGTTTTTGAGGGAATTGAGAACTAAATAACCTACGTGCCAATATGAAAAAGAAAGATTTTCAAGATTACTAACGACTTTCCTGGCCACCTTTCCCTATTTTCCACCCTACGAAATCAGATATGGTAAGTACATATGACTAAACCGCAATATCCACTCTGAGACGGGTACAGGGACCCAGAATAATAGATAAAGGAAGCTCTCTCAGAGAATAGTATCAGATCCTAAGAGAACCAAGGAGGAGAAGGAACAGAGATGCTCAAACATTGTTACTCTGTTGTATGATGGTTATTCCTTCATGTTTTCCCTCCGGGTTTATTGATGTATAATTGACAAATGAAATTGTACATATTTACGGTGTATAATGTGATGATTTGACATGTGTACTTTATGCAATAATTACCATCATCGGTCACTTAGCACATTAATCACTTCATCAGTAACAAGGTAATGTGTTTATGTCTGTCTCTCTGTTTGTGTGTGTGTGTGTGTGTGTGTGTGTGTGTGATGAGAACAATTAATGTCTAATTTCTGAGCAAGACTGAAGTACACAGGTGTGTATAATTAGCGAGATCACCATGCTGTACCATAGACTCTGAGAACTCATTCATTGCATGATTTCAGGCTTCTACAATTGGCCCAAAATCTCCACCATTGTCTGACCCCTCAGACCCTGCTGTCCACCATTGTACTCTCTGTTGCTGTGACATCTGTTAGTTCAGAAACAAATTCCTAAATAAACAAAGGTGCAAAGAAGAAATAACAAATAATTAGAAAATACCTTGAGATGAATGAAATGAAAAGATAACATACAAGACCTTTTGGGATAAATGTAATGCAGCGAAAAGAGAGCCACCTATGTCTGGAGATATCCATATTACAAAAGATGATCTCAAATCAGTAACCTCATAGACATGCATGCATGTGTGTGGCTTTATGAAAATTGAAAACTCATGGGACCCGGATGAAGATGGCGGAAGAGTAAGATGTGGAGATCACCTTTCTCCCCACAGATACAGCAGAAATTCATCTACACGTGGAACAACCCCTACAGAACACCTACTGAACGCTGACAGAAGACCTCAGACCCCCTAAAGGCAAGAAACACCCCACATACCTGGGTAGGACCAAAGAAAAAAGAATAAACAGAGACATAAGTATATGGACGGGACCTGCACCAGTGGGAGGGAGCCGTGAAGGAGGAAAGGTTTCCATACACTAGAAGCCCCTTCTCGGGCAGAGACTGCAGGTGGCGGAGGTGGAAAGCTTCGGAGTAGTGGAGGAGAGCACAGCAACAGCGGTGTGGAGCGCAAAGTGGAGAGAATCCAGCACAGAGGATTGGTGCCCTCATGCACACACCCGCTCGAGAGGCTTGTCTGCTCGGCTTCTTGGGTGGGCGGGGCTGGGAGCTGACGCTCAGATATCGGGTTTCAGTTGGAGTGCAGGGAGAGGACTGTGGCTGGCGGCAGGAAGACAGCTTGAAGGGGTTAGTGTACCATGGTCATCCCGGGGGATAAGTCTGGAGCTGCTGAAGAGGCAAGAGACTTTTTCTTCCCTTTTGTTTCCTGGTACATGAGGAGAGGGCATTAAGAGAGCTGCTTAAAGAAGCACCAGAGACGGGCGTGAGCCGCGGCTAAAGGCACGGACCCCAGAGACGGGCATCGGATGCTGGGGCAGCTGCTGCCACTGCCACAAGGCCTGTGTGCGAGAGCAGGTCACTGTCCACCCTGCCTTCTGGGGAGCCTGTGCACTCCGCCACTGCCGGGGTCCCGGAATCCTGGGACGGCTTTCCCTGGAAAGCACACGGAGCACCTCAGTCTGGTGCAACGTCATGCCGGGCTCTGCCGCCGCAGGCCTTCACTACACTGCGCGCCTCTCCTTCCCCTCTGCCTGAGTGCACCAGAGCCCCCGAATCAGTGGCTCCTTTAAACCCGTCATGTCTGAGCGAAGAACAGACGCCCTCTGGCGACCTATGCGCAGAGGCGGGGCCAGGTCCAAGGCTGAGACCCGGGAGCTGTGAGAGCAGAGAAGAGACAGGGAAATCTCTTTGTGCAGCCTCAGAGGCAGCGGATTAAAGCTCCACAGTCCGCTTGATGTGCCCTGCGTCTGTGGAGTGCATGAATGGACAGTGAATCATCCCAAATTGAGTAAGTGGACTTTGAGGACAAGATTTAAGACTTTCCCCCCTTTTCCTCTTTTTACAACAAATTATCCCAAATTAAGGAGGTGGACATTGAGAGCAAGGTTTCAGACGTTTCCCCCTTTTCCTCTTTTTACAACGAATTATCCCAAATTGAGTTGGTGGACTTTGAGAGCAAGATTTTTGATTTTTCCCGGTGCTCTCTTTTTGTGAATGCTTCTTTGTGAGATTTTCTCTGTATAGCTTTGCTTCCACCATATGTCCCATGGTTCTATCGGTGCGTTTTTATCCAATAATTACTTTTTAATTTTAATAATGCTACTATATTTTATACTGTATTCTATTTTACTTTACCTGCACTTTCTTTTTTTCCTACCTTCCCATCCTCCCTCCCTCCACCCCTCCTTTCCTTCTTTCTCTCTTTCTTTCCTTCCTCCCTCCCTCCCTCCGCCCCTCCTTTCCTTCTTGCACTCTTTCTTTCCTTCCTCCCTGCCTCCTGCCTTCTTCCTTTCACTAATTCTTTTTCTGTCCTTCCTCCATCCCTCCCTCCTTCGTGTCTGACTTTCTTTCCTTCTACCTCCCTCCTGACTTTCTTTCTTTCTTTCTTTCAGTCCTTCCTACCTCCCTCCCTCCTTTCTTTCTTCCTTCCTTCCTTCCTTTCTTTCCTTCTTCCTTTCTTTCTCTCTCTCTCTCTTTCTTCTACTAAATATTTCTTTCTACTTTTTCTCCCTTTTATTCTGAGCCATGTAGATGAAAGGCTCTTGGTGCTGCAGCCAGGAGTCAGTGCTGTGCCTCTGAAGTGGGAGAGCCAACGTCAGGACACGGGTCCACAAGAGACCTCCCATCAAGCAGCGAAAATCTCCCAGAGATCTCCATCTCAACACCAGCACCCAGCTTCAGTCAATGACCAGCAAGCTACAGTGCTGGTCACCCTATGCCAAGCTACTAGCAAGGCAGGAACACAACCCCACCCATTAGCAGAGAGGCTGCCTAAAAACATAATAAGGCCACAGGCACCCCAAAACACACCACCAGACATGGACCTGTCCACCAGAAAGACAAGATCGAGCCTCAACCACCAAAACACAGGCACTAGTCCCCCCCACCAAGAAGCCTACACAACCTACTGAAACAACCATAGCCACTGGGGACAGACACCAAAAACAACGGGAACTACAAATCTGCAGCCTGCAAAATGGAGACCCCAAACACAGTAAGATAAGCAAAATGAGAAGACAGAAAAACACACAGCAGGTGAAGGAGCAAGATAAAAGCCTACCAGACCTAACAAGTGAAGAGGTAATAGGCACTCTACCTGAAAAAGAATTCAGAATAATGATAGTAAAGATGATCCAAGATTCTATTTCCAAGATCCAAAATCTTGGAAATAGAATAGACAAAATGCAAGAAACTGTTAACAACAACCTAGAAGAACTAAAGATGAATCAAGCATCGATTAAAAACACAATAAATGAAATGAAAAATACTCTAGATGGGATCAATAGCATAATAACTGAGACAGAAGAATGGATAAGTGAGGTGGAAGATAAAATAATGGAAATAACTGATGCAGAGGAAAATAAAGAAAAAAGACTGAAAAGAACACAGGACAGTCTCAGAGACCTCTGGTACAACATTAAACGCACCAATATTCGAATTATAGGGGTTCCAGAAGAAGAAGAGAAAAAGAAAGGGACTGAGAAAATATTTGAAGAGATTATAGTTGAAAACTTCCCTAATATAGGAAAGGAAATAGTTCAAGTCAAGGAGGCACAGAGAGTCCATACAGAACAAATCCAAGGAGAAATACGCCAAGACACATATTAATCAAACTGTCAAAAAAGAAACACAAAGAAATCATATTAAATGCAGCAAGGCAAAAACACCAAATAATACACAAGGGAATCCCCATCAGGATAACAGCTCATCTCTCAGCAGAAACTCTACAAGCCAAAAGGGAATGGCAGGACATAATTAAAGTGATGAAGGAGAAAAACCTGCAACCAAGATTACTCTACCCAGCAAGGATCTCATTCAGATTTGATGGAGAAATTAAAACGTTTACAGACAAGCAAAAGCTGAGAGAGTTCAGCACCACAAAACCAGCTTTACAACAAATGCTAAAGGAACTTCTCTAGGCAAGAAACACAACAGAAGGAATATACCTACAATAACGAACCCAAAGCAATTAAGGAAATGGGAATAGGCACATACATATCAATAATTACCTTAAATGTAAATGGACTAAATGCTCCCACCAAAAGACACAGACTGGCTGAATGGATACAAAAACAAGACCCATATATATGCTGTCTACAAGAGACCCACTTCAGAACTAGAGACACATACAGACTGAAAGTAAGGGGATGGAAAAAGATATTCCATGCAAATGGAAATCAAAAGAAAGCTGGAGTAGCAATTCTTATATCAGACAAAATAGACTTTAAAATAAAGACTATTAGAAGAGACAAAGAAGGACACTACATAATGATAAAGGGATAGATCCAAGAAGATATAGCAATTGTAAATATTTATGCACCCAACATAGGAGCACCTCAATACATAAGGCAAATACTAACAGCCATAAAAGGAGAAATCGACAGTAACACACTCATAGTAGGGGACTTTAACACCCCACTTTCACCAATGAACAGATCATCCAAAATGAAAATAAATAAGGAAACACAAGCTTTAAATGATACATTAAACAAGATGGACTTAATTGATATTTATAGGACATTCCATTCAAAAACAACAGAATACACATTTTTCTCAAGTGCTCATGGAACATTCTCCAGGATAGATCATATCTTGGGTCACAAATCAAGCCTTGGTAAATTTAAGAAAATTGAAATTGTATCAAGTATCAATTCCGACCACAATGCTATGAGACTAGACATCAATAAGAGGAAAAGGTCTGTAAAAAATACAAGCACACAGAGGCTAAACAATACACTACTCAATAACGAAGTGATCACTGAAGAAATCAAAGAGGAAATTTAAAAATACCTAGAAACAAATGACAATGGAGACACGACGACCCAAATCCTTTGAGACGCAGCAAAGGCAGGTCTAAGGGGGAAGTTTATAGCAATAAAATCCCACCTTAAGAAACAGGAAACATCTCGAGTAAACAACCTGACCCTACACCTAAAGCAATTAGAGAAAGAAGAACAAAAAACCCCCAAAGTTAGCAGAAGGAAAGAAATCATAATGATCAGGTCAGAAATAAAAGAAAAAGAAATGAAGGAAACGATAGCATAGATCAATAAAACTAAAAGCTGGTTCTTTGAGAAGATAAACAAAATTGACAAAGCATTAGCCAGACTCATCAAGAAAAAAAGGGAGAAGACTCAAATCAATAGAATTAGAAATGAAAAAGGAGAAGTAGCAACTGACACTGCAGAAATACAAAAGATCATGAGAGATTACTACAAGAAACACTACGCCAATAAGATGGACAACCGGGAAGAAATGGACAAATTCTTAAAAATGCACAACCTGCCAAGACTGACTCAGGAAGAAACAGAAAATATGAATAGACCAAACACAAGCACTGAAATTGAAACTGTGATTAAAAATCTTCCAACAAACAAAAGCCCAGGTCCAGATGGCTTCACAGACGAATGCTATCAATAATTTAGAGAAGAGCTAACACCCATTCTTCTCAAACTCTTCCAAAAAATTCGGAGGAAGGAACACTCCCAAACTCATTCTATGAGGCCGCAATCACCTTGATACCAAAACTAGACAAGGATGTCACAAAGAAAGAAAACTACAGGCCAATATCACTGATGAACATAGATGCAAAAATTCTCAACCAAATACTAGCAAACAGAATCCAACAGCACATTAAAACGATCATACACCATGATCAAGTGGGGTTTATTCCAGGAATGCAAGGATTCTTTAATACATGCAAATCAATCAATGCCATACACCATATTAACAAGTTGAAGTAGAAAAGCCATATGATCATCTCAATAGATGCAGAGAAAGCTTTTGACAAAATTCAAAACCCATTTGTGATAAAAACCCTGCAGAAAGTAGGCATAGAGGGAACTTTCCTCAACATAATAAAGGCCATATATGACAAACCCGGAGCCAAAATTGTCCTCAGTGGTAAAAAACTGAAACCATTTCCACTAAGATCAGGAACAAGACAAAGCTGCCCACTCTCACCACTCTTATTCAACCTAGTTTTGGAAGTTTTAGCCACAGCAATTTGAGAAGAAAAGGAAATAAAATGAATTTTATTTTGAAATGAAAATGAAATGAAAGGAAAAGAAGAAGTAAAGGTGTCACTGTTTGCAGATGACATGATACTATACATAGAGAATCCTAAAGTTGCTACCAGAAAACTACTAGAGCTAATCAATGAATTTGGTTAAGTAGCAGGATACAAAATTAATGCACAGAAATCTCTGGCATTCTTGTACACTAATGATGAAAAATCTGAAAATGAAATCAAGAAAACACTCCCATTTACCATTGCAACAAAAAGAATAAAGTATCTAGGAATAAACCTACCTAAGGAGACAAAAGACCTGTATGCAGAAAATTATAAGACACTGATGAAAGAAATTAAAGATGATACAAATAGATGGAGAGATATACCATGCTCCTGGATTGGAAGAATCAATATTGTGAAAATGACTCTACTACCCAAAGCAATCTACAGATTCAATGCAATCCCTATCAAACTACCTCTGTCATTTTTCACAGGACAACAACAAAAATTTTCAAAATTTGTTTGGAACAACAAAAGACCCCGAATAGCCAAAGCAATCCTGAGAACGAAAAACGGAGCTGGAGGAATCAGGCTCCCTGACTTCAGACTATACTACAAAGCTACAGTAATCAAGACAGTGTGGTACTGGCATAAAAACAGAAAGTTAGATCAATGGAACAGGATAGAAAGCGAAGAGATAAACCCACGCCCATATGGTCAACTTATCTTTGATAAAGGAGGCAGGAATGTACAGTGGAGAAAGAACAGCCTCTTCAATAACTGCTGCTGGGAAAACTGGACAGGTACATCTAAAAGTATGAGATTAGATCATACCCTAACACCATACAAAAGACTAAGCTCAAAATGGATTAAAGACCTAAATGTAAGGCCAGAAACTATCAAACTCTTAGAGGAAAACATAGGTAGAACACTCTATGACATAAATCACAATAAGATCCTTTTGGACTCACCTCCTAGAGAAATGGAAATAAAAACAAAGATAAACAAATGGGACCTAATGAAACTTTAATCCTTTTGCACAGCAAAGGAAGCCATAAACAAGACCAAAAGACAACCCTCAGAATGGGAGAAAATATTTGCAAATGAAGCAACTGACAAAGGATTAATCTCCGATATTTATAAACAGCACATGCAGCTCAATAGCAAAAAAACAAACAACCCAATCCAAAAATGGGCAGAAGACTTAAACAGACATTTCTCCAAAGAAGATATACAGACTGGCAACAAACACATGAAAGAATGCTCAACATCATTAATCATTAGAGAAATGCAAATCAAAACTACAATGAGATATCATCTCACACCAGTCAGAATGGCCATCATCAAGAAATCTAGAAACAATAAATGCTGGAGAGGGTGTGGAGAAAAGGGAACACTCTTGCACTGCTGGTGAGAATGTTAGTTGGTACAGCCACTATGGAGAACAGTATGGAGGTTCCTTAAAAAACTAAAAATAGAACTACCATATGACCCAGCAATCCCACTACTAGGCATATACCCTGAGAAAACCATAATTCAAAAAGAGACATGTACCAAAATGTTCATTGCAGCTCTATTCACAATAGCCCGTAGCTCGAAACAGCCTATGTGTCCATCATCAGATGAATGGATAAAGAAGATATGGCACATATATACAATGGAATATTACTCAGCCATATAAAGAAACGAAACTGAGCTATTTGTAATGATGTGGATAGACATAGAGTCAGTCATACAGAGTGAAGTAAGTCAGAAAGAGAAATAGAAATACTGTATGCTAACACATATATATGGAATTTTTAAAAATGTCATGAAGAACCTAGGGGTAAAACGGGAATAAAGACACAGACCTACTTTAGAATGGACTTGAGGATATGGGAAATGGGAAGGGTAAGATGTGACAAAGCGAAATAGAACCATGGACATATATACAGTACCAAACATAAGGTAGATAGATAGTGGGAAGCAGTTGCAGAGCACAGGGAGATCAGCTCGGTGCTTTGTGACCACCTGGAGGGGTGTGATGTGGAGGGTGGAAGGGAGTGAGGTGCATGGGGGAAGAGATGTGGGAACAGATGTATATGTATGACTGATTCACTTTGTTATAAAGCAGAAACTAATAAAAAAAATTGAAAACTCGTAACACAAAATAAAGCAAAGTATAAGTAGTGATTATTCCTGGCCATTTAATAGACATGCTCATTTTTTAACAGCTTTATGTTCACCACATTATATATGAAATGATATAAGTTCATTTTTATAAAAATTTATCATATTTTTAAAAAAACATATAGTAGTCAGGGAAGATGTGGCTAAGCTACAAGGAAAGTTTATATCCTGGCTTTCTGGCACATGCTTAGCTGATGACTCTTTCACAGGTTTCAAGTGTCTCCTCTTCCTTTTCCTCTCCTCTTCGTTCTCATCTTCTTCCTGCTGTCCCATTATGAAACCCCATTCCTAAGAAACTTCCTTATTATTTGGCTAAGAGAAATTACTAGACCAGTTCTTCCTTCTGACTGCAGGAAGGATTATGAAATATATGAAATGACTATTACTTAATGCATGGGCAATATATCAAAATACCAAACTGGTTGGTTAAGGGGTAGATATTGGCAATGAAGATAATATGAGGTGAGTGTTCTGGAATGTGAAAAAGAAGATAGAAAATAAACAGTGAAAATTTTTTTAAATTGCTCTCTTCAAAGACCTAAACATTGTTGGAATGAGTGGAAAGTAGCAAATATATCAGTGTGCCCTAAGTTCACATTTCACCCTGATGTCAGACCTTTAGTGCTTTGCTTATCTCTTCCTTCCCAACGTCACTCTGAATCATTTGTATGTGATGCTGTGAGTCTTAAATGGTATCTTATATCTACTTTTGGTTGCACAGAATTGAAGCCTGGTATTTACTTATGGAATACAAGAGATCTATTTTCTGATAAAGGAATTTTAAGCATATGACAGCAGTCAAGGGAAGAGTTCACGTCAGGTGAGATGGGACACCCTGATTCCATTAAACATGTTTTTCCACATTAAACAGTATCATAAAGCGAGATTTGCAACTCTGTTCCTAAAGCAGACAGGGGCCTTCACCAAACGTGACCCATCACAAGACTTCATTGCCCAAGGAGACAGCATAGAGTATTGTTCATCTCAATGATAGGAGGGAGGAACTGTAGAATCACTGTTGACAGATAAATCACTGAAAAGGCAGAAATGAAATCTTTGCAGGACATGCTAAGGCACTGGTTCCTGAACTTCAGCTCTTTGTTAAAAGCTCATTATATTTGTCATAATTCCACACCCCATGTGTCATAGTACATTAATTATTTTGGCTTTAACTTCACTTCCTAATAACTTTGAAAACGTTTATTTCAATTGGCCATAGGTAATGATGCACATGAAATGACAGATGAAATATTCAAATTATATATTACAAGAAGTACGTACATATATACATACAGAAATATGTTACAGAAAGAGGGACAAGGACAGATACAGAGAGGTTAAAATATCTGGAACACGCAAAGTCTGCAGAGCAGAAATTCTGCTGGAAGTCCATCTAACAGGGGAATATTCTTTTACCTGAGGGAGCGTCAGCCTTGTTCTATTCAGGCCGTCAGTGGATTGGATGAGAACTTTCCACTTTATAGAGGGCAACCGACTTAGATCAGGCTACTGATTTAAATAATGTTCTCATCCAAAATCATCCTTACAGAAACATAAAGAATAATGTTTGACCAGAAAACTGGAGACATGTGCCAGTGAATCTGACCCATAAATTAACCATCAGGCCTTTTTCCCAGCCCATTGACAAAGTGTATGAAGAAAGTCAAAGAGGAAATAGGTTTATTTGACACATGCCCCACCGTGACCATAATGGAAAATGCAAAAAATAGGTTTAAAATATAACAAAATTATTATTAATGATTAAGTTATTGTATATGAATGGCAATGAACTTCAGTGACTGCATTTTTAATAAAGAGATTACAACTTTTTCTTGAATTTACCCCTAGATTTGATGTGAAGCAACATGTGTTTAAATAATTCATAAGTATTAAGTATATACAAATTTAGTTGTGTGAATGGCATTGCCTAATGTATTGGGTTTCCCAATAATTTCAAAGCGACAGGAAGCCAGAAAATTGGAACAATCCTCTGAGATTTTTTCAAAAATATAAGACATCCAAGGAGGTCAGTTGGGAGAAATTAGATTGGAGAATGTGTTTTGTCCCTTTGGGAGGCATGAGCAAAAAGCTTCATTTCTGTTGTAAGTCTTGGGTCTGAGCTGCCTGATCATCCGAGTTATGGCAGGGGATGCTCCGTGCCTGCTGAATTCCTTGTGACACGAAATAAAACAGATTTGTAAAGTTCACAGGAATCTGACTGCTGGATGTTCTTTATATGAATAGGCAAACAGTGAAAGGAGTACCATAGTGTTCCACACTTTACTACCTCTTTCCCATTGTCATGATAGGAAATCATGTGAGATAATCTGCAAATTTCCCTCAGTCCATTTTCGAAGATGAAAGAGAGTTTGTTTAGCAAGTGATGAATCAAGGGGAAATGAATTATAAGAAAGTCTTGAGGTAAGGGGTCATGTGTCACCAGGTGGCAAGGCCTTTTTCAAACCATAATGTACAACAAGATAGGCATTGGATCAAGTGCAAATAGGCAGGCAGTTTTAGATGTCAATAATGGTGAAAGATAGAAAAGTGTCCTCCACCCCAGTCAAGGAAGGGAAATTGTGTCTACAAGTTAGAGGACGCTCTAAGTGCTCTCACTGCCTTGAACCACTGAAGCATAGAGCTACGGCAGGGACTCTGTGAGTCATGAGAACTTAATCCCATGAGGAGATACTGTAAGAGGATATTTACTCTTTTCTGAGTACCTGTCAAGCAAGTTATGGATGGATTTGCTTTTAGTTTGGGAAATGATTGGACCAGGCAACTTTAGGTAGTTCAACTTCCCCCTCGGTGGGGCAGTAAGTGCCAATATAAAGGTCCTCTGCTTCACGATGTCTATACTCCTGCTACTCATGTTCCGATGGACCTTGGAGAACCTGGTGAGATTGATTCTTCAATTCAGTTTTGCTCCTGGAAACCAGAATGTTGAGTTTATGCTTGACAGCAAGTTTGATGGGTGCAAAATTATGATCATGCGTATAATGCTACTTAGTAGTAGGGAATTTGCAATCTGGGCACAATCTTTTATTGTATTTACTAGATTTCTGATACCTAGTTTGAATTCCTCTGTTGAAAAAGCAACTAACAAGATTTTTTTACATGAAGGGAGAAAGATCAAAGTATTTACCTTTTTGTATGCCTTTCTCTTGTACCTCTGTTTCACAGCAGAAGCGTGTCATTTCAGAGGCATTTATCTTAGAAGATGTGAGACCATTTCATTCATTCTGATTGTCCTTTGCTCTGTACATATGTCGTCCTATCGGGGCCTCATGAGAGAAAATGGTGATAGAAATTGCTTGTGAGCTTGCCCAGGATTTTGGGAATTGTGACGACCTTTTCTGAAGATGTCGTTTTCATAAAAAGAAAGAAAGTAAAAATGAAAGAAAGAAAGACAGAAACCAAAAGAGAAAACTTCGCTTCTTTCTTTAAAACAAAGATATTTTCTTTAGAAAAATTATATGAGAAAAGAGAAGGTTTTCTCTGGGCTGATGTAACCATTTTCTGAAGAGCGAGAGAGAAGTCAGAAATTCATTAAAAGGTATTAAAGAGATTAAAGCACATACTTAGAGATTGGTGACATACTATCTGTTGTCATTCCAAAAGATTTTGCTCTTTTCTCTATAGGAATTCCTTCTTGTGAGCACAGCCATATACTTTCTTTCAGATATTCAGACTCCAGAAAGATGTCTTCTCAACATCAGCAGTGCAAGCAGCCCTGCCAGCCACCACCGTTGTGCCCATATATGTGTCATGACCCTTGCCCACCTTGTAAGTGTCCAGACCCTTGCCCACCTATAAAGTGCCCTGACCCATGCCTGCCTCAGCAGTGCAAGCAGAAATGCCCTCCTGCTCATCATTGTTAGAAGAAGTGCCCACCCAAGAGTAGGTAGGAGCTTGACCTTTTATGTGCATCTGGAAAGGATAAGGACAATAGGCTCATCTAGTTCCAGAGCTCCACCTTCATCTTGTCTTCAAATCCTATCATGGATACGGAAGAAGCTTCTCCACCCTTCAGCCTCAATATGTGTGTGGTGCTTCCTCACAGACAGAGGTTTCTTATCTGAGGTTGCTGTACTGCTTCCCTCTCGGACGTGCCCACTAAAGCATCGCAGAGCCTCAGAAGGAAGAGCAGCAGCCTTCCTCCTGGGCGCCCTCTGAGGATTCTCTCGCTATCTTCTGTGTCAGTCTGTCCCCTGGACCTGGGTTATTACCAGCTGAGCAATTGTTACTCATCGTCCACTTCTAAATAAAATACAATTCATTTCTGTGATGCGAAGAAAATTTTCTTTCTTTTAAAATCTTCTTTTAGCAATATCATATCATAATTTTGCTTCATTTCTATCCATCTTTGATACCGAATTTCAGGCTCTCAGAGTCAGTGTTATCTGAATTTTGAGTCGTATCAGTGATTATTCCTACACAATATCAAATCAAGGTTATTTTCCTAATTATTGGTTTTTTGCTTTGAGGAACAAATTGTTTACCTTCATTGGATTTCAAACCCTTTAATTAAGTGTGGGGAAAATCACATTAACTGTGCCAAATTGCTTAGGCATAAAAATTACATGAATGTGTCATTCAGTTGGCACAATGCCGTGCAGATAATTGGCCTTTGAGAGGTGGCCGTTAACACTTGTCTCTGTCATCATCACCTTCACCACCACCACCACCGTCACCACCATACCTAGGTGCTCCAGCAGGGCAGTGGCTCAGTCATACCTAGTAGAGCATGCAAGGAGATCCTTAAACTCTATTACCCGTTCATATTCTGTGTTCCTTTCATTTTCCTATTTAACCGAATTTTTAATCTGACACCACCAAATAACCAGTTTGCGAAATTATTGGGATACTCTGTATAAAATTATAATAGTTCTGAAAACATGGGTAGGACAAAAGAAAGGGAATTTAAAGGCACATTACCAGACAAAGCACTACATGCTCTCCATGTGTACAACGTGCTTTTACTGCAAAACTCAACAACCTCAGTGACTTATTAGGTTTTTTCACCTCGGAAATTACATTCTTGATAATTTTGGCCCCACCTTTGAGATACATTGGGGACTCCAATGTTTATCTTGATTTACAAAATGACTGTTGCTATGCAGCTTGTTTTCCAAGTGCTCAGCTTACTCGTCCAGTAAGTTTTGAAATGTCAGGTGTTCATTAACCATATCTCTTCTCGTGGTTAGAATTAAAGGAGTCAAACATGCCAGAACTGCAAAAGCAAAGAGATGGCCATGATACTAATCAACGATCACCAGACTATGATATGAGTGAAAAATCAACACTGATATTAGGGAGTTGTCTGTACTGTAGCTACTGTTATTTAAACTGACATAGAAATTAGGTATTTGAGGAGGGATGCTCCCATAACGTAAGGTAAAATTGTGGAATTGGCTTATGTGTCTCGAGATGATGGAAAGGAATCTGATATTTGAAGCAGTAAATGTGGTTCCACATGTTACTCAATGACAAAATATTTGCAGTAATGTTTGTCCATGTTATGTTTAGTGGCAGACCAACGGTTTGTCATTTCTTGATTTGCCCATGATATTTCAGTAGACGTATGTTCAGGAAAAATTTTCTGGTTCAGAGGCCACAAATATGAAGAATGAAGAAATATATACCACAGTTCAGAAAATCTAAACCTTGTTGAATTAGAAAACTCAATGCTTCTTAAGTCCTAAAGAATAAGACATGAGAGTAGAAGTGTTTTTCAAATAGAAGTCCAATTTCAGTTGACTGTTACAACAGAGAAAACAAACAGAAGTCGTCATCTTTCCACCCATTTGCCAGGGGGCCTCATAGTAGGTGAATTGTCTTAGGGGGAAAGACAGTAATTTAATCAGCACAGAAAATTACTTCTACAAAAGGACCTTCCTGAGATCCGTAGGACATAGAAATGATAAGAGGACTGAAATTATATCAGGTGCCTAATAAGTTTTTGAGGGAACTGAGAACTAAATAAACTATGTGCCAAAACGAAAAAGAATGATTTTCAAGATTACTAACGACTTTCCTGCCCACCTTTCCCTGTTTCCCACACTAGGAAATCAGATATGGTAAGTACAGAAGACTAAACCGTAATATCCAGTCTAAGACGGGTACAATGACGCCAGAGAATAATCGATAAAGGAAGCTCTCTCAGAGAATAGTATCAGATCCTAAGAGAGTCAGGGAGGAGAAGGAACACATAGATGCTCAAACACTGTTACTCTGTTGTATGATGGTTATTCCTTCATGCGTTCCCTCTGCACTTATTGAGGTATAATTGACAAACGAAATTGTACATATGTACAGTGTATGATGTGATGATTTGACATATGTGTACTTTATGCAGTGATTAAAAACATCGGTCATTTAGCACATTAATCATTTCATCAGTAACCATGTAATGTGTTTATGTCTCTCTGTTTGTGTGTGTGTGTGTGTGTGTGTGTGTGTGTGTGTGTGTGTGATGAGAACACTTACAGTCTAATTTCTGAGCAAGATTGAAGTACACAACTGGGTATTATTAGCGAGATCACCATGCTGTACCGTAGACTCTGAGAACTCATTCATTGTATGATTGCAGGCTTCTACTGTTGGCCCAACATCTCCATTATTGTCTGACCCCTCAGACCCGGCTGACCACCATTCTATTCTCTGTTGTTGTAGCATCTGTTAGTTTGGAAACACATTCCAAATTAAACAAAGGTGTGAAGAAGGAATAGCATATAAATAGAAAATAACTTGACATGAGCAAAATGAAAAGAAAACATACAAGATCTTTTGGGATAAATGTAATGCAGCACAAAGAGAGCCACTTATGCATGGAGATATCTATATTACAAAAGATGACTTAAATCTGTAACCTGATAGACATGTATGCATATGTGTGGGTTTATGAAAATTGAAAACTCGTAACACTAAATACAGCAAAGCTTAAGCTGTGATTACTTTTGGCCATTTAATAGACATGCTCTTTTTTTAACGGCTTTATGTTCTCCCTATTATATATGAGATGATATACCTTAATTTTTAAAACAATGTATCATATTATTTTGAAAATATATAGTAGTCAGTGAAGATGTGGCTGAGCTGCAATGAAAGATTTTGACCTGGCCTCCTGGCACATGCCTAGCTGATGACTCATTCACAGGTTTCAAGTGTCTCCTCTTTCTGTTCCTCTCCAATTCATTCCCCTCTGCTTCCTGCTCTCCCATTATAAAGCCCCATTCCTAAGAAGCTTCTTGATTATTTGGCTAAGTCAAATTACTAGGCTACTTATTCCTTCTGATTGCAGAAAGAATTATGAAAGACATAAAGGACTATTATTAAATGCATGGACATTATGTTAAAGTACCAAATTTAATTGATAAGTGGTCGATATTTGCAGTGAAGATAATATGGCAGTTGGAGGGCGCTGGAACGTGAAGTAGAAGAAAGACAATAAACAGTGAAATATTTTTTTTCAAATTATTTTCCTAAAAGACCTAAAACATTGTTGAAATGGGTGGAACAAAGCAAATATATAAGATGTGCCCTAAGTCCAAATGTCATCCCGATGTCAGACCTTTAGTGCTTTGCTTACCTCTCCCTTATCAACGTCACTCTGAATCATTTTTATGTGATGCTGTGAGTCTTAAATGGTATCTAATATCTAGCATTGGTTTCACACAATAAAAACCTGGTATTTACTTATGGAATTCAAGAGACTTATTTCCTAATAAAGAATTTGAAGCACATGACAGCAGTCTAGGGAAGAGTTCATCGTCAGGTGAGATGGGACATCCTGATTCCATTAAACATGTTTTCCCACATTAAAGAGTATCATAAAACGAGACTTGTAAGTCTATTCCTAAACCACACACGGGCCTTCACCAGCCATGACCCATCACAAGACACTTCAGTGCCCAAGGGGACAGCATAGAGTAGTGTTCGTGTCCAGGATAAGAGGGAGGAACTGTAGAAACACTGTTGACAGCTAAATCACTGAAAAGGCAGAAATGAAATCTTGGGAGGACATGCCAAGGCTCTCGTTCCTGAACTTCAGTTCTTTGCCAGAAGCTCATTTTATATGTCATAATTCCACACCCCATGTGTCATATTACATTAATTTGTTTGGCTTTAAGATCACTTCCTGATAACTTTGAAAATGTTTATTTTAATTGGTCATACGTAATGATACACGAGAAAGGACAGATGAAATATTCAAATTATATATTACACCATGTGCATCCATATATACATACAGAAATATGGACAGAAAGAGGGGCAAGGACAGATACAGAGAGGTTAAAATGTCTGGAACACGCAAAGTCTGCAGAGCAGAAATTCTGCTGGAAATCCATCTAACAGGGGAATATTCTTTTCACTGAGGGAGCATCAGCCTTGTTTTCTTCAGTCCATCAGTGGATTGAATGAGAACTTTCCACATTATAGAGGGAAAGTGACTTAGATCAGGCTACTGATTTAAGTAATGCTCTCATCCAAAATCATCCTTACAGAAACATAAAGAATAATGTTTGACCAGAAATCTGGAGACATGTGCCAATGTATCTGACCCATAAATAAACCATCAAACATTCCTTCCAGCACATTGACAAAGTGTATGGAGAAAGTAGAACAGGAAATAGGTTTATTTGACATACATGCCCTACCACGACCAAAATGGAAAATGCAAAATGTAGGTTTTAAAAATAACAAAATTATTATTAATGATTAAGAAATTTTATAATAATGTCAATCAACTTGAGTGACTGCATTTTTAATAAAGTGATTACAACTTTCTATTGAATTTGCCACTAGATTTGATGTGAAACATGTTTTTAAATAATTAATAAGTAGTAAATACATACAAAATTAGTTGTGGGAATGGCATCGCATAATTTATTTGGTTTTCCAATAATTTCAAAGTGAGAGGAATCCAGAAAATTTGATCAATCCTCTGAGATTACTTCAAAAATTGAAGACATCCAAGGATGTTTGTTGGGAGAAATTAGATAGGAAAATGTGTTATGTCCCTTTGGGAGGTATGAGCAAAATGCTTCATTTCTGTTGTAAGTCTTCGATCTGAGCTGCCAGATCATCAGAGTTATGGCAGGGGATTCTCCGTGTCTGGTGAATTCCTTGTGACAGGAAGTAAAACAGATTTATAAAGTTCACAGGAATCTGACTGCTGGATGTTCTTCATTTGAAGAGGCAAACAGTGAAAGGAGGACCGTAGTGGTCCACCCTTTACTACCCGTTTCCAAGTGTCATGATAGGAAATCAAATGACATGGTCTGCAAATTTCCCTCAGTCCATTTTCGAAGACGAAAGGAGACATTGTTTAGAAAGCCATGAATCAAGGGGAAATGAATTGTAAGAAAGACTTGAGGTAAGGAGACATGTGTCACCAGGTGTCAAGGCCCTTTTCAAACCATTACGTACAACAGAATAGCCACCAGATCAAGTGCAACTAGGCAGGCAGTTTTAGAAGTCAAGGATGGTGAAAGATAGAAAAGTGTCATCCACCCAAGTGAAGGAAGGGAAATTTTGACTACAAGTTAGAGAATGCTACAAATGCTCCCACCGCCTATAACACCAAAAACTGAGAGCTATGGCAGGGACTCCATGAGTCATGAGAACATAATCCAGTGAGGAGATCCTGTAACAGGATATTTCCTGTTTTCAGAGTCCCGGTCAAGCCAGTTATGCATGGATTTGCATTTGGGTTGTGAAATGATTGGACCACGTCAGTTTCGGTACTTCCCTTTCCCACTGGGTGGGGCAGTAAATGCTAATAAAAAGGTCCTCTGCTCCGTGATCGCTATCCTCCTGCTACTCGAGTTCCGATTGACATTGGAGAACCTGGTGAGTCTGATTCTTCAGTTCAATTTTGTTCTTGGACACCCGAATGTTGAGTTTATGTTGGAGACAGCAAGTTTGATGGGTCCAAAGTTATGATCATGGTTATAATGCTACTTAGTAAATGGGAACTTGGAATCTGGGCACAGTGTTTTATACTATTTACTAGATTTCTGATACCTAGTTTAAAGTCCTCTATTGGAAAAGAAACTAACAGGAAATTTTTGCATGAAGGGAGAAAGAGCAATGTATTTACCTTTTTCTATGCCTTTCTCTTGGAACTTGGCTTCACGGTAGGAGCATGTCATTTCAGAGGCATTTATCTTAGAAGGTGTGAGACCCTGATCTTCATCTTGATTGCCCTTTGCTCTGTACATAAGTCATCCTGTCGGGACCTCATGAGAGTAAATGGTGATAGAAATTGCTTGTGAGCCTGCCCAGGATTTTAGAACTTCTGATGGCCTTTTCTGAGGATGTCGTTTACATAAAAAGAAAGAAAGTCAAAATGAAAGAAAGAAAGACACAAACCAAAAGAGAAAACATCACTTGTTTCTTTAAAACAAAGATATTTTCTTTAGAAAAGTTATATAAGAAAAGAGAAGGTTTTCTCTGGGCTGATGGAATGATTTTCTGAAGAGCGAGAGAGAAGTCAGAAATTCATTAAAAGGTATTAAAGAGATTAAAGCACATACTTAGAGATTGGTGAGATACTATCTGTTGTTACTCCACATGATTATGCTCTTTTGCCATAGGATTTTCTTCTTGTGAACACAGTCATATACTTTCTTTCAGATATTAAGACTCCAGAAAGATGTCTTCTCAACATCAGCAGTGCAAGCAGCCCTGCCAGCCACCACCAGTGTGCCCACCTAAGTGTTGTGACCCTTGCCCACCTTGCAAGTGTCCATGCCCTTGCCCACCTTGCAAGTGTCCAGACCCTTGCCCACCTATAAAGTGCCCTGACCCATGCCTGCCTCAGCAGTGCAAGCAGAAATGTCCTCCTGGGGCACCTGCTCATCATTGTTAGCAGAAGTGCCCACCCAAGAGTAGGTAAGAGCTTGACGTTTTATCTGCATCTGGAAAGGATAAGGACAATCGGCTCAACTACGTCCCCTGCTTCACCTTCATCTTCTCTTCATAGCCTATCATGGATACGGAAGAGACTTCTCCACACTTAAGCCTCAATACACGTGTGGTGCTTCCTGACAGACAGAGGTTTCTTATCTGCAGCTGCTGTACTGCGTCCCTCTTGGAGGTGCCCCAGAAAACATCACAGAGCGTCAGAAGGAAGAGCAGCAGCCTTCCTCCTGGGTGCCCTCTGAGGATTCTCTCGCTGTCTTCTTTGTCGCTCGGTTACCTGGGAATGGGTTTCTACCAGCTGAGCATCTGTTACTTATCCTCCACTTCCTGAATAAAATACAATTCTTTTGTGTGATGGGAAAAGAATTTCTTTCTTTTAAAACCTGCTTTTAGCAATATCATATCATAATTTTGCTTGATTTCTATCTTTCATTGATCCCGAGTTTCAGGCTCTCAGAGTCAGTGTTATCTGAATTTTGAGTCGTATCAATGATTATTTCTATACAGTTTCAAATCGAGGTTATTTTTCTAATTATTGCTTGATTGATTTGAGGAACAAGTTGTTTACCTTCTTGGGATTTCAAACCTTTTAATAAAGTGTGGGGAAAATCACATTTACAGCGCCAACTTGCTTAGGCATAATAATTACATGAATGTGTGTCATTCAGTTGGCACAATGCCGAGCACATAATTGGCATTTGAGAGGTGGCCGATCTCCATTGTCCCTGTCATCATCACAATCACCACCACCACGACCGGCACCACCACTCCCAGTTGCTCCAGCAGGGGAGTGGCTCAGACATACGTTGTAGGGCATGCAAGGAGATTCTTAAACTCTATTACCCGTTCATATTCTGTGTTCATTTTCTTTTCCAATTTAACCGAATTTTCAATCTAACACGACAAAATAACCAGTTTGGGAAATTATTGGGGTACTCTGTTTAAAATTATAATAGTTCTGAAAACATGGTTAGCACAATAGAAAGGGAATATAAAGGGACCTTACCAGACAAAGCGCTACCTGCTCTCCATGTGCACCACGTGCCCATCTTACTGCAAAAGTCAAAAACCTCAGGGTCTTATTAAATTTTTTCACCTCGGAAATTACATTCTTGATTATCTTGACCCCACCTTTGAAATACACTGGGGATTCCAATGTTTATCTTGATTTACAAAATGACTGTTGCTATGCAGCTTGTTTTACAAGTGCTCAGCTTACTGTTCCAGTAACATGTGAAAAATGAGGTGCTCATTCAGCATATATCTTCTAGTGGTTAAAAGTAAAGGAGTCAAAGATGCCAGAACTGCAGAAGCAAACAGATGCCCACGTTACTGTTCAATGCTCATCAGACTATGATATGAGTGAACACTCAACACTGGTATTTGGGACTTGTCTCTACTGTAGCTACTGTTATTTGACCTGACATAGAAATTAGTTATTTGAAGTGGGATGCTTCCATAACTAATCTTAAAATCTTGTCATTGGCGTATGTGTCTGGAGGTGGTTGAAAAGCAGTCTGATATTGGAAGCCATAAATGCGATTCTACATGTTATTCAATGACAAAATGTTTGCAGTAATGGTTGTCCATGGTATCTTTAGAGGCAGACCAACGGTTGGTCATTTGTAACTTTCCCAGGATATCTCAGTAGACGTATGTTCAGGAAAACTTTCTGGTTTCACGCCAGAAATGTAAAGATTGAAAAGAAAAATAATACAGCCCAGAAACTCAAAACCTTTTTGAATTAGAAAACTCACTGCATGTAAGGCCTAAAGAGTAAGAAATGAGATTAGAAGTGGTTTTCAACTAGAAGTCCAATTTCATTTGACTGCTACAGCAGAGAAAAGAGACAGAAGTTGTCAATTTTCCACCTGTGTGCCAGAGAGCCTCATATTAGCTGTATTGTGTTAGTGGGAAAGGCAGTAATTTAATCAGGCCAGAAAATTACTTCTACAGAAGGATCTTACTGAGAACCGTAGGACATAGAAATGATTGGAGGACTGAAATTATATCAGGCGCCTAATAAGGTTTTGAGGGAAGTGAGAACTTTATAAACTATATGCCATAAAGAAAAAGAATGATTTTCATGATTACTAATGACTTTCCCACCTACCTTTCCCTATTTTCCAAACTACGAAGTTCGATATTGTCAGTACAGGTGACTAAACCTTAATATCCACTCTGAAACGGGTACAAGGATCCAAGAGAATAACTGATAAAGGAAACTCTCTCAGAGAATAGTATCAGATCCTAAGAAAGCCAAGGAGGAGAAGGAACACAGAGATGCTCAAACATTGTTACTCTCTTGTACGATGGTTATTCCTTCATGCTTTCCCTCTGGGTTTATTGATGTATAATTGACAGACGAAATTGTACATATTTATGGTGTATAATGTGATGATTTGACATATGTGTACTTTATTTAGTGATTAGCAATGTCGGTCCCTTAACACATTAAGCACTTCATCAGTAACAATGTAATGTGTTTATATGTCACTGTTTGTGTGTGTGTGTGTGTGGGATGAGAATACTTATTGTCTAATTTCTTAGCAAGATTCAAGTACACAACTGAGTGTTATTAGCTAGATCACCATGCTGTACTGTAGACTCTGAGAACTCATTCATTGTATGATTGCAGGCTTGTGCCCTTTCCCAACATCTCCACCTGTGTCCGACCCCTCAGACGCTGCTCACAACCATTCTACTCACTGTCGTTGTGACCTCTGTTAGTTTGGAAACACAATCCAAAATAAAAAATGGTGTGAAGAAGAAATAACAAATATATAGGAAATAACTTGAGATGAACGAAATGAAAAGAAAACATACAAGAACTTTCGGGATAAATATAATGCAGCACAAAGAGATCCACCTATGCCTGGACATATATATATTATAAAAGGTGACCTATAATCAATAACCTGATAGACATGTATGCATGTGTGTGGGTTTATGAAAATTGAAAACTTGTAACACTAAATACAGCAAAGTATAAGCAGTGATTATTTTTGACCATTTAATAGACATGCTCATTTTTTAACAGCTTTATTTTCTCCCCAATATATATTAAATGATATACCTTAGTTTTATAAAAATGCATCATATTACTTTAAAAATATATAGCAGTCAGTGAAGATGTGGCTGAGCTGCAAGGAAAGTTTACGTGCTGGCCTCCTGGCACATGCCATGTGATGACACTTTCACAGGTTTCAAGTGTCTCCTCTTTCTGTTCCTCTCCAATTCATTCCCCTCTTCTGCCAGATCTCCCGTTATACAGCCCCATTCCTAAGAAGCTTCATGATTATTTAGGTAAAACAAATTACTAGGCTACTTGTTCCTTCTGATTGCAGAAAGAATTATGAAAGACACAAAAGGACTATTATTAAATGCATGGGCATTATGTCAAAGTACCAAATTTAATGCATAAGGGGTCGATATTGGCAGTGAAGATAATATGACAGTTGGAGGGTTCTGGAACGTGAAGAAGAAGAAAGACAATAAACAGTGAAATAGTTTTTCAAATTATTCTCTTCGAAGACCTAAAACATTGATGGAATAAGTGGAACAAAGCAAATATATCAGATGTGCCCTAAGTCCAAATTTCATCCCGATGTCAGACCTTTAGTGCTTTGCTTACCTCTCCCTTATCAACATCACTCTGAATCATTTTTATGTGATGCTGTGAGCCTTAAATGGTATCTTATATTTAACTTTGGTTTCACACAATAGAAACCTGGTATTTACTTATGGAATTCAAGAGACTTATTTCCTAATAAAGAATTTTAAGCACATGACAGCGGTCTAGGGAAGAGTTCGCGTCGGGTGAGAAGGGACATCCTGATTCCATTAAGCATGTTTTCCCACATTAAAGAGTATCATAAAACGAGACTTGTAAGTCTATTCCTAAACCACACACGGGCCTTCACCAGCCATGATCCATCACAAGACACTTCAGTGCCCAAGGAGACAGCATAGAGTAGTGTTCGTGTCCAGGATAGGAGGGAGGAACTGTAGAAACACTGTTGACAGCTAAATCACTGAAAAGGCAGAAATGAAATCTTTGGAGGACATGCCAAGGTTCTCATTCCTGAAATTCAGCTCTTTGCCAGAAACTCATTATATATGTCATAATTCCACACCCCATGTGTCATATTACATTAATATGTTTGGCTTTAAAATCACTTCCTGATAACTTTGAAAATGCTTATTTTAATTGGTCATAGGTAATGATACACGTGAAAGGACAGATGAAATATTCAAATTATATATTACAACATGTGCGTCCATATATACATACAGAAATATGGACAGAAAGAGGGGCAAGGACAGATACAGAGAGGTTAAAATGTCTGGAACATGCAAAGTCAGCAGAGCAGAAATTCTGCTGGAAATCCATCTAACAGGGGAATATTCTTTTCACTGAGGGAGCATCAGCCTTGTTTTCTTCAGTCCATCAGTGGATTGAATGAGAACTTTCCACATTATAGAGGGAAAGTGACTTAGATCAGGCTACTGATTTAAGTAATGCTCTCATCCAAAATCATCCTTACAGAAACATAAAGAATAATGTTTGACCAGAAATCTGGAGACATGTGCCAATGTATCTGACCCATAAATAAACCATCAAACATTCCTTCCAGCACATTGACAAAGTGTATGGAGAAAGTAGAACAGGAAATAGGTTTATTTGACATACATGCCCTACCACGACCAAAATGGAAAATGCAAAATGTAGGTTTTAAAAATAACAAAATTATTATTAATGATTAAGAAATTTTATAATAATGTCAATCAACTTGAGTGACTGCATTTTTAATAAAGTGATTACAACTTTCTATTGAATTTGCCACTAGATTTGATGTGAAACATGTTTTTAAATAATTAATAAGTAGTAAATACATACAAAATTAGTTGTGGGAATGGCATCGCATAATTTATTTGGTTTTCCAATAATTTCAAAGTGAGAGGAATCCAGAAAATTTGATCAATCCTCTGAGATTACTTCAAAAATTGAAGACATCCAAGGATGTTTGTTGGGAGAAATTAGATAGGAAAATGTGTTATGTCCCTTTGGGAGGTATGAGCAAAATGCTTCATTTCTGTTGTAAGTCTTCGATCTGAGCTGCCAGATCATCAGAGTTATGGCAGGGGATTCTCCGTGTCTGGTGAATTCCTTGTGACAGGAAGTAAAACAGATTTATAAAGTTCACAGGAATCTGACTGCTGGATGTTCTTCATTTGAAGAGGCAAACAGTGAAAGGAGGACCGTAGTGGTCCACCCTTTACTACCCGTTTCCAAGTGTCATGATAGGAAATCAAATGACATGGTCTGCAAATTTCCCTCAGTCCATTTTCGAAGACGAAAGGAGACATTGTTTAGAAAGCCATGAATCAAGGGGAAATGAATTGTAAGAAAGACTTGAGGTAAGGAGACATGTGTCACCAGGTGTCAAGGCCCTTTTCAAACCATTACGTACAACAGAATAGCCACCAGATCAAGTGCAACTAGGCAGGCAGTTTTAGAAGTCAAGGATGGTGAAAGATAGAAAAGTGTCATCCACCCAAGTGAAGGAAGGGAAATTTTGACTACAAGTTAGAGAATGCTACAAATGCTCCCACCGCCTATAACACCAAAAACTGAGAGCTATGGCAGGGACTCCATGAGTCATGAGAACATAATCCAGTGAGGAGATCCTGTAACAGGATATTTCCTGTTTTCAGAGTCCCGGTCAAGCCAGTTATGCATGGATTTGCATTTGGGTTGTGAAATGATTGGACCACGTCAGTTTCGGTACTTCCCTTTCCCACTGGGTGGGGCAGTAAATGCTAATAAAAAGGTCCTCTGCTCCGTGATCGCTATCCTCCTGCTACTCGAGTTCCGATTGACATTGGAGAACCTGGTGAGTCTGATTCTTCAGTTCAATTTTGTTCTTGGACACCCGAATGTTGAGTTTATGTTGGAGACAGCAAGTTTGATGGGTCCAAAGTTATGATCATGGTTATAATGCTACTTAGTAAATGGGAACTTGGAATCTGGGCACAGTGTTTTATACTATTTACTAGATTTCTGATACCTAGTTTAAAGTCCTCTATTGGAAAAGAAACTAACAGGAAATTTTTGCATGAAGGGAGAAAGAGCAATGTATTTACCTTTTTCTATGCCTTTCTCTTGGAACTTGGCTTCACGGTAGGAGCATGTCATTTCAGAGGCATTTATCTTAGAAGGTGTGAGACCCTGATCTTCATCTTGATTGCCCTTTGCTCTGTACATAAGTCATCCTGTCGGGACCTCATGAGAGTAAATGGTGATAGAAATTGCTTGTGAGCCTGCCCAGGATTTTAGAACTTCTGATGGCCTTTTCTGAGGATGTCGTTTACATAAAAAGAAAGAAAGTCAAAATGAAAGAAAGAAAGACACAAACCAAAAGAGAAAACATCACTTGTTTCTTTAAAACAAAGATATTTTCTTTAGAAAAGTTATATAAGAAAAGAGAAGGTTTTCTCTGGGCTGATGGAATGATTTTCTGAAGAGCGAGAGAGAAGTCAGAAATTCATTAAAAGGTATTAAAGAGATTAAAGCACATACTTAGAGATTGGTGAGATACTATCTGTTGTTACTCCACATGATTATGCTCTTTTGCCATAGGATTTTCTTCTTGTGAACACAGTCATATACTTTCTTTCAGATATTAAGACTCCAGAAAGATGTCTTCTCAACATCAGCAGTGCAAGCAGCCCTGCCAGCCACCACCAGTGTGCCCACCTAAGTGTTGTGACCCTTGCCCACCTTGCAAGTGTCCATGCCCTTGCCCACCTTGCAAGTGTCCAGACCCTTGCCCACCTATAAAGTGCCCTGACCCATGCCTGCCTCAGCAGTGCAAGCAGAAATGTCCTCCTGGGGCACCTGCTCATCATTGTTAGCAGAAGTGCCCACCCAAGAGTAGGTAAGAGCTTGACGTTTTATCTGCATCTGGAAAGGATAAGGACAATCGGCTCAACTACGTCCCCTGCTTCACCTTCATCTTCTCTTCATAGCCTATCATGGATACGGAAGAGACTTCTCCACACTTAAGCCTCAATACACGTGTGGTGCTTCCTGACAGACAGAGGTTTCTTATCTGCAGCTGCTGTACTGCGTCCCTCTTGGAGGTGCCCCAGAAAACATCACAGAGCGTCAGAAGGAAGAGCAGCAGCCTTCCTCCTGGGTGCCCTCTGAGGATTCTCTCGCTGTCTTCTTTGTCGCTCGGTTACCTGGGAATGGGTTTCTACCAGCTGAGCATCTGTTACTTATCCTCCACTTCCTGAATAAAATACAATTCTTTTGTGTGATGGGAAAAGAATTTCTTTCTTTTAAAACCTGCTTTTAGCAATATCATATCATAATTTTGCTTGATTTCTATCTTTCATTGATCCCGAGTTTCAGGCTCTCAGAGTCAGTGTTATCTGAATTTTGAGTCGTATCAATGATTATTTCTATACAGTTTCAAATCGAGGTTATTTTTCTAATTATTGCTTGATTGATTTGAGGAACAAGTTGTTTACCTTCTTGGGATTTCAAACCTTTTAATAAAGTGTGGGGAAAATCACATTTACAGCGCCAACTTGCTTAGGCATAATAATTACATGAATGTGTGTCATTCAGTTGGCACAATGCCGAGCACATAATTGGCATTTGAGAGGTGGCCGATCTCCATTGTCCCTGTCATCATCACAATCACCACCACCACGACCGGCACCACCACTCCCAGTTGCTCCAGCAGGGGAGTGGCTCAGACATACGTTGTAGGGCATGCAAGGAGATTCTTAAACTCTATTACCCGTTCATATTCTGTGTTCATTTTCTTTTCCAATTTAACCGAATTTTCAATCTAACACGACAAAATAACCAGTTTGGGAAATTATTGGGGTACTCTGTTTAAAATTATAATAGTTCTGAAAACATGGTTAGCACAATAGAAAGGGAATATAAAGGGACCTTACCAGACAAAGCGCTACCTGCTCTCCATGTGCACCACGTGCCCATCTTACTGCAAAAGTCAAAAACCTCAGGGTCTTATTAAATTTTTTCACCTCGGAAATTACATTCTTGATTATCTTGACCCCACCTTTGAAATACACTGGGGATTCCAATGTTTATCTTGATTTACAAAATGACTGTTGCTATGCAGCTTGTTTTACAAGTGCTCAGCTTACTGTTCCAGTAACATGTGAAAAATGAGGTGCTCATTCAGCATATATCTTCTAGTGGTTAAAAGTAAAGGAGTCAAAGATGCCAGAACTGCAGAAGCAAACAGATGCCCACGTTACTGTTCAATGCTCATCAGACTATGATATGAGTGAACACTCAACACTGGTATTTGGGACTTGTCTCTACTGTAGCTACTGTTATTTGACCTGACATAGAAATTAGTTATTTGAAGTGGGATGCTTCCATAACTAATCTTAAAATCTTGTCATTGGCGTATGTGTCTGGAGGTGGTTGAAAAGCAGTCTGATATTGGAAGCCATAAATGCGATTCTACATGTTATTCAATGACAAAATGTTTGCAGTAATGGTTGTCCATGGTATCTTTAGAGGCAGACCAACGGTTGGTCATTTGTAACTTTCCCAGGATATCTCAGTAGACGTATGTTCAGGAAAACTTTCTGGTTTCACGCCAGAAATGTAAAGATTGAAAAGAAAAATAATACAGCCCAGAAACTCAAAACCTTTTTGAATTAGAAAACTCACTGCATGTAAGGCCTAAAGAGTAAGAAATGAGATTAGAAGTGGTTTTCAACTAGAAGTCCAATTTCATTTGACTGCTACAGCAGAGAAAAGAGACAGAAGTTGTCAATTTTCCACCTGTGTGCCAGAGAGCCTCATATTAGCTGTATTATGTTAGTGGGAAAGGCAGTAATTTAATCAGGCCAGAAAATTACTTCTACAGAAGGATCTTACTGAGAACCGTAGGACATAGAAATGATTGGAGGACTGAAATTATATCAGGCACCTAATAAGGTTTTGAGGGAAGTGAGAACTTTATAAACTATATGCCATAAAGAAAAAGAATGATTTTCATGATTACTAATGACTTTCCCACCTACCTTTCCCTATTTTCCAAACTACGAAGTTCGATATTGTCAGTACAGGTGACTAAACCTTAATATCCACTCTGAAACGGGTACAAGGATCCAAGAGAATAACTGATAAAGGAAACTCTCTCAGAGAATAGTATCAGATCCTAAGAAAGCCAAGGAGGAGAAGGAACACAGAGATGCTCAAACATTGTTACTCTCTTGTACGATGGTTATTCCTTCATGCTTTCCCTCTGGGTTTATTGATGTATAATTGACAGACGAAATTGTACATATTTATGGTGTATAATGTGATGATTTGACATATGTGTACTTTATTTAGTGATTAGCAATGTCGGTCCCTTAACACATTAAGCACTTCATCAGTAACAATGTAATGTGTTTATATGTCACTGTTTGTGTGTGTGTGTGTGTGGGATGAGAATACTTATTGTCTAATTTCTTAGCAAGATTCAAGTACACAACTGAGTGTTATTAGCTAGATCACCATGCTGTACTGTAGACTCTGAGAACTCATTCATTGTATGATTGCAGGCTTGTGCCCTTTCCCAACATCTCCACCTGTGTCCGACCCCTCAGACGCTGCTCACAACCATTCTACTCACTGTCGTTGTGACCTCTGTTAGTTTGGAAACACAATCCAAAATAAAAAATGGTGTGAAGAAGAAATAACAAATATATAGGAAATAACTTGAGATGAACGAAATGAAAAGAAAACATACAAGAACTTTCGGGATAAATATAATGCAGCACAAAGAGATCCACCTATGCCTGGACATATATATATTATAAAAGGTGACCTATAATCAATAACCTGATAGACATGTATGCATGTGTGTGGGTTTATGAAAATTGAAAACTTGTAACACTAAATACAGCAAAGTATAAGCAGTGATTATTTTTGACCATTTAATAGACATGCTCATTTTTTAACAGCTTTATTTTCTCCCCAATATATATTAAATGATATACCTTAGTTTTATAAAAATGCATCATATTACTTTAAAAATATATAGCAGTCAGTGAAGATGTGGCTGAGCTGCAAGGAAAGTTTACGTGCTGGCCTCCTGGCACATGCCATGTGATGACACTTTCACAGGTTTCAAGTGTCTCCTCTTTCTGTTCCTCTCCAATTCATTCCCCTCTTCTGCCAGATCTCCCGTTATACAGCCCCATTCCTAAGAAGCTTCATGATTATTTAGGTAAAACAAATTACTAGGCTACTTGTTCCTTCTGATTGCAGAAAGAATTATGAAAGACACAAAAGGACTATTATTAAATGCATGGGCATTATGTCAAAGTACCAAATTTAATGCATAAGGGGTCGATATTGGCAGTGAAGATAATATGACAGTTGGAGGGTTCTGGAACGTGAAGAAGAAGAAAGACAATAAACAGTGAAATAGTTTTTCAAATTATTCTCTTCGAAGACCTAAAACATTGATGGAATAAGTGGAACAAAGCAAATATATCAGATGTGCCCTAAGTCCAAATTTCATCCCGATGTCAGACCTTTAGTGCTTTGCTTACCTCTCCCTTATCAACATCACTCTGAATCATTTTTATGTGATGCTGTGAGCCTTAAATGGTATCTTATATTTAACTTTGGTTTCACACAATAGAAACCTGGTATTTACTTATGGAATTCAAGAGACTTATTTCCTAATAAAGAATTTTAAGCACATGACAGCGGTCTAGGGAAGAGTTCGCGTCGGGTGAGAAGGGACATCCTGATTCCATTAAGCATGTTTTCCCACATTAAAGAGTATCATAAAACGAGACTTGTAAGTCTATTCCTAAACCACACACGGGCCTTCACCAGCCATGATCCATCACAAGACACTTCAGTGCCCAAGGAGACAGCATAGAGTAGTGTTCGTGTCCAGGATAGGAGGGAGGAACTGTAGAAACACTGTTGACAGCTAAATCACTGAAAAGGCAGAAATGAAATCTTTGGAGGACATGCCAAGGTTCTCATTCCTGAAATTCAGCTCTTTGCCAGAAACTCATTATATATGTCATAATTCCACACCCCATGTGTCATATTACATTAATATGTTTGGCTTTAAAATCACTTCCTGATAACTTTGAAAATGCTTATTTTAATTGGTCATAGGTAATGATACACGTGAAAGGACAGATGAAATATTCAAATTATATATTACAACATGTGCGTCCATATATACATACAGAAATATGGACAGAAAGAGGGGCAAGGACAGATACAGAGAGGTTAAAATGTCTGGAACATGCAAAGTCAGCAGAGCAGAAATTCTGCTGGAAATCCATCTAACAGGGGAATATTCTTTTCACTGAGGGAGCATCAGCCTTGTTTTCTTCAGTCCATCAGTGGATTGAATGAGAACTTTCCACATTATAGAGGGAAAGTGACTTAGATCAGGCTACTGATTTAAGTAATGCTCTCATCCAAAATCATCCTTACAGAAACATAAAGAATAATGTTTGACCAGAAATCTGGAGACATGTGCCAATGTATCTGACCCATAAATAAACCATCAAACATTCCTTCCAGCACATTGACAAAGTGTATGGAGAAAGTAGAACAGGAAATAGGTTTATTTGACATACATGCCCTACCACGACCAAAATGGAAAATGCAAAATGTAGGTTTTAAAAATAACAAAATTATTATTAATGATTAAGAAATTTTATAATAATGTCAATCAACTTGAGTGACTGCATTTTTAATAAAGTGATTACAACTTTCTATTGAATTTGCCACTAGATTTGATGTGAAACATGTTTTTAAATAATTAATAAGTAGTAAATACATACAAAATTAGTTGTGGGAATGGCATCGCATAATTTATTTGGTTTTCCAATAATTTCAAAGTGAGAGGAATCCAGAAAATTTGATCAATCCTCTGAGATTACTTCAAAAATTGAAGACATCCAAGGATGTTTGTTGGGAGAAATTAGATAGGAAAATGTGTTATGTCCCTTTGGGAGGTATGAGCAAAATGCTTCATTTCTGTTGTAAGTCTTCGATCTGAGCTGCCAGATCATCAGAGTTATGGCAGGGGATTCTCCGTGTCTGGTGAATTCCTTGTGACAGGAAGTAAAACAGATTTATAAAGTTCACAGGAATCTGACTGCTGGATGTTCTTCATTTGAAGAGGCAAACAGTGAAAGGAGGACCGTAGTGGTCCACCCTTTACTACCCGTTTCCAAGTGTCATGATAGGAAATCAAATGACATGGTCTGCAAATTTCCCTCAGTCCATTTTCGAAGACGAAAGGAGACATTGTTTAGAAAGCCATGAATCAAGGGGAAATGAATTGTAAGAAAGACTTGAGGTAAGGAGACATGTGTCACCAGGTGTCAAGGCCCTTTTCAAACCATTACGTACAACAGAATAGCCACCAGATCAAGTGCAACTAGGCAGGCAGTTTTAGAAGTCAAGGATGGTGAAAGATAGAAAAGTGTCATCCACCCAAGTGAAGGAAGGGAAATTTTGACTACAAGTTAGAGAATGCTACAAATGCTCCCACCGCCTATAACACCAAAAACTGAGAGCTATGGCAGGGACTCCATGAGTCATGAGAACATAATCCAGTGAGGAGATCCTGTAACAGGATATTTCCTGTTTTCAGAGTCCCGGTCAAGCCAGTTATGCATGGATTTGCATTTGGGTTGTGAAATGATTGGACCACGTCAGTTTCGGTACTTCCCTTTCCCGCTGGGTGGGGCAGTAAATGCTAATAAAAAGGTCCTCTGCTCCGTGATCGCTATCCTCCTGCTACTCGAGTTCCGATTGACATTGGAGAACCTGGTGAGTCTGATTCTTCAGTTCAATTTTGTTCTTGGACACCCGAATGTTGAGTTTATGTTGGAGACAGCAAGTTTGATGGGTCCAAAGTTATGATCATGGTTATAATGCTACTTAGTAAATGGGAACTTGGAATCTGGGCACAGTGTTTTATACTATTTACTAGATTTCTGATACCTAGTTTAAAGTCCTCTATTGGAAAAGAAACTAACAGGAAATTTTTGCATGAAGGGAGAAAGAGCAATGTATTTACCTTTTTCTATGCCTTTCTCTTGGAACTTGGCTTCACGGTAGGAGCATGTCATTTCAGAGGCATTTATCTTAGAAGGTGTGAGACCCTGATCTTCATCTTGATTGCCCTTTGCTCTGTACATAAGTCATCCTGTCGGGACCTCATGAGAGTAAATGGTGATAGAAATTGCTTGTGAGCCTGCCCAGGATTTTAGAACTTCTGATGGCCTTTTCTGAGGATGTCGTTTACATAAAAAGAAAGAAAGTCAAAATGAAAGAAAGAAAGACACAAACCAAAAGAGAAAACATCACTTGTTTCTTTAAAACAAAGATATTTTCTTTAGAAAAGTTATATAAGAAAAGAGAAGGTTTTCTCTGGGCTGATGGAATGATTTTCTGAAGAGCGAGAGAGAAGTCAGAAATTCATTAAAAGGTATTAAAGAGATTAAAGCACATACTTAGAGATTGGTGAGATACTATCTGTTGTTACTCCACATGATTATGCTCTTTTGCCATAGGATTTTCTTCTTGTGAACACAGTCATATACTTTCTTTCAGATATTAAGACTCCAGAAAGATGTCTTCTCAACATCAGCAGTGCAAGCAGCCCTGCCAGCCACCACCAGTGTGCCCACCTAAGTGTTGTGACCCTTGCCCACCTTGCAAGTGTCCATGCCCTTGCCCACCTTGCAAGTGTCCAGACCCTTGCCCACCTATAAAGTGCCCTGACCCATGCCTGCCTCAGCAGTGCAAGCAGAAATGCCCTCCTGGGGCACCTGCTCATCATTGTTAGCAGAAGTGCCCACCCAAGAGTAGGTAAGAGCTTGAACTTTTATCTGCATCTGGAAAGGATAAGGACAATCAGCTCAACTAGGTCCACAGCTCCACCTTTATCTTCTCTTCAAAGCCTATCATGTATACCAAGGCGACTTCTCTACCCTTAAGCCTCAATACACGTGTGGTGCTTCCTGACAGACAGAGGTTTCTTATCTGCAGCTGCTGCACTGCGTCCCTCTTGGAGGTGCCCAAGAAAACATCACAGAGCGTCAGAAGGAAGAGCAGCAGCCTTCCTCCTGGGCGCCCTCTAATGATTCTCTCACTGTCTTCTTTGTCGCATGGCCACGTGGGAATGGGTTTCTACCAGCTGAGCATCTGTTACTTATCCTCTACTTCCTGAATAAAATACAATTCTTTTGTGTGATGGGAAAAGAATTTCTTTCTTTTAAAACCTGCTTTTAGCAATATCATATCATAATTTTGCTTGATTTCTATCTTTCATTGATCCCGAGTTTCAGGCTCTCAGAGTCAGTGTTATCTGAATTTTGAGTCGTATCAATGATTATTTCTATACAGTTTCAAATTGAGGTTATTTTTCTAATTATTGCTTGATTGATTTGAGGAACAAGTTGTTTTCCTTCTTGGGATTTCAAACCTTTTAATAAAGTGTGGGGAAAATCACATTTACAGTGCCAACTTGCTTAGGCATAATAATTACATGAATGTGTGTCATTCAGTTGGCACAATGCCAAGCACATAATTGGCATTTGAGAGGTGGCCGATCTCCATTGTCCCTGTCATCATCACCATCACCACCACCACAAGCGTCACCACCACTCGCAGTTGCTCCAGAAGGGGAGTGGCTCAGACATAGGTAGTAGGGCATGCAAGGGGATTCTTAAACTCTATTTCCCGTTCATATTCTGTGTTCATTTTCTTTTCCAATTTAACCAAATTTTCAATCTGACACAACAAAATAACCAGTTTGGGAAATTATTGGGGTACTCTGTTTAAAATCATAATAGTTCTGAAAACATGGTTAGCACAATAGAAAGGGAATTTAAAGGGACCTTACTAAACAAAGCGCTACCTGTTCTCCATGTGTACAACGTGCCCGTCTTAATGCAAAACTCAAAAACCTCAGGGTCTTATTAAATTTTTTCACCTCAGAAATTACATTCTTGATTATCTTGACCCCACCTTTGAAATACACTGGGGATTCCAAAATTTATCCTGATTTACAAAATGACTGTTGCTATGCAGCTTGTTTTCCAAGTGCTCAGCTTACTGGTCCAGTAACATGTGAAAAATGAGGTGTTCATTAAGCATATATCTTCTAGTTTTTAGAAGTAAAGGAGTCAAAGATGCCAGACCCGCGGAAGCAAACAGATGCCCATGTTACTGTTCAACGCTCATCAGACTATTATATGAGTGAAAAATCAACACTGGTTTTTGGGACTTGTCTCTACTGTAGCTACTGTTATTTGACCTGACATAGAAATTAGTTCTTTGAGGTGGGATGCTCCCGTAATGAATTTTAAAATCTTGGCATTGGCATATGTGTCTAGAGGTGGTTGCAAAGGAGTCTGATATTGGCAGCAGTAAATGTGGTTCTACATGTTATTCAATGGCAAAATGTTTGCAGTAATGGTTGTCCATGGTATCTTTAAAGGCAGACCAATGGTTGGTCATTTGTTGACTTGCCCAGGGTATTTCAGTAGACTTATGTTCAGGAAATCTTTCTGGTTGACAGGCCAGAAATGTAAAGATTGAAAAGAAAAATAGGAGACTTCTGGGGAAGATGGCAGAAGAGTAAGATGCAGAGATCACCTTCCACCCCACAGATACTCTGGAAACACAGCTACACGTGGAACAACTCCTACATAACACGTACTGTATGCTGGCAGAAGACCTCAGACCTCCCAAAAGGAAAGAAACTCCCCACGTACCTGGGTAGGGCAAAGCGGAGAGATTCCCACACAGAGGATCAGTGCCAATCAGCACTCACCAGCCCGAGATGCTTGTCTGCTCGCCCGCCGGGGTGGGTGATGCTGGGAGCTGAGGCTCAGGCTTCAGATGGAGCGCAGGCAGAGGACTGGGTTTGGCGGCATGAACACAGCCTAAGGGGCTAATGCGCCACAGCTAGCCAGGAGGGAGTCCAGGAAAAAGATTGGACCTGACAAAGAGGCAAGAGACTTTTTCTTCCGTCTTTGTTTCCTGGTGAGGGGATTAAGGGTGCTGCTTGGAGGAGCTCCAGAGATGGGTGCGAGCCGCCACTGAAAGTGCATACTACAGAGATGGTTGTAGGACACTGGGGCTGCTGCCGTTGCCGTGAGGCCTGTGTGCGAGTGCAGGTCAAAGTCCACGCCCCCGTTCCGGGGAGCCTGTGGAGCCAGTCACTGCCAGGCTCCCGGGATCCAGGGACAGCTTCCCTGGGAGAACGCACAGCGTGCCTCGGGCTGGTGCAACGTCACGCAGGCCTCTGCCACTGCAGGCTCACCCGCACTCCATGCCCCTCCCTGCCCCCTGGCCTGAGTGAGCCAGAATCCCCAAAGCGGGTGCTCCTTTAACCCTGTCCTGTCTGAGCGAAGAACAGACGCCCTCCGGGGACCTACACGGAGAGGTGTGGCCAAATCCAAAGCTGAGACCCAGGAGCTGTGAGAACAAAGACGAGAAAGGGAAATCTCTCCCATCAGCCTCAGAAGCAGTGGATTAAAGCTCCACAATCAACTTGATGTACCCTGCATCTGTTGAACACATGAATAGACAATGAAACATCCCAAATTCAGGAGCCAGGAGTCAGTGCTGTGCCTCTGAGGTGGGAGAGCCAACTTCAGGACACGGGTCCACAAGAGACCTCCCACCTCCACATAATATCAAATGGCGAAAATCTTCCAGAGATCTCCGTCTCAACACCAGCACCCAGCTTCACTCAAGGACCTGCAAGCCACAGTGCTGGACACCCTATGCCAAACAACTAGGAAGACAGGAACACAATGACACCCAATAGAAGAGAGGCAGCCTAAAATGATAAAAACTCCACAGACACCCCAAAATACACCACCAGACGTGGACCTGTCCACCAGAAGGAAAAGATCCAGCCTCATCCACCAGAACACATGCACTAGTCCCCTCCACCAGGAAGCCTACACAACCCACTGAACCAACCTTAGCCACTGGGGACAGACAACAAAAATAACGGAAACTACGAACCTGCAGCCTGCAAAAAGGAGACCCCAAACACAGTAAGTAAAGCAAAATGAGAACACAAAAAAACACACAGCAGGAGAAGGAGCAAGATAAAAACCCACCAGACCTAACAAATGAAGAGGAAATAGGCAGTCTACGTGAAAAAGAATTCAGAATAATGATAGTAAAGATGATCCAAGATTCTATTTCCATGATCCAAAATCTTGGAAATAGAAGAGACAAAATGCAAGAAACAGTTAACAAGGACCTAGAAGAACTAAAGATGAATCAAGCATCGATTAAAAACACAATAAATGAAATGAAAAATATCTAGATTGGATCAATAGCAGAATAACTGAGGCAGAAGAACGGATAAGTGAGGTGGAAGATAAAATAGTGGAAATAACTAATGCAGAGGAAAATAAAGAAAAAAGACTGAAAAGAACAGGAACAGAAGACAGTCTCAGAGACCTCTGGGACAACATTAAATGCACAAACATTCAAGTTATATGGGCTCCAGAAGAAGAGAGAAAAAGAAAGGGACTGAGAAAATATTTGAAGAGATTATAGTTGAAAACTTCCCTAATATACAAAAGGAAATAGTTAATCAAGTCCAGGAGGCACAGAGAGTCCCATAAAGAACAAATCCAAGGAGAAATATGCTAAGACACATATTACTCAAACTGTCAAAAAAGAAACACAAAGAAATCATATTAAAAGCAGCAAGGGAAAAACAACAAATAACACACAAGGGAATCCCCATCAGGTTAACAGCTCATCTCTCAGCAGAAACTCTACAAGCCAGAAGGGAGTGGCAGGACATAATTAAAGTGATGAAGGAGAAGAACCTGCAACCAAGATTACACTACCCAGGAAATATTTCATTCATATTGGATGGAGAAATTAAAACTTTTACAGACAAGCAAAAGCTGAGAGAGTTCAGCACCACAAAACCAGCTTTACAACAAATGCTAAAGGAACTTCTCTAGGCAAGAAACACAACAGAAGGAATATACCTACAATAACGAACCCAAAGCAATTAAGGAAATGGGAATAGGAAAATACATATCAGTAATTACCTTAAATGTAAATGGACTAAATGCTCCTATCAAAAGACACAGAGTGGCTGAATGTATACAAAAACAAGACCCATATATATGCTGTCTACAAGAGACCCACTTCAGACCTAGAGACACATACAGACTGAAAGTAAGGGGATGGAAAAATATTCCATGCAAATGGAAATCAAAAGAAAGCTGGAGTAGCAATTCTTATATCAGACAAAATAGACTTTAAAATAAAGACTATTAGAAGAGACAAAGAAGGACACTACATAATGATAAAGGGATAGATCCAAGAAGAAGATATAACAATTGTAAATATTTATGCACCCAACATAGGAGCACCTCAATACATAAGGCAAATACTAACAGCCATAAAAGGGGAAATCGACAGTAACACACTCATAGTAGGAGACTTTAACACCCCACTTTCACCAATGGACAGATCATCCAAAATGAAAATAAATAAGGAAACACAAGCTTTAAATGATACATTAAACAAGATGGACTTAATTGATATTTATAGGACATTCCATCCAAAAACAACAGAATACACATTTTTCTCAAGTGTTCATGGAACATTCTCCAGGATAGATCATATCTTGGGTCACGAATCAAGCCTTGGTAAATTTAAGAAAATTGAAATTGTATCAAGTATCAATTCCGATCACAATGCTATGAGACTAGATATCAATTACAGGAAAAGATCAGTAAAAAATACAAACACCTGGGGGCTAAACAATACACTAACTTCAATAACGAAGTGATCACTGAAGAAATCAGAGAGGAACTTAAAAAATACCTAGAAACAAATGACAATGGAGACACGATGACCCAAAACCTATGGGACACAGCAAAATCAGTTCGAAGGCGGAAGTTTATAGCAATACAATCTCACCTTAAGAAACAGGAAACATCTCGAGTAAACAACCTGACAGTGCACCTAAAGCAATTAGAGAAAGAGGAACAAAAAACCCCCAAAGTTAGCAGAAGGAAAGAAATCATAAAGATCAGATCAGAAATAAATGAAAAACAAATGAAGGAAACGATAGCAAAGATCAACCAAACTAAAAGCTGGTTCTTTGAGAAGATAAACAAAATTGACAAACCATTAGCCAGACTCATCAAGAAAAAAAGGGAGAAGACTCAAATCAATAGAATTAGAAATGAAAAAGGAGAAGTAACAACTGACACTGCAGAAATACAAAAGATCATGAGAGATTACTACAAGCAACTCTATGCCAATAAAATGGACAACTTGGAAAAAATGGACAAATTCTTAGAAATGCACAACCTGCCAAGACTGACTCAGGAAGAAATAGAAAAAATGAATAGACCAATCACAAGCACTGAAATTGAAACTGTGATTAAAAATCTTCCAACAAACAAAAGCCCAGGTCCAGATGGCTTCACAGGCGAATTCTATCAAACAGTTAGAGAAGAGCTAACACCCATCCTTCTCAACCTCTTCCAAAATATAGTAGAGGGAGGAACACTCCCAAACTCATTCTACGAGGCCACCATCACCTTGATACCAAAACCAGGCTAGGATGTCACAAAGAAAGGAAACTACAGGCCAATATCACTGATGAACATAGATGCAAAATGCTCAACAATATACTAGCAAACAGAATCCAACAGCACATTAAAAGGATCATACACCATGATCAAGTGGGGTTTATTCCAGGAATGCAAGGTTTCTTCAAAATATGCAAATCAATCAGTGTGATACACCATATTAACAAATTGAAGGAGAAACACCATATGATCATCTCAATAGATGCAGAGAAAGCTTTCGACAAAATTCAACACCAATTTATGATAAAAACCCTGCAGAAAGTAGGCATAGAGGGAACTTTCCTCAACATCATAAAGGTCATATATGAGAAATGCACAGCCAACATCATCCTCAGTGGTGAAAAACTGAAACCATTTCCACTAAGATCAGGAACAAGACAAGGCTGCCCACTCTCACCACTCTTATTCAACATAGTTTTGGAAGTTTTAACCAAAGCAATCAGAGAAGAAAAGGAAAGAGAAGGAATCCAAATTGGAAAAGAAGAAGTAAAGCTGTCACTTATTGCAGACACCATGATACTATACATAGAGAATCCTAAAGATGCTACCAGAAAACTACTAGAGCTAATCAATGAATTTGGTAAAGTAGCAGGATACAAAATTAATGCACAGAAATCTCTGACATTCCTGTACACTAATAATGAAAAATCTGAAAGTGAAATCAAGAAAACACTCCCATTTACCATTGCAACAAAAAGAATAAAATACCTAGGAATAAACCTACCTAAGGAGACAAAAGACCTGTATGCAGAAAATTATAAGACAATGATGAAAGAAATTAAAGATGATACAAATAGATGGAGAGATATACCATGCTCCTGGATTGGAAGTATCAATATTTTGAAAATGTCTCTACTACCCAAAGCAATCTACAGATTCAATGCAATCCCTATCAAACTACCACTGGCATTTTTCACAGAACTACAACCAAAAATTTCAAAATTTGCTTGAAAATCAAAAGACCCCGAATAGCCAAAGCAATCTTGAGAACGAAAAACTGAGCTGGTGGAATCACGCTCCCTGACTTTACACTATACTACGAAGCTGCAGTAATCAAGACAGTGTGGTATTGGCACAAACACAGAAAGATAGATCAATGGAACAGGATAGAAAGCCCAGAGATAAACCCACGCACATATGGTCAACTTATCTTTGATAAAGGGGGAAGGAATGTACAGTGGAAAAAGACAGCCTCTTCAATAAGTGGTACTGGGAAAACAGGACAGGGACATTTAAAAGTATGAGATTAGATCATTCCCTAACACCATACATAAAAATAAGCTCAAAATGGATTAAAGACCTAAATGTAAGGCCAGAAACTATCAAACTCTTAGAGGAAAACATACACAGAACACTCTTTGACATAAATCACAATAAGATCCTTTTGGACCCACCTCCTAGAGAAATGGAAATAAAAACAAAGATAAAGAAATGGGACCTAATGAAACTTCAAAGTTTTTGCACAGCAAAGGAAACCATAAACAGGACCAAAAGACAACCCTCAGAATGGGAGAAAATATTTGCCAATGAAGCAACTGACAAAGGATTAATTTCCAAAATTTATAAGCAGCACATGCAGCTCAATAGCAAAAAAACAAACAACCTAATCCAAAAATGGGCAGAAGACTTAAATAGGCATTTCTCCAAAGCAGATATACAGACTGCCAACAAACACATGAAAGAATGCTCAACATCATTAATCATCAGAGAAATGCAAACCAAAACTACAATGAGATATCATCTCACACCAGTCAGAATGGCCATCATCAAGAAATCTAGAAACAATAAATGCTGGAGAGGGTGTGGAGAAAAGGGAACACTCTTGCACTGCTGGTGGGAATGTGAATTGGTACAGCCACTATGGAGAACAGTATGGAGGTTCCTTAAAAAACTAAAAATAGAACTACCATATGACCCAGCAACCCACTACTAGGCATATACCCTGAGAAAACCATAATTCAAAAAGAGACATGTACGAAAATGTTCATTGCAGCTCTATTCACAATAGACTGGAGATGGAAACAACCTAAGTGTCCATCATCGGATGAATGGATAAAGAAGATGTGGCACATATATACAATGGAATATTACTCAGCCATAAAAAGAAACGAAACTGAGCTATTTGTAATGAGGTTGTTGGACCTAGAGTCTGTCATACAGAGTGAAGTAAGTCAGAAAGAGAATGACAAATACCGTATGCTAACACATATATATGGAATTTAAGAAAAAAAAAGTGTCATGAAGAACCTAGCGGTAAAACAGGAATAAAGATACAGACCTAATTGAGAATGGACTTGAGTATATGGGGAAGGGGAAGGATAAGATGTGACAAAGCGAGAGAGAGGCATGAACATATATACAGTACCAAACGTAAGGTTGATAGATAGTGGGAAGCAGGCGCATAACACAGGGAGATCAGCTCAGTGCTTTGTGACCGCCTGGAAGGGTGGGATAGGGAGGGTGGGAGGGAGGGAGATGCAAGAGGGAAGTGATGTGGGAAGAGATGTATATGTATGACTGATTCACTTTGTTATAAAGCAGAAAATAATAATAAAAAATGTTTATTTTAAATGGCCATAGTTAATGATGCAAATGAACTGAGAGACAGAATATTTAAATTATTTATTACAACATGAATGTACATATATACATACAGAAATATATTAAAGAAACTGGGACAAGACACAGACAGGTAGATATTAAAGGGTCTGGAACACTCAAAGTCTGCAGAGCAAAATCTCCACTGGAAGTCAAAATGACAGGGGAATATTATTTTACCTGAGGGAGCATCAGCCTTGTTCTCTTCAGGCAGTCAGTGGATTGGATGAGAATTTCCCACATTATAAAGGGCAATTGATGTAACTCAGGCTACTGATTAAAATAACACTCTCATCCAAAATTATCCTTACAAAAACACAATGAATAATGTTTTACCAGGTAACTGGGGACATATACCAGTGATTCTGACCCATAAATTAACCATACAACATTCCTTCCAGCACATTGACAAATTGTGTGAAGAAAGTAAAGCAAGAAATATGTTTATTTGACACATGATCTCCCATGACCAAAATGGAAAATTCAAAAGATAGGTTTGAAATATAACAAAATTATTATTAATGATTAAGAAGTTGTATATGAATGACAATGAACTTCAGTGACCACATTTTAAATAAAGTGATTTCAACTTTCTCTTGATTTTACCCCTAGATTGGATGTGAAAAATCATGTGTTTAAATAATTCATAAGTATTAAATAAATACAAAATTAGTTGCGTGAATAGCATTGCATAATAGATTGGGTTTCCAAATAATTTCAAAGTGACAAGAAGCCAGGAAATTTGAAAAATCCTGTGCTATTTCTTCAAAAATTGAAGATATCAAAGGAGGTCAGTTGGGAGAAATTATATTGGAGCATGTGTTATGTCCCTTTGGGAGATATGAGCAAAAACCTTCATTTCTGTTGTAAGACTTGGGTCTGAGCTGCCCACTCCTCTGACTTATGGCCGGGAATACTAGGGGCCTGGTGAATTCCTGTGACAGGAAGTCAAACAGATTTATAAATTTCACAGGAATCTGACTGCTGGCTGTTGTTTATTTGAAGGAGCAAACAGTGAAAGGAGGACCATAGTGGTCAGCTCTTTACTACACGTTTCCAAGTTTCATGATAGGAAAATATATGAGATGTTCTGTAAATTTCCCTTAGTCCATTTGTGAAGATGAAAGGAGACTTTGTTTAACAAGGGATGAATCAATGGAAAATAAACTGTAAGAAAGTCTTGACGTAAGGAGACATGTTTCACCAGGTAGCAAGTCTCTATTCAAACCATTATGTAAGAGAAAATTTTCAACATATCAAATGCAACTAGGCAGGCAGTCTTAGAAGTCACGGATGGTGAAAGATAGAACAGGGTCATCCTCCCCAATCAAGAAATGGAATATCTGACTACAAGTTAGAAAACGCTCCAAGTGCTCCCACTGCATTAAACCACTGAAACTGAGAGCTACGGCAGGGACTCTGTGAGTCATGAGAACCTAATCCAGTGAGGAGTTCCTGGAACAGAATATTTCTTTTTTTCAGAGTCACTGCCAAGCCAGTTATAGATGGATTTGTATTTGGGTTGGGAAATGATTGGATCATGCCAAGTTTTGTAGTTCCACTTCCCCCTGGGTGGGGCAGTAAACACCAAGTAAATGGTCTTCTGTTCCAATAGGGCTATCCACCTGCTACTCGAGTTCCTATTGATATTGGAGAAACTGGTGAGTCTGATTTTTCAGTTCAACTTTGTTCTTGGACACGTGAATGTTGAGATTATGCTGGGGACAGCAAGTTTGATGGGTCCAAAGTTATGATCATGGGTACAATGCTACTTAATGGATGGAACTGTGGAATCTGGCCACAATTTTGTATGGTATTTACTAGATTTCTGATACCTACCTTGAATTCCTCTATTGAAAAAGAAATTATCAGGAAATATTTCCATGTAGGGAGAAAGAAAAAAGTATTCACCTTTTTCTATGTCTTTCTCTTGGACCTCTGCTATGATTTCAGAGGAATTTATCTTAGAAGGTGTTAGACCTTTGCATTCATCCTGATTGCCCACTGTTCTGTACATAAGTCATACTTTCGGGAACCCATGACAGAAAATGGTGATTGAAATTTCTTGTGAGCTTGCCCAGAGTTTTATAACTTGTGGTGACCTCTACTGAAGATGTCGTTTTCCTAAAAAAGAAAAAAGAAAGAAAGAAACCAAAAGAGAAAACATCGCATGTTTCTTTAAAACAAAGATATTTTCTTTAGAAAAGTTGTATGAGAAAAGAAAAGCTTTTATCTGGATTGCTATAACGATTTTCTGAAGAGCGAGAGATAAGTCAGAAATTCATTAAAAGGTATAAAAGAGATTAAAGCACATACTTAGAGATTGGTGAGATACTATCTGTTGTTATTCCAAAAGATTTTGCTCTTTTCTCTATAGGAATTCCTTCTTGTGAACATAGTCATATACTTTCTTTCAGATATTAAGACTCCAGAAAGATGTCTTCTCCACATCAGCACTGCAAGCAGCCCTGCCAGCCACAACCAGTTTGACCACCTAAGTGTTGTGACCCTTGCCCACCTTGCAAGTGTCCATACCCTTGCACACCTTGCGTGTGTCCAGACCCTTGCCCACCTATAAAAGGCCCTGACCCATGTCTGCCTCAGCAGTGCTAACAGAAATGTCCTCCAGGTGGACCTGCTCATCATTGTTAGCAGAAGTGCCCACCCAAGAATAGGTAAGAGCTTGACTTTTTATCTGCATCTGGAAAGGATAAGGACAATCGGCTCCACTAGTTCCACAGCTCCACCTTCATCTTCTATTCAAAGCCTATCATGGATATGGAAGAAGCTTCTCCACACTTCAGTCTCAATATGCATATGGGGCTTCCTGACAGACAGAGGTTTCTTATCTGAGGGTGCTGTACTGCTTCCCTCTGGGAGTTGCCCAAGAAAGCATCGCAGAGCGTCAGAAGGAAGAGCATCAGCCTTCCTCCTGGGCGCACTCTGAGGATTCTCTAGCTGTCTTCTGTGTCGCTCGATTACCTGGGCAGTGGTTTCGACCTGTTGAGCAATTGTTATTATACTCCACTTCCTGAATAAAATACAAACCTTTTGTGTGATGGGAAAATTTTTTTCTTTCGTTTAAAACCTGCTTTTAGCAATATTATATCATAATTTTGCTTGATTTCTATGCTTCATTGATCCTGAGTTTCATGCTCTCAGAGTCAGTGTTATCTGAATTTTGAGTCATATCAATGATTATTCATATACAGTTTCAAATCAAGGTTAGTTTCCTAATTATTGCTTGATTGGTTTGAGGAACAAATTGTTTATCTTCTTTTGGTTCAAACCCTTTAATAAAGTGTGGGGAAAATCACATTTACAGCGCCAACTTGCTTAGGCATAAAAATTACATGAATGTGTGTCATTCAGGTGGCACAATGCCGAGCACATAATTGGCATTTGAGAGATGGCCGATCTCCATTGTCCCTGTCACCATCACCGTCACCACAACCATCACCGTCAACAACACCCCAAGGTGCTCCAGCAGGGGAGTGGCTGAGATATAACTAGTAGAGCAAGCAAGGAGATTCTTAAACTCTATTACCCGTTCATATTCTGTGTTCTTTTTCTTTTCCAATTTAACCGAATTTTTAGTCTGACACCGCAAAATAACCAGTTTGGGAAATTATTGGGATACTCTGTAGAATATTGTAATAGTTCTGAAAACATGGGGAGTACAAAAGAAAGGGAGTTTAAAGGAACCTTACCAGACAAAGCGCTACCTGCTCTCCATGGGTACAACGTGCTCTTCTTACTGCAAAACTCAACAGCCTCAGAGTCTTGTAATATATTTTTTTCACCTCGGAAATTATATTCTTTATTATTTTCACCTTTGAGATACACTGGGGATTCCAATGTTTATCTTGATTTACTAAATGACTGTTGATATGCAGCTTGTTTTCCAAGTGCTCACCTTACTAGTCCAGTAAGCTGTGAAACGTGATGTGTTCATTAAACATATCTCTTCTTGTGGTTAGAAGTAAAGGAGTCAAAGATGCTGGATCTGCAGAAGCAAACAGATGCCCATGTTACTGTTCAATGCTCATCAGACTATGACATGACTGAAAAATCAAAATTGGTATTTGGGATTTGTCTCTACTCTAGATACTGTTATTTGACCTGACATAAAATTAGTTATATGAGTTTGGAGGCTCCCGTACCAAATATGAAAACTGTGGCATTGGCTAATGTGTCTGGAAGTGGTTGAAATGCAATCTGATATTGGAAGCCGTAAATGCGATTCTACATGTTATTCAATGGCAAAATGTTTGCAGTAATTTTTTTCCATGGTATCCTTAGAGGCAAACCAACGGTTGGTCAGTTCTTGATTTGCCCAGGGTATTTCAGTAGACGTATGTTCAGGAAAATCTTTTTGGTTGACAGGACAGAAATGTAAAGAATGAAAAGAAAAATAATATAACCCAAAAACTCAAAACCTTGTTGAATTAGAAAACTCACTGCTTGTAAGGCCTAAAGAGTAAGAGATGAGATTAGAAGTTGTTTTCAACTAGAAGTCCATTTTCATTTGACTGTTACAACAGAGAAAAGAGGCAGAAGTTGTCATCTTTCCACCTGTGAGTCAGAGGGCCTCTTGGTAGTAGTATTATGTTAGAGGGAAAGGCAGTAATTTAATCAGGCCAGAAAATTACTTCCACAGAAGGACCTTTCTGAGATCTGTAGGAAATAGAAATGATTGGAGTACTGAAATTACATCAGGCGCCTGATAAATTTTCAACAGAATTGAAAACAAATAATCTATGGGCCAAAATGGAAAAGAATGATTTTCAAGATTACTAAAGACTTTCCGCCCACATTTCCCTAGTTTCCACGCTACAAAATCAGATATGGTCAGTACAGGTGACTAAAAGGTAATATCCTCTCTGAGACGCATAAAAGGACCCCAGAGAATAATCGATAAAGGAAGCTCACTCAGAGAATAGTATCAGATCCAAAGGGAGCCAAGGAGGAAAAGGAAGACAGAGATGCTCAAACATTGGTACTGTGTTGTATGATGGTTATTCCTTCATACATTCCCTCTGTGTTTATTGAGGTATAATAGACAAAAGAAATTCTACATATATACGGTGTATAATATGTTGATTTGACATATGTGTACTTTATGCAGTGATTACCAACATTTGTCTCTTAGCACGTTAATAACTTAATCAGTAACAATGAAATGTCTGTGTGTGTGTGTGTGTGTGTGTGTGTGATTAGAATGTTTATGGTCTAATTTCTCAGCAAGATTCAAGTACACAACTGAGTGTTATTAGCTAGATCACCATGCTGTACTGTAGACTCTGAGAACTCATTCATTGTGTGATTGTAGGCTTGTACCCTTCGCCCAACATCTCCACTTTTGCCCGACGCCTCAGATCCTGCTGACCACCATTCTATTCTCTGTTACTGTGACATCTGTTAGTTTGGCAACACATTCCTAAATAAACAATGGTGCGAAGAAGAAATAAAAAATAAATAGAAAATAACTTTAGATGAACGGAAATGAAAAGGAAACATACAAGAACTTTCAGGATAAATGTAATGCAGCACAAAGAGTGCAACGTATGTCTGGAGATAGATATATTAAAACAGATGATCACAAATCAGTAGCCTGATACACATGTATGCATGTGTGTGGGTTTATGAAACTTGAAAACTCGTAACACTAAATACAGCAAAGTATAAGCAGTGATTATTTCTGGCCATTTACTAGACATGCTTATTTTTAAGAGCTTTATGTTTTCCCCATTATACATGAAATGATATACCTTCATTTTTATAACAATGTATCACATTATTTAAAAAATATATAGTAGCCAGTGAAGATGTGGCTGAGCTGCAAAGAAAGTTTATGTCTTGGCCTTCTGGCACATGCCTAGCTGATGACTCTTTCACAGGTTTCAAGTGTCTCCTCTTTCTGTTCCTCTCCTCCTCATTCCCTTCTCCTTCCTGCTGTCCCATTATGAAACCCCATTCCTAAGAAGCTTCCTGATTATTTGGCCAAGGCTTATTACTAGGCCAGTTCTTTCTTCCGACTGCAGGAAGTATTATGAAATATATGAAATGACTATTACTAAATGCATGGGCGATATGTCAAAGTACCATATTGGACGGTTAAGGGGTAGATATTGGCACTGAAGATAATATGGCAGGTTGAGGGTTTTGGAACGTGAAGAAGAAGACAGAAAATAAACAGTGGAACTTTTTTTCAAATTTCTCTCTTCAAAGACCTAAAACATTGTTGGAATGAGTGGAACAAAGCAAATATATCAGATGTGCCCTAAGTTCACATTTCATCCCGATTTCAGACCTTTAGTGCTTTGATTATCTCTCCCTTCCCAACGTCACTCTGAATCATTTGTATGTGATGCTGTGTGTCTTAACTGGTATCTTATATCTAGTTTTGATTTCACACAATTGAAACCTGGTGTTGGGCCTCCCTGGTGGCGCAGTGGTTAAGAGTCCGCCTGCCGATGCAGGGGATACGGGTTCGTGCCCCGGTCTGGGAGGATCCCATATGCCGCGGAGCGGCTGGGCCTGTGAGCCATGGCCACAGGGCCTGCGCATCCAGAGCCTGTGCTCCGCAACGGGAGAGGCCACAACAGTGAGAGGCCCACATACCGCAAAAAGAAAAAAAAATAAAAATAAAAATAAACCTGGTGTTTACTTATGGAATACAAGAGATTCTTTTCCCGATTAAGGAATTTTGAGCACACGACAGTGGTCTAGGGAAGAGTTTGTCTCGGGTGAGATGGGACATCCTGATTCCATTACACAAGCTTTCCCACATTAAACAGTATCATGAAGCGAGATTTGCAAATCTATTCCTAAACCAGACAGGGGACTTCATCAACCATGACCCATCACAGGACTCTTCAGTCCCCAAGGGGACAGCATAGAAAAAAGTAGTGTTCGTGTCCAGGATAGAAGGGAGGAACTGTAGAAAAACTGTTGACAGCTAAAAACTGAAAAGGCAAAAATGAAATCTTTGGAAGACGTGCTAAGGCATTGGATCCTGAACTTCAGTTCTTTGCAAAAAGCTCATTATATTTGTCATAATTCCACACCCCATGTGTCCTATTACATTAATTCGTTTGTCTTTAACATCACATGCTAATAACTTTAAAAATGTTTATTTTAAATGGCCATAGTTAATGATGCACATGAACTGACAGATGGAACATTCAAATTATGTATTACAACATGAATGTAAATATATACATACAGAAATATGTTACAGAAACAGGGACCAGGACAGACACAGAGAAGTTAAAATGTCTGGAACACGCAAAGTCTGCAGAGCAGAACTTCTGCTGGAAGTCCATCTAACAGGGGAATATCCTTTACCTGAGGGAGCGTAGGAATTGTTCTATTCAGGCCGTCAGTGGATTGGATGAGAACTTCCCACTTTAGAGAGGGCAGTCGACTTAACTCAGGCTACTGATTAACATAATACTCTCATCCAAAATCATCCTTACAGAAACACAAAGAATAATGTTTTACCAGATAACTGGGGACCTGTACCAGTGAATCTGACCCATAAATTAACCATCAAACCTTCCTTCCAGCACATTGACAAATTGTGAGAAGAAAGTAGAGCAGGAAATAGGTTTATTTGACACATGCTCCACCGTGACCAAAATGGAAAATGCAAAAAATAGGTTTGAAATATAACAAAATTATTATTAATGATTAAGAAGTTGTATATGAATGGCAATGAACTTCAGTGACTGCATTTTGAATAAAGTGATTTCAACTTTCTCTTGAACTTACCCCTAGATTGGATGTGAAACAACCTGTGTTTAAATAATTCATAAGTATTAAATACATACAAAATCAGTTGCATGAATAGCATTGCATAATAGACTGGGTTTCCCAATAAATTCAAAGCGACAAGAAGCCAGAAAATTTGAACAATCCTCTGTGCTTTCTTCAAAAACTGAAGACATCCAAGGAGGTCAGTTGGGAGAAATTAGATTGGAGCATGTGTTATGTCCCTTTGGGAGGTATGAGCAAAAAGCTTCATTTCTGTTGTAAGACTTGGGTCTGAGATGCCCGCTCATCTGACTAACGTCAGGGGATGCTACATGCCTGGTGAATTCCTTGTGACAGGAAGTAAAACAGATTTATAAAGTTCACAGGAATCTGACTGCTGGATGTTGTTTATTTGAAGGAGCAAACAGTGAAAGGAGGACCGTAGTGGTCAGCACTTTACTACACGTTTCCAAGTGTCACGATAGGAAATCATAAGAGATGATCTGCAAATTTCCCTCAATCCACTTTTGAAGACGAAAGGAGACTTTGTTTAGCAAGCGATGAATCAAGGGGAAATGAATTGTAAGAAAGACTTGAGGTAAGGAGACCTGTGTCACCAGGTAGCCAGACTCTTCTCAAACCATTATGTACAACAAAATTGCCATCAGATCAAGTGTAATTAGGCAGGCAGTTTTAGAAGTCAAGGATGGTGAAAGATAGAAAAGGGTCATCCTCCCCAGTCAAGAAAGGGACCTTCTGACTACAAGTTAGAGAATGCTCCAAGTGCTTCCCCTGCCTTTATCCACTGAAACTGAGAGCTACGGCAGGGACTCGGTGAGTCATGAGAACCTAATCCAGTGAGGAAATCCTGGAACAGGATGTTTCTTTTTTTCAGAGTCACTGCCAAGCCAGTGATGGGTGGATTTGCATTTGGGCTGGGAAATGATTCCACCAGGCCAATTTTGGTAGTTCCACTTCCCCCTGGGTGGGGCAGTAAGCACCAATAAATAGGTCTTCTGCTCCATGACGGCTATCCTCCTGCTACACGAGTTCTGATTGACTTGGGAGAAACTGGTGAGTCTGATTCTTCAGTTCAACTTTGTTCTTGGACACCCGAATGTTGAGATTATGCTGGAGACAGCAAGATTGATGGGTCCAAAGTTATGATCAGAGGGTATAATGCTACTTAGTGGATGGGACCGTGGAATCTGGGTACAATGTTGTATTGTATTTACTAGATTTCTGATACCTAGTTTGAATTCCTCTATTGAAAAAGAAATTATCAGGAAATTTTTCCATGAAGGGAGAAAGAAAATGTATTCACCTTTTTCTATGTCTTTCTCTTGGACCGCTGCTGTGATTTCAGAGGCATTTATCTTAGAAGGTGTGAGACCCTTGCATTCATCCTGATTGTCCTTTGTTCTGTCCATAAGTCAAACTGTCAGGACCTCATGAGAGAAAATGGTGAAAGAAATTTCTTGTGAGCTTGCCCAGGGTTTTGTAACTTGCGGTGACCTTTTCTAAAGATGTCATTTTCATAAGAAAGAACAACAGAAAGAAAGAATGAAAGAAATAAACCAAAAGAGAAAACATCGCATGTTTCTTTAAAGCAAAGATATTTTCTTTAGAAAAGTTGTATGAGAAAAGAAAAGCTTTTCTCTGAGTTGATATAACGATTTTGTGAAGAGCAAGAGAGAAGTCAGAAATTCATTAAAAGGTATAAAAGAGATTAAAGCACATACTTAGAGATTGGTGAGATACTATCTGTTGTTATTCCACAAGGTTCTGCCCTTTTCTCTATAGGGATTCCTGGTTGTAAACACAGTCTCATATTTTCTTTCAGATATTAAGACTCCAGAAAGATGTCTTCTCAACATCAGCAGTGCAAGCAGCCCTGCCAGCCACCACCAGTGTGCCCACCTAAGTGTTGTGACCCTTGCCCACCTTGCAAGTGTCCATGCCCTTGCCCACCTTGCAAGTGTCCAGACCCTTGCCCACCTATAAAGTGCCCTGACCCATGCCTGCCTCAGCAGTGCAAGCAGAAATGCCCTCCTGGGGCACCTGCTCATCATTGTTAGCAGAAGTGCCCACCCAAGAGTAGGTAAGAGCTTGACCTTTTATCTGCATCTGGAAAGGATAAGGACAATAGGCTCAACTAGTTCCAGAGCTCCACCTTCCTCTTGTCTTCAAAGCCTATCATGGATACGGAAGAAGCTTCTCCACCCTTCAGCCTCAATATGCGTGTGGTGCTTCCTGACAGACAGAGCTTTCTTATCTGAGGGTGCTGTACTGCTTTCATCTGGGAGGTGCCCAAGAAAGCATCACAGAGCATCAGAAGGAAGAGCAGCAGCCTTCCTCCTGGGCGCCCTCTGAGGATTCTCTCTCTGTCTTCTGTGTTGGTCGGGCCCCTGGGCATGGGTATCTACCAGCTGAGCAATTGTTACTTCTCCCCCACTTCCTGAATAAAATACAATCCCTTTGTGTGATGGGAAAACTTCTTCTTTCTTTTAAACCCTGCTTTTAGCAATATCATATCATAATTTTGCCTGATTTCTATCCTTCTTTGATCCTGAGTTTCAGGCTCTCAGAATCACTGTTATCTGAATTTTGAGTCGTATCAAAAATTATTTCTATACAGTTTCAAATCGAGGTTATTTTCCTAATTATTGCTTGATTGGTTTGAGGAACAAATTGTTTACCTTCTTGGGATTTCGAAACCTTTAATAAACTGTGGGGAAAATCACATTAACGGCGCCAACTTGCTTAGGCATAAAAATTACATGAATGTGTGTCATTCAGGTGGCACAATGCCGAGCACATAATTGGCATTTGAGAGGTGGCCGATCTCCATTGTCCCTGTCACCATCACCGTCACCACAACCACCACCGTCACCACCACACCCAGGTGCTCCAGCAGGGGTGTGGCTGAGACATAACTAGTACAGCAAGCAAGGAGATTCTTAAACTCTATTACCCGTTCATATTCTGTGTTCTTTTTCTTTTCCAATTTAACCGAATTTTTAATCGGACACCACAAAATAACCAGTTTGGGAAATTATTGGGATACTCTGTAGAAAATTATAATAGTTCTGAAAACATGGGTAGTACAAAAGAAAGGGAATTTTAAGGGACCTTACCAGACAAAGCGCTACCTGCTCTCCATGGGTACAACGTGCTCTTCTTACTGCAAAACTCAACAGCCTCAGGGTCTTATTATATGTTTTTTTCACCTTGGAAATTATATTCTTGATTATTTTGACCCCACCTTTGAGATACACTGGGGATTCCAATGTTTATCTTGATTTACTAAATGACTGTAGCTATGCAGCTTGTTTTCCAAGTGCTCACCTTACTGGCCCAGTAAGCTGTGAAAAGGGATGTGTTCATTAAGCATATCTCTTCTTGTGGTTAGAAGTAAAGGAGTCAAAGATGCTGGAACTGCAGAAGCAAACAGATGCCCATGTTACTGTTCAATGCGCATCAGACTATGACCTGAGTGAAAAATCAACACTGATATTTGGCAGTTGTCTCTACTGTAGCTACTGTTATTTGACCTGACATAGAAATTAGTTCTTTGAGGTGGGATGCTCCAGTAGCAAATCTTGAAATTGTGGCATTGGCTTATGTGTCTGGAGGTGGTTGGAAAGGAATCTGATATTGGAAGCCGTAAATGCGATTCTACATGTTATTCAATGGCAAAATGTTTGCAGTGATGGTTGTCCATGGTATCTTTAGAGGCAGACCAATGGTTGGACTTTTGGGGATTTGCCCAGGGTATTTCAGTAGACGTATGTTCAGGAACACTTTCTGGTTGACAGGCCAGAAATGTAAAGATTGAAAAGAAAAATAATACAGCCCAGAAACTCAAAACCTTATTGAATTAGAAAACTGACTGCTTGTAAGGCCTAAAGAGTAAGAAATGAGATTAGAAGTGGTTTTCAACTAGAAGTCCAATTTCATTTGACTGTTACAACAGAGAAAAGAGACAGAAGTTGTCATCTTTCCACCTGTGTGCCAGGGAGCCTCATGGTAGCTGTATTATGTTAGGGGGAAAGGCAGTCATTTAATCAGGCCAGAAAATTACTTCTACAGAAGACCTTACTGAGATCCGTAGGACATAGAAAGGATTGGAGGGCTTACATTATATCAGGTGCCTAATAAGTTTTTGAGAGAATTGAGAACACATTAACTACGTACCAAAACGAAAAAGAATGAATTTCAAGATTACTAACGACTTTCCGCCCACATTTCTCTAGTTTCCATGCTACGAAATAAGATATGGTCAGTACAGGGAACTAAACGGTAATATCCACTCTGAGACGGGTCCAAGGACCCCAGAGAATAATCGATAAGGAAGCTCTCTCAGAGAATACTATCAGATCCTAAGAGAGCCAGGGAGGAGAAGGAACACAGAGATGCTCATATATTGTTACTCTGTTGTATGATGGTTATTCCTTCATGCTGTCCCTCCGTGTTTATTGAGGTATAATTGACACATGAAATTATACATATATATGGTGTGTAATGTGATGATTTGACATATGTGTATTTTATGCAGTGATTACCAACATCGGTCACTTAGCACATTAATCACTTCATCAGTAACAATGCAATGTGTTTATGTCTCTGTGTGTGTGTGTATGTGTGAGTGTGTGTGTGTGTGTGTGTGTGTGTGTGATTAGAATGTTTATGGTCTAATTTCTCAGCAAGATTCAAGTACACAACTGAGTGTTATTAGCTAGATCACCATGCTGTACTGTAGACTCTGAGAACTCATTCATTGTGTGATTGTAGGCTTGTACCCTTCGCCCAACATCTCCACTTTTGCCCGACGCCTCAGATCCTGCTGACCACCATTCTATTCTCTGTTACTGTGACATCTGTTAGTTTGGCAACACATTCCTAAATAAACAATGGTGCGAAGAAGAAATAAAAAATAAATAGAAAATAACTTTAGATGAACGGAAATGAAAAGGAAACATACAAGAACTTTCAGGATAAATGTAATGCAGCACAAAGAGTGCAACGTATGTCTGGAGATAGATATATTAAAACAGATGATCACAAATCAGTAGCCTGATACACATGTATGCATGTGTGTGGGTTTATGAAACTTGAAAACTCGTAACACTAAATACAGCAAAGTATAAGCAGTGATTATTTCTGGCCATTTACTAGACATGCTTATTTTTAAGAGCTTTATGTTTTCCCCATTATACATGAAATGATATACCTTCATTTTTATAACAATGTATCACATTATTTAAAAAATATATAGTAGCCAGTGAAGATGTGGCTGAGCTGCAAAGAAAGTTTACGTCTGGGCCTTCTGGCACATGCCTAGCTGATGACTCTTTCACAGGTTTCAAGTGTCTCCTCTTTCTGTTCCTCTCCTCCTCATTCCCTTCTCCTTCCTGCTGTCCCATTATGAAACCCCATTCCTAAGAAGCTTCCTGATTATTTGGCCAAGGCTTATTACTAGGCCAGTTCTTTCTTCCGACTGCAGGAAGTATTATGAAATATATGAAATGACTATTACTAAATGCATGGGCGATATGTCAAAGTACCATATTGGACGGTTAAGGGGTAGATATTGGCACTGAAGATAATATGGCAGGTTGAGGGTTTTGGAACGTGAAGAAGAAGACAGAAAATAAACAGTGGAACTTTTTTTCAAATTTCTCTCTTCAAAGACCTAAAACATTGTTGGAATGAGTGGAACAAAGCAAATATATCAGATGTGCCCTAAGTTCACATTTCATCCCGATTTCAGACCTTTAGTGCTTTGATTATCTCTCCCTTCCCAACGTCACTCTGAATCATTTGTATGTGATGCTGTGTGTCTTAACTGGTATCTTATATCTAGTTTTGATTTCACACAATTGAAACCTGGTGTTGGGCCTCCCTGGTGGCGCAGTGGTTAAGAGTCCGCCTGCCGATGCAGGGGATACGGGTTCGTGCCCCGGTCTGGGAGGATCCCATATGCCGCGGAGCGGCTGGGCCCGTGAGCCATGGCCACAGGGCCTGCGCATCCGGAGCCTGTGCTCCGCAACGGGAGAGGCCACAACAGTGAGAGGCCCACATACCGCAAAAAGAAAAAAAAATAAAAATAAAAATAAACCTGGTGTTTACTTATGGAATACAAGAGATTCTTTTCCCGATTAAGGAATTTTGAGCACACGACAGTGGTCTAGGGAAGAGTTTGTCTCGGGTGAGATGGGACATCCTGATTCCATTACACAAGCTTTCCCACATTAAACAGTATCATGAAGCGAGATTTGCAAATCTATTCCTAAACCAGACAGGGGACTTCATCAACCATGACCCATCACAGGACTCTTCAGTCCCCAAGGGGACAGCATAGAAAAAAGTAGTGTTCGTGTCCAGGATAGAAGGGAGGAACTGTAGAAAAACTGTTGACAGCTAAAAACTGAAAAGGCAAAAATGAAATCTTTGGAAGACGTGCTAAGGCATTGGATCCTGAACTTCAGTTCTTTGCAAAAAGCTCATTATATTTGTCATAATTCCACACCCCATGTGTCCTATTACATTAATTTGTTTGTCTTTAATATCACATGCTAATAACTTTAAAAATGTTTATTTTAAATGGCCATAGTTAATGATGCACATGAACTGACACATGGAACATTCAAATTATGTATTACAACATGAATGTAAATATATACATACAGAAATATGTTACAGAAACAGGGACCAGGACAGACACAGAGAAGTTAAAATGTCTGGAACACGCAAAGTCTGCAGAGCAGAACTTCTGCTGGAAGTCCATCTAACAGGGGAATATCCTTTACCTGAGGGAGCGTAGGAATTGTTCTATTCAGGCCGTCAGTGGATTGGATGAGAACTTCCCACTTTAGAGAGGGCAGTCGACTTAACTCAGGTTACTGATTAACATAATACTCTCATCCAAAATCATCCTTACAGAAACACAAAGAATAATGTTTTACCAGATAACTGGGGACCTGTACCAGTGAATCTGACCCATAAATTAACCATCAAACCTTCCTTCCAGCACATTGACAAATTGTGAGAAGAAAGTAGAGCAGGAAATAGGTTTATTTGACACATGCTCCACCGTGACCAAAATGGAAAATGCAAAAAATAGGTTTGAAATATAACAAAATTATTATTAATGATTAAGAAGTTGTATATGAATGGCAATGAACTTCAGTGACTGCATTTTGAATAAAGTGATTTCAACTTTCTCTTGAACTTACCCCTAGATTGGATGTGAAACAACCTGTGTTTAAATAATTCATAAGTATTAAATACATACAAAATCAGTTGCATGAATAGCATTGCATAATAGACTGGGTTTCCCAATAAATTCAAAGCGACAAGAAGCCAGAAAATTTGAACAATCCTCTGTGCTTTCTTCAAAAACTGAAGACATCCAAGGAGGTCAGTTGGGAGAAATTAGATTGGAGCATGTGTTATGTCCCTTTGGGAGGTATGAGCAAAAAGCTTCATTTCTGTTGTAAGACTTGGGTCTGAGATGCCCGCTCATCTGACTAACGTCAGGGGATGCTACATGCCTGGTGAATTCCTTGTGACAGGAAGTAAAACAGATTTATAAAGTTCACAGGAATCTGACTGCTGGATGTTGTTTATTTGAAGGAGCAAACAGTGAAAGGAGGACCGTAGTGGTCAGCACTTTACTACACGTTTCCAAGTGTCACGATAGGAAATCATAAGAGATGATCTGCAAATTTCCCTCAATCCACTTTTGAAGACGAAAGGAGACTTTGTTTAGCAAGCGATGAATCAAGGGGAAATGAATTGTAAGAAAGACTTGAGGTAAGGAGACCTGTGTCACCAGGTAGCCAGACTCTTCTCAAACCATTATGTACAACAAAATTGCCATCAGATCAAGTGTAATTAGGCAGGCAGTTTTAGAAGTCAAGGATGGTGAAAGATAGAAAAGGGTCATCCTCCCCAGTCAAGAAAGGGACCTTCTGACTACAAGTTAGAGAATGCTCCAAGTGCTTCCCCTGCCTTTATCCACTGAAACTGAGAGCTACGGCAGGGACTCGGTGAGTCATGAGAACCTAATCCAGTGAGGAAATCCTGGAACAGGATGTTTCTTTTTTTCAGAGTCACTGCCAAGCCAGTGATGGGTGGATTTGCATTTGGGCTGGGAAATGATTCCACCAGGCCAATTTTGGTAGTTCCACTTCCCCCTGGGTGGGGCAGTAAGCACCAATAAATAGGTCTTCTGCTCCATGACGGCTATCCTCCTGCTACACGAGTTCTGATTGACTTGGGAGAAACTGGTGAGTCTGATTCTTCAGTTCAACTTTGTTCTTGGACACCCGAATGTTGAGATTATGCTGGAGACAGCAAGATTGATGGGTCCAAAGTTATGATCAGAGGGTATAATGCTACTTAGTGGATGGGACCGTGGAATCTGGGTACAATGTTGTATTGTATTTACTAGATTTCTGATACCTAGTTTGAATTCCTCTATTGAAAAAGAAATTATCAGGAAATTTTTCCATGAAGGGAGAAAGAAAATGTATTCACCTTTTTCTATGTCTTTCTCTTGGACCGCTGCTGTGATTTCAGAGGCATTTATCTTAGAAGGTGTGAGACCCTTGCATTCATCCTGATTGTCCTTTGTTCTGTCCATAAGTCAAACTGTCGGGACCTCATGAGAGAAAATGGTGAAAGAAATTTCTTGTGAGCTTGCCCAGGGTTTTGTAACTTGTGGTGACCTTTTCTAAAGATGTCATTTTCATAAGAAAGAACAACAGAAAGAAAGAATGAAAGAAATAAACCAAAAGAGAAAACATCGCATGTTTCTTTAAAGCAAAGATATTTTCTTTAGAAAAGTTGTATGAGAAAAGAAAAGCTTTTCTCTGAGTTGATATAACGATTTTGTGAAGAGCAAGAGAGAAGTCAGAAATTCATTAAAAGGTATAAAAGAGATTAAAGCACATACTTAGAGATTGGTGAGATACTATCTGTTGTTATTCCACAAGGTTCTGCCCTTTTCTCTATAGGGATTCCTGGTTGTGAACACAGTCTCATATTTTCTTTCAGATATTAAGACTCCAGAAAGATGTCTTCTCAACATCAGCAGTGCAAGCAGCCCTGCCAGCCACCACCAGTGTGCCCACCTAAGTGTTGTGACCCTTGCCCACCTTGCAAGTGTCCATGCCCTTGCCCACCTTGCAAGTGTCCAGACCCTTGCCCACCTATAAAGTGCCCTGACCCATGCCTGCCTCAGCAGTGCAAGCAGAAATGCCCTCCTGGGGCACCTGCTCATCATTGTTAGCAGAAGTGCCCACCCAAGAGTAGGTAAGAGCTTGACCTTTTATCTGCATCTGGAAAGGATAAGGACAATAGGCTCAACTAGTTCCAGAGCTCCACCTTCCTCTTGTCTTCAAAGCCTATCATGGATACGGAAGAAGCTTCTCCACCCTTCAGCCTCAATATGCGTGTGGTGCTTCCTGACAGACAGAGCTTTCTTATCTGAGGGTGCTGTACTGCTTTCATCTGGGAGGTGCCCAAGAAAGCATCACAGAGCATCAGAAGGAAGAGCAGCAGCCTTCCTCCTGGGCGCCCTCTGAGGATTCTCTCTCTGTCTTCTGTGTTGGTCGGGCCCCTGGGCATGGGTATCTACCAGCTGAGCAATTGTTACTTCTCCCCCACTTCCTGAATAAAATACAATCCCTTTGTGTGATGGGAAAACTTCTTCTTTCTTTTAAACCCTGCTTTTAGCAATATCATATCATAATTTTGCCTGATTTCTATCCTTCTTTGATCCTGAGTTTCAGGCTCTCAGAATCACTGTTATCTGAATTTTGAGTCGTATCAAAAATTATTTCTATACAGTTTCAAATCGAGGTTATTTTCCTAATTATTGCTTGATTGGTTTGAGGAACAAATTGTTTACCTTCTTGGGATTTCGAAACCTTTAATAAACTGTGGGGAAAATCACATTAACGGCGCCAACTTGCTTAGGCATAAAAATTACATGAATGTGTGTCATTCAGGTGGCACAATGCCGAGCACATAATTGGCATTTGAGAGGTGGCCGATCTCCATTGTCCCTGTCACCATCACCGTCACCACAACCACCACCGTCACCACCACACCCAGGTGCTCCAGCAGGGGTGTGGCTGAGACATAACTAGTACAGCAAGCAAGGAGATTCTTAAACTCTATTACCCGTTCATATTCTGTGTTCTTTTTCTTTTCCAATTTAACCGAATTTTTAATCGGACACCACAAAATAACCAGTTTGGGAAATTATTGGGATACTCTGTAGAAAATTATAATAGTTCTGAAAACATGGGTAGTACAAAAGAAAGGGAATTTTAAGGGACCTTACCAGACAAAGCGCTACCTGCTCTCCATGGGTACAACGTGCTCTTCTTACTGCAAAACTCAACAGCCTCAGGGTCTTATTATATGTTTTTTTCACCTTGGAAATTATATTCTTGATTATTTTGACCCCACCTTTGAGATACACTGGGGATTCCAATGTTTATCTTGATTTACTAAATGACTGTAGCTATGCAGCTTGTTTTCCAAGTGCTCACCTTACTGGCCCAGTAAGCTGTGAAAAGGGATGTGTTCATTAAGCATATCTCTTCTTGTGGTTAGAAGTAAAGGAGTCAAAGATGCTGGAACTGCAGAAGCAAACAGATGCCCATGTTACTGTTCAATGCGCATCAGACTATGACCTGAGTGAAAAATCAACACTGATATTTGGCAGTTGTCTCTACTGTAGCTACTGTTATTTGACCTGACATAGAAATTAGTTCTTTGAGGTGGGATGCTCCAGTAGCAAATCTTGAAATTGTGGCATTGGCTTATGTGTCTGGAGGTGGTTGGAAAGGAATCTGATATTGGAAGCCGTAAATGCGATTCTACATGTTATTCAATGGCAAAATGTTTGCAGTGATGGTTGTCCATGGTATCTTTAGAGGCAGACCAATGGTTGGACTTTTGGGGATTTGCCCAGGGTATTTCAGTAGACGTATGTTCAGGAACACTTTCTGGTTGACAGGCCAGAAATGTAAAGATTGAAAAGAAAAATAATACAGCCCAGAAACTCAAAACCTTATTGAATTAGAAAACTGACTGCTTGTAAGGCCTAAAGAGTAAGAAATGAGATTAGAAGTGGTTTTCAACTAGAAGTCCAATTTCATTTGACTGTTACAACAGAGAAAAGAGACAGAAGTTGTCATCTTTCCACCTGTGTGCCAGGGAGCCTCATGGTAGCTGTATTATGTTAGGGGGAAAGGCAGTCATTTAATCAGGCCAGAAAATTACTTCTACAGAAGACCTTACTGAGATCCGTAGGACATAGAAAGGATTGGAGGGCTTACATTATATCAGGTGCCTAATAAGTTTTTGAGAGAATTGAGAACACATTAACTACGTACCAAAACGAAAAAGAATGAATTTCAAGATTACTAACGACTTTCCGCCCACATTTCTCTAGTTTCCATGCTACGAAATAAGATATGGTCAGTACAGGGAACTAAACGGTAATATCCACTCTGAGACGGGTCCAAGGACCCCAGAGAATAATCGATAAGGAAGCTCTCTCAGAGAATACTATCAGATCCTAAGAGAGCCAGGGAGGAGAAGGAACACAGAGATGCTCATATATTGTTACTCTGTTGTATGATGGTTATTCCTTCATGCTGTCCCTCCGTGTTTATTGAGGTATAATTGACACATGAAATTATACATATATACGGTGTGTAATGTGATGATTTGACATATGTGTATTTTATGCAGTGATTACCAACATCGGTCACTTAGCACATTAATCACTTCATCAGTAACAATGCAATGTGTTTATGTCTCTGTGTGTGTGTGTATGTGTGAGTGTGTGTGTGTGTGTGTGTGTGTGTGTGATTAGAATGTTTATGGTCTAATTTCTCAGCAAGATTCAAGTACACAACTGAGTGTTATTAGCTAGATCACCATGCTGTACTGTAGACTCTGAGAACTCATTCATTGTGTGATTGTAGGCTTGTACCCTTCGCCCAACATCTCCACTTTTGCCCGACGCCTCAGATCCTGCTGACCACCATTCTATTCTCTGTTACTGTGACATCTGTTAGTTTGGCAACACATTCCTAAATAAACAATGGTGCGAAGAAGAAATAAAAAATAAATAGAAAATAACTTTAGATGAACGGAAATGAAAAGGAAACATACAAGAACTTTCAGGATAAATGTAATGCAGCACAAAGAGTGCAACGTATGTCTGGAGATAGATATATTAAAACAGATGATCACAAATCAGTAGCCTGATACACATGTATGCATGTGTGTGGGTTTATGAAACTTGAAAACTCGTAACACTAAATACAGCAAAGTATAAGCAGTGATTATTTCTGGCCATTTACTAGACATGCTTATTTTTAAGAGCTTTATGTTTTCCCCATTATACATGAAAGGATATACCTTCATTTTTATAACAATGTATCACATTATTTAAAAAATATATAGTAGCCAGTGAAGATGTGGCTGAGCTGCAAAGAAAGTTTATGTCTTGGCCTTCTGGCACATGCCTAGCTGATGACTCTTTCACAGGTTTCAAGTGTCTCCTCTTTCTGTTCCTCTCCTCCTCATTCCCTTCTCCTTCCTGCTGTCCCATTATGAAACCCCATTCCTAAGAAGCTTCCTGATTATTTGGCCAAGGCTTATTACTAGGCCAGTTCTTTCTTCCGACTGCAGGAAGTATTATGAAATATATGAAATGACTATTACTAAATGCATGGGCGATATGTCAAAGTACCATATTGGACGGTTAAGGGGTAGATATTGGCACTGAAGATAATATGGCAGGTTGAGGGTTTTGGAACGTGAAGAAGAAGACAGAAAATAAACAGTGGAACTTTTTTTCAAATTTCTCTCTTCAAAGACCTAAAACATTGTTGGAATGAGTGGAACAAAGCAAATATATCAGATGTGCCCTAAGTTCACATTTCATCCCGATTTCAGACCTTTAGTGCTTTGATTATCTCTCCCTTCCCAACGTCACTCTGAATCATTTGTATGTGATGCTGTGTGTCTTAACTGGTATCTTATATCTAGTTTTGATTTCACACAATTGAAACCTGGTGTTGGGCCTCCCTGGTGGCGCAGTGGTTAAGAGTCCGCCTGCCGATGCAGGGGATACGGGTTCGTGCCCCGGTCTGGGAGGATCCCATATGCCGCGGAGCGGCTGGGCCTGTGAGCCATGGCCACAGGGCCTGCGCATCCAGAGCCTGTGCTCCGCAACGGGAGAGGCCACAACAGTGAGAGGCCCACATACCGCAAAAAGAAAAAAAAATAAAAATAAAAATAAACCTGGTGTTTACTTATGGAATACAAGAGATTCTTTTCCCGATTAAGGAATTTTGAGCACACGACAGTGGTCTAGGGAAGAGTTTGTCTCGGGTGAGATGGGACATCCTGATTCCATTACACAAGCTTTCCCACATTAAACAGTATCATGAAGCGAGATTTGCAAATCTATTCCTAAACCAGACAGGGGACTTCATCAACCATGACCCATCACAGGACTCTTCAGTCCCCAAGGGGACAGCATAGAAAAAAGTAGTGTTCGTGTCCAGGATAGAAGGGAGGAACTGTAGAAAAACTGTTGACAGCTAAAAACTGAAAAGGCAAAAATGAAATCTTTGGAAGACGTGCTAAGGCATTGGATCCTGAACTTCAGTTCTTTGCAAAAAGCTCATTATATTTGTCATAATTCCACACCCCATGTGTCCTATTACATTAATTCGTTTGTCTTTAACATCACATGCTAATAACTTTAAAAATGTTTATTTTAAATGGCCATAGTTAATGATGCACATGAACTGACAGATGGAACATTCAAATTATGTATTACAACATGAATGTAAATATATACATACAGAAATATGTTACAGAAACAGGGACCAGGACAGACACAGAGAAGTTAAAATGTCTGGAACACGCAAAGTCTGCAGAGCAGAACTTCTGCTGGAAGTCCATCTAACAGGGGAATATCCTTTACCTGAGGGAGCGTAGGAATTGTTCTATTCAGGCCGTCAGTGGATTGGATGAGAACTTCCCACTTTAGAGAGGGCAGTCGACTTAACTCAGGCTACTGATTAACATAATACTCTCATCCAAAATCATCCTTACAGAAACACAAAGAATAATGTTTTACCAGATAACTGGGGACCTGTACCAGTGAATCTGACCCATAAATTAACCATCAAACCTTCCTTCCAGCACATTGACAAATTGTGAGAAGAAAGTAGAGCAGGAAATAGGTTTATTTGACACATGCTCCACCGTGACCAAAATGGAAAATGCAAAAAATAGGTTTGAAATATAACAAAATTATTATTAATGATTAAGAAGTTGTATATGAATGGCAATGAACTTCAGTGACTGCATTTTGAATAAAGTGATTTCAACTTTCTCTTGAACTTACCCCTAGATTGGATGTGAAACAACCTGTGTTTAAATAATTCATAAGTATTAAATACATACAAAATCAGTTGCATGAATAGCATTGCATAATAGACTGGGTTTCCCAATAAATTCAAAGCGACAAGAAGCCAGAAAATTTGAACAATCCTCTGTGCTTTCTTCAAAAACTGAAGACATCCAAGGAGGTCAGTTGGGAGAAATTAGATTGGAGCATGTGTTATGTCCCTTTGGGAGGTATGAGCAAAAAGCTTCATTTCTGTTGTAAGACTTGGGTCTGAGATGCCCGCTCATCTGACTAACGTCAGGGGATGCTACATGCCTGGTGAATTCCTTGTGACAGGAAGTAAAACAGATTTATAAAGTTCACAGGAATCTGACTGCTGGATGTTGTTTATTTGAAGGAGCAAACAGTGAAAGGAGGACCGTAGTGGTCAGCACTTTACTACACGTTTCCAAGTGTCACGATAGGAAATCATAAGAGATGATCTGCAAATTTCCCTCAATCCACTTTTGAAGACGAAAGGAGACTTTGTTTAGCAAGCGATGAATCAAGGGGAAATGAATTGTAAGAAAGACTTGAGGTAAGGAGACCTGTGTCACCAGGTAGCCAGACTCTTCTCAAACCATTATGTACAACAAAATTGCCATCAGATCAAGTGTAATTAGGCAGGCAGTTTTAGAAGTCAAGGATGGTGAAAGATAGAAAAGGGTCATCCTCCCCAGTCAAGAAAGGGACCTTCTGACTACAAGTTAGAGAATGCTCCAAGTGCTTCCCCTGCCTTTATCCACTGAAACTGAGAGCTACGGCAGGGACTCGGTGAGTCATGAGAACCTAATCCAGTGAGGAAATCCTGGAACAGGATGTTTCTTTTTTTCAGAGTCACTGCCAAGCCAGTGATGGGTGGATTTGCATTTGGGCTGGGAAATGATTCCACCAGGCCAATTTTGGTAGTTCCACTTCCCCCTGGGTGGGGCAGTAAGCACCAATAAATAGGTCTTCTGCTCCATGACGGCTATCCTCCTGCTACACGAGTTCTGATTGACTTGGGAGAAACTGGTGAGTCTGATTCTTCAGTTCAACTTTGTTCTTGGACACCCGAATGTTGAGATTATGCTGGAGACAGCAAGATTGATGGGTCCAAAGTTATGATCAGAGGGTATAATGCTACTTAGTGGATGGGACCGTGGAATCTGGGTACAATGTTGTATTGTATTTACTAGATTTCTGATACCTAGTTTGAATTCCTCTATTGAAAAAGAAATTATCAGGAAATTTTTCCATGAAGGGAGAAAGAAAATGTATTCACCTTTTTCTATGTCTTTCTCTTGGACCGCTGCTGTGATTTCAGAGGCATTTATCTTAGAAGGTGTGAGACCCTTGCATTCATCCTGATTGTCCTTTGTTCTGTCCATAAGTCAAACTGTCGGGACCTCATGAGAGAAAATGGTGAAAGAAATTTCTTGTGAGCTTGCCCAGGGTTTTGTAACTTGTGGTGACCTTTTCTAAAGATGTCATTTTCATAAGAAAGAACAACAGAAAGAAAGAATGAAAGAAATAAACCAAAAGAGAAAACATCGCATGTTTCTTTAAAGCAAAGATATTTTCTTTAGAAAAGTTGTATGAGAAAAGAAAAGCTTTTCTCTGAGTTGATATAACGATTTTGTGAAGAGCAAGAGAGAAGTCAGAAATTCATTAAAAGGTATAAAAGAGATTAAAGCACATACTTAGAGATTGGTGAGATACTATCTGTTGTTATTCCACAAGGTTCTGCCCTTTTCTCTATAGGGATTCCTGGTTGTAAACACAGTCTCATATTTTCTTTCAGATATTAAGACTCCAGAAAGATGTCTTCTCAACATCAGCAGTGCAAGCAGCCCTGCCAGCCACCACCAGTGTGCCCACCTAAGTGTTGTGACCCTTGCCCACCTTGCAAGTGTCCATGCCCTTGCCCACCTTGCAAGTGTCCAGACCCTTGCCCACCTATAAAGTGCCCTGACCCATGCCTGCCTCAGCAGTGCAAGCAGAAATGCCCTCCTGGGGCACCTGCTCATCATTGTTAGCAGAAGTGCCCACCCAAGAGTAGGTAAGAGCTTGACCTTTTATCTGCATCTGGAAAGGATAAGGACAATAGGCTCAACTAGTTCCAGAGCTCCACCTTCCTCTTGTCTTCAAAGCCTATCATGGATACGGAAGAAGCTTCTCCACCCTTCAGCCTCAATATGCGTGTGGTGCTTCCTGACAGACAGAGCTTTCTTATCTGAGGGTGCTGTACTGCTTTCATCTGGGAGGTGCCCAAGAAAGCATCACAGAGCATCAGAAGGAAGAGCAGCAGCCTTCCTCCTGGGCGCCCTCTGAGGATTCTCTCTCTGTCTTCTGTGTTGGTCGGGCCCCTGGGCATGGGTATCTACCAGCTGAGCAATTGTTACTTCTCCCCCACTTCCTGAATAAAATACAATCCCTTTGTGTGATGGGAAAACTTCTTCTTTCTTTTAAACCCTGCTTTTAGCAATATCATATCATAATTTTGCCTGATTTCTATCCTTCTTTGATCCTGAGTTTCAGGCTCTCAGAATCACTGTTATCTGAATTTTGAGTCGTATCAAAAATTATTTCTATACAGTTTCAAATCGAGGTTATTTTCCTAATTATTGCTTGATTGGTTTGAGGAACAAATTGTTTACCTTCTTGGGATTTCGAAACCTTTAATAAACTGTGGGGAAAATCACATTAACGGCGCCAACTTGCTTAGGCATAAAAATTACATGAATGTGTGTCATTCAGGTGGCACAATGCCGAGCACATAATTGGCATTTGAGAGGTGGCCGATCTCCATTGTCCCTGTCACCATCACCGTCACCACAACCACCACCGTCACCACCACACCCAGGTGCTCCAGCAGGGGTGTGGCTGAGACATAACTAGTACAGCAAGCAAGGAGATTCTTAAACTCTATTACCCGTTCATATTCTGTGTTCTTTTTCTTTTCCAATTTAACCGAATTTTTAATCGGACACCACAAAATAACCAGTTTGGGAAATTATTGGGATACTCTGTAGAAAATTATAATAGTTCTGAAAACATGGGTAGTACAAAAGAAAGGGAATTTTAAGGGACCTTACCAGACAAAGCGCTACCTGCTCTCCATGGGTACAACGTGCTCTTCTTACTGCAAAACTCAACAGCCTCAGGGTCTTATTATATGTTTTTTTCACCTTGGAAATTATATTCTTGATTATTTTGACCCCACCTTTGAGATACACTGGGGATTCCAATGTTTATCTTGATTTACTAAATGACTGTAGCTATGCAGCTTGTTTTCCAAGTGCTCACCTTACTGGCCCAGTAAGCTGTGAAAAGGGATGTGTTCATTAAGCATATCTCTTCTTGTGGTTAGAAGTAAAGGAGTCAAAGATGCTGGAACTGCAGAAGCAAACAGATGCCCATGTTACTGTTCAATGCGCATCAGACTATGACCTGAGTGAAAAATCAACACTGATATTTGGCAGTTGTCTCTACTGTAGCTACTGTTATTTGACCTGACATAGAAATTAGTTCTTTGAGGTGGGATGCTCCAGTAGCAAATCTTGAAATTGTGGCATTGGCTTATGTGTCTGGAGGTGGTTGGAAAGGAATCTGATATTGGAAGCCGTAAATGCGATTCTACATGTTATTCAATGGCAAAATGTTTGCAGTGATGGTTGTCCATGGTATCTTTAGAGGCAGACCAATGGTTGGACTTTTGGGGATTTGCCCAGGGTATTTCAGTAGACGTATGTTCAGGAACACTTTCTGGTTGACAGGCCAGAAATGTAAAGATTGAAAAGAAAAATAATACAGCCCAGAAACTCAAAACCTTATTGAATTAGAAAACTGACTGCTTGTAAGGCCTAAAGAGTAAGAAATGAGATTAGAAGTGGTTTTCAACTAGAAGTCCAATTTCATTTGACTGTTACAACAGAGAAAAGAGACAGAAGTTGTCATCTTTCCACCTGTGTGCCAGGGAGCCTCATGGTAGCTGTATTATGTTAGGGGGAAAGGCAGTCATTTAATCAGGCCAGAAAATTACTTCTACAGAAGACCTTACTGAGATCCGTAGGACATAGAAAGGATTGGAGGGCTTACATTATATCAGGTGCCTAATAAGTTTTTGAGAGAATTGAGAACACATTAACTACGTACCAAAACGAAAAAGAATGAATTTCAAGATTACTAACGACTTTCCGCCCACATTTCTCTAGTTTCCATGCTACGAAATAAGATATGGTCAGTACAGGGAACTAAACGGTAATATCCACTCTGAGACGGGTCCAAGGACCCCAGAGAATAATCGATAAGGAAGCTCTCTCAGAGAATACTATCAGATCCTAAGAGAGCCAGGGAGGAGAAGGAACACAGAGATGCTCATATATTGTTACTCTGTTGTATGATGGTTATTCCTTCATGCTGTCCCTCCGTGTTTATTGAGGTATAATTAACACATGAAATTATACATATATACGGTGTGTAATGTGATGATTTGACATATGTGTATTTTATGCAGTGATTACCAACATCGGTCACTTAGCACATTAATCACTTCATCAGTAACAATGCAATGTGTTTATGTCTCTGTGTGTGTGTGTATGTGTGAGTGTGTGTGTGTGTGTGTGTGTGTGATTAGAATGTTTATGGTCTAATTTCTCAGCAAGATTCAAGTACACAACTGAGTGTTATTAGCTAGATCACCATGCTGTACTGTAGACACTGAGAACTCATTCATTGTGTGATTGTAGGCTTGTACCCTTCGCCCAACATCTCCACTTTTGCCCGACGCCTCAGATCCTGCTGACCACCATTCTATTCTCTGTTACTGTGACATCTGTTAGTTTGGCAACACATTCCTAAATAAACAATGGTGCGAAGAAGAAATAAAAAATAAATAGAAAATAACTTTAGATGAACGGAAATGAAAAGGAAACATACAAGAACTTTCAGGATAAATGTAATGCAGCACAAAGAGTGCAACGTATGTCTGGAGATAGATATATTAAAACAGATGATCACAAATCAGTAGCCTGATACACATGTATGCATGTGTGTGGGTTTATGAAACTTGAAAACTCGTAACACTAAATACAGCAAAGTATAAGCAGTGATTATTTCTGGCCATTTACTAGACATGCTTATTTTTAAGAGCTTTATGTTTTCCCCATTATACATGAAAGGATATACCTTCATTTTTATAACAATGTATCACATTATTTAAAAAATATATAGTAGCCAGTGAAGATGTGGCTGAGCTGCAAAGAAAGTTTATGTCTTGGCCTTCTGGCACATGCCTAGCTGATGACTCTTTCACAGGTTTCAAGTGTCTCCTCTTTCTGTTCCTCTCCTCCTCATTCCCTTCTCCTTCCTGCTGTCCCATTATGAAACCCCATTCCTAAGAAGCTTCCTGATTATTTGGCCAAGGCTTATTACTAGGCCAGTTCTTTCTTCCGACTGCAGGAAGTATTATGAAATATATGAAATGACTATTACTAAATGCATGGGCGATATGTCAAAGTACCATATTGGACGGTTAAGGGGTAGATATTGGCACTGAAGATAATATGGCAGGTTGAGGGTTTTGGAACGTGAAGAAGAAGACAGAAAATAAACAGTGGAACTTTTTTTCAAATTTCTCTCTTCAAAGACCTAAAACATTGTTGGAATGAGTGGAACAAAGCAAATATATCAGATGTGCCCTAAGTTCACATTTCATCCCGATTTCAGACCTTTAGTGCTTTGATTATCTCTCCCTTCCCAACGTCACTCTGAATCATTTGTATGTGATGCTGTGTGTCTTAACTGGTATCTTATATCTAGTTTTGATTTCACACAATTGAAACCTGGTGTTGGGCCTCCCTGGTGGCGCAGTGGTTAAGAGTCCGCCTGCCGATGCAGGGGATACGGGTTCGTGCCCCGGTCTGGGAGGATCCCATATGCCGCGGAGCGGCTGGGCCCGTGAGCCATGGCCACAGGGCCTGCGCATCCGGAGCCTGTGCTCCGCAACGGGAGAGGCCACAACAGTGAGAGGCCCACATACCGCAAAAAGAAAAAAAAATAAAAATAAAAATAAACCTGGTGTTTACTTATGGAATACAAGAGATTCTTTTCCCGATTAAGGAATTTTGAGCACACGACAGTGGTCTAGGGAAGAGTTTGTCTCGGGTGAGATGGGACATCCTGATTCCATTACACAAGCTTTCCCACATTAAACAGTATCATGAAGCGAGATTTGCAAATCTATTCCTAAACCAGACAGGGGACTTCATCAACCATGACCCATCACAGGACTCTTCAGTCCCCAAGGGGACAGCATAGAAAAAAGTAGTGTTCGTGTCCAGGATAGAAGGGAGGAACTGTAGAAAAACTGTTGACAGCTAAAAACTGAAAAGGCAAAAATGAAATCTTTGGAAGACGTGCTAAGGCATTGGATCCTGAACTTCAGTTCTTTGCAAAAAGCTCATTATATTTGTCATAATTCCACACCCCATGTGTCCTATTACATTAATTCGTTTGTCTTTAACATCACATGCTAATAACTTTAAAAATGTTTATTTTAAATGGCCATAGTTAATGATGCACATGAACTGACAGATGGAACATTCAAATTATGTATTACAACATGAATGTAAATATATACATACAGAAATATGTTACAGAAACAGGGACCAGGACAGACACAGAGAAGTTAAAATGTCTGGAACACGCAAAGTCTGCAGAGCAGAACTTCTGCTGGAAGTCCATCTAACAGGGGAATATCCTTTACCTGAGGGAGCGTAGGAATTGTTCTATTCAGGCCGTCAGTGGATTGGATGAGAACTTCCCACTTTAGAGAGGGCAGTCGACTTAACTCAGGCTACTGATTAACATAATACTCTCATCCAAAATCATCCTTACAGAAACACAAAGAATAATGTTTTACCAGATAACTGGGGACCTGTACCAGTGAATCTGACCCATAAATTAACCATCAAACCTTCCTTCCAGCACATTGACAAATTGTGAGAAGAAAGTAGAGCAGGAAATAGGTTTATTTGACACATGCTCCACCGTGACCAAAATGGAAAATGCAAAAAATAGGTTTGAAATATAACAAAATTATTATTAATGATTAAGAAGTTGTATATGAATGGCAATGAACTTCAGTGACTGCATTTTGAATAAAGTGATTTCAACTTTCTCTTGAACTTACCCCTAGATTGGATGTGAAACAACCTGTGTTTAAATAATTCATAAGTATTAAATACATACAAAATCAGTTGCATGAATAGCATTGCATAATAGACTGGGTTTCCCAATAAATTCAAAGCGACAAGAAGCCAGAAAATTTGAACAATCCTCTGTGCTTTCTTCAAAAACTGAAGACATCCAAGGAGGTCAGTTGGGAGAAATTAGATTGGAGCATGTGTTATGTCCCTTTGGGAGGTATGAGCAAAAAGCTTCATTTCTGTTGTAAGACTTGGGTCTGAGATGCCCGCTCATCTGACTAACGTCAGGGGATGCTACATGCCTGGTGAATTCCTTGTGACAGGAAGTAAAACAGATTTATAAAGTTCACAGGAATCTGACTGCTGGATGTTGTTTATTTGAAGGAGCAAACAGTGAAAGGAGGACCGTAGTGGTCAGCACTTTACTACACGTTTCCAAGTGTCACGATAGGAAATCATAAGAGATGATCTGCAAATTTCCCTCAATCCACTTTTGAAGACGAAAGGAGACTTTGTTTAGCAAGCGATGAATCAAGGGGAAATGAATTGTAAGAAAGACTTGAGGTAAGGAGACCTGTGTCACCAGGTAGCCAGACTCTTCTCAAACCATTATGTACAACAAAATTGCCATCAGATCAAGTGTAATTAGGCAGGCAGTTTTAGAAGTCAAGGATGGTGAAAGATAGAAAAGGGTCATCCTCCCCAGTCAAGAAAGGGACCTTCTGACTACAAGTTAGAGAATGCTCCAAGTGCTTCCCCTGCCTTTATCCACTGAAACTGAGAGCTACGGCAGGGACTCGGTGAGTCATGAGAACCTAATCCAGTGAGGAAATCCTGGAACAGGATGTTTCTTTTTTTCAGAGTCACTGCCAAGCCAGTGATGGGTGGATTTGCATTTGGGCTGGGAAATGATTCCACCAGGCCAATTTTGGTAGTTCCACTTCCCCCTGGGTGGGGCAGTAAGCACCAATAAATAGGTCTTCTGCTCCATGACGGCTATCCTCCTGCTACACGAGTTCTGATTGACTTGGGAGAAACTGGTGAGTCTGATTCTTCAGTTCAACTTTGTTCTTGGACACCCGAATGTTGAGATTATGCTGGAGACAGCAAGATTGATGGGTCCAAAGTTATGATCAGAGGGTATAATGCTACTTAGTGGATGGGACCGTGGAATCTGGGTACAATGTTGTATTGTATTTACTAGATTTCTGATACCTAGTTTGAATTCCTCTATTGAAAAAGAAATTATCAGGAAATTTTTCCATGAAGGGAGAAAGAAAATGTATTCACCTTTTTCTATGTCTTTCTCTTGGACCGCTGCTGTGATTTCAGAGGCATTTATCTTAGAAGGTGTGAGACCCTTGCATTCATCCTGATTGTCCTTTGTTCTGTCCATAAGTCAAACTGTCGGGACCTCATGAGAGAAAATGGTGAAAGAAATTTCTTGTGAGCTTGCCCAGGGTTTTGTAACTTGTGGTGACCTTTTCTAAAGATGTCATTTTCATAAGAAAGAACAACAGAAAGAAAGAATGAAAGAAATAAACCAAAAGAGAAAACATCGCATGTTTCTTTAAAGCAAAGATATTTTCTTTAGAAAAGTTGTATGAGAAAAGAAAAGCTTTTCTCTGAGTTGATATAACGATTTTGTGAAGAGCAAGAGAGAAGTCAGAAATTCATTAAAAGGTATAAAAGAGATTAAAGCACATACTTAGAGATTGGTGAGATACTATCTGTTGTTATTCCACAAGGTTCTGCCCTTTTCTCTATAGGGATTCCTGGTTGTAAACACAGTCTCATATTTTCTTTCAGATATTAAGACTCCAGAAAGATGTCTTCTCAACATCAGCAGTGCAAGCAGCCCTGCCAGCCACCACCAGTGTGCCCACCTAAGTGTTGTGACCCTTGCCCACCTTGCAAGTGTCCATGCCCTTGCCCACCTTGCAAGTGTCCAGACCCTTGCCCACCTATAAAGTGCCCTGACCCATGCCTGCCTCAGCAGTGCAAGCAGAAATGCCCTCCTGGGGCACCTGCTCATCATTGTTAGCAGAAGTGCCCACCCAAGAGTAGGTAAGAGCTTGACCTTTTATCTGCATCTGGAAAGGATAAGGACAATAGGCTCAACTAGTTCCAGAGCTCCACCTTCCTCTTGTCTTCAAAGCCTATCATGGATACGGAAGAAGCTTCTCCACCCTTCAGCCTCAATATGCGTGTGGTGCTTCCTGACAGACAGAGCTTTCTTATCTGAGGGTGCTGTACTGCTTTCATCTGGGAGGTGCCCAAGAAAGCATCACAGAGCATCAGAAGGAAGAGCAGCAGCCTTCCTCCTGGGCGCCCTCTGAGGATTCTCTCTCTGTCTTCTGTGTTGGTCGGGCCCCTGGGCATGGGTATCTACCAGCTGAGCAATTGTTACTTCTCCCCCACTTCCTGAATAAAATACAATCCCTTTGTGTGATGGGAAAACTTCTTCTTTCTTTTAAACCCTGCTTTTAGCAATATCATATCATAATTTTGCCTGATTTCTATCCTTCTTTGATCCTGAGTTTCAGGCTCTCAGAATCACTGTTATCTGAATTTTGAGTCGTATCAAAAATTATTTCTATACAGTTTCAAATCGAGGTTATTTTCCTAATTATTGCTTGATTGGTTTGAGGAACAAATTGTTTACCTTCTTGGGATTTCGAAACCTTTAATAAACTGTGGGGAAAATCACATTAACGGCGCCAACTTGCTTAGGCATAAAAATTACATGAATGTGTGTCATTCAGGTGGCACAATGCCGAGCACATAATTGGCATTTGAGAGGTGGCCGATCTCCATTGTCCCTGTCACCATCACCGTCACCACAACCACCACCGTCACCACCACACCCAGGTGCTCCAGCAGGGGTGTGGCTGAGACATAACTAGTACAGCAAGCAAGGAGATTCTTAAACTCTATTACCCGTTCATATTCTGTGTTCTTTTTCTTTTCCAATTTAACCGAATTTTTAATCGGACACCACAAAATAACCAGTTTGGGAAATTATTGGGATACTCTGTAGAAAATTATAATAGTTCTGAAAACATGGGTAGTACAAAAGAAAGGGAATTTTAAGGGACCTTACCAGACAAAGCGCTACCTGCTCTCCATGGGTACAACGTGCTCTTCTTACTGCAAAACTCAACAGCCTCAGGGTCTTATTATATGTTTTTTTCACCTTGGAAATTATATTCTTGATTATTTTGACCCCACCTTTGAGATACACTGGGGATTCCAATGTTTATCTTGATTTACTAAATGACTGTAGCTATGCAGCTTGTTTTCCAAGTGCTCACCTTACTGGCCCAGTAAGCTGTGAAAAGGGATGTGTTCATTAAGCATATCTCTTCTTGTGGTTAGAAGTAAAGGAGTCAAAGATGCTGGAACTGCAGAAGCAAACAGATGCCCATGTTACTGTTCAATGCGCATCAGACTATGACCTGAGTGAAAAATCAACACTGATATTTGGCAGTTGTCTCTACTGTAGCTACTGTTATTTGACCTGACATAGAAATTAGTTCTTTGAGGTGGGATGCTCCAGTAGCAAATCTTGAAATTGTGGCATTGGCTTATGTGTCTGGAGGTGGTTGGAAAGGAATCTGATATTGGAAGCCGTAAATGCGATTCTACATGTTATTCAATGGCAAAATGTTTGCAGTGATGGTTGTCCATGGTATCTTTAGAGGCAGACCAATGGTTGGACTTTTGGGGATTTGCCCAGGGTATTTCAGTAGACGTATGTTCAGGAACACTTTCTGGTTGACAGGCCAGAAATGTAAAGATTGAAAAGAAAAATAATACAGCCCAGAAACTCAAAACCTTATTGAATTAGAAAACTGACTGCTTGTAAGGCCTAAAGAGTAAGAAATGAGATTAGAAGTGGTTTTCAACTAGAAGTCCAATTTCATTTGACTGTTACAACAGAGAAAAGAGACAGAAGTTGTCATCTTTCCACCTGTGTGCCAGGGAGCCTCATGGTAGCTGTATTATGTTAGGGGGAAAGGCAGTCATTTAATCAGGCCAGAAAATTACTTCTACAGAAGACCTTACTGAGATCCGTAGGACATAGAAAGGATTGGAGGGCTTACATTATATCAGGTGCCTAATAAGTTTTTGAGAGAATTGAGAACACATTAACTACGTACCAAAACGAAAAAGAATGAATTTCAAGATTACTAACGACTTTCCGCCCACATTTCTCTAGTTTCCATGCTACGAAATAAGATATGGTCAGTACAGGGAACTAAACGGTAATATCCACTCTGAGACGGGTCCAAGGACCCCAGAGAATAATCGATAAGGAAGCTCTCTCAGAGAATACTATCAGATCCTAAGAGAGCCAGGGAGGAGAAGGAACACAGAGATGCTCATATATTGTTACTCTGTTGTATGATGGTTATTCCTTCATGCTGTCCCTCCGTGTTTATTGAGGTATAATTGACACATGAAATTATACATATATACGGTGTGTAATGTGATGATTTGACATATGTGTATTTTATGCAGTGATTACCAACATCGGTCACTTAGCACATTAATCACTTCATCAGTAACAATGCAATGTGTTTATGTCTCTGTGTGTGTGTGTATGTGTGAGTGTGTGTGTGTGTGTGTGTGTGTGTGTGATTAGAATGTTTATGGTCTAATTTCTCAGCAAGATTCAAGTACACAACTGAGTGTTATTAGCTAGATCACCATGCTGTACTGTAGACACTGAGAACTCATTCATTGTGTGATTGTAGGCTTGTACCCTTCGCCCAACATCTCCACTTTTGCCCGACGCCTCAGATCCTGCTGACCACCATTCTATTCTCTGTTACTGTGACATCTGTTAGTTTGGCAACACATTCCTAAGTAAACAATGGTGCGAAGAAGAAATAAAAAATAAATAGAAAATAACTTTAGATGAACGGAAATGAAAAGGAAACATACAAGAACTTTCAGGATAAATGTAATGCAGCACAAAGAGTGCAACGTATGTCTGGAGATAGATATATTAAAACAGATGATCACAAATCAGTAGCCTGATACACATGTATGCATGTGTGTGGGTTTATGAAACTTGAAAACTCGTAACACTAAATACAGCAAAGTATAAGCAGTGATTATTTCTGGCCATTTACTAGACATGCTTATTTTTAAGAGCTTTATGTTTTCCCCATTATACATGAAAGGATATACCTTCATTTTTATAACAATGTATCACATTATTTAAAAAATATATAGTAGCCAGTGAAGATGTGGCTGAGCTGCAAAGAAAGTTTATGTCTTGGCCTTCTGGCACATGCCTAGCTGATGACTCTTTCACAGGTTTCAAGTGTCTCCTCTTTCTGTTCCTCTCCTCCTCATTCCCTTCTCCTTCCTGCTGTCCCATTATGAAACCCCATTCCTAAGAAGCTTCCTGATTATTTGGCCAAGGCTTATTACTAGGCCAGTTCTTTCTTCCGACTGCAGGAAGTATTATGAAATATATGAAATGACTATTACTAAATGCATGGGCGATATGTCAAAGTACCATATTGGACGGTTAAGGGGTAGATATTGGCACTGAAGATAATATGGCAGGTTGAGGGTTTTGGAACGTGAAGAAGAAGACAGAAAATAAACAGTGGAACTTTTTTTCAAATTTCTCTCTTCAAAGACCTAAAACATTGTTGGAATGAGTGGAACAAAGCAAATATATCAGATGTGCCCTAAGTTCACATTTCATCCCGATTTCAGACCTTTAGTGCTTTGATTATCTCTCCCTTCCCAACGTCACTCTGAATCATTTGTATGTGATGCTGTGTGTCTTAACTGGTATCTTATATCTAGTTTTGATTTCACACAATTGAAACCTGGTGTTGGGCCTCCCTGGTGGCGCAGTGGTTAAGAGTCCGCCTGCCGATGCAGGGGATACGGGTTCGTGCCCCGGTCTGGGAGGATCCCATATGCCGCGGAGCGGCTGGGCCCGTGAGCCATGGCCACAGGGCCTGCGCATCCAGAGCCTGTGCTCCGCAACGGGAGAGGCCACAACAGTGAGAGGCCCACATACCGCAAAAAGAAAAAAAAATAAAAATAAAAATAAACCTGGTGTTTACTTATGGAATACAAGAGATTCTTTTCCCGATTAAGGAATTTTGAGCACACGACAGTGGTCTAGGGAAGAGTTTGTCTCGGGTGAGATGGGACATCCTGATTCCATTACACAAGCTTTCCCACATTAAACAGTATCATGAAGCGAGATTTGCAAATCTATTCCTAAACCAGACAGGGGACTTCATCAACCATGACCCATCACAGGACTCTTCAGTCCCCAAGGGGACAGCATAGAAAAAAGTAGTGTTCGTGTCCAGGATAGAAGGGAGGAACTGTAGAAAAACTGTTGACAGCTAAAAACTGAAAAGGCAAAAATGAAATCTTTGGAAGACGTGCTAAGGCATTGGATCCTGAACTTCAGTTCTTTGCAAAAAGCTCATTATATTTGTCATAATTCCACACCCCATGTGTCCTATTACATTAATTCGTTTGTCTTTAACATCACATGCTAATAACTTTAAAAATGTTTATTTTAAATGGCCATAGTTAATGATGCACATGAACTGACAGATGGAACATTCAAATTATGTATTACAACATGAATGTAAATATATACATACAGAAATATGTTACAGAAACAGGGACCAGGACAGACACAGAGAAGTTAAAATGTCTGGAACACGCAAAGTCTGCAGAGCAGAACTTCTGCTGGAAGTCCATCTAACAGGGGAATATCCTTTACCTGAGGGAGCGTAGGAATTGTTCTATTCAGGCCGTCAGTGGATTGGATGAGAACTTCCCACTTTAGAGAGGGCAGTCGACTTAACTCAGGCTACTGATTAACATAATACTCTCATCCAAAATCATCCTTACAGAAACACAAAGAATAATGTTTTACCAGATAACTGGGGACCTGTACCAGTGAATCTGACCCATAAATTAACCATCAAACCTTCCTTCCAGCACATTGACAAATTGTGAGAAGAAAGTAGAGCAGGAAATAGGTTTATTTGACACATGCTCCACCGTGACCAAAATGGAAAATGCAAAAAATAGGTTTGAAATATAACAAAATTATTATTAATGATTAAGAAGTTGTATATGAATGGCAATGAACTTCAGTGACTGCATTTTGAATAAAGTGATTTCAACTTTCTCTTGAACTTACCCCTAGATTGGATGTGAAACAACCTGTGTTTAAATAATTCATAAGTATTAAATACATACAAAATCAGTTGCATGAATAGCATTGCATAATAGACTGGGTTTCCCAATAAATTCAAAGCGACAAGAAGCCAGAAAATTTGAACAATCCTCTGTGCTTTCTTCAAAAACTGAAGACATCCAAGGAGGTCAGTTGGGAGAAATTAGATTGGAGCATGTGTTATGTCCCTTTGGGAGGTATGAGCAAAAAGCTTCATTTCTGTTGTAAGACTTGGGTCTGAGATGCCCGCTCATCTGACTAACGTCAGGGGATGCTACATGCCTGGTGAATTCCTTGTGACAGGAAGTAAAACAGATTTATAAAGTTCACAGGAATCTGACTGCTGGATGTTGTTTATTTGAAGGAGCAAACAGTGAAAGGAGGACCGTAGTGGTCAGCACTTTACTACACGTTTCCAAGTGTCACGATAGGAAATCATAAGAGATGATCTGCAAATTTCCCTCAATCCACTTTTGAAGACGAAAGGAGACTTTGTTTAGCAAGCGATGAATCAAGGGGAAATGAATTGTAAGAAAGACTTGAGGTAAGGAGACCTGTGTCACCAGGTAGCCAGACTCTTCTCAAACCATTATGTACAACAAAATTGCCATCAGATCAAGTGTAATTAGGCAGGCAGTTTTAGAAGTCAAGGATGGTGAAAGATAGAAAAGGGTCATCCTCCCCAGTCAAGAAAGGGACCTTCTGACTACAAGTTAGAGAATGCTCCAAGTGCTTCCCCTGCCTTTATCCACTGAAACTGAGAGCTACGGCAGGGACTCGGTGAGTCATGAGAACCTAATCCAGTGAGGAAATCCTGGAACAGGATGTTTCTTTTTTTCAGAGTCACTGCCAAGCCAGTGATGGGTGGATTTGCATTTGGGCTGGGAAATGATTCCACCAGGCCAATTTTGGTAGTTCCACTTCCCCCTGGGTGGGGCAGTAAGCACCAATAAATAGGTCTTCTGCTCCATGACGGCTATCCTCCTGCTACACGAGTTCTGATTGACTTGGGAGAAACTGGTGAGTCTGATTCTTCAGTTCAACTTTGTTCTTGGACACCCGAATGTTGAGATTATGCTGGAGACAGCAAGATTGATGGGTCCAAAGTTATGATCAGAGGGTATAATGCTACTTAGTGGATGGGACCGTGGAATCTGGGTACAATGTTGTATTGTATTTACTAGATTTCTGATACCTAGTTTGAATTCCTCTATTGAAAAAGAAATTATCAGGAAATTTTTCCATGAAGGGAGAAAGAAAATGTATTCACCTTTTTCTATGTCTTTCTCTTGGACCGCTGCTGTGATTTCAGAGGCATTTATCTTAGAAGGTGTGAGACCCTTGCATTCATCCTGATTGTCCTTTGTTCTGTCCATAAGTCAAACTGTCGGGACCTCATGAGAGAAAATGGTGAAAGAAATTTCTTGTGAGCTTGCCCAGGGTTTTGTAACTTGTGGTGACCTTTTCTAAAGATGTCATTTTCATAAGAAAGAACAACAGAAAGAAAGAATGAAAGAAATAAACCAAAAGAGAAAACATCGCATGTTTCTTTAAAGCAAAGATATTTTCTTTAGAAAAGTTGTATGAGAAAAGAAAAGCTTTTCTCTGAGTTGATATAACGATTTTGTGAAGAGCAAGAGAGAAGTCAGAAATTCATTAAAAGGTATAAAAGAGATTAAAGCACATACTTAGAGATTGGTGAGATACTATCTGTTGTTATTCCACAAGGTTCTGCCCTTTTCTCTATAGGGATTCCTGGTTGTAAACACAGTCTCATATTTTCTTTCAGATATTAAGACTCCAGAAAGATGTCTTCTCAACATCAGCAGTGCAAGCAGCCCTGCCAGCCACCACCAGTGTGCCCACCTAAGTGTTGTGACCCTTGCCCACCTTGCAAGTGTCCATGCCCTTGCCCACCTTGCAAGTGTCCAGACCCTTGCCCACCTATAAAGTGCCCTGACCCATGCCTGCCTCAGCAGTGCAAGCAGAAATGCCCTCCTGGGGCACCTGCTCATCATTGTTAGCAGAAGTGCCCACCCAAGAGTAGGTAAGAGCTTGACCTTTTATCTGCATCTGGAAAGGATAAGGACAATAGGCTCAACTAGTTCCAGAGCTCCACCTTCCTCTTGTCTTCAAAGCCTATCATGGATACGGAAGAAGCTTCTCCACCCTTCAGCCTCAATATGCGTGTGGTGCTTCCTGACAGACAGAGCTTTCTTATCTGAGGGTGCTGTACTGCTTTCATCTGGGAGGTGCCCAAGAAAGCATCACAGAGCATCAGAAGGAAGAGCAGCAGCCTTCCTCCTGGGCGCCCTCTGAGGATTCTCTCTCTGTCTTCTGTGTTGGTCGGGCCCCTGGGCATGGGTATCTACCAGCTGAGCAATTGTTACTTCTCCCCCACTTCCTGAATAAAATACAATCCCTTTGTGTGATGGGAAAACTTCTTCTTTCTTTTAAACCCTGCTTTTAGCAATATCATATCATAATTTTGCCTGATTTCTATCCTTCTTTGATCCTGAGTTTCAGGCTCTCAGAATCACTGTTATCTGAATTTTGAGTCGTATCAAAAATTATTTCTATACGGTTTCAAATCGAGGTTATTTTCCTAATTATTGCTTGATTGGTTTGAGGAACAAATTGTTTACCTTCTTGGGATTTCGAAACCTTTAATAAACTGTGGGGAAAATCACATTAACGGCGCCAACTTGCTTAGGCATAAAAATTACATGAATGTGTGTCATTCAGGTGGCACAATGCCGAGCACATAATTGGCATTTGAGAGGTGGCCGATCTCCATTGTCCCTGTCACCATCACCGTCACCACAACCACCACCGTCACCACCACACCCAGGTGCTCCAGCAGGGGTGTGGCTGAGACATAACTAGTACAGCAAGCAAGGAGATTCTTAAACTCTATTACCCGTTCATATTCTGTGTTCTTTTTCTTTTCCAATTTAACCGAATTTTTAATCGGACACCACAAAATAACCAGTTTGGGAAATTATTGGGATACTCTGTAGAAAATTATAATAGTTCTGAAAACATGGGTAGTACAAAAGAAAGGGAATTTTAAGGGACCTTACCAGACAAAGCGCTACCTGCTCTCCATGGGTACAACGTGCTCTTCTTACTGCAAAACTCAACAGCCTCAGGGTCTTATTATATGTTTTTTTCACCTTGGAAATTATATTCTTGATTATTTTGACCCCACCTTTGAGATACACTGGGGATTCCAATGTTTATCTTGATTTACTAAATGACTGTAGCTATGCAGCTTGTTTTCCAAGTGCTCACCTTACTGGCCCAGTAAGCTGTGAAAAGGGATGTGTTCATTAAGCATATCTCTTCTTGTGGTTAGAAGTAAAGGAGTCAAAGATGCTGGAACTGCAGAAGCAAACAGATGCCCATGTTACTGTTCAATGCGCATCAGACTATGACCTGAGTGAAAAATCAACACTGATATTTGGCAGTTGTCTCTACTGTAGCTACTGTTATTTGACCTGACATAGAAATTAGTTCTTTGAGGTGGGATGCTCCAGTAGCAAATCTTGAAATTGTGGCATTGGCTTATGTGTCTGGAGGTGGTTGGAAAGGAATCTGATATTGGAAGCCGTAAATGCGATTCTACATGTTATTCAATGGCAAAATGTTTGCAGTGATGGTTGTCCATGGTATCTTTAGAGGCAGACCAATGGTTGGACTTTTGGGGATTTGCCCAGGGTATTTCAGTAGACGTATGTTCAGGAACACTTTCTGGTTGACAGGCCAGAAATGTAAAGATTGAAAAGAAAAATAATACAGCCCAGAAACTCAAAACCTTATTGAATTAGAAAACTGACTGCTTGTAAGGCCTAAAGAGTAAGAAATGAGATTAGAAGTGGTTTTCAACTAGAAGTCCAATTTCATTTGACTGTTACAACAGAGAAAAGAGACAGAAGTTGTCATCTTTCCACCTGTGTGCCAGGGAGCCTCATGGTAGCTGTATTATGTTAGGGGGAAAGGCAGTCATTTAATCAGGCCAGAAAATTACTTCTACAGAAGACCTTACTGAGATCCGTAGGACATAGAAAGGATTGGAGGGCTTACATTATATCAGGTGCCTAATAAGTTTTTGAGAGAATTGAGAACACATTAACTACGTACCAAAACGAAAAAGAATGAATTTCAAGATTACTAACGACTTTCCGCCCACATTTCTCTAGTTTCCATGCTACGAAATAAGATATGGTCAGTACAGGGAACTAAACGGTAATATCCACTCTGAGACGGGTCCAAGGACCCCAGAGAATAATCGATAAGGAAGCTCTCTCAGAGAATACTATCAGATCCTAAGAGAGCCAGGGAGGAGAAGGAACACAGAGATGCTCATATATTGTTACTCTGTTGTATGATGGTTATTCCTTCATGCTGTCCCTCCGTGTTTATTGAGGTATAATTGACACATGAAATTATACATATATACGGTGTGTAATGTGATGATTTGACATATGTGTATTTTATGCAGTGATTACCAACATCGGTCACTTAGCACATTAATCACTTCATCAGTAACAATGCAATGTGTTTATGTCTCTGTGTGTGTGTGTATGTGTGAGTGTGTGTGTGTGTGTGTGTGTGTGTGTGATTAGAATGTTTATGGTCTAATTTCTCAGCAAGATTCAAGTACACAACTGAGTGTTATTAGCTAGATCACCATGCTGTACTGTAGACTCTGAGAACTCATTCATTGTGTGATTGTAGGCTTGTACCCTTCGCCCAACATCTCCACTTTTGCCCGACGCCTCAGATCCTGCTGACCACCATTCTATTCTCTGTTACTGTGACATCTGTTAGTTTGGCAACACATTCCTAAATAAACAATGGTGCGAAGAAGAAATAAAAAATAAATAGAAAATAACTTTAGATGAACGGAAATGAAAAGGAAACATACAAGAACTTTCAGGATAAATGTAATGCAGCACAAAGAGTGCAACGTATGTCTGGAGATAGATATATTAAAACAGATGATCACAAATCAGTAGCCTGATACACATGTATGCATGTGTGTGGGTTTATGAAACTTGAAAACTCGTAACACTAAATACAGCAAAGTATAAGCAGTGATTATTTCTGGCCATTTACTAGACATGCTTATTTTTAAGAGCTTTATGTTTTCCCCATTATACATGAAAGGATATACCTTCATTTTTATAACAATGTATCACATTATTTAAAAAATATATAGTAGCCAGTGAAGATGTGGCTGAGCTGCAAAGAAAGTTTATGTCTTGGCCTTCTGGCACATGCCTAGCTGATGACTCTTTCACAGGTTTCAAGTGTCTCCTCTTTCTGTTCCTCTCCTCCTCATTCCCTTCTCCTTCCTGCTGTCCCATTATGAAACCCCATTCCTAAGAAGCTTCCTGATTATTTGGCCAAGGCTTATTACTAGGCCAGTTCTTTCTTCCGACTGCAGGAAGTATTATGAAATATATGAAATGACTATTACTAAATGCATGGGCGATATGTCAAAGTACCATATTGGACGGTTAAGGGGTAGATATTGGCACTGAAGATAATATGGCAGGTTGAGGGTTTTGGAACGTGAAGAAGAAGACAGAAAATAAACAGTGGAACTTTTTTTCAAATTTCTCTCTTCAAAGACCTAAAACATTGTTGGAATGAGTGGAACAAAGCAAATATATCAGATGTGCCCTAAGTTCACATTTCATCCCGATTTCAGACCTTTAGTGCTTTGATTATCTCTCCCTTCCCAACGTCACTCTGAATCATTTGTATGTGATGCTGTGTGTCTTAACTGGTATCTTATATCTAGTTTTGATTTCACACAATTGAAACCTGGTGTTGGGCCTCCCTGGTGGCGCAGTGGTTAAGAGTCCGCCTGCCGATGCAGGGGATACGGGTTCGTGCCCCGGTCTGGGAGGATCCCATATGCCGCGGAGCGGCTGGGCCCGTGAGCCATGGCCACAGGGCCTGCGCATCCGGAGCCTGTGCTCCGCAACGGGAGAGGCCACAACAGTGAGAGGCCCACATACCGCAAAAAGAAAAAAAAATAAAAATAAAAATAAACCTGGTGTTTACTTATGGAATACAAGAGATTCTTTTCCCGATTAAGGAATTTTGAGCACACGACAGTGGTCTAGGGAAGAGTTTGTCTCGGGTGAGATGGGACATCCTGATTCCATTACACAAGCTTTCCCACATTAAACAGTATCATGAAGCGAGATTTGCAAATCTATTCCTAAACCAGACAGGGGACTTCATCAACCATGACCCATCACAGGACTCTTCAGTCCCCAAGGGGACAGCATAGAAAAAAGTAGTGTTCGTGTCCAGGATAGAAGGGAGGAACTGTAGAAAAACTGTTGACAGCTAAAAACTGAAAAGGCAAAAATGAAATCTTTGGAAGACGTGCTAAGGCATTGGATCCTGAACTTCAGTTCTTTGCAAAAAGCTCATTATATTTGTCATAATTCCACACCCCATGTGTCCTATTACATTAATTCGTTTGTCTTTAACATCACATGCTAATAACTTTAAAAATGTTTATTTTAAATGGCCATAGTTAATGATGCACATGAACTGACAGATGGAACATTCAAATTATGTATTACAACATGAATGTAAATATATACATACAGAAATATGTTACAGAAACAGGGACCAGGACAGACACAGAGAAGTTAAAATGTCTGGAACACGCAAAGTCTGCAGAGCAGAACTTCTGCTGGAAGTCCATCTAACAGGGGAATATCCTTTACCTGAGGGAGCGTAGGAATTGTTCTATTCAGGCCGTCAGTGGATTGGATGAGAACTTCCCACTTTAGAGAGGGCAGTCGACTTAACTCAGGCTACTGATTAACATAATACTCTCATCCAAAATCATCCTTACAGAAACACAAAGAATAATGTTTTACCAGATAACTGGGGACCTGTACCAGTGAATCTGACCCATAAATTAACCATCAAACCTTCCTTCCAGCACATTGACAAATTGTGAGAAGAAAGTAGAGCAGGAAATAGGTTTATTTGACACATGCTCCACCGTGACCAAAATGGAAAATGCAAAAAATAGGTTTGAAATATAACAAAATTATTATTAATGATTAAGAAGTTGTATATGAATGGCAATGAACTTCAGTGACTGCATTTTGAATAAAGTGATTTCAACTTTCTCTTGAACTTACCCCTAGATTGGATGTGAAACAACCTGTGTTTAAATAATTCATAAGTATTAAATACATACAAAATCAGTTGCATGAATAGCATTGCATAATAGACTGGGTTTCCCAATAAATTCAAAGCGACAAGAAGCCAGAAAATTTGAACAATCCTCTGTGCTTTCTTCAAAAACTGAAGACATCCAAGGAGGTCAGTTGGGAGAAATTAGATTGGAGCATGTGTTATGTCCCTTTGGGAGGTATGAGCAAAAAGCTTCATTTCTGTTGTAAGACTTGGGTCTGAGATGCCCGCTCATCTGACTAACGTCAGGGGATGCTACATGCCTGGTGAATTCCTTGTGACAGGAAGTAAAACAGATTTATAAAGTTCACAGGAATCTGACTGCTGGATGTTGTTTATTTGAAGGAGCAAACAGTGAAAGGAGGACCGTAGTGGTCAGCACTTTACTACACGTTTCCAAGTGTCACGATAGGAAATCATAAGAGATGATCTGCAAATTTCCCTCAATCCACTTTTGAAGACGAAAGGAGACTTTGTTTAGCAAGCGATGAATCAAGGGGAAATGAATTGTAAGAAAGACTTGAGGTAAGGAGACCTGTGTCACCAGGTAGCCAGACTCTTCTCAAACCATTATGTACAACAAAATTGCCATCAGATCAAGTGTAATTAGGCAGGCAGTTTTAGAAGTCAAGGATGGTGAAAGATAGAAAAGGGTCATCCTCCCCAGTCAAGAAAGGGACCTTCTGACTACAAGTTAGAGAATGCTCCAAGTGCTTCCCCTGCCTTTATCCACTGAAACTGAGAGCTACGGCAGGGACTCGGTGAGTCATGAGAACCTAATCCAGTGAGGAAATCCTGGAACAGGATGTTTCTTTTTTTCAGAGTCACTGCCAAGCCAGTGATGGGTGGATTTGCATTTGGGCTGGGAAATGATTCCACCAGGCCAATTTTGGTAGTTCCACTTCCCCCTGGGTGGGGCAGTAAGCACCAATAAATAGGTCTTCTGCTCCATGACGGCTATCCTCCTGCTACACGAGTTCTGATTGACTTGGGAGAAACTGGTGAGTCTGATTCTTCAGTTCAACTTTGTTCTTGGACACCCGAATGTTGAGATTATGCTGGAGACAGCAAGATTGATGGGTCCAAAGTTATGATCAGAGGGTATAATGCTACTTAGTGGATGGGACCGTGGAATCTGGGTACAATGTTGTATTGTATTTACTAGATTTCTGATACCTAGTTTGAATTCCTCTATTGAAAAAGAAATTATCAGGAAATTTTTCCATGAAGGGAGAAAGAAAATGTATTCACCTTTTTCTATGTCTTTCTCTTGGACCGCTGCTGTGATTTCAGAGGCATTTATCTTAGAAGGTGTGAGACCCTTGCATTCATCCTGATTGTCCTTTGTTCTGTCCATAAGTCAAACTGTCGGGACCTCATGAGAGAAAATGGTGAAAGAAATTTCTTGTGAGCTTGCCCAGGGTTTTGTAACTTGTGGTGACCTTTTCTAAAGATGTCATTTTCATAAGAAAGAACAACAGAAAGAAAGAATGAAAGAAATAAACCAAAAGAGAAAACATCGCATGTTTCTTTAAAGCAAAGATATTTTCTTTAGAAAAGTTGTATGAGAAAAGAAAAGCTTTTCTCTGAGTTGATATAACGATTTTGTGAAGAGCAAGAGAGAAGTCAGAAATTCATTAAAAGGTATAAAAGAGATTAAAGCACATACTTAGAGATTGGTGAGATACTATCTGTTGTTATTCCACAAGGTTCTGCCCTTTTCTCTATAGGGATTCCTGGTTGTAAACACAGTCTCATATTTTCTTTCAGATATTAAGACTCCAGAAAGATGTCTTCTCAACATCAGCAGTGCAAGCAGCCCTGCCAGCCACCACCAGTGTGCCCACCTAAGTGTTGTGACCCTTGCCCACCTTGCAAGTGTCCATGCCCTTGCCCACCTTGCAAGTGTCCAGACCCTTGCCCACCTATAAAGTGCCCTGACCCATGCCTGCCTCAGCAGTGCAAGCAGAAATGCCCTCCTGGGGCACCTGCTCATCATTGTTAGCAGAAGTGCCCACCCAAGAGTAGGTAAGAGCTTGACCTTTTATCTGCATCTGGAAAGGATAAGGACAATAGGCTCAACTAGTTCCAGAGCTCCACCTTCCTCTTGTCTTCAAAGCCTATCATGGATACGGAAGAAGCTTCTCCACCCTTCAGCCTCAATATGCGTGTGGTGCTTCCTGACAGACAGAGCTTTCTTATCTGAGGGTGCTGTACTGCTTTCATCTGGGAGGTGCCCAAGAAAGCATCACAGAGCATCAGAAGGAAGAGCAGCAGCCTTCCTCCTGGGCGCCCTCTGAGGATTCTCTCTCTGTCTTCTGTGTTGGTCGGGCCCCTGGGCATGGGTATCTACCAGCTGAGCAATTGTTACTTCTCCCCCACTTCCTGAATAAAATACAATCCCTTTGTGTGATGGGAAAACTTCTTCTTTCTTTTAAACCCTGCTTTTAGCAATATCATATCATAATTTTGCCTGATTTCTATCCTTCTTTGATCCTGAGTTTCAGGCTCTCAGAATCACTGTTATCTGAATTTTGAGTCGTATCAAAAATTATTTCTATACAGTTTCAAATCGAGGTTATTTTCCTAATTATTGCTTGATTGGTTTGAGGAACAAATTGTTTACCTTCTTGGGATTTCGAAACCTTTAATAAACTGTGGGGAAAATCACATTAACGGCGCCAACTTGCTTAGGCATAAAAATTACATGAATGTGTGTCATTCAGGTGGCACAATGCCGAGCACATAATTGGCATTTGAGAGGTGGCCGATCTCCATTGTCCCTGTCACCATCACCGTCACCACAACCACCACCGTCACCACCACACCCAGGTGCTCCAGCAGGGGTGTGGCTGAGACATAACTAGTACAGCAAGCAAGGAGATTCTTAAACTCTATTACCCGTTCATATTCTGTGTTCTTTTTCTTTTCCAATTTAACCGAATTTTTAATCGGACACCACAAAATAACCAGTTTGGGAAATTATTGGGATACTCTGTAGAAAATTATAATAGTTCTGAAAACATGGGTAGTACAAAAGAAAGGGAATTTTAAGGGACCTTACCAGACAAAGCGCTACCTGCTCTCCATGGGTACAACGTGCTCTTCTTACTGCAAAACTCAACAGCCTCAGGGTCTTATTATATGTTTTTTTCACCTTGGAAATTATATTCTTGATTATTTTGACCCCACCTTTGAGATACACTGGGGATTCCAATGTTTATCTTGATTTACTAAATGACTGTAGCTATGCAGCTTGTTTTCCAAGTGCTCACCTTACTGGCCCAGTAAGCTGTGAAAAGGGATGTGTTCATTAAGCATATCTCTTCTTGTGGTTAGAAGTAAAGGAGTCAAAGATGCTGGAACTGCAGAAGCAAACAGATGCCCATGTTACTGTTCAATGCGCATCAGACTATGACCTGAGTGAAAAATCAACACTGATATTTGGCAGTTGTCTCTACTGTAGCTACTGTTATTTGACCTGACATAGAAATTAGTTCTTTGAGGTGGGATGCTCCAGTAGCAAATCTTGAAATTGTGGCATTGGCTTATGTGTCTGGAGGTGGTTGGAAAGGAATCTGATATTGGAAGCCGTAAATGCGATTCTACATGTTATTCAATGGCAAAATGTTTGCAGTGATGGTTGTCCATGGTATCTTTAGAGGCAGACCAATGGTTGGACTTTTGGGGATTTGCCCAGGGTATTTCAGTAGACGTATGTTCAGGAACACTTTCTGGTTGACAGGCCAGAAATGTAAAGATTGAAAAGAAAAATAATACAGCCCAGAAACTCAAAACCTTATTGAATTAGAAAACTGACTGCTTGTAAGGCCTAAAGAGTAAGAAATGAGATTAGAAGTGGTTTTCAACTAGAAGTCCAATTTCATTTGACTGTTACAACAGAGAAAAGAGACAGAAGTTGTCATCTTTCCACCTGTGTGCCAGGGAGCCTCATGGTAGCTGTATTATGTTAGGGGGAAAGGCAGTCATTTAATCAGGCCAGAAAATTACTTCTACAGAAGACCTTACTGAGATCCGTAGGACATAGAAAGGATTGGAGGGCTTACATTATATCAGGTGCCTAATAAGTTTTTGAGAGAATTGAGAACACATTAACTACGTACCAAAACGAAAAAGAATGAATTTCAAGATTACTAACGACTTTCCGCCCACATTTCTCTAGTTTCCATGCTACGAAATAAGATATGGTCAGTACAGGGAACTAAACGGTAATATCCACTCTGAGACGGGTCCAAGGACCCCAGAGAATAATCGATAAGGAAGCTCTCTCAGAGAATACTATCAGATCCTAAGAGAGCCAGGGAGGAGAAGGAACACAGAGATGCTCATATATTGTTACTCTGTTGTATGATGGTTATTCCTTCATGCTGTCCCTCCGTGTTTATTGAGGTATAATTGACACATGAAATTATACATATATACGGTGTGTAATGTGATGATTTGACATATGTGTATTTTATGCAGTGATTACCAACATCGGTCACTTAGCACATTAATCACTTCATCAGTAACAATGCAATGTGTTTATGTCTCTGTGTGTGTGTGTATGTGTGAGTGTGTGTGTGTGTGTGTGTGTGTGTGTGATTAGAATGTTTATGGTCTAATTTCTCAGCAAGATTCAAGTACACAACTGAGTGTTATTAGCTAGATCACCATGCTGTACTGTAGACTCTGAGAACTCATTCATTGTGTGATTGTAGGCTTGTACCCTTCGCCCAACATCTCCACTTTTGCCCGACGCCTCAGATCCTGCTGACCACCATTCTATTCTCTGTTACTGTGACATCTGTTAGTTTGGCAACACATTCCTAAATAAACAATGGTGCGAAGAAGAAATAAAAAATAAATAGAAAATAACTTTAGATGAACGGAAATGAAAAGGAAACATACAAGAACTTTCAGGATAAATGTAATGCAGCACAAAGAGTGCAACGTATGTCTGGAGATAGATATATTAAAACAGATGATCACAAATCAGTAGCCTGATACACATGTATGCATGTGTGTGGGTTTATGAAACTTGAAAACTCGTAACACTAAATACAGCAAAGTATAAGCAGTGATTATTTCTGGCCATTTACTAGACATGCTTATTTTTAAGAGCTTTATGTTTTCCCCATTATACATGAAAGGATATACCTTCATTTTTATAACAATGTATCACATTATTTAAAAAATATATAGTAGCCAGTGAAGATGTGGCTGAGCTGCAAAGAAAGTTTATGTCTTGGCCTTCTGGCACATGCCTAGCTGATGACTCTTTCACAGGTTTCAAGTGTCTCCTCTTTCTGTTCCTCTCCTCCTCATTCCCTTCTCCTTCCTGCTGTCCCATTATGAAACCCCATTCCTAAGAAGCTTCCTGATTATTTGGCCAAGGCTTATTACTAGGCCAGTTCTTTCTTCCGACTGCAGGAAGTATTATGAAATATATGAAATGACTATTACTAAATGCATGGGCGATATGTCAAAGTACCATATTGGACGGTTAAGGGGTAGATATTGGCACTGAAGATAATATGGCAGGTTGAGGGTTTTGGAACGTGAAGAAGAAGACAGAAAATAAACAGTGGAACTTTTTTTCAAATTTCTCTCTTCAAAGACCTAAAACATTGTTGGAATGAGTGGAACAAAGCAAATATATCAGATGTGCCCTAAGTTCACATTTCATCCCGATTTCAGACCTTTAGTGCTTTGATTATCTCTCCCTTCCCAACGTCACTCTGAATCATTTGTATGTGATGCTGTGTGTCTTAACTGGTATCTTATATCTAGTTTTGATTTCACACAATTGAAACCTGGTGTTGGGCCTCCCTGGTGGCGCAGTGGTTAAGAGTCCGCCTGCCGATGCAGGGGATACGGGTTCGTGCCCCGGTCTGGGAGGATCCCATATGCCGCGGAGCGGCTGGGCCCGTGAGCCATGGCCACAGGGCCTGCGCATCCGGAGCCTGTGCTCCGCAACGGGAGAGGCCACAACAGTGAGAGGCCCACATACCGCAAAAAGAAAAAAAAATAAAAATAAAAATAAACCTGGTGTTTACTTATGGAATACAAGAGATTCTTTTCCCGATTAAGGAATTTTGAGCACACGACAGTGGTCTAGGGAAGAGTTTGTCTCGGGTGAGATGGGACATCCTGATTCCATTACACAAGCTTTCCCACATTAAACAGTATCATGAAGCGAGATTTGCAAATCTATTCCTAAACCAGACAGGGGACTTCATCAACCATGACCCATCACAGGACTCTTCAGTCCCCAAGGGGACAGCATAGAAAAAAGTAGTGTTCGTGTCCAGGATAGAAGGGAGGAACTGTAGAAAAACTGTTGACAGCTAAAAACTGAAAAGGCAAAAATGAAATCTTTGGAAGACGTGCTAAGGCATTGGATCCTGAACTTCAGTTCTTTGCAAAAAGCTCATTATATTTGTCATAATTCCACACCCCATGTGTCCTATTACATTAATTCGTTTGTCTTTAACATCACATGCTAATAACTTTAAAAATGTTTATTTTAAATGGCCATAGTTAATGATGCACATGAACTGACAGATGGAACATTCAAATTATGTATTACAACATGAATGTAAATATATACATACAGAAATATGTTACAGAAACAGGGACCAGGACAGACACAGAGAAGTTAAAATGTCTGGAACACGCAAAGTCTGCAGAGCAGAACTTCTGCTGGAAGTCCATCTAACAGGGGAATATCCTTTACCTGAGGGAGCGTAGGAATTGTTCTATTCAGGCCGTCAGTGGATTGGATGAGAACTTCCCACTTTAGAGAGGGCAGTCGACTTAACTCAGGCTACTGATTAACATAATACTCTCATCCAAAATCATCCTTACAGAAACACAAAGAATAATGTTTTACCAGATAACTGGGGACCTGTACCAGTGAATCTGACCCATAAATTAACCATCAAACCTTCCTTCCAGCACATTGACAAATTGTGAGAAGAAAGTAGAGCAGGAAATAGGTTTATTTGACACATGCTCCACCGTGACCAAAATGGAAAATGCAAAAAATAGGTTTGAAATATAACAAAATTATTATTAATGATTAAGAAGTTGTATATGAATGGCAATGAACTTCAGTGACTGCATTTTGAATAAAGTGATTTCAACTTTCTCTTGAACTTACCCCTAGATTGGATGTGAAACAACCTGTGTTTAAATAATTCATAAGTATTAAATACATACAAAATCAGTTGCATGAATAGCATTGCATAATAGACTGGGTTTCCCAATAAATTCAAAGCGACAAGAAGCCAGAAAATTTGAACAATCCTCTGTGCTTTCTTCAAAAACTGAAGACATCCAAGGAGGTCAGTTGGGAGAAATTAGATTGGAGCATGTGTTATGTCCCTTTGGGAGGTATGAGCAAAAAGCTTCATTTCTGTTGTAAGACTTGGGTCTGAGATGCCCGCTCATCTGACTAACGTCAGGGGATGCTACATGCCTGGTGAATTCCTTGTGACAGGAAGTAAAACAGATTTATAAAGTTCACAGGAATCTGACTGCTGGATGTTGTTTATTTGAAGGAGCAAACAGTGAAAGGAGGACCGTAGTGGTCAGCACTTTACTACACGTTTCCAAGTGTCACGATAGGAAATCATAAGAGATGATCTGCAAATTTCCCTCAATCCACTTTTGAAGACGAAAGGAGACTTTGTTTAGCAAGCGATGAATCAAGGGGAAATGAATTGTAAGAAAGACTTGAGGTAAGGAGACCTGTGTCACCAGGTAGCCAGACTCTTCTCAAACCATTATGTACAACAAAATTGCCATCAGATCAAGTGTAATTAGGCAGGCAGTTTTAGAAGTCAAGGATGGTGAAAGATAGAAAAGGGTCATCCTCCCCAGTCAAGAAAGGGACCTTCTGACTACAAGTTAGAGAATGCTCCAAGTGCTTCCCCTGCCTTTATCCACTGAAACTGAGAGCTACGGCAGGGACTCGGTGAGTCATGAGAACCTAATCCAGTGAGGAAATCCTGGAACAGGATGTTTCTTTTTTTCAGAGTCACTGCCAAGCCAGTGATGGGTGGATTTGCATTTGGGCTGGGAAATGATTCCACCAGGCCAATTTTGGTAGTTCCACTTCCCCCTGGGTGGGGCAGTAAGCACCAATAAATAGGTCTTCTGCTCCATGACGGCTATCCTCCTGCTACACGAGTTCTGATTGACTTGGGAGAAACTGGTGAGTCTGATTCTTCAGTTCAACTTTGTTCTTGGACACCCGAATGTTGAGATTATGCTGGAGACAGCAAGATTGATGGGTCCAAAGTTATGATCAGAGGGTATAATGCTACTTAGTGGATGGGACCGTGGAATCTGGGTACAATGTTGTATTGTATTTACTAGATTTCTGATACCTAGTTTGAATTCCTCTATTGAAAAAGAAATTATCAGGAAATTTTTCCATGAAGGGAGAAAGAAAATGTATTCACCTTTTTCTATGTCTTTCTCTTGGACCGCTGCTGTGATTTCAGAGGCATTTATCTTAGAAGGTGTGAGACCCTTGCATTCATCCTGATTGTCCTTTGTTCTGTCCATAAGTCAAACTGTCGGGACCTCATGAGAGAAAATGGTGAAAGAAATTTCTTGTGAGCTTGCCCAGGGTTTTGTAACTTGTGGTGACCTTTTCTAAAGATGTCATTTTCATAAGAAAGAACAACAGAAAGAAAGAATGAAAGAAATAAACCAAAAGAGAAAACATCGCATGTTTCTTTAAAGCAAAGATATTTTCTTTAGAAAAGTTGTATGAGAAAAGAAAAGCTTTTCTCTGAGTTGATATAACGATTTTGTGAAGAGCAAGAGAGAAGTCAGAAATTCATTAAAAGGTATAAAAGAGATTAAAGCACATACTTAGAGATTGGTGAGATACTATCTGTTGTTATTCCACAAGGTTCTGCCCTTTTCTCTATAGGGATTCCTGGTTGTAAACACAGTCTCATATTTTCTTTCAGATATTAAGACTCCAGAAAGATGTCTTCTCAACATCAGCAGTGCAAGCAGCCCTGCCAGCCACCACCAGTGTGCCCACCTAAGTGTTGTGACCCTTGCCCACCTTGCAAGTGTCCATGCCCTTGCCCACCTTGCAAGTGTCCAGACCCTTGCCCACCTATAAAGTGCCCTGACCCATGCCTGCCTCAGCAGTGCAAGCAGAAATGCCCTCCTGGGGCACCTGCTCATCATTGTTAGCAGAAGTGCCCACCCAAGAGTAGGTAAGAGCTTGACCTTTTATCTGCATCTGGAAAGGATAAGGACAATAGGCTCAACTAGTTCCAGAGCTCCACCTTCCTCTTGTCTTCAAAGCCTATCATGGATACGGAAGAAGCTTCTCCACCCTTCAGCCTCAATATGCGTGTGGTGCTTCCTGACAGACAGAGCTTTCTTATCTGAGGGTGCTGTACTGCTTTCATCTGGGAGGTGCCCAAGAAAGCATCACAGAGCATCAGAAGGAAGAGCAGCAGCCTTCCTCCTGGGCGCCCTCTGAGGATTCTCTCTCTGTCTTCTGTGTTGGTCGGGCCCCTGGGCATGGGTATCTACCAGCTGAGCAATTGTTACTTCTCCCCCACTTCCTGAATAAAATACAATCCCTTTGTGTGATGGGAAAACTTCTTCTTTCTTTTAAACCCTGCTTTTAGCAATATCATATCATAATTTTGCCTGATTTCTATCCTTCTTTGATCCTGAGTTTCAGGCTCTCAGAATCACTGTTATCTGAATTTTGAGTCGTATCAAAAATTATTTCTATACAGTTTCAAATCGAGGTTATTTTCCTAATTATTGCTTGATTGGTTTGAGGAACAAATTGTTTACCTTCTTGGGATTTCGAAACCTTTAATAAACTGTGGGGAAAATCACATTAACGGCGCCAACTTGCTTAGGCATAAAAATTACATGAATGTGTGTCATTCAGGTGGCACAATGCCGAGCACATAATTGGCATTTGAGAGGTGGCCGATCTCCATTGTCCCTGTCACCATCACCGTCACCACAACCACCACCGTCACCACCACACCCAGGTGCTCCAGCAGGGGTGTGGCTGAGACATAACTAGTACAGCAAGCAAGGAGATTCTTAAACTCTATTACCCGTTCATATTCTGTGTTCTTTTTCTTTTCCAATTTAACCGAATTTTTAATCGGACACCACAAAATAACCAGTTTGGGAAATTATTGGGATACTCTGTAGAAAATTATAATAGTTCTGAAAACATGGGTAGTACAAAAGAAAGGGAATTTTAAGGGACCTTACCAGACAAAGCGCTACCTGCTCTCCATGGGTACAACGTGCTCTTCTTACTGCAAAACTCAACAGCCTCAGGGTCTTATTATATGTTTTTTTCACCTTGGAAATTATATTCTTGATTATTTTGACCCCACCTTTGAGATACACTGGGGATTCCAATGTTTATCTTGATTTACTAAATGACTGTAGCTATGCAGCTTGTTTTCCAAGTGCTCACCTTACTGGCCCAGTAAGCTGTGAAAAGGGATGTGTTCATTAAGCATATCTCTTCTTGTGGTTAGAAGTAAAGGAGTCAAAGATGCTGGAACTGCAGAAGCAAACAGATGCCCATGTTACTGTTCAATGCGCATCAGACTATGACCTGAGTGAAAAATCAACACTGATATTTGGCAGTTGTCTCTACTGTAGCTACTGTTATTTGACCTGACATAGAAATTAGTTCTTTGAGGTGGGATGCTCCAGTAGCAAATCTTGAAATTGTGGCATTGGCTTATGTGTCTGGAGGTGGTTGGAAAGGAATCTGATATTGGAAGCCGTAAATGCGATTCTACATGTTATTCAATGGCAAAATGTTTGCAGTGATGGTTGTCCATGGTATCTTTAGAGGCAGACCAATGGTTGGACTTTTGGGGATTTGCCCAGGGTATTTCAGTAGACGTATGTTCAGGAACACTTTCTGGTTGACAGGCCAGAAATGTAAAGATTGAAAAGAAAAATAATACAGCCCAGAAACTCAAAACCTTATTGAATTAGAAAACTGACTGCTTGTAAGGCCTAAAGAGTAAGAAATGAGATTAGAAGTGGTTTTCAACTAGAAGTCCAATTTCATTTGACTGTTACAACAGAGAAAAGAGACAGAAGTTGTCATCTTTCCACCTGTGTGCCAGGGAGCCTCATGGTAGCTGTATTATGTTAGGGGGAAAGGCAGTCATTTAATCAGGCCAGAAAATTACTTCTACAGAAGACCTTACTGAGATCCGTAGGACATAGAAAGGATTGGAGGGCTTACATTATATCAGGTGCCTAATAAGTTTTTGAGAGAATTGAGAACACATTAACTACGTACCAAAACGAAAAAGAATGAATTTCAAGATTACTAACGACTTTCCGCCCACATTTCTCTAGTTTCCATGCTACGAAATAAGATATGGTCAGTACAGGGAACTAAACGGTAATATCCACTCTGAGACGGGTCCAAGGACCCCAGAGAATAATCGATAAGGAAGCTCTCTCAGAGAATACTATCAGATCCTAAGAGAGCCAGGGAGGAGAAGGAACACAGAGATGCTCATATATTGTTACTCTGTTGTATGATGGTTATTCCTTCATGCTGTCCCTCCGTGTTTATTGAGGTATAATTAACACATGAAATTATACATATATACGGTGTGTAATGTGATGATTTGACATATGTGTATTTTATGCAGTGATTACCAACATCGGTCACTTAGCACATTAATCACTTCATCAGTAACAATGCAATGTGTTTATGTCTCTGTGTGTGTGTGTATGTGTGAGTGTGTGTGTGTGTGTGTGTGTGTGATTAGAATGTTTATGGTCTAATTTCTCAGCAAGATTCAAGTACACAACTGAGTGTTATTAGCTAGATCACCATGCTGTACTGTAGACACTGAGAACTCATTCATTGTGTGATTGTAGGCTTGTACCCTTCGCCCAACATCTCCACTTTTGCCCGACGCCTCAGATCCTGCTGACCACCATTCTATTCTCTGTTACTGTGACATCTGTTAGTTTGGCAACACATTCCTAAGTAAACAATGGTGCGAAGAAGAAATAAAAAATAAATAGAAAATAACTTTAGATGAACGGAAATGAAAAGGAAACATACAAGAACTTTCAGGATAAATGTAATGCAGCACAAAGAGTGCAACGTATGTCTGGAGATAGATATATTAAAACAGATGATCACAAATCAGTAGCCTGATACACATGTATGCATGTGTGTGGGTTTATGAAACTTGAAAACTCGTAACACTAAATACAGCAAAGTATAAACAGTGATTATTTCTGGCCATTTACTAGACATGCTTATTTTTAAGAGCTTTATGTTTTCCCCATTATACATGAAATGATATACCTTCATTTTTATAACAATGTATCACATTATTTGAAAAATATATAGTAGCCAGTGAAGATGTGGCTGAGCTGCAAAGAAAGTTTACGTCTGGGCCTTCTGGCACATGCCTAGCTGATGACTCTTTCACAGGTTTCAAGTGTCTCCTCTTTCTGTTCCTCTCCTCCTCATTCTCTTCTCCTTCCTGCTGTCCCATTATGAAACCCCATTCCTAAGAAGCTTCCTGATTATTTGGCCAAGGCTTATTACTAGGCCAGTTCTTTCTTCCGACTGCAGGAAGTATTATGAAATATATGAAATGACTATTACTAAATGCATGGGCGATATGTCAAAGTACCATATTGGACGGTTAAGGGGTAGATATTGGCACTGAAGATAATATGGCAGGTTGAGGGTTTTGGAACGTGAAGAAGAAGACAGAAAATAAACAGTGGAACTTTTTTTCAAATTTCTCTCTTCAAAGACCTAAAACATTGTTGGAATGAGTGGAACAAAGCAAATATATCAGATGTGCCCTAAGTTCACATTTCATCCCGATTTCAGACCTTTAGTGCTTTGATTATCTCTCCCTTCCCAACGTCACTCTGAATCATTTGTATGTGATGCTGTGTGTCTTAACTGGTATCTTATATCTAGTTTTGATTTCACACAATTGAAACCTGGTGTTGGGCCACCCTGGTGGCGCAGTGGTTAAGAGTCCGCCTGCCGATGCAGGGGATACGGGTTCGTGCCCCGGTCTGGGAGGATCCCATATGCCGCGGAGCGGCTGGGCCCGTGAGCCATGGCCGCTGGGCCTGCGCATCCGGAGCCTGTGCTCCGCAACGGGAGAGGCCACAACAGTGAGAGGCCCACATACCGCAAAAAGAAAAAAAAATAAAAATAAAAAGAAACCTGGTGTTTACTTATGGAATACAAGAGATTCTTTTCCCGATTAAGGAATTTTGAGCACACAACAGCGGTCTAGGGAAGAGTTTGTCTCGGGTGAGATGGGACATCCTGATTCCATTACACAAGCTTTCCCACATTAAACAGTATCATGAAGCGAGATTTGCAAATCTATTCCTAAACCAGACAGGGGACTTCATCAACCATGACCCATCACAGGACTCTTCAGTCCCCAAGGGGACAGCATAGAAAAAAGTAGTGTTCGTGTCCAGGATAGAAGGGAGGAACTGTAGAAAAACTGTTGACAGCTAAAAACTGAAAAGGCAAAAATGAAATCTTTGGAAGACGTGCTAAGGCATTGGATCCTGAACTTCAGTTCTTTGCAAAAAGCTCATTATATTTGTCATAATTCCACACCCCATGTGTCCTATTACATTAATTTGTTTGTCTTTAACATCACATGCTAATAACTTTAAAAATGTTTATTTTAAATGGCCATAGCTAATGATGCACATGAACTGACAGATGGAACATTCAAATTATGTATTACAACATGAATGTAAATATATACATACAGAAATATGTTACAGAAACAGGGACCAGGACAGACACAGAGAAGTTAAAATGTCTGGAACACGCAAAGTCTGCAGAGCAGAACTTCTGCTGGAAGTCCATCTAACAGGGGAATATCCTTTACCTGAGGGAGCGTAGGAATTGTTCTATTCAGGCCGTCAGTGGATTGGATGAGAACTTCCCACTTTAGAGAGGGCAGTCGACTTAACTCAGGCTACTGATTAACATAATACTCTCATCCAAAATCATCCTTACAGAAACACAAAGAATAATGTTTTACCAGATAACTGAGGACCTGTACCAGTGAATCTGACCCATAAATTAACCATCAAACCTTCCTTCCAGCACATTGACAAATTGTGAGAAGAAAGTAGAGCAGGAAATAGGTTTATTTGACACATGCTCCACCGTGAACCAAAATGGAAAATGCAAAAAATAGGTTTGAAATATAACAAAATTATTATTAATGATTAAGAAGTTGTATATGAATGGCAATGAACTTCAGTGACTGCATTTTGAATAAAGTGATTTCAACTTTCTCTTGAACTTACCCCTAGATTGGATGTGAAACAACCTGTGTTTAAATAATTCATAAGTATTAAATACATACAAAATCAGTTGCATGAATAGCATTGCATAATAGACTGGGTTTCCCAATAAATTCAAAGCGACAAGAAGCCAGAAAATTTGAACAATCCTCTGTGCTTTCTTCAAAAACTGAAGACATCCAAGGAGGTCAGTTGGGAGAAATTAGATTGGAGCATGTGTTATGTCCCTTTGGGAGGTATGAGCAAAAAGCTTCATTTCTGTTGTAAGACTTGGGTCTGAGATGCCCGCTCATCTGACTAACGTCAGGGGATGCTACATGCCTGGTGAATTCCTTGTGACAGGAAGTAAAACAGATTTATAAAGTTCACAGGAATCTGACTGCTGGATGTTGTTTATTTGAAGGAGCAAACAGTGAAAGGAGGACCGTAGTGGTCAGCACTTTACTACACGTTTCCAAGTGTCACGATAGGAAATCATAAGAGATGATCTGCAAATTTCCCTCAATCCACTTTTGAAGACGAAAGGAGACTTTGTTTAGCAAGCGATGAATCAAGGGGAAATGAATTGTAAGAAAGACTTGAGGTAAGGAGACCTGTGTCACCAGGTAGCCAGACTCTTCTCAAACCATTATGTACAACAAAATTGCCACCAGATCAAGTGTAATTAGGCAGGCAGTTTTAGAAGTCAAGGATGGTGAAAGATAGAAAAGGGTCATCCTCCCCAGTCAAGAAAGGGACCTTCTGACTACAAGTTAGAGAATGCTCCAAGTGCTTCCCCTGCCTTAATCCACTGAAACTGAGAGCTACGGCAGGGACTCGGTGAGTCATGAGAACCTAATCCAGTGAGGAAATCCTGGAACAGGATGTTTCTTTTTTTCAGAGTCACTGCCAAGCCAGTGATGGGTGGATTTGCATTTGGGTTGGGAAATGATTGCACCAGGCCAATTTTGGTAGTTCCACTTCCCCCTGGGTGGGGCAGTAAGCGCCAATAAATAGGTCTTCTGCTCCATGACGGCTATCCTCCTGCTACACGAGTTCCGATTGACTTGGGAGAAACTGGTGAGTCTGATTCTTCAGTTCAACTTTGTTCTTGGACACCCGAATGTTGAGATTATGCTGGAGACAGCAAGATTGATGGGTCCAAAGTTACGATCAGAGGGTATAATGCTACTTAGTGGATGGGACCGTGGAATCTGGGTACAATGTTGTATTGTATTTACTAGATTTCTGATACCTAGTTTGAATTCCTCTATTGAAAAAGAAATTATCAGGAAATTTTTCCATGAAGGGAGAAAGAAAATGTATTCACCTTTTTCTATGTCTTTCTCTTGGACCGCTGCTGTGATTTCAGAGGCATTTATCTTAGAAGGTGTGAGACCCTTGCATTCATCCTGATTGTCCTTTGTTCTGTCCATAAGTCAAACTGTCGGGACCTCATGAGAGAAAATGGTGAAAGAAATTTCTTGTGAGCTTGCCCAGGGTTTTGTAACTTGCGGTGACCTTTTCTAAAGATGTCATTTTCATAAGAAAGAACAACAGAAAGAAAGAATGAAAGAAATAAACCAAAAGAGAAAACATCGCATGTTTCTTTAAAGCAAAGATATTTTCTTTAGAAAAGTTGTATGAGAAAAGAAAAGCTTTTCTCTGAGTTGATATAACGATTTTGTGAAGAGCAAGAGAGAAGTCAGAAATTCATTAAAAGGTATAAAAGAGATTAAAGCACATACTTAGAGATTGGTGAGATACTATCTGTTGTTATTCCACAAGGTTCTGCCCTTTTCTCTATAGGGATTCCTGGTTGTGAACACAGTCTCATATTTTCTTTCAGATATTAAGACTCCAGAAAGATGTCTTCTCAACATCAGCAGTGCAAGCAGCCCTGCCAGCCACCACCAGTGTGCCCACCTAAGTGTTGTGACCCTTGCCCACCTTGCAAGTGTCCATGCCCTTGCCCACCTTGCAAGTGTCCAGACCCTTGCCCACCTATAAAGTGCCCTGACCCATGCCTGCCTCAGCAGTGCAAGCAGAAATGCCCTCCTGGGGCACCTGCTCATCATTGTTAGCAGAAGTGCCCACCCAAGAGTAGGTAAGAGCTTGACCTTTTATCTGCATCTGGAAAGGATAAGGACAATAGGCTCAACTAGTTCCAGAGCTCCACCTTCCTCTTGTCTTCAAAGCCTATCATGGATACGGAAGAAGCTTCTCCACCCTTCAGCCTCAATATGCGTGTGGTGCTTCCTGACAGACAGAGCTTTCTTATCTGAGGGTGCTGTACTGCTTTCATCTGGGAGGTGCCCAAGAAAGCATCACAGAGCATCAGAAGGAAGAGCAGCAGCCTTCCTCCTGGGCGCCCTCTGAGGATTCTCTCTCTGTCTTCTGTGTTGGTCGGGCCCCTGGGCATGGGTATCTACCAGCTGAGCAATTGTTACTTCTCCCCCACTTCCTGAATAAAATACAATCCCTTTGTGTGATGGGAAAACTTCTTCTTTCTTTTAAACCCTGCTTTTAGCAATATCATATCATAATTTTGCCTGATTTCTATCCTTCTTTGATCCTGAGTTTCAGGCTCTCAGAATCACTGTTATCTGAATTTTGAGTCGTATCAAAAATTATTTCTATACAGTTTCAAATCGAGGTTATTTTCCTAATTATTGCTTGATTGGTTTGAGGAACAAATTGTTTACCTTCTTGGGATTTCGAAACCTTTAATAAACTGTGGGGAAAATCACATTAACGGCGCCAACTTGCTTAGGCATAAAAATTACATGAATGTGTGTCATTCAGGTGGCACAATGCCGAGCACATAATTGGCATTTGAGAGGTGGCCGATCTCCATTGTCCCTGTCACCATCACCGTCACCACAACCACCACCGTCACCACCACACCCAGGTGCTCCAGCAGGGGTGTGGCTGAGACATAACTAGTACAGCAAGCAAGGAGATTCTTAAACTCTATTACCCGTTCATATTCTGTGTTCTTTTTCTTTTCCAATTTAACCGAATTTTTAATCGGACACCACAAAATAACCAGTTTGGGAAATTATTGGGATACTCTGTAGAAAATTATAATAGTTCTGAAAACATGGGTAGTACAAAAGAAAGGGAATTTTAAGGGACCTTACCAGACAAAGCGCTACCTGCTCTCCATGGGTACAACGTGCTCTTCTTACTGCAAAACTCAACAGCCTCAGGGTCTTATTATATGTTTTTTTCACCTTGGAAATTATATTCTTGATTATTTTGACCCCACCTTTGAGATACACTGGGGATTCCAATGTTTATCTTGATTTACTAAATGACTGTAGCTATGCAGCTTGTTTTCCAAGTGCTCACCTTACTGGCCCAGTAAGCTGTGAAAAGGGATGTGTTCATTAAGCATATCTCTTCTTGTGGTTAGAAGTAAAGGAGTCAAAGATGCTGGAACTGCAGAAGCAAACAGATGCCCATGTTACTGTTCAATGCGCATCAGACTATGACCTGAGTGAAAAATCAACACTGATATTTGGCAGTTGTCTCTACTGTAGCTACTGTTATTTGACCTGACATAGAAATTAGTTCTTTGAGGTGGGATGCTCCAGTAGCAAATCTTGAAATTGTGGCATTGGCTTATGTGTCTGGAGGTGGTTGGAAAGGAATCTGATATTGGAAGCCGTAAATGCGATTCTACATGTTATTCAATGGCAAAATGTTTGCAGTGATGGTTGTCCATGGTATCTTTAGAGGCAGACCAATGGTTGGACTTTTGGGGATTTGCCCAGGGTATTTCAGTAGACGTATGTTCAGGAACACTTTCTGGTTGACAGGCCAGAAATGTAAAGATTGAAAAGAAAAATAATACAGCCCAGAAACTCAAAACCTTATTGAATTAGAAAACTGACTGCTTGTAAGGCCTAAAGAGTAAGAAATGAGATTAGAAGTGGTTTTCAACTAGAAGTCCAATTTCATTTGACTGTTACAACAGAGAAAAGAGACAGAAGTTGTCATCTTTCCACCTGTGTGCCAGGGAGCCTCATGGTAGCTGTATTATGTTAGGGGGAAAGGCAGTCATTTAATCAGGCCAGAAAATTACTTCTACAGAAGACCTTACTGAGATCCGTAGGACATAGAAAGGATTGGAGGGCTTACATTATATCAGGTGCCTAATAAGTTTTTGAGAGAATTGAGAACACATTAACTACGTACCAAAACGAAAAAGAATGAATTTCAAGATTACTAACGACTTTCCGCCCACATTTCTCTAGTTTCCATGCTACGAAATAAGATATGGTCAGTACAGGGAACTAAACGGTAATATCCACTCTGAGACGGGTCCAAGGACCCCAGAGAATAATCGATAAGGAAGCTCTCTCAGAGAATACTATCAGATCCTAAGAGAGCCAGGGAGGAGAAGGAACACAGAGATGCTCATATATTGTTACTCTGTTGTATGATGGTTATTCCTTCATGCTGTCCCTCCGTGTTTATTGAGGTATAATTGACACATGAAATTATACATATATACGGTGTGTAATGTGATGATTTGACATATGTGTATTTTATGCAGTGATTACCAACATCGGTCACTTAGCACATTAATCACTTCATCAGTAACAATGCAATGTGTTTATGTCTCTGTGTGTGTGTGTATGTGTGAGTGTGTGTGTGTGTGTGTGTGTGTGATTAGAATGTTTATGGTCTAATTTCTCAGCAAGATTCAAGTACACAACTGAGTGTTATTAGCTAGATCACCATGCTGTACTGTAGACACTGAGAACTCATTCATTGTGTGATTGTAGGCTTGTACCCTTCGCCCAACATCTCCACTTTTGCCCGACGCCTCAGGTCCTGCTGACCACCATTCTATTCTCTGTTACTGTGACATCTGTTAGTTTGGCAACACATTCCTAAATAAACAATGGTGCGAAGAAGAAATAAAAAATAAATAGAAAATAACTTTAGATGAACGGAAATGAAAAGGAAACATACAAGAACTTTCAGGATAAATGTAATGCAGCACAAAGAGTGCAACGTATGTCTGGAGATAGATATATTAAAACAGATGATCACAAATCAGTAGCCTGATACACATGTATGCATGTGTGTGGGTTTATGAAACTTGAAAACTCGTAACACTAAATACAGCAAAGTATAAGCAGTGATTATTTCTGGCCATTTACTAGACATGCTTATTTTTAAGAGCTTTATGTTTTCCCCATTATACATGAAATGATATACCTTCATTTTTATAACAATGTATCACATTATTTGAAAAATATATAGTAGCCAGTGAAGATGTGGCTGAGCTGCAAAGAAAGTTTACGTCTGGGCCTTCTGGCACATGCCTAGCTGATGACTCTTTCACAGGTTTCAAGTGTCTCCTCTTTCTGTTCCTCTCCTCCTCATTCCCTTCTCCTTCCTGCTGTCCCATTATGAAACCCCATTCCTAAGAAGCTTCCTGATTATTTGGCCAAAGCTTATTACTAGGCCAGTTCTTTCTTCTGACTGCAGGAAGTATTATGAAATATATGAAATGACTATTACTAAATGCATGGGCGATATGTCAAAGTACCATATTGGACGGTTAAGGGGTAGATATTGGCACTGAAGATAATATGGCAGGTTGAGGGTTTTGGAACGTGAAGAAGAAGACAGAAAATAAACAGTGGAACTTTTTTTCAAATTTCTCTCTTCAAAGACCTAAAACATTGTTGGAATGAGTGGAACAAAGCAAATATATCAGATGTGCCCTAAGTTCACATTTCATCCCGATTTCAGACCTTTAGTGCTTTGATTATCTCTCCCTTCCCAACGTCACTCTGAATCATTTGTATGTGATGCTGTGTGTCTTAACTGGTATCTTATATCTAGTTTTGATTTCACACAATTGAAACCTGGTGTTGGGCCTCCCTGGTGGCGCAGTGGTTAAGAGTCCGCCTGCCGATGCAGGGGATACGGGTTCGTGCCCCGGTCTGGGAGGATCCCATATGCCGCGGAGCGGCTGGGCCCGTGAGCCATGGCCGCTGGGCCTGCGCATCCGGAGCCTGTGCTCCGCAACGGGAGAGGCCACAACAGTGAGAGGCCCACATACCGCAAAAAGAAAAAAAAATAAAAATAAAAGGAAACCTGGTGTTTACTTATGGAATACAAGAGATTCTTTTCCCGATTAAGGAATTTTGAGCACACGACAGCGGTCTAGGGAAGAGTTTGTCTCGGGTGAGATGGGACATCCTGATTCCATTACACAAGCTTTCCCACATTAAACAGTATCATGAAGCGAGATTTGCAAATCTATTCCTAAACCAGACAGGGGACTTCATCAACCATGACCCATCACAGGACTCTTCAGTCCCCAAGGGGACAGCATAGAAAAAAGTAGTGTTCGTGTCCAGGATAGAAGGGAGGAACTGTAGAAAAACTGTTGACAGCTAAAAACTGAAAAGGCAAAAATGAAATCTTTGGAAGACGTGCTAAGGCATTGGATCCTGAACTTCAGTTCTTTGCAAAAAGCTCATTATATTTGTCATAATTCCACACCCCATGTGTCCTATTACATTAATTTGTTTGTCTTTAACATCACATGCTAATAACTTTAAAAATGTTTATTTTAAATGGCCATAGCTAATGATGCACATGAACTGACAGATGGAACATTCAAATTATGTATTACAACATGAATGTAAATATATACATACAGAAATATGTTACAGAAACAGGGACCAGGACAGACACAGAGAAGTTAAAATGTCTGGAACACGCAAAGTCTGCAGAGCAGAACTTCTGCTGGAAGTCCATCTAACAGGGGAATATCCTTTACCTGAGGGAGCGTAGGAATTGTTCTATTCAGGCCGTCAGTGGATTGGATGAGAACTTCCCACTTTAGAGAGGGCAGTCGACTTAACTCAGGCTACTGATTAACATAATACTCTCATCCAAAATCATCCTTACAGAAACACAAAGAATAATGTTTTACCAGATAACTGGGGACCTGTACCAGTGAATCTGACCCATAAATTAACCATCAAACCTTCCTTCCAGCACATTGACAAATTGTGAGAAGAAAGTAGAGCAGGAAATAGGTTTATTTGACACATGCTCCACCGTGAACCAAAATGGAAAATGCAAAAAATAGGTTTGAAATATAACAAAATTATTATTAATGATTAAGAAGTTGTATATGAATGGCAATGAACTTCAGTGACTGCATTTTGAATAAAGTGATTTCAACTTTCTCTTGAACTTACCCCTAGATTGGATGTGAAACAACCTGTGTTTAAATAATTCATAAGTATTAAATACATACAAAATCAGTTGCATGAATAGCATTGCATAATAGACTGGGTTTCCCAATAAATTCAAAGCGACAAGAAGCCAGAAAATTTGAACAATCCTCTGTGCTTTCTTCAAAAACTGAAGACATCCAAGGAGGTCAGTTGGGAGAAATTAGATTGGAGCATGTGTTATGTCCCTTTGGGAGGTATGAGCAAAAAGCTTCATTTCTGTTGTAAGACTTGGGTCTGAGATGCCCGCTCATCTGACTAACGTCAGGGGATGCTACATGCCTGGTGAATTCCTTGTGACAGGAAGTAAAACAGATTTATAAAGTTCACAGGAATCTGACTGCTGGATGTTGTTTATTTGAAGGAGCAAACAGTGAAAGGAGGACCGTAGTGGTCAGCACTTTACTACACGTTTCCAAGTGTCACGATAGGAAATCATAAGAGATGATCTGCAAATTTCCCTCAATCCACTTTTGAAGACGAAAGGAGACTTTGTTTAGCAAGCGATGAATCAAGGGGAAATGAATTGTAAGAAAGACTTGAGGTAAGGAGACCTGTGTCACCAGGTAGCCAGACTCTTCTCAAACCATTATGTACAACAAAATTGCCACCAGATCAAGTGTAATTAGGCAGGCAGTTTTAGAAGTCAAGGATGGTGAAAGATAGAAAAGGGTCATCCTCCCCAGTCAAGAAAGGGACCTTCTGACTACAAGTTAGAGAATGCTCCAAGTGCTTCCCCTGCCTTAATCCACTGAAACTGAGAGCTACGGCAGGGACTCGGTGAGTCATGAGAACCTAATCCAGTGAGGAAATCCTGGAACAGGATGTTTCTTTTTTTCAGAGTCACTGCCAAGCCAGTGATGGGTGGATTTGCATTTGGGTTGGGAAATGATTGCACCAGGCCAATTTTGGTAGTTCCACTTCCCCCTGGGTGGGGCAGTAAGCGCCAATAAATAGGTCTTCTGCTCCATGACGGCTATCCTCCTGCTACACGAGTTCCGATTGACTTGGGAGAAACTGGTGAGTCTGATTCTTCAGTTCAACTTTGTTCTTGGACACCCGAATGTTGAGATTATGCTGGAGACAGCAAGATTGATGGGTCCAAAGTTACGATCAGAGGGTATAATGCTACTTAGTGGATGGGACCGTGGAATCTGGGTACAATGTTGTATTGTATTTACTAGATTTCTGATACCTAGTTTGAATTCCTCTATTGAAAAAGAAATTATCAGGAAATTTTTCCATGAAGGGAGAAAGAAAATGTATTCACCTTTTTCTATGTCTTTCTCTTGGACCGCTGCTGTGATTTCAGAGGCATTTATCTTAGAAGGTGTGAGACCCTTGCATTCATCCTGATTGTCCTTTGTTCTGTCCATAAGTCAAACTGTCGGGACCTCATGAGAGAAAATGGTGAAAGAAATTTCTTGTGAGCTTGCCCAGGGTTTTGTAACTTGCGGTGACCTTTTCTAAAGATGTCATTTTCATAAGAAAGAACAACAGAAAGAAAGAATGAAAGAAATAACCCAAAAGAGAAAGCTTCGCATGTTTCTTTAAAGCAAAGATATTTTCTTTAGAAAAGTTGTATGAGAAAAGAAAAGCTTTTCTCTGAGTTGATATAACGATTTTGTGAAGAGCAAGAGAGAAGTCAGAAATTCATTAAAAGGTATAAAAGAGATTAAAGCACATACTTAGAGATTGGTGAGATACTATCTGTTGTTATTCCACAAGGTTCTGCCCTTTTCTCTATAGGGATTCCTGGTTGTAAACACAGTCTCATATTTTCTTTCAGATATTAAGACTCCAGAAAGATGTCTTCTCAACATCAGCAGTGCAAGCAGCCCTGCCAGCCACCACCAGTGTGCCCACCTAAGTGTTGTGACCCTTGCCCACCTTGCAAGTGTCCATGCCCTTGCCCACCTTGCAAGTGTCCAGACCCTTGCCCACCTATAAAGTGCCCTGACCCATGCCTGCCTCAGCAGTGCAAGCAGAAATGCCCTCCTGGGGCACCTGCTCATCATTGTTAGCAGAAGTGCCCACCCAAGAGTAGGTAAGAGCTTGACCTTTTATCTGCATCTGGAAAGGATAAGGACAATAGGCTCAACTAGTTCCAGAGCTCCACCTTCCTCTTGTCTTCAAAGCCTATCATGGATACGGAAGAAGCTTCTCCACCCTTCAGCCTCAATATGCGTGTGGTGCTTCCTGACAGACAGAGCTTTCTTATCTGAGGGTGCTGTACTGCTTTCATCTGGGAGGTGCCCAAGAAAGCATCACAGAGCATCAGAAGGAAGAGCAGCAGCCTTCCTCCTGGGCGCCCTCTGAGGATTCTCTCTCTGTCTTCTGTGTTGGTCGGGCCCCTGGGCATGGGTATCTACCAGCTGAGCAATTGTTACTTCTCCCCCACTTCCTGAATAAAATACAATCCCTTTGTGTGATGGGAAAACTTCTTCTTTCTTTTAAACCCTGCTTTTAGCAATATCATATCATAATTTTGCCTGATTTCTATCCTTCTTTGATCCTGAGTTTCAGGCTCTCAGAATCACTGTTATCTGAATTTTGAGTCGTATCAAAAATTATTTCTATACAGTTTCAAATCGAGGTTATTTTCCTAATTATTGCTTGATTGGTTTGAGGAACAAATTGTTTACCTTCTTGGGATTTCGAAACCTTTAATAAACTGTGGGGAAAATCACATTAACGGCGCCAACTTGCTTAGGCATAAAAATTACATGAATGTGTGTCATTCAGGTGGCACAATGCCGAGCACATAATTGGCATTTGAGAGGTGGCCGATCTCCATTGTCCCTGTCACCATCACCGTCACCACAACCACCACCGTCACCACCACACCCAGGTGCTCCAGCAGGGGTGTGGCTGAGACATAACTAGTACAGCAAGCAAGGAGATTCTTAAACTCTATTACCCGTTCATATTCTGTGTTCTTTTTCTTTTCCAATTTAACCGAATTTTTAATCGGACACCACAAAATAACCAGTTTGGGAAATTATTGGGATACTCTGTAGAAAATTATAATAGTTCTGAAAACATGGGTAGTACAAAAGAAAGGGAATTTTAAGGGACCTTACCAGACAAAGCGCTACCTGCTCTCCATGGGTACAACGTGCTCTTCTTACTGCAAAACTCAACAGCCTCAGGGTCTTATTATATGTTTTTTTCACCTTGGAAATTATATTCTTGATTATTTTGACCCCACCTTTGAGATACACTGGGGATTCCAATGTTTATCTTGATTTACTAAATGACTGTAGCTATGCAGCTTGTTTTCCAAGTGCTCACCTTACTGGCCCAGTAAGCTGTGAAAAGGGATGTGTTCATTAAGCATATCTCTTCTTGTGGTTAGAAGTAAAGGAGTCAAAGATGCTGGAACTGCAGAAGCAAACAGATGCCCATGTTACTGTTCAATGCGCATCAGACTATGACCTGAGTGAAAAATCAACACTGATATTTGGCAGTTGTCTCTACTGTAGCTACTGTTATTTGACCTGACATAGAAATTAGTTCTTTGAGGTGGGATGCTCCAGTAGCAAATCTTGAAATTGTGGCATTGGCTTATGTGTCTGGAGGTGGTTGGAAAGGAATCTGATATTGGAAGCCGTAAATGCGATTCTACATGTTATTCAATGGCAAAATGTTTGCAGTAATGGTTGTCCATGGTATCTTTAGAGGCAGACCAATGGTTGGACTTTTGGGGATTTGCCCAGGGTATTTCAGTAGACGTATGTTCAGGAACACTTTCTGGTTGACAGGCCAGAAATGTAAAGATTGAAAAGAAAAATAATACAGCCCAGAAACTCAAAACCTTATTGAATTAGAAAACTGACTGCTTGTAAGGCCTAAAGAGTAAGAAATGAGATTAGAAGTGGTTTTCAACTAGAAGTCCAATTTCATTTGACTGTTACAACAGAGAAAAGAGACAGAAGTTGTCATCTTTCCACCTGTGTGCCAGGGAGCCTCATGGTAGCTGTATTATGTTAGGGGGAAAGGCAGTCATTTAATCAGGCCAGAAAATTACTTCTACAGAAGACCTTACTGAGATCCGTAGGACATAGAAAGGATTGGAGGGCTTACATTATATCAGGTGCCTAATAAGTTTTTGAGAGAATTGAGAACACATTAACTACGTACCAAAACGAAAAAGAATGAATTTCAAGATTACTAACGACTTTCCGCCCACATTTCTCTAGTTTCCATGCTATGAAATAAGATATGGTCAGTACAGGGAACTAAACGGTAATATCCACTCTGAGACGGGTCCAAGGACCCCAGAGAATAATCGATAAGGAAGCTCTCTCAGAGAATACTATCAGATCCTAAGAGAGCCAGGGAGGAGAAGGAACACAGAGATGCTCATATATTGTTACTCTGTTGTATGATGGTTATTCCTTCATGCTGTCCCTCCGTGTTTATTGAGGTATAATTGACACATGAAATTATACATATATACGGTGTGTAATGTGATGATTTGACATATGTGTATTTTATGCAGTGATTACCAACATTGGTCACTTAGCACATTAATCACTTCATCAGTAACAATGCAATGTGTTTATGTCTCTGTGTGTGTGTGTATGTGTGAGTGTGTGTGTGTGTGTGTGTGTGTGTGATTAGAATGTTTATGGTCTAATTTCTCAGCAAGATTCAAGTACACAACTGAGTGTTATTAGCTAGATCACCATGCTGTACTGTAGACACTGAGAACTCATTCATTGTGTGATTGTAGGCTTGTACCCTTCGCCCAACATCTCCACTTTTGCCCGACGCCTCAGATCCTGCTGACCACCATTCTATTCTCTGTTACTGTGACATCTGTTAGTTTGGCAACACATTCCTAAATAAACAATGGTGCGAAGAAGAAATAAAAAATAAATAGAAAATAACTTTAGATGAACGGAAATGAAAAGGAAACATACAAGAACTTTCAGGATAAATGTAATGCAGCACAAAGAGTGCAACGTATGTCTGGAGATAGATATATTAAAACAGATGATCACAAATCAGTAGCCTGATACACATGTATGCATGTGTGTGGGTTTATGAAACTTGAAAACTCGTAACACTAAATACAGCAAAGTATAAGCAGTGATTATTTCTGGCCATTTACTAGACATGCTTATTTTTAAGAGCTTTATGTTTTCCCCATTATACATGAAATGATATACCTTCATTTTTATAACAATGTATCACATTATTTGAAAAATATATAGTAGCCAGTGAAGATGTGGCTGAGCTGCAAAGAAAGTTTACGTCTGGGCCTTCTGGCACATGCCTAGCTGATGACTCTTTCACAGGTTTCAAGTGTCTCCTCTTTCTGTTCCTCTCCTCCTCATTCCCTTCTCCTTCCTGCTGTCCCATTATGAAACCCCATTCCTAAGAAGCTTCCTGATTATTTGGCCAAGGCTTATTACTAGGCCAGTTCTTTCTTCCGACTGCAGGAAGTATTATGAAATATATGAAATGACTATTACTAAATGCATGGGCGATATGTCAAAGTACCATATTGGACGGTTAAGGGGTAGATATTGGCACTGAAGATAATATGGCAGGTTGAGGGTTTTGGAACGTGAAGAAGAAGACAGAAAATAAACAGTGGAACTTTTTTTCAAATTTCTCTCTTCAAAGACCTAAAACATTGTTGGAATGAGTGGAACAAAGCAAATATATCAGATGTGCCCTAAGTTCACATTTCATCCCGATTTCAGACCTTTAGTGCTTTGATTATCTCTCCCTTCCCAACGTCACTCTGAATCATTTGTATGTGATGCTGTGTGTCTTAACTGGTATCTTATATCTAGTTTTGATTTCACACAATTGAAACCTGGTGTTGGGCCTCCCTGGTGGCGCAGTGGTTAAGAGTCCGCCTGCCGATGCAGGGGATACGGGTTCGTGCCCCGGTCTGGGAGGATCCCATATGCCGCGGAGCGGCTGGGCCCGTGAGCCATGGCCGCTGGGCCTGCGCATCCGGAGCCTGTGCTCCGCAACGGGAGAGGACACAACAGTGAGAGGCCCACATACCGCAAAAAGAAAAAAAAATAAAAATAAAAGGAAACCTGGTGTTTACTTATGGAATACAAGAGATTCTTTTCCCGATTAAGGAATTTTGAGCACACGACAGCGGTCTAGGGAAGAGTTTGTCTCGGGTGAGATGGGACATCCTGATTCCATTACACAAGCTTTCCCACACTAAACAGTATCATGAAGCGAGATTTGCAAATCTATTCCTAAACCAGACAGGGGACTTCATCAACCATGACCCATCACAGGACTCTTCAGTCCCCAAGGGGACAGCATAGAAAAAAGTAGTGTTCGTGTCCAGGATAGAAGGGAGGAACTGTAGAAAAACTGTTGACAGCTAAAAACTGAAAAGGCAAAAATGAAATCTTTGGAAGACGTGCTAAGGCATTGGATCCTGAACTTCAGTTCTTTGCAAAAAGCTCATTATATTTGTCATAATTCCACACCCCATGTGTCCTATTACATTAATTTGTTTGTCTTTAACATCACATGCTAATAACTTTAAAAATGTTTATTTTAAATGGCCATAGCTAATGATGCACATGAACTGACAGATGGAACATTCAAATTATGTATTACAACATGAATGTAAATATATACATACAGAAATATGTTACAGAAACAGGGACCAGGACAGACACAGAGAAGTTAAAATGTCTGGAACACGCAAAGTCTTCAGAGCAGAACTTCTGCTGGAAGTCCATCTAACAGGGGAATATCCTTTACCTGAGGGAGCGTAGGAATTGTTCTATTCAGGCCGTCAGTGGATTGGATGAGAACTTCCCACTTTAGAGAGGGCAGTCGACTTAACTCAGGCTACTGATTAACATAATACTCTCATCCAAAATCATCCTTACAGAAACACAAAGAATAATGTTTTACCAGATAACTGGGGACCTGTACCAGTGAATCTGACCCATAAATTAACCATCAAACCTTCCTTCCAGCACATTGACAAATTGTGAGAAGAAAGTAGAGCAGGAAATAGGTTTATTTGACACATGCTCCACCGTGAACCAAAATGGAAAATGCAAAAAATAGGTTTGAAATATAACAAAATTATTATTAATGATTAAGAAGTTGTATATGAATGGCAATGAACTTCAGTGACTGCATTTTGAATAAAGTGATTTCAACTTTCTCTTGAACTTACCCCTAGATTGGATGTGAAACAACCTGTGTTTAAATAATTCATAAGTATTAAATACATACAAAATCAGTTGCATGAATAGCATTGCATAATAGACTGGGTTTCCCAATAAATTCAAAGCGACAAGAAGCCAGAAAATTTGAACAATCCTCTGTGCTTTCTTCAAAAACTGAAGACATCCAAGGAGGTCAGTTGGGAGAAATTAGATTGGAGCATGTGTTATGTCCCTTTGGGAGGTATGAGCAAAAAGCTTCATTTCTGTTGTAAGACTTGGGTCTCAGATGCCCGCTCATCTGACTAACGTCAGGGGATGCTACATGCCTGGTGAATTCCTTGTGACAGGAAGTAAAACAGATTTATAAAGTTCACAGGAATCTGACTGCTGGATGTTGTTTATTTGAAGGAGCAAACAGTGAAAGGAGGACCGTAGTGGTCAGCACTTTACTACACGTTTCCAAGTGTCACGATAGGAAATCATAAGAGATGATCTGCAAATTTCCCTCAATCCACTTTTGAAGACGAAAGGAGACTTTGTTTAGCAAGCGATGAATCAAGGGGAAATGAATTGTAAGAAAGACTTGAGGTAAGGAGACCTGTGTCACCAGGTAGCCAGACTCTTCTCAAACCATTATGTACAACAAAATTGCCACCAGATCAAGTGTAATTAGGCAGGCAGTTTTAGAAGTCAAGGATGGTGAAAGATAGAAAAGGGTCATCCTCCCCAGTCAAGAAAGGGACCTTCTGACTACAAGTTAGAGAATGCTCCAAGTGCTTCCCCTGCCTTAATCCACTGAAACTGAGAGCTACGGCAGGGACTCGGTGAGTCATGAGAACCTAATCCAGTGAGGAAATCCTGGAACAGGATGTTTCTTTTTTTCAGAGTCACTGCCAAGCCAGTGATGGGTGGATTTGCATTTGGGTTGGGAAATGATTGCACCAGGCCAATTTTGGTAGTTCCACTTCCCCCTGGGTGGGGCAGTAAGCGCCAATAAATAGGTCTTCTGCTCCATGACGGCTATCCTCCTGCTACACGAGTTCCGATTGACTTGGGAGAAACTGGTGAGTCTGATTCTTCAGTTCAACTTTGTTCTTGGACACCCGAATGTTGAGATTATGCTGGAGACAGCAAGATTGATGGGTCCAAAGTTACGATCAGAGGGTATAATGCTACTTAGTGGATGGGACCGTGGAATCTGGGTACAATGTTGTATTGTATTTACTAGATTTCTGATACCTAGTTTGAATTCCTCTATTGAAAAAGAAATTATCAGGAAATTTTTCCATGAAGGGAGAAAGAAAATGTATTCACCTTTTTCTATGTCTTTCTCTTGGACCGCTGCTGTGATTTCAGAGGCATTTATCTTAGAAGGTGTGAGACCCTTGCATTCATCCTGATTGTCCTTTGTTCTGTCCATAAGTCAAACTGTCGGGACCTCATGAGAGAAAATGGTGAAAGAAATTTCTTGTGAGCTTGCCCAGGGTTTTGTAACTTGCGGTGACCTTTTCTAAAGATGTCATTTTCATAAGAAAGAACAACAGAAAGAAAGAATGAAAGAAATAAACCAAAAGAGAAAACATCGCATGTTTCTTTAAAGCAAAGATATTTTCTTTAGAAAAGTTGTATGAGAAAAGAAAAGCTTTTCTCTGAGTTGATATAACGATTTTGTGAAGAGCAAGAGAGAAGTCAGAAATTCATTAAAAGGTATAAAAGAGATTAAAGCACATACTTAGAGATTGGTGAGATACTATCTGTTGTTATTCCACAAGGTTCTGCCCTTTTCTCTATAGGGATTCCTGGTTGTAAACACAGTCTCATATTTTCTTTCAGATATTAAGACTCCAGAAAGATGTCTTCTCAACATCAGCAGTGCAAGCAGCCCTGCCAGCCACCACCAGTGTGCCCACCTAAGTGTTGTGACCCTTGCCCACCTTGCAAGTGTCCATGCCCTTGCCCACCTTGCAAGTGTCCAGACCCTTGCCCACCTATAAAGTGCCCTGACCCATGCCTGCCTCAGCAGTGCAAGCAGAAATGCCCTCCTGGGGCACCTGCTCATCATTGTTAGCAGAAGTGCCCACCCAAGAGTAGGTAAGAGCTTGACCTTTTATCTGCATCTGGAAAGGATAAGGACAATAGGCTCAACTAGTTCCAGAGCTCCACCTTCCTCTTGTCTTCAAAGCCTATCATGGATACGGAAGAAGCTTCTCCACCCTTCAGCCTCAATATGCGTGTGGTGCTTCCTGACAGACAGAGCTTTCTTATCTGAGGGTGCTGTACTGCTTTCATCTGGGAGGTGCCCAAGAAAGCATCACAGAGCATCAGAAGGAAGAGCAGCAGCCTTCCTCCTGGGCGCCCTCTGAGGATTCTCTCTCTGTCTTCTGTGTTGGTCGGGCCCCTGGGCATGGGTATCTACCAGCTGAGCAATTGTTACTTCTCCCCCACTTCCTGAATAAAATACAATCCCTTTGTGTGATGGGAAAACTTCTTCTTTCTTTTAAACCCTGCTTTTAGCAATATCATATCATAATTTTGCCTGATTTCTATCCTTCTTTGATCCTGAGTTTCAGGCTCTCAGAATCACTGTTATCTGAATTTTGAGTCGTATCAAAAATTATTTCTATACAGTTTCAAATCGAGGTTATTTTCCTAATTATTGCTTGATTGGTTTGAGGAACAAATTGTTTACCTTCTTGGGATTTCGAAACCTTTAATAAACTGTGGGGAAAATCACATTAACGGCGCCAACTTGCTTAGGCATAAAAATTACATGAATGTGTGTCATTCAGGTGGCACAATGCCGAGCACATAATTGGCATTTGAGAGGTGGCCGATCTCCATTGTCCCTGTCACCATCACCGTCACCACAACTACCACCGTCACCACCACACCCAGGTGCTCCAGCAGGGGTGTGGCTGAGACATAACTAGTACAGCAAGCAAGGAGATTCTTAAACTCTATTACCCGTTCATATTCTGTGTTCTTTTTCTTTTCCAATTTAACCGAATTTTTAATCGGACACCACAAAATAACCAGTTTGGGAAATTATTGGGATACTCTGTAGAAAATTATAATAGTTCTGAAAACATGGGTAGTACAAAAGAAAGGGAATTTTAAGGGACCTTACCAGACAAAGCGCTACCTGCTCTCCATGGGTACAACGTGCTCTTCTTACTGCAAAACTCAACAGCCTCAGGGTCTTATTATATGTTTTTTTCACCTTGGAAATTATATTCTTGATTATTTTGACCCCACCTTTGAGATACACTGGGGATTCCAATGTTTATCTTGATTTACTAAATGACTGTAGCTATGCAGCTTGTTTTCCAAGTGCTCACCTTACTGGCCCAGTAAGCTGTGAAAAGGGATGTGTTCATTAAGCATATCTCTTCTTGTGGTTAGAAGTAAAGGAGTCAAAGATGCTGGAACTGCAGAAGCAAACAGATGCCCATGTTACTGTTCAATGCGCATCAGACTATGACCTGAGTGAAAAATCAACACTGATATTTGGCAGTTGTCTCTACTGTAGCTACTGTTATTTGACCTGACATAGAAATTAGTTCTTTGAGGTGGGATGCTCCAGTAGCAAATCTTGAAATTGTGGCATTGGCTTATGTGTCTGGAGGTGGTTGGAAAGGAATCTGATAATGGAAGCCGTAAATGCGATTCTACATGTTATTCAAAGGCAAAATGTTTGCAGTAATGGTTGTCCATGGTATCTTTAGAGGCAGACCAATGGTTGGACTTTTGGGGATTTGCCCAGGGTATTTCAGTAGACGTATGTTCAGGAACACTTTCTGGTTGACAGGCCAGAAATGTAAAGATTGAAAAGAAAAATAATACAGCCCAGAAACTCAAAACCTTATTGAATTAGAAAACTGACTGCTTGTAAGGCCTAAAGAGTAAGAAATGAGATTAGAAGTGGTTTTCAACTAGAAGTCCAATTTCATTTGACTGTTACAACAGAAAAAAGAGACAGAAATTGTCATCTTTCCACCTGTGTGCCAGGGAGCCTCATGGTAGCTGTATTATGTTAGGGGGAAAGGCAGTCATTTAATCAGGCCAGAAAATTACTTCTACAGAAGACCTTACTGAGATCCGTAGGACATAGAAAGGATTGGAGGGCTTACATTATATCAGGTGCCTAATAAGTTTTTGAGAGAATTGAGAACACATTAACTACGTACCAAAACGAAAAAGAATGAATTTCAAGATTACTAACGACTTTCCGCCCACATTTCCCTAGTTTCCATGCTACGAAATACGATATGGTCAGTACAGGGAACTAAACGGTAATATCCACTCTGAGACGGGTCCAAGGACCCCAGAGAATAATCGATAAGGAAGCTCTCTCAGAGAATACTATCAGATCCTAAGAGAGCCAGGGAGGAGAAGGAACACAGAGATGCTCATATATTGTTACTCTGTTGTATGATGGTTATTCCTTCATGCTGTCCCTCCGTGTTTATTGAGGTATAATTAACACATGAAATTATACATATATACGGTGTGTAATGTGATGATTTGACATATGTGTATTTTATGCAGTGATTACCAACATCGGTCACTTAGCACATTAATCACTTCATCAGTAACAATGCAATGTGTTTATGTCTCTGTGTGTGTGTGTATGTGTGAGTGTGTGTGTGTGTGTGTGTGTGTGATTAGAATGTTTATGGTCTAATTTCTCAGCAAGATTCAAGTACACAACTGAGTGTTATTAGCTAGATCACCATGCTGTACTGTAGACACTGAGAACTCATTCATTGTGTGATTGTAGGCTTGTACCCTTCGCCCAACATCTCCACTTTTGCCCGACGCCTCAGATCCTGCTGACCACCATTCTATTCTCTGTTACTGTGACATCTGTTAGTTTGGCAACACATTCCTAAGTAAACAATGGTGCGAAGAAGAAATAAAAAATAAATAGAAAATAACTTTAGATGAACGGAAATGAAAAGGAAACATACAAGAACTTTCAGGATAAATGTAATGCAGCACAAAGAGTGCAACGTATGTCTGGAGATAGATATATTAAAACAGATGATCACAAATCAGTAGCCTGATACACATGTATGCATGTGTGTGGGTTTATGAAACTTGAAAACTCGTAACACTAAATACAGCAAAGTATAAACAGTGATTATTTCTGGCCATTTACTAGACATGCTTATTTTTAAGAGCTTTATGTTTTCCCCATTATACATGAAATGATATACCTTCATTTTTATAACAATGTATCACATTATTTGAAAAATATATAGTAGCCAGTGAAGATGTGGCTGAGCTGCAAAGAAAGTTTACGTCTGGGCCTTCTGGCACATGCCTAGCTGATGACTCTTTCACAGGTTTCAAGTGTCTCCTCTTTCTGTTCCTCTCCTCCTCATTCTCTTCTCCTTCCTGCTGTCCCATTATGAAACCCCATTCCTAAGAAGCTTCCTGATTATTTGGCCAAGGCTTATTACTAGGCCAGTTCTTTCTTCCGACTGCAGGAAGTATTATGAAATATATGAAATGACTATTACTAAATGCATGGGCGATATGTCAAAGTACCATATTGGACGGTTAAGGGGTAGATATTGGCACTGAAGATAATATGGCAGGTTGAGGGTTTTGGAACGTGAAGAAGAAGACAGAAAATAAACAGTGGAACTTTTTTTCAAATTTCTCTCTTCAAAGACCTAAAACATTGTTGGAATGAGTGGAACAAAGCAAATATATCAGATGTGCCCTAAGTTCACATTTCATCCCGATTTCAGACCTTTAGTGCTTTGATTATCTCTCCCTTCCCAACGTCACTCTGAATCATTTGTATGTGATGCTGTGTGTCTTAACTGGTATCTTATATCTAGTTTTGATTTCACACAATTGAAACCTGGTGTTGGGCCACCCTGGTGGCGCAGTGGTTAAGAGTCCGCCTGCCGATGCAGGGGATACGGGTTCGTGCCCCGGTCTGGGAGGATCCCATATGCCGCGGAGCGGCTGGGCCCGTGAGCCATGGCCGCTGGGCCTGCGCATCCGGAGCCTGTGCTCCGCAACGGGAGAGGCCACAACAGTGAGAGGCCCACATACCGCAAAAAGAAAAAAAAATAAAAATAAAAAGAAACCTGGTGTTTACTTATGGAATACAAGAGATTCTTTTCCCGATTAAGGAATTTTGAGCACACAACAGCGGTCTAGGGAAGAGTTTGTCTCGGGTGAGATGGGACATCCTGATTCCATTACACAAGCTTTCCCACATTAAACAGTATCATGAAGCGAGATTTGCAAATCTATTCCTAAACCAGACAGGGGACTTCATCAACCATGACCCATCACAGGACTCTTCAGTCCCCAAGGGGACAGCATAGAAAAAAGTAGTGTTCGTGTCCAGGATAGAAGGGAGGAACTGTAGAAAAACTGTTGACAGCTAAAAACTGAAAAGGCAAAAATGAAATCTTTGGAAGACGTGCTAAGGCATTGGATCCTGAACTTCAGTTCTTTGCAAAAAGCTCATTATATTTGTCATAATTCCACACCCCATGTGTCCTATTACATTAATTTGTTTGTCTTTAACATCACATGCTAATAACTTTAAAAATGTTTATTTTAAATGGCCATAGCTAATGATGCACATGAACTGACAGATGGAACATTCAAATTATGTATTACAACATGAATGTAAATATATACATACAGAAATATGTTACAGAAACAGGGACCAGGACAGACACAGAGAAGTTAAAATGTCTGGAACACGCAAAGTCTGCAGAGCAGAACTTCTGCTGGAAGTCCATCTAACAGGGGAATATCCTTTACCTGAGGGAGCGTAGGAATTGTTCTATTCAGGCCGTCAGTGGATTGGATGAGAACTTCCCACTTTAGAGAGGGCAGTCGACTTAACTCAGGCTACTGATTAACATAATACTCTCATCCAAAATCATCCTTACAGAAACACAAAGAATAATGTTTTACCAGATAACTGAGGACCTGTACCAGTGAATCTGACCCATAAATTAACCATCAAACCTTCCTTCCAGCACATTGACAAATTGTGAGAAGAAAGTAGAGCAGGAAATAGGTTTATTTGACACATGCTCCACCGTGAACCAAAATGGAAAATGCAAAAAATAGGTTTGAAATATAACAAAATTATTATTAATGATTAAGAAGTTGTATATGAATGGCAATGAACTTCAGTGACTGCATTTTGAATAAAGTGATTTCAACTTTCTCTTGAACTTACCCCTAGATTGGATGTGAAACAACCTGTGTTTAAATAATTCATAAGTATTAAATACATACAAAATCAGTTGCATGAATAGCATTGCATAATAGACTGGGTTTCCCAATAAATTCAAAGCGACAAGAAGCCAGAAAATTTGAACAATCCTCTGTGCTTTCTTCAAAAACTGAAGACATCCAAGGAGGTCAGTTGGGAGAAATTAGATTGGAGCATGTGTTATGTCCCTTTGGGAGGTATGAGCAAAAAGCTTCATTTCTGTTGTAAGACTTGGGTCTGAGATGCCCGCTCATCTGACTAACGTCAGGGGATGCTACATGCCTGGTGAATTCCTTGTGACAGGAAGTAAAACAGATTTATAAAGTTCACAGGAATCTGACTGCTGGATGTTGTTTATTTGAAGGAGCAAACAGTGAAAGGAGGACCGTAGTGGTCAGCACTTTACTACACGTTTCCAAGTGTCACGATAGGAAATCATAAGAGATGATCTGCAAATTTCCCTCAATCCACTTTTGAAGACGAAAGGAGACTTTGTTTAGCAAGCGATGAATCAAGGGGAAATGAATTGTAAGAAAGACTTGAGGTAAGGAGACCTGTGTCACCAGGTAGCCAGACTCTTCTCAAACCATTATGTACAACAAAATTGCCACCAGATCAAGTGTAATTAGGCAGGCAGTTTTAGAAGTCAAGGATGGTGAAAGATAGAAAAGGGTCATCCTCCCCAGTCAAGAAAGGGACCTTCTGACTACAAGTTAGAGAATGCTCCAAGTGCTTCCCCTGCCTTAATCCACTGAAACTGAGAGCTACGGCAGGGACTCGGTGAGTCATGAGAACCTAATCCAGTGAGGAAATCCTGGAACAGGATGTTTCTTTTTTTCAGAGTCACTGCCAAGCCAGTGATGGGTGGATTTGCATTTGGGTTGGGAAATGATTGCACCAGGCCAATTTTGGTAGTTCCACTTCCCCCTGGGTGGGGCAGTAAGCGCCAATAAATAGGTCTTCTGCTCCATGACGGCTATCCTCCTGCTACACGAGTTCCGATTGACTTGGGAGAAACTGGTGAGTCTGATTCTTCAGTTCAACTTTGTTCTTGGACACCCGAATGTTGAGATTATGCTGGAGACAGCAAGATTGATGGGTCCAAAGTTACGATCAGAGGGTATAATGCTACTTAGTGGATGGGACCGTGGAATCTGGGTACAATGTTGTATTGTATTTACTAGATTTCTGATACCTAGTTTGAATTCCTCTATTGAAAAAGAAATTATCAGGAAATTTTTCCATGAAGGGAGAAAGAAAATGTATTCACCTTTTTCTATGTCTTTCTCTTGGACCGCTGCTGTGATTTCAGAGGCATTTATCTTAGAAGGTGTGAGACCCTTGCATTCATCCTGATTGTCCTTTGTTCTGTCCATAAGTCAAACTGTCGGGACCTCATGAGAGAAAATGGTGAAAGAAATTTCTTGTGAGCTTGCCCAGGGTTTTGTAACTTGCGGTGACCTTTTCTAAAGATGTCATTTTCATAAGAAAGAACAACAGAAAGAAAGAATGAAAGAAATAAACCAAAAGAGAAAACATCGCATGTTTCTTTAAAGCAAAGATATTTTCTTTAGAAAAGTTGTATGAGAAAAGAAAAGCTTTTCTCTGAGTTGATATAACGATTTTGTGAAGAGCAAGAGAGAAGTCAGAAATTCATTAAAAGGTATAAAAGAGATTAAAGCACATACTTAGAGATTGGTGAGATACTATCTGTTGTTATTCCACAAGGTTCTGCCCTTTTCTCTATAGGGATTCCTGGTTGTGAACACAGTCTCATATTTTCTTTCAGATATTAAGACTCCAGAAAGATGTCTTCTCAACATCAGCAGTGCAAGCAGCCCTGCCAGCCACCACCAGTGTGCCCACCTAAGTGTTGTGACCCTTGCCCACCTTGCAAGTGTCCATGCCCTTGCCCACCTTGCAAGTGTCCAGACCCTTGCCCACCTATAAAGTGCCCTGACCCATGCCTGCCTCAGCAGTGCAAGCAGAAATGCCCTCCTGGGGCACCTGCTCATCATTGTTAGCAGAAGTGCCCACCCAAGAGTAGGTAAGAGCTTGACCTTTTATCTGCATCTGGAAAGGATAAGGACAATAGGCTCAACTAGTTCCAGAGCTCCACCTTCCTCTTGTCTTCAAAGCCTATCATGGATACGGAAGAAGCTTCTCCACCCTTCAGCCTCAATATGCGTGTGGTGCTTCCTGACAGACAGAGCTTTCTTATCTGAGGGTGCTGTACTGCTTTCATCTGGGAGGTGCCCAAGAAAGCATCACAGAGCATCAGAAGGAAGAGCAGCAGCCTTCCTCCTGGGCGCCCTCTGAGGATTCTCTCTCTGTCTTCTGTGTTGGTCGGGCCCCTGGGCATGGGTATCTACCAGCTGAGCAATTGTTACTTCTCCCCCACTTCCTGAATAAAATACAATCCCTTTGTGTGATGGGAAAACTTCTTCTTTCTTTTAAACCCTGCTTTTAGCAATATCATATCATAATTTTGCCTGATTTCTATCCTTCTTTGATCCTGAGTTTCAGGCTCTCAGAATCACTGTTATCTGAATTTTGAGTCGTATCAAAAATTATTTCTATACAGTTTCAAATCGAGGTTATTTTCCTAATTATTGCTTGATTGGTTTGAGGAACAAATTGTTTACCTTCTTGGGATTTCGAAACCTTTAATAAACTGTGGGGAAAATCACATTAACGGCGCCAACTTGCTTAGGCATAAAAATTACATGAATGTGTGTCATTCAGGTGGCACAATGCCGAGCACATAATTGGCATTTGAGAGGTGGCCGATCTCCATTGTCCCTGTCACCATCACCGTCACCACAACCACCACCGTCACCACCACACCCAGGTGCTCCAGCAGGGGTGTGGCTGAGACATAACTAGTACAGCAAGCAAGGAGATTCTTAAACTCTATTACCCGTTCATATTCTGTGTTCTTTTTCTTTTCCAATTTAACCGAATTTTTAATCGGACACCACAAAATAACCAGTTTGGGAAATTATTGGGATACTCTGTAGAAAATTATAATAGTTCTGAAAACATGGGTAGTACAAAAGAAAGGGAATTTTAAGGGACCTTACCAGACAAAGCGCTACCTGCTCTCCATGGGTACAACGTGCTCTTCTTACTGCAAAACTCAACAGCCTCAGGGTCTTATTATATGTTTTTTTCACCTTGGAAATTATATTCTTGATTATTTTGACCCCACCTTTGAGATACACTGGGGATTCCAATGTTTATCTTGATTTACTAAATGACTGTAGCTATGCAGCTTGTTTTCCAAGTGCTCACCTTACTGGCCCAGTAAGCTGTGAAAAGGGATGTGTTCATTAAGCATATCTCTTCTTGTGGTTAGAAGTAAAGGAGTCAAAGATGCTGGAACTGCAGAAGCAAACAGATGCCCATGTTACTGTTCAATGCGCATCAGACTATGACCTGAGTGAAAAATCAACACTGATATTTGGCAGTTGTCTCTACTGTAGCTACTGTTATTTGACCTGACATAGAAATTAGTTCTTTGAGGTGGGATGCTCCAGTAGCAAATCTTGAAATTGTGGCATTGGCTTATGTGTCTGGAGGTGGTTGGAAAGGAATCTGATATTGGAAGCCGTAAATGCGATTCTACATGTTATTCAATGGCAAAATGTTTGCAGTGATGGTTGTCCATGGTATCTTTAGAGGCAGACCAATGGTTGGACTTTTGGGGATTTGCCCAGGGTATTTCAGTAGACGTATGTTCAGGAACACTTTCTGGTTGACAGGCCAGAAATGTAAAGATTGAAAAGAAAAATAATACAGCCCAGAAACTCAAAACCTTATTGAATTAGAAAACTGACTGCTTGTAAGGCCTAAAGAGTAAGAAATGAGATTAGAAGTGGTTTTCAACTAGAAGTCCAATTTCATTTGACTGTTACAACAGAGAAAAGAGACAGAAGTTGTCATCTTTCCACCTGTGTGCCAGGGAGCCTCATGGTAGCTGTATTATGTTAGGGGGAAAGGCAGTCATTTAATCAGGCCAGAAAATTACTTCTACAGAAGACCTTACTGAGATCCGTAGGACATAGAAAGGATTGGAGGGCTTACATTATATCAGGTGCCTAATAAGTTTTTGAGAGAATTGAGAACACATTAACTACGTACCAAAACGAAAAAGAATGAATTTCAAGATTACTAACGACTTTCCGCCCACATTTCTCTAGTTTCCATGCTACGAAATAAGATATGGTCAGTACAGGGAACTAAACGGTAATATCCACTCTGAGACGGGTCCAAGGACCCCAGAGAATAATCGATAAGGAAGCTCTCTCAGAGAATACTATCAGATCCTAAGAGAGCCAGGGAGGAGAAGGAACACAGAGATGCTCATATATTGTTACTCTGTTGTATGATGGTTATTCCTTCATGCTGTCCCTCCGTGTTTATTGAGGTATAATTGACACATGAAATTATACATATATACGGTGTGTAATGTGATGATTTGACATATGTGTATTTTATGCAGTGATTACCAACATCGGTCACTTAGCACATTAATCACTTCATCAGTAACAATGCAATGTGTTTATGTCTCTGTGTGTGTGTGTATGTGTGAGTGTGTGTGTGTGTGTGTGTGTGTGATTAGAATGTTTATGGTCTAATTTCTCAGCAAGATTCAAGTACACAACTGAGTGTTATTAGCTAGATCACCATGCTGTACTGTAGACACTGAGAACTCATTCATTGTGTGATTGTAGGCTTGTACCCTTCGCCCAACATCTCCACTTTTGCCCGACGCCTCAGGTCCTGCTGACCACCATTCTATTCTCTGTTACTGTGACATCTGTTAGTTTGGCAACACATTCCTAAATAAACAATGGTGCGAAGAAGAAATAAAAAATAAATAGAAAATAACTTTAGATGAACGGAAATGAAAAGGAAACATACAAGAACTTTCAGGATAAATGTAATGCAGCACAAAGAGTGCAACGTATGTCTGGAGATAGATATATTAAAACAGATGATCACAAATCAGTAGCCTGATACACATGTATGCATGTGTGTGGGTTTATGAAACTTGAAAACTCGTAACACTAAATACAGCAAAGTATAAGCAGTGATTATTTCTGGCCATTTACTAGACATGCTTATTTTTAAGAGCTTTATGTTTTCCCCATTATACATGAAATGATATACCTTCATTTTTATAACAATGTATCACATTATTTGAAAAATATATAGTAGCCAGTGAAGATGTGGCTGAGCTGCAAAGAAAGTTTACGTCTGGGCCTTCTGGCACATGCCTAGCTGATGACTCTTTCACAGGTTTCAAGTGTCTCCTCTTTCTGTTCCTCTCCTCCTCATTCCCTTCTCCTTCCTGCTGTCCCATTATGAAACCCCATTCCTAAGAAGCTTCCTGATTATTTGGCCAAAGCTTATTACTAGGCCAGTTCTTTCTTCTGACTGCAGGAAGTATTATGAAATATATGAAATGACTATTACTAAATGCATGGGCGATATGTCAAAGTACCATATTGGACGGTTAAGGGGTAGATATTGGCACTGAAGATAATATGGCAGGTTGAGGGTTTTGGAACGTGAAGAAGAAGACAGAAAATAAACAGTGGAACTTTTTTTCAAATTTCTCTCTTCAAAGACCTAAAACATTGTTGGAATGAGTGGAACAAAGCAAATATATCAGATGTGCCCTAAGTTCACATTTCATCCCGATTTCAGACCTTTAGTGCTTTGATTATCTCTCCCTTCCCAACGTCACTCTGAATCATTTGTATGTGATGCTGTGTGTCTTAACTGGTATCTTATATCTAGTTTTGATTTCACACAATTGAAACCTGGTGTTGGGCCTCCCTGGTGGCGCAGTGGTTAAGAGTCCGCCTGCCGATGCAGGGGATACGGGTTCGTGCCCCGGTCTGGGAGGATCCCATATGCCGCGGAGCGGCTGGGCCCGTGAGCCATGGCCGCTGGGCCTGCGCATCCGGAGCCTGTGCTCCGCAACGGGAGAGGCCACAACAGTGAGAGGCCCACATACCGCAAAAAGAAAAAAAAATAAAAATAAAAGGAAACCTGGTGTTTACTTATGGAATACAAGAGATTCTTTTCCCGATTAAGGAATTTTGAGCACACGACAGCGGTCTAGGGAAGAGTTTGTCTCGGGTGAGATGGGACATCCTGATTCCATTACACAAGCTTTCCCACATTAAACAGTATCATGAAGCGAGATTTGCAAATCTATTCCTAAACCAGACAGGGGACTTCATCAACCATGACCCATCACAGGACTCTTCAGTCCCCAAGGGGACAGCATAGAAAAAAGTAGTGTTCGTGTCCAGGATAGAAGGGAGGAACTGTAGAAAAACTGTTGACAGCTAAAAACTGAAAAGGCAAAAATGAAATCTTTGGAAGACGTGCTAAGGCATTGGATCCTGAACTTCAGTTCTTTGCAAAAAGCTCATTATATTTGTCATAATTCCACACCCCATGTGTCCTATTACATTAATTTGTTTGTCTTTAACATCACATGCTAATAACTTTAAAAATGTTTATTTTAAATGGCCATAGCTAATGATGCACATGAACTGACAGATGGAACATTCAAATTATGTATTACAACATGAATGTAAATATATACATACAGAAATATGTTACAGAAACAGGGACCAGGACAGACACAGAGAAGTTAAAATGTCTGGAACACGCAAAGTCTGCAGAGCAGAACTTCTGCTGGAAGTCCATCTAACAGGGGAATATCCTTTACCTGAGGGAGCGTAGGAATTGTTCTATTCAGGCCGTCAGTGGATTGGATGAGAACTTCCCACTTTAGAGAGGGCAGTCGACTTAACTCAGGCTACTGATTAACATAATACTCTCATCCAAAATCATCCTTACAGAAACACAAAGAATAATGTTTTACCAGATAACTGGGGACCTGTACCAGTGAATCTGACCCATAAATTAACCATCAAACCTTCCTTCCAGCACATTGACAAATTGTGAGAAGAAAGTAGAGCAGGAAATAGGTTTATTTGACACATGCTCCACCGTGAACCAAAATGGAAAATGCAAAAAATAGGTTTGAAATATAACAAAATTATTATTAATGATTAAGAAGTTGTATATGAATGGCAATGAACTTCAGTGACTGCATTTTGAATAAAGTGATTTCAACTTTCTCTTGAACTTACCCCTAGATTGGATGTGAAACAACCTGTGTTTAAATAATTCATAAGTATTAAATACATACAAAATCAGTTGCATGAATAGCATTGCATAATAGACTGGGTTTCCCAATAAATTCAAAGCGACAAGAAGCCAGAAAATTTGAACAATCCTCTGTGCTTTCTTCAAAAACTGAAGACATCCAAGGAGGTCAGTTGGGAGAAATTAGATTGGAGCATGTGTTATGTCCCTTTGGGAGGTATGAGCAAAAAGCTTCATTTCTGTTGTAAGACTTGGGTCTGAGATGCCCGCTCATCTGACTAACGTCAGGGGATGCTACATGCCTGGTGAATTCCTTGTGACAGGAAGTAAAACAGATTTATAAAGTTCACAGGAATCTGACTGCTGGATGTTGTTTATTTGAAGGAGCAAACAGTGAAAGGAGGACCGTAGTGGTCAGCACTTTACTACACGTTTCCAAGTGTCACGATAGGAAATCATAAGAGATGATCTGCAAATTTCCCTCAATCCACTTTTGAAGACGAAAGGAGACTTTGTTTAGCAAGCGATGAATCAAGGGGAAATGAATTGTAAGAAAGACTTGAGGTAAGGAGACCTGTGTCACCAGGTAGCCAGACTCTTCTCAAACCATTATGTACAACAAAATTGCCACCAGATCAAGTGTAATTAGGCAGGCAGTTTTAGAAGTCAAGGATGGTGAAAGATAGAAAAGGGTCATCCTCCCCAGTCAAGAAAGGGACCTTCTGACTACAAGTTAGAGAATGCTCCAAGTGCTTCCCCTGCCTTAATCCACTGAAACTGAGAGCTACGGCAGGGACTCGGTGAGTCATGAGAACCTAATCCAGTGAGGAAATCCTGGAACAGGATGTTTCTTTTTTTCAGAGTCACTGCCAAGCCAGTGATGGGTGGATTTGCATTTGGGTTGGGAAATGATTGCACCAGGCCAATTTTGGTAGTTCCACTTCCCCCTGGGTGGGGCAGTAAGCGCCAATAAATAGGTCTTCTGCTCCATGACGGCTATCCTCCTGCTACACGAGTTCCGATTGACTTGGGAGAAACTGGTGAGTCTGATTCTTCAGTTCAACTTTGTTCTTGGACACCCGAATGTTGAGATTATGCTGGAGACAGCAAGATTGATGGGTCCAAAGTTACGATCAGAGGGTATAATGCTACTTAGTGGATGGGACCGTGGAATCTGGGTACAATGTTGTATTGTATTTACTAGATTTCTGATACCTAGTTTGAATTCCTCTATTGAAAAAGAAATTATCAGGAAATTTTTCCATGAAGGGAGAAAGAAAATGTATTCACCTTTTTCTATGTCTTTCTCTTGGACCGCTGCTGTGATTTCAGAGGCATTTATCTTAGAAGGTGTGAGACCCTTGCATTCATCCTGATTGTCCTTTGTTCTGTCCATAAGTCAAACTGTCGGGACCTCATGAGAGAAAATGGTGAAAGAAATTTCTTGTGAGCTTGCCCAGGGTTTTGTAACTTGCGGTGACCTTTTCTAAAGATGTCATTTTCATAAGAAAGAACAACAGAAAGAAAGAATGAAAGAAATAACCCAAAAGAGAAAGCTTCGCATGTTTCTTTAAAGCAAAGATATTTTCTTTAGAAAAGTTGTATGAGAAAAGAAAAGCTTTTCTCTGAGTTGATATAACGATTTTGTGAAGAGCAAGAGAGAAGTCAGAAATTCATTAAAAGGTATAAAAGAGATTAAAGCACATACTTAGAGATTGGTGAGATACTATCTGTTGTTATTCCACAAGGTTCTGCCCTTTTCTCTATAGGGATTCCTGGTTGTAAACACAGTCTCATATTTTCTTTCAGATATTAAGACTCCAGAAAGATGTCTTCTCAACATCAGCAGTGCAAGCAGCCCTGCCAGCCACCACCAGTGTGCCCACCTAAGTGTTGTGACCCTTGCCCACCTTGCAAGTGTCCATGCCCTTGCCCACCTTGCAAGTGTCCAGACCCTTGCCCACCTATAAAGTGCCCTGACCCATGCCTGCCTCAGCAGTGCAAGCAGAAATGCCCTCCTGGGGCACCTGCTCATCATTGTTAGCAGAAGTGCCCACCCAAGAGTAGGTAAGAGCTTGACCTTTTATCTGCATCTGGAAAGGATAAGGACAATAGGCTCAACTAGTTCCAGAGCTCCACCTTCCTCTTGTCTTCAAAGCCTATCATGGATACGGAAGAAGCTTCTCCACCCTTCAGCCTCAATATGCGTGTGGTGCTTCCTGACAGACAGAGCTTTCTTATCTGAGGGTGCTGTACTGCTTTCATCTGGGAGGTGCCCAAGAAAGCATCACAGAGCATCAGAAGGAAGAGCAGCAGCCTTCCTCCTGGGCGCCCTCTGAGGATTCTCTCTCTGTCTTCTGTGTTGGTCGGGCCCCTGGGCATGGGTATCTACCAGCTGAGCAATTGTTACTTCTCCCCCACTTCCTGAATAAAATACAATCCCTTTGTGTGATGGGAAAACTTCTTCTTTCTTTTAAACCCTGCTTTTAGCAATATCATATCATAATTTTGCCTGATTTCTATCCTTCTTTGATCCTGAGTTTCAGGCTCTCAGAATCACTGTTATCTGAATTTTGAGTCGTATCAAAAATTATTTCTATACAGTTTCAAATCGAGGTTATTTTCCTAATTATTGCTTGATTGGTTTGAGGAACAAATTGTTTACCTTCTTGGGATTTCGAAACCTTTAATAAACTGTGGGGAAAATCACATTAACGGCGCCAACTTGCTTAGGCATAAAAATTACATGAATGTGTGTCATTCAGGTGGCACAATGCCGAGCACATAATTGGCATTTGAGAGGTGGCCGATCTCCATTGTCCCTGTCACCATCACCGTCACCACAACCACCACCGTCACCACCACACCCAGGTGCTCCAGCAGGGGTGTGGCTGAGACATAACTAGTACAGCAAGCAAGGAGATTCTTAAACTCTATTACCCGTTCATATTCTGTGTTCTTTTTCTTTTCCAATTTAACCGAATTTTTAATCGGACACCACAAAATAACCAGTTTGGGAAATTATTGGGATACTCTGTAGAAAATTATAATAGTTCTGAAAACATGGGTAGTACAAAAGAAAGGGAATTTTAAGGGACCTTACCAGACAAAGCGCTACCTGCTCTCCATGGGTACAACGTGCTCTTCTTACTGCAAAACTCAACAGCCTCAGGGTCTTATTATATGTTTTTTTCACCTTGGAAATTATATTCTTGATTATTTTGACCCCACCTTTGAGATACACTGGGGATTCCAATGTTTATCTTGATTTACTAAATGACTGTAGCTATGCAGCTTGTTTTCCAAGTGCTCACCTTACTGGCCCAGTAAGCTGTGAAAAGGGATGTGTTCATTAAGCATATCTCTTCTTGTGGTTAGAAGTAAAGGAGTCAAAGATGCTGGAACTGCAGAAGCAAACAGATGCCCATGTTACTGTTCAATGCGCATCAGACTATGACCTGAGTGAAAAATCAACACTGATATTTGGCAGTTGTCTCTACTGTAGCTACTGTTATTTGACCTGACATAGAAATTAGTTCTTTGAGGTGGGATGCTCCAGTAGCAAATCTTGAAATTGTGGCATTGGCTTATGTGTCTGGAGGTGGTTGGAAAGGAATCTGATATTGGAAGCCGTAAATGCGATTCTACATGTTATTCAATGGCAAAATGTTTGCAGTAATGGTTGTCCATGGTATCTTTAGAGGCAGACCAATGGTTGGACTTTTGGGGATTTGCCCAGGGTATTTCAGTAGACGTATGTTCAGGAACACTTTCTGGTTGACAGGCCAGAAATGTAAAGATTGAAAAGAAAAATAATACAGCCCAGAAACTCAAAACCTTATTGAATTAGAAAACTGACTGCTTGTAAGGCCTAAAGAGTAAGAAATGAGATTAGAAGTGGTTTTCAACTAGAAGTCCAATTTCATTTGACTGTTACAACAGAGAAAAGAGACAGAAGTTGTCATCTTTCCACCTGTGTGCCAGGGAGCCTCATGGTAGCTGTATTATGTTAGGGGGAAAGGCAGTCATTTAATCAGGCCAGAAAATTACTTCTACAGAAGACCTTACTGAGATCCGTAGGACATAGAAAGGATTGGAGGGCTTACATTATATCAGGTGCCTAATAAGTTTTTGAGAGAATTGAGAACACATTAACTACGTACCAAAACGAAAAAGAATGAATTTCAAGATTACTAACGACTTTCCGCCCACATTTCTCTAGTTTCCATGCTATGAAATAAGATATGGTCAGTACAGGGAACTAAACGGTAATATCCACTCTGAGACGGGTCCAAGGACCCCAGAGAATAATCGATAAGGAAGCTCTCTCAGAGAATACTATCAGATCCTAAGAGAGCCAGGGAGGAGAAGGAACACAGAGATGCTCATATATTGTTACTCTGTTGTATGATGGTTATTCCTTCATGCTGTCCCTCCGTGTTTATTGAGGTATAATTGACACATGAAATTATACATATATACGGTGTGTAATGTGATGATTTGACATATGTGTATTTTATGCAGTGATTACCAACATTGGTCACTTAGCACATTAATCACTTCATCAGTAACAATGCAATGTGTTTATGTCTCTGTGTGTGTGTGTATGTGTGAGTGTGTGTGTGTGTGTGTGTGTGTGTGATTAGAATGTTTATGGTCTAATTTCTCAGCAAGATTCAAGTACACAACTGAGTGTTATTAGCTAGATCACCATGCTGTACTGTAGACACTGAGAACTCATTCATTGTGTGATTGTAGGCTTGTACCCTTCGCCCAACATCTCCACTTTTGCCCGACGCCTCAGATCCTGCTGACCACCATTCTATTCTCTGTTACTGTGACATCTGTTAGTTTGGCAACACATTCCTAAATAAACAATGGTGCGAAGAAGAAATAAAAAATAAATAGAAAATAACTTTAGATGAACGGAAATGAAAAGGAAACATACAAGAACTTTCAGGATAAATGTAATGCAGCACAAAGAGTGCAACGTATGTCTGGAGATAGATATATTAAAACAGATGATCACAAATCAGTAGCCTGATACACATGTATGCATGTGTGTGGGTTTATGAAACTTGAAAACTCGTAACACTAAATACAGCAAAGTATAAGCAGTGATTATTTCTGGCCATTTACTAGACATGCTTATTTTTAAGAGCTTTATGTTTTCCCCATTATACATGAAATGATATACCTTCATTTTTATAACAATGTATCACATTATTTGAAAAATATATAGTAGCCAGTGAAGATGTGGCTGAGCTGCAAAGAAAGTTTACGTCTGGGCCTTCTGGCACATGCCTAGCTGATGACTCTTTCACAGGTTTCAAGTGTCTCCTCTTTCTGTTCCTCTCCTCCTCATTCCCTTCTCCTTCCTGCTGTCCCATTATGAAACCCCATTCCTAAGAAGCTTCCTGATTATTTGGCCAAGGCTTATTACTAGGCCAGTTCTTTCTTCCGACTGCAGGAAGTATTATGAAATATATGAAATGACTATTACTAAATGCATGGGCGATATGTCAAAGTACCATATTGGACGGTTAAGGGGTAGATATTGGCACTGAAGATAATATGGCAGGTTGAGGGTTTTGGAACGTGAAGAAGAAGACAGAAAATAAACAGTGGAACTTTTTTTCAAATTTCTCTCTTCAAAGACCTAAAACATTGTTGGAATGAGTGGAACAAAGCAAATATATCAGATGTGCCCTAAGTTCACATTTCATCCCGATTTCAGACCTTTAGTGCTTTGATTATCTCTCCCTTCCCAACGTCACTCTGAATCATTTGTATGTGATGCTGTGTGTCTTAACTGGTATCTTATATCTAGTTTTGATTTCACACAATTGAAACCTGGTGTTGGGCCTCCCTGGTGGCGCAGTGGTTAAGAGTCCGCCTGCCGATGCAGGGGATACGGGTTCGTGCCCCGGTCTGGGAGGATCCCATATGCCGCGGAGCGGCTGGGCCCGTGAGCCATGGCCGCTGGGCCTGCGCATCCGGAGCCTGTGCTCCGCAACGGGAGAGGACACAACAGTGAGAGGCCCACATACCGCAAAAAGAAAAAAAAATAAAAATAAAAGGAAACCTGGTGTTTACTTATGGAATACAAGAGATTCTTTTCCCGATTAAGGAATTTTGAGCACACGACAGCGGTCTAGGGAAGAGTTTGTCTCGGGTGAGATGGGACATCCTGATTCCATTACACAAGCTTTCCCACACTAAACAGTATCATGAAGCGAGATTTGCAAATCTATTCCTAAACCAGACAGGGGACTTCATCAACCATGACCCATCACAGGACTCTTCAGTCCCCAAGGGGACAGCATAGAAAAAAGTAGTGTTCGTGTCCAGGATAGAAGGGAGGAACTGTAGAAAAACTGTTGACAGCTAAAAACTGAAAAGGCAAAAATGAAATCTTTGGAAGACGTGCTAAGGCATTGGATCCTGAACTTCAGTTCTTTGCAAAAAGCTCATTATATTTGTCATAATTCCACACCCCATGTGTCCTATTACATTAATTTGTTTGTCTTTAACATCACATGCTAATAACTTTAAAAATGTTTATTTTAAATGGCCATAGCTAATGATGCACATGAACTGACAGATGGAACATTCAAATTATGTATTACAACATGAATGTAAATATATACATACAGAAATATGTTACAGAAACAGGGACCAGGACAGACACAGAGAAGTTAAAATGTCTGGAACACGCAAAGTCTGCAGAGCAGAACTTCTGCTGGAAGTCCATCTAACAGGGGAATATCCTTTACCTGAGGGAGCGTAGGAATTGTTCTATTCAGGCCGTCAGTGGATTGGATGAGAACTTCCCACTTTAGAGAGGGCAGTCGACTTAACTCAGGCTACTGATTAACATAATACTCTCATCCAAAATCATCCTTACAGAAACACAAAGAATAATGTTTTACCAGATAACTGGGGACCTGTACCAGTGAATCTGACCCATAAATTAACCATCAAACCTTCCTTCCAGCACATTGACAAATTGTGAGAAGAAAGTAGAGCAGGAAATAGGTTTATTTGACACATGCTCCACCGTGAACCAAAATGGAAAATGCAAAAAATAGGTTTGAAATATAACAAAATTATTATTAATGATTAAGAAGTTGTATATGAATGGCAATGAACTTCAGTGACTGCATTTTGAATAAAGTGATTTCAACTTTCTCTTGAACTTACCCCTAGATTGGATGTGAAACAACCTGTGTTTAAATAATTCATAAGTATTAAATACATACAAAATCAGTTGCATGAATAGCATTGCATAATAGACTGGGTTTCCCAATAAATTCAAAGCGACAAGAAGCCAGAAAATTTGAACAATCCTCTGTGCTTTCTTCAAAAACTGAAGACATCCAAGGAGGTCAGTTGGGAGAAATTAGATTGGAGCATGTGTTATGTCCCTTTGGGAGGTATGAGCAAAAAGCTTCATTTCTGTTGTAAGACTTGGGTCTCAGATGCCCGCTCATCTGACTAACGTCAGGGGATGCTACATGCCTGGTGAATTCCTTGTGACAGGAAGTAAAACAGATTTATAAAGTTCACAGGAATCTGACTGCTGGATGTTGTTTATTTGAAGGAGCAAACAGTGAAAGGAGGACCGTAGTGGTCAGCACTTTACTACACGTTTCCAAGTGTCACGATAGGAAATCATAAGAGATGATCTGCAAATTTCCCTCAATCCACTTTTGAAGACGAAAGGAGACTTTGTTTAGCAAGCGATGAATCAAGGGGAAATGAATTGTAAGAAAGACTTGAGGTAAGGAGACCTGTGTCACCAGGTAGCCAGACTCTTCTCAAACCATTATGTACAACAAAATTGCCACCAGATCAAGTGTAATTAGGCAGGCAGTTTTAGAAGTCAAGGATGGTGAAAGATAGAAAAGGGTCATCCTCCCCAGTCAAGAAAGGGACCTTCTGACTACAAGTTAGAGAATGCTCCAAGTGCTTCCCCTGCCTTAATCCACTGAAACTGAGAGCTACGGCAGGGACTCGGTGAGTCATGAGAACCTAATCCAGTGAGGAAATCCTGGAACAGGATGTTTCTTTTTTTCAGAGTCACTGCCAAGCCAGTGATGGGTGGATTTGCATTTGGGTTGGGAAATGATTGCACCAGGCCAATTTTGGTAGTTCCACTTCCCCCTGGGTGGGGCAGTAAGCGCCAATAAATAGGTCTTCTGCTCCATGACGGCTATCCTCCTGCTACACGAGTTCCGATTGACTTGGGAGAAACTGGTGAGTCTGATTCTTCAGTTCAACTTTGTTCTTGGACACCCGAATGTTGAGATTATGCTGGAGACAGCAAGATTGATGGGTCCAAAGTTACGATCAGAGGGTATAATGCTACTTAGTGGATGGGACCGTGGAATCTGGGTACAATGTTGTATTGTATTTACTAGATTTCTGATACCTAGTTTGAATTCCTCTATTGAAAAAGAAATTATCAGGAAATTTTTCCATGAAGGGAGAAAGAAAATGTATTCACCTTTTTCTATGTCTTTCTCTTGGACCGCTGCTGTGATTTCAGAGGCATTTATCTTAGAAGGTGTGAGACCCTTGCATTCATCCTGATTGTCCTTTGTTCTGTCCATAAGTCAAACTGTCAGGACCTCATGAGAGAAAATGGTGAAAGAAATTTCTTGTGAGCTTGCCCAGGGTTTTGTAACTTGCGGTGACCTTTTCTAAAGATGTCATTTTCATAAGAAAGAACAACAGAAAGAAAGAATGAAAGAAATAAACCAAAAGAGAAAACATCGCATGTTTCTTTAAAGCAAAGATATTTTCTTTAGAAAAGTTGTATGAGAAAAGAAAAGCTTTTCTCTGAGTTGATATAACGATTTTGTGAAGAGCAAGAGAGAAGTCAGAAATTCATTAAAAGGTATAAAAGAGATTAAAGCACATACTTAGAGATTGGTGAGATACTATCTGTTGTTATTCCACAAGGTTCTGCCCTTTTCTCTATAGGGATTCCTGGTTGTAAACACAGTCTCATATTTTCTTTCAGATATTAAGACTCCAGAAAGATGTCTTCTCAACATCAGCAGTGCAAGCAGCCCTGCCAGCCACCACCAGTGTGCCCACCTAAGTGTTGTGACCCTTGCCCACCTTGCAAGTGTCCATGCCCTTGCCCACCTTGCAAGTGTCCAGACCCTTGCCCACCTATAAAGTGCCCTGACCCATGCCTGCCTCAGCAGTGCAAGCAGAAATGCCCTCCTGGGGCACCTGCTCATCATTGTTAGCAGAAGTGCCCACCCAAGAGTAGGTAAGAGCTTGACCTTTTATCTGCATCTGGAAAGGATAAGGACAATAGGCTCAACTAGTTCCAGAGCTCCACCTTCCTCTTGTCTTCAAAGCCTATCATGGATACGGAAGAAGCTTCTCCACCCTTCAGCCTCAATATGCGTGTGGTGCTTCCTGACAGACAGAGCTTTCTTATCTGAGGGTGCTGTACTGCTTTCATCTGGGAGGTGCCCAAGAAAGCATCACAGAGCATCAGAAGGAAGAGCAGCAGCCTTCCTCCTGGGCGCCCTCTGAGGATTCTCTCTCTGTCTTCTGTGTTGGTCGGGCCCCTGGGCATGGGTATCTACCAGCTGAGCAATTGTTACTTCTCCCCCACTTCCTGAATAAAATACAATCCCTTTGTGTGATGGGAAAACTTCTTCTTTCTTTTAAACCCTGCTTTTAGCAATATCATATCATAATTTTGCCTGATTTCTATCCTTCTTTGATCCTGAGTTTCAGGCTCTCAGAATCACTGTTATCTGAATTTTGAGTCGTATCAAAAATTATTTCTATACAGTTTCAAATCGAGGTTATTTTCCTAATTATTGCTTGATTGGTTTGAGGAACAAATTGTTTACCTTCTTGGGATTTCGAAACCTTTAATAAACTGTGGGGAAAATCACATTAACGGCGCCAACTTGCTTAGGCATAAAAATTACATGAATGTGTGTCATTCAGGTGGCACAATGCCGAGCACATAATTGGCATTTGAGAGGTGGCCGATCTCCATTGTCCCTGTCACCATCACCGTCACCACAACTACCACCGTCACCACCACACCCAGGTGCTCCAGCAGGGGTGTGGCTGAGACATAACTAGTACAGCAAGCAAGGAGATTCTTAAACTCTATTACCCGTTCATATTCTGTGTTCTTTTTCTTTTCCAATTTAACCGAATTTTTAATCGGACACCACAAAATAACCAGTTTGGGAAATTATTGGGATACTCTGTAGAAAATTATAATAGTTCTGAAAACATGGGTAGTACAAAAGAAAGGGAATTTTAAGGGACCTTACCAGACAAAGCGCTACCTGCTCTCCATGGGTACAACGTGCTCTTCTTACTGCAAAACTCAACAGCCTCAGGGTCTTATTATATGTTTTTTTCACCTTGGAAATTATATTCTTGATTATTTTGACCCCACCTTTGAGATACACTGGGGATTCCAATGTTTATCTTGATTTACTAAATGACTGTAGCTATGCAGCTTGTTTTCCAAGTGCTCACCTTACTGGCCCAGTAAGCTGTGAAAAGGGATGTGTTCATTAAGCATATCTCTTCTTGTGGTTAGAAGTAAAGGAGTCAAAGATGCTGGAACTGCAGAAGCAAACAGATGCCCATGTTACTGTTCAATGCGCATCAGACTATGACCTGAGTGAAAAATCAACACTGATATTTGGCAGTTGTCTCTACTGTAGCTACTGTTATTTGACCTGACATAGAAATTAGTTCTTTGAGGTGGGATGCTCCAGTAGCAAATCTTGAAATTGTGGCATTGGCTTATGTGTCTGGAGGTGGTTGGAAAGGAATCTGATAATGGAAGCCGTAAATGCGATTCTACATGTTATTCAAAGGCAAAATGTTTGCAGTAATGGTTGTCCATGGTATCTTTAGAGGCAGACCAATGGTTGGACTTTTGGGGATTTGCCCAGGGTATTTCAGTAGACGTATGTTCAGGAACACTTTCTGGTTGACAGGCCAGAAATGTAAAGATTGAAAAGAAAAATAATACAGCCCAGAAACTCAAAACCTTATTGAATTAGAAAACTGACTGCTTGTAAGGCCTAAAGAGTAAGAAATGAGATTAGAAGTGGTTTTCAACTAGAAGTCCAATTTCATTTGACTGTTACAACAGAAAAAAGAGACAGAAATTGTCATCTTTCCACCTGTGTGCCAGGGAGCCTCATGGTAGCTGTATTATGTTAGGGGGAAAGGCAGTCATTTAATCAGGCCAGAAAATTACTTCTACAGAAGACCTTACTGAGATCCGTAGGACATAGAAAGGATTGGAGGGCTTACATTATATCAGGTGCCTAATAAGTTTTTGAGAGAATTGAGAACACATTAACTACGTACCAAAACGAAAAAGAATGAATTTCAAGATTACTAACGACTTTCCGCCCACATTTCCCTAGTTTCCATGCTACGAAATACGATATGGTCAGTACAGGGAACTAAACGGTAATATCCACTCTGAGACGGGTCCAAGGACCCCAGAGAATAATCGATAAGGAAGCTCTCTCAGAGAATACTATCAGATCCTAAGAGAGCCAGGGAGGAGAAGGAACACAGAGATGCTCATATATTGTTACTCTGTTGTATGATGGTTATTCCTTCATGCTGTCCCTCCGTGTTTATTGAGGTATAATTGACACATGAAATTATACATATATACGGTGTGTAATGTGATGATTTGACATATGTGTATTTTATGCAGTGATTACCAACATTGGTCACTTAGCACATTAATCACTTCATCAGTAACAATGCAATGTGTTTATGTCTCTGTGTGTGTGTGTGTATGTGTGAGTGTGTGTGTGTGTGTGTGTGTGTGTGTGATTAGAATGTTTATGGTCTAATTTCTCAGCAAGATTCAAGTACACAACTGAGTGTTATTAGCTAGATCACCATGCTGTACTGTAGACTCTGAGAACTCATTCATTGTGTGATTGTAGGCTTGTACCCTTCGCCCAACATCTCCACTTTTGCCCGACGCCTCAGATCCTGCTGACCACCATTCTATTCTCTGTTACTGTGACATCTGTTAGTTTGGCAACACATTCCTAAATAAACAATGGTGCGAAGAAGAAATAAAAAATAAATAGAAAATAACTTTAGATGAACGGAAATGAAAAGGAAACATACAAGAACTTTCAGGATAAATGTAATGCAGCACAAAGAGTGCAACGTATGTCTGGAGATAGATATATTAAAACAGATGATCACAAATCAGTAGCCTGATACACATGTATGCATGTGTGTGGGTTTATGAAACTTGAAAACTCGTAACACTAAATACAGCAAAGTATAAGCAGTGATTATTTCTGGCCATTTACTAGACATGCTTATTTTTAAGAGCTTTATGTTTTCCCCATTATACATGAAATGATATACCTTCATTTTTATAACAATGTATCACATTATTTGAAAAATATATAGTAGCCAGTGAAGATGTGGCTGAGCTGCAAAGAAAGTTTACGTCTGGGCCTTCTGGCACATGCCTAGCTGATGACTCTTTCACAGGTTTCAAGTGTCTCCTCTTTCTGTTCCTCTCCTCCTCATTCCCTTCTCCTTCCTGCTGTCCCATTATGAAACCCCATTCCTAAGAAGCTTCCTGATTATTTGGCCAAGTCTTATTACTAGGCCAGTTCTTTCTTCTGACTGCAGGAAGTATTATGAAATATATGAAATGACTATTACTAAATGCATGGGCGATATGTCAAAGTACCATATTGGACGGTTAAGGGGTAGATATTGGCACTGAAGATAATATGGCAGGTTGAGGGTTTTGGAACGTGAAGAAGAAGACAGAAAATAAACAGTGGAACTTTTTTTCAAATTTCTCTCTTCAAAGACCTAAAACATTGTTGGAATGAGTGGAACAAAGCAAATATATCAGATGTGCCCTAAGTTCACATTTCATCCCGATTTCAGACCTTTAGTGCTTTGATTATCTCTCCCTTCCCAACGTCACTCTGAATCATTTGTATGTGATGCTGTGTGTCTTAACTGGTATCTTATATCTAGTTTTGATTTCACACAATTGAAACCTGGTGTTGGGCCTCCCTGGTGGCGCAGTGGTTAAGAGTCCGCCTGCCGATGCAGGGGATACGGGTTCGTGCCCCGGTCTGGGAGGATCCCATATGCCGCGGAGCAGCTGGGCCCGTGAGCCATGGCCGCTGGGCCTGCGCATCCGGAGCCTGTGCTCCGCAACGGGAGAGGCCACAACAGTGAGAGGCCCACATACCGCAAAAAGAAAAAAAAAATAAAAATAAAAAGAAACCTGGTGTTTACTTATGGAATACAAGAGATTCTTTTCCCGATTAAGGAATTTTGAGCACACGACAGCGGTCTAGGGAAGAGTTTGTCTCGGGTGAGATGGGACATCCTGATTCCATTACACAAGCTTTCCCACATTAAACAGTATCATGAAGCGAGATTTGCAAATCTATTCCTAAACCAGACAGGGGACTTCATCAACCATGACCCATCACAGGACTCTTCAGTCCCCAAGGGGACAGCATAGAAAAAAGTAGTGTTCGTGTCCAGGATAGAAGGGAGGAACTGTAGAAAAACTGTTGACAGCTAAAAACTGAAAAGGCAAAAATGAAATCTTTGGAAGACGTGCTAAGGCATTGGATCCTGAACTTCAGTTCTTTGCAAAAAGCTCATTATATTTGTCATAATTCCACACCCCATGTGTCCTATTACATTAATTTGTTTGTCTTTAATATCACATGCTAATAACTTTAAAAATGTTTATTTTAAATGGCCATAGTTAATGATGCACATGAACTGACACATGGAACATTCAAATTATGTATTACAACATGAATGTAAATATATACATACAGAAATATGTTACAGAAACAGGGACCAGGACAGACACAGAGAAGTTAAAATGTCTGGAACACGCAAAGTCTGCAGAGCAGAACTTCTGCTGGAAGTCCATCTAACAGGGGAATATCCTTTACCTGAGGGAGCGTAGGAATTGTTCTATTCAGGCCGTCAGTGGATTGGATGAGAACTTCCCACTTTAGAGAGGGCAGTCGACTTAACTCAGGCTACTGATTAACATAATACTCTCATCCAAAATCATCCTTACAGAAACACAAAGAATAATGTTTTACCAGATAACTGGGGACCTGTACCAGTGAATCTGACCCATAAATTAACCATCAAACCTTCCTTCCAGCACATTGACAAATTGTGAGAAGAAAGTAGAGCAGGAAATAGGTTTATTTGACACATGCTCCACCGTGACCAAAATGGAAAATGCAAAAAATAGGTTTGAAATATAACAAAATTATTATTAATGATTAAGAAGTTGTATATGAATGGCAATGAACTTCAGTGACTGCATTTTGAATAAAGTGATTTCAACTTTCTCTTGAACTTACCCCTAGATTGGATGTGAAACAACCTGTGTTTAAATAATTCATAAGTATTAAATACATACAAAATCAGTTGCATGAATAGCATTGCATAATAGACTGGGTTTCCCAATAAATTCAAAGCGACAAGAAGCCAGAAAATTTGAACAATCCTCTGTGCTTTCTTCAAAAACTGAAGACATCCAAGGAGGTCAGTTGGGAGAAATTAGATTGGAGCATGTGTTATGTCCCTTTGGGAGGTATGAGCAAAAAGCTTCATTTCTGTTGTAAGACTTGGGTCTGAGATGCCCGCTCATCTGACTAACGTCAGGGGATGCTACATGCCTGGTGAATTCCTTGTGACAGGAAGTAAAACAGATTTATAAAGTTCACAGGAATCTGACTGCTGGATGTTGTTTATTTGAAGGAGCAAACAGTGAAAGGAGGACCGTAGTGGTCAGCACTTTACTACACGTTTCCAAGTGTCACGATAGGAAATCATAAGAGATGATCTGCAAATTTCCCTCAATCCACTTTTGAAGACGAAAGGAGACTTTGTTTAGCAAGCGATGAATCAAGGGGAAATGAATTGTAAGAAAGACTTGAGGTAAGGAGACCTGTGTCACCAGGTAGCCAGACTCTTCTCAAACCATTATGTACAACAAAATTGCCATCAGATCAAGTGTAATTAGGCAGGCAGTTTTAGAAGTCAAGGATGGTGAAAGATAGAAAAGGGTCATCCTCCCCAGTCAAGAAAGGGACCTTCTGACTACAAGTTAGAGAATGCTCCAAGTGCTTCCCCTGCCTTTATCCACTGAAACTGAGAGCTACGGCAGGGACTCGGTGAGTCATGAGAACCTAATCCAGTGAGGAAATCCTGGAACAGGATGTTTCTTTTTTTCAGAGTCACTGCCAAGCCAGTGATGGGTGGATTTGCATTTGGGCTGGGAAATGATTCCACCAGGCCAATTTTGGTAGTTCCACTTCCCCCTGGGTGGGGCAGTAAGCACCAATAAATAGGTCTTCTGCTCCATGACGGCTATCCTCCTGCTACACGAGTTCTGATTGACTTGGGAGAAACTGGTGAGTCTGATTCTTCAGTTCAACTTTGTTCTTGGACACCCGAATGTTGAGATTATGCTGGAGACAGCAAGATTGATGGGTCCAAAGTTATGATCAGAGGGTATAATGCTACTTAGTGGATGGGACCGTGGAATCTGGGTACAATGTTGTATTGTATTTACTAGATTTCTGATACCTAGTTTGAATTCCTCTATTGAAAAAGAAATTATCAGGAAATTTTTCCATGAAGGGAGAAAGAAAATGTATTCACCTTTTTCTATGTCTTTCTCTTGGACCGCTGCTGTGATTTCAGAGGCATTTATCTTAGAAGGTGTGAGACCCTTGCATTCATCCTGATTGTCCTTTGTTCTGTCCATAAGTCAAACTGTCGGGACCTCATGAGAGAAAATGGTGAAAGAAATTTCTTGTGAGCTTGCCCAGGGTTTTGTAACTTGTGGTGACCTTTTCTAAAGATGTCATTTTCATAAGAAAGAACAACAGAAAGAAAGAATGAAAGAAATAAACCAAAAGAGAAAACATCGCATGTTTCTTTAAAGCAAAGATATTTTCTTTAGAAAAGTTGTATGAGAAAAGAAAAGCTTTTCTCTGAGTTGATATAACGATTTTGTGAAGAGCAAGAGAGAAGTCAGAAATTCATTAAAAGGTATAAAAGAGATTAAAGCACATACTTAGAGATTGGTGAGATACTATCTGTTGTTATTCCACAAGGTTCTGCCCTTTTCTCTATAGGGATTCCTGGTTGTAAACACAGTCTCATATTTTCTTTCAGATATTAAGACTCCAGAAAGATGTCTTCTCAACATCAGCAGTGCAAGCAGCCCTGCCAGCCACCACCAGTGTGCCCACCTAAGTGTTGTGACCCTTGCCCACCTTGCAAGTGTCCATGCCCTTGCCCACCTTGCAAGTGTCCAGACCCTTGCCCACCTATAAAGTGCCCTGACCCATGCCTGCCTCAGCAGTGCAAGCAGAAATGCCCTCCTGGGGCACCTGCTCATCATTGTTAGCAGAAGTGCCCACCCAAGAGTAGGTAAGAGCTTGACCTTTTATCTGCATCTGGAAAGGATAAGGACAATAGGCTCAACTAGTTCCAGAGCTCCACCTTCCTCTTGTCTTCAAAGCCTATCATGGATACGGAAGAAGCTTCTCCACCCTTCAGCCTCAATATGCGTGTGGTGCTTCCTGACAGACAGAGCTTTCTTATCTGAGGGTGCTGTACTGCTTTCATCTGGGAGGTGCCCAAGAAAGCATCACAGAGCATCAGAAGGAAGAGCAGCAGCCTTCCTCCTGGGCGCCCTCTGAGGATTCTCTCTCTGTCTTCTGTGTTGGTCGGGCCCCTGGGCATGGGTATCTACCAGCTGAGCAATTGTTACTTCTCCCCCACTTCCTGAATAAAATACAATCCCTTTGTGTGATGGGAAAACTTCTTCTTTCTTTTAAACCCTGCTTTTAGCAATATCATATCATAATTTTGCCTGATTTCTATCCTTCTTTGATCCTGAGTTTCAGGCTCTCAGAATCACTGTTATCTGAATTTTGAGTCGTATCAAAAATTATTTCTATACAGTTTCAAATCGAGGTTATTTTCCTAATTATTGCTTGATTGGTTTGAGGAACAAATTGTTTACCTTCTTGGGATTTCGAAACCTTTAATAAACTGTGGGGAAAATCACATTAACGGCGCCAACTTGCTTAGGCATAAAAATTACATGAATGTGTGTCATTCAGGTGGCACAATGCCGAGCACATAATTGGCATTTGAGAGGTGGCCGATCTCCATTGTCCCTGTCACCATCACCGTCACCACAACCACCACCGTCACCACCACACCCAGGTGCTCCAGCAGGGGTGTGGCTGAGACATAACTAGTACAGCAAGCAAGGAGATTCTTAAACTCTATTACCCGTTCATATTCTGTGTTCTTTTTCTTTTCCAATTTAACCGAATTTTTAATCGGACACCACAAAATAACCAGTTTGGGAAATTATTGGGATACTCTGTAGAAAATTATAATAGTTCTGAAAACATGGGTAGTACAAAAGAAAGGGAATTTTAAGGGACCTTACCAGACAAAGCGCTACCTGCTCTCCATGGGTACAACGTGCTCTTCTTACTGCAAAACTCAACAGCCTCAGGGTCTTATTATATGTTTTTTTCACCTTGGAAATTATATTCTTGATTATTTTGACCCCACCTTTGAGATACACTGGGGATTCCAATGTTTATCTTGATTTACTAAATGACTGTAGCTATGCAGCTTGTTTTCCAAGTGCTCACCTTACTGGCCCAGTAAGCTGTGAAAAGGGATGTGTTCATTAAGCATATCTCTTCTTGTGGTTAGAAGTAAAGGAGTCAAAGATGCTGGAACTGCAGAAGCAAACAGATGCCCATGTTACTGTTCAATGCGCATCAGACTATGACCTGAGTGAAAAATCAACACTGATATTTGGCAGTTGTCTCTACTGTAGCTACTGTTATTTGACCTGACATAGAAATTAGTTCTTTGAGGTGGGATGCTCCAGTAGCAAATCTTGAAATTGTGGCATTGGCTTATGTGTCTGGAGGTGGTTGGAAAGGAATCTGATATTGGAAGCCGTAAATGCGATTCTACATGTTATTCAATGGCAAAATGTTTGCAGTGATGGTTGTCCATGGTATCTTTAGAGGCAGACCAATGGTTGGACATTTGTTGATTTGCCCAGGGTATTTCAGTAGACGTATGTTCAGGAACACTTTCTGGTTGACAGGCCAGAAATGTAAAGATTGAAAAGAAAAATAATACAGCCCAGAAACTCAAAACCTTATTGAATTAGAAAACTCACTGCTTTTAAGGCCTAAAGAGTAAGAAATGAGATTAGAAGTGGGTTTCAACTAGAAGTCCAATTTCATTTGACTGTTACAACAGAGAAAAGAGACAGAAGTTGTCATCTTTCCACCTGTGTGCCAGGGAGCCTCATGGTAGCTGTATTATGTTAGGGGGAAAGGCAGTCATTTAATCAGGCCAGAAAATTACTTCTACAGAAGACCTTACTGAGATCCGTAGGACATAGAAAGGATTGGAGGGCTTACATTATATCAGGTGCCTAATAAGTTTTTGAGAGAATTGAGAACACATTAACTACGTACCAAAACGAAAAAGAATGAATTTCAAGATTACTAACGACTTTCCGCCCACATTTCCCTAGTTTCCATGCTACGAAATAAGATATGGTCAGTACAGGGAACTAAACGGTAATATCCACTCTGAGACGGGTCCAAGGACCCCAGAGAATTATCGATAAGGAAGCTCTCTCAGAGAATACTATCAGATCCTAAGAGAGCCAGGGAGGAGAAGGAACACAGAGATGCTCATATATTGTTACTCTGTTGTATGATGGTTATTCCTTCATGCTGTCCCTCCGTGTTTATTGAGGTATAATTGACACATGAAATTATACATATATACGGTGTGTAATGTGATGATTTGACATATGTGTATTTTATGCAGTGATTACCAACATCGGTCACTTAGCACATTAATCACTTCATCAGTAACAATGCAATGTGTTTATGTCTCTGTGTGTGTGTGTGTATGTGTGAGTGTGTGTGTGTGTGTGTGATTAGAAAGTTTATGGTCTAATTTCTCAGCAAGATTCAAGTACACAACTGAGTGTTATTAGCTAGATCACCATGCTGTACAGTAGACTCTGAGAACTCATTCATTGTGTGATTGTAGGCTTGTACCCTTCGCCCAACATCTCCACTTTTGCCCGACGCCTCAGATCCTGCTGACCACCATTCTATTCTCTGTTACTGTGACATCTGTTAGTTTGGCAACACATTCCTAAATAAACAATCGTGCGAAGAAGAAATAAAAAATAAATAGAAAATAACTTTAGATGAACGGAAATGAAAAGGAAACATACAAGAACTTTCAGGATAAATGTAATGCAGCACAAAGAGTGCAACGTATGTCTGGAGATATCTGTATTAAAACAGATGATCACAAATCAGTAGCCTGATACACATGTATGCATGTGTGTGGGTTTATGAAACTTGAAAACTCGTAACACTAAATACAGCAAAGTATAAGCAGTGATTATTTCTGGCCATTTACTAGAAATGCTTATTTTTTAAGAGCTTTATGTTTTCCCCATTATACATGAAATGATATACCTTCATTTTTATAACAATGTATCACATTATTTAAAAAATATATAGTAGCCAGTGAAGATGTGGCTGAGCTGCAAAGAAAGTTTATGTCTTGGCCTTCTGGCACATGCCTAGCTGATGACTCTTTCACAGGTTTCAAGTGTCTCCTCTTTCTGTTCCTCTCCTCCTCATTCCCTTCTCCTTCCTGCTGTCCCATTATGAAACCCCATTCGTAAGAAGCTTCCTGATTATTTGGCCAAGGCTTATTACTAGGCCAGTTCTTTCTTCTGACTGCAGGAAGTATTATGAAATATATGAAATGACTATTACTAAATGCATGGGCGATATGTCAAAGTACCATATTGGACGGTTAAGGGGTAGATATTGGCACTGAAGATAATATGGCAGGTTGAGGGTTTTGGAACGTGAAGAAGACAGAAAATAAACAGTGGAACTTTTTTTCAAATTTCTCTCTTCAAAGACCTAAAACATTGTTGGAATGAGTGGAACAAAGCAAATATATCAGATGTGCCCTAAGTTCACATTTCATCCCGATTTCAGACCTTTAGTGCTTTGATTATCTCTCCCTTCCCAACGTCACTCTGAATCATTTGTATGTGATGCTGTGTGTCTTAACTGGTATCTTATATCTAGTTTTGATTTCACACAATTGAAACCTGGTGTTTACTATGGAATACAAGAGATTCTTTTCCCAATTAAGGAATTTTGAGCACACGACAGCGGTCTAGGGAAGAGTTCGTCTCGGGTGAGATGGGATATCCTGTTTCCATTACACACGTTTTCCCACATTAAACAGTATCATGAAGCGAGATTTGCAAATCTATTCCTAAACCAGACAGGGGACTTCCTCAACCATGACCCATCACAGGACTCTTCAGTCCCCAAGGGGACAGCATAGAAAAAAGTAGTGTTCGTGTCCAGGATAGAAGGGAGGAACTGTAGAAAAACTGTTGACAGCTAAAAACTGAAAAGGCAAAAATGAAATCTTTGGAAGACGTGCTAAGGCATTGGATCCTGAACTTCAGTTCTTTGCAAAAAGCTCATTATATTTGTCATAATTCCACACCCCATGTGTCCTATAACATTAATTTGTTTGTCTTTAACATCACATGCTAATAACTTTAAAAATGTTTATTTTAAATGGCCATAGTTAATGATGCACATGAACTGACAGATGGAACATTCAAATTATGTATTACAACATGAATGTAAATATATACATACAGAAATATGTTACAGAAACAGGGACCAGGACAGACACAGAGAAGTTAAAATGTCTGGAACACGCAAAGTCTGCAGAGCAGAACTTCTGCTGGAAGTCCATCTAACAGGGGAATATCCTTTACCTGAGGGAGCGTAGGAATTGTTCTATTCAGGCCGTCAGTGGATTGGATGAGAACTTCCCACTTTAGAGAGGGCAGTCGACTTAACTCAGGCTACTGATTAACATAATACTCTCATCCAAAATCATCCTTACAGAAACACAAAGAATAATGTTTTACCAGATAACTGGGGACCTGTACCAGTGAATCTGACCCATAAATTAACCATCAAACCTTCCTTCCAGCACATTGACAAATTGTGAGAAGAAAGTAGAGCAGGAAATAAGTTTATTTGACACATGCTCCACCGTGACCAAAATGGAAAATGCAAAAAATAGGTTTGAAATATAACAAAATTATTATTAATGATTAAGAAGTTGTATATGAATGGCAATGAACTTCAGTGACTGCATTTTGAATAAAGTGATTTCAACTTTCTCTTGAACTTACGCCTAGATTGGATGTGAAACAACCTGTGTTTAAATAATTCATAAGTATTAAATACATACAAAATTAGTTGCGTGAATAGCATTGCATAATATACTGGGTTTCCCAATAATTACAAAGCGACAAGAAGCCAGAAAATTTGAACAATCCTCTGTGCTTTCTTCAAAAACTGAAGACATCCAAGGAGGTCAGTTGGGAGAAATTAGATTGGAGCATGTGTTATGTCCCTTTGGGAGGTATGAGCAAAAAGCTTCATTTCTGTTGTAAGACTTGGGTCTGAGATGCCTGCTCATCTGACTAATGTCAGGGGATTCTACAAGCCTGGTGAATTCTTTATGACAGGAAGTAAAACAGATTTATAAAGTTCACAGGAATCTGACTGCTGGATGTTGTTTATTTGAAGGAGCAAACAGTGAAAGGAGGACCGTAGTGGTCAGCACTTTACTACACGTTTCCAAGTGTCACGATAGGAAATCATAAGAGATGATCTGCAAATTTCCCTCAATCCACTTTTGAAGATGAAAGGAGACTTTGTTTAGCAAGCGATGAATCAAGGGGAAATGAATTGTAAGAAAGACTTGAGGTAAGGAGACCTGTGTCACCAGGTAGCCAGACTCTTCTCAAACCATTATGTACAACAAAATTGCCACCAGATCAAGTGTACTTAGGCAGGCAGTTTTAGAAGTCAAGGATGGTGAAAGATAGATTAGGGTCATCCTCCCCAGTCAAGAAAGGGACCTTCTGACTACAAGTTAGAGAATGCTCCAAGTGCTTCCCCTGCCTTAATCCACTGAAATTGAGAGCTACGGCACGGACTCTGTGAGTCATGAGAACCTAATCCAGTGAGGACATCCTGGAACAGGATGTTTCTTTTTTTCAGAATCTCTGCCAAGTCACTTATGGGTGGATTTGCATTTAGTTTGGGAAATGATTGGACCAGGCCAATTTTGGTTGTTCCACTTCCCCCTGGGTAGGGCAGTAAGCGCCAATAAATAGGTCCTCTGCTCCACGATGGCTATCCTCCTGCTACACGAGTTCCGATTGACTTTGGAGAAACTGGTGAGTCTGATTCTTCAGTTCAACTTTGTTCTTGGACACCCGAATGTTGAGATTATGCAGGAGACAGCAAGTTTGATGGGTCCAAAGTTATGATCAGAGGGTATAATGCTACTTAGTGGATGGGACCATGGAATCTGGGTACAATGTTGTATTATATTTACTAGATTTCTGATACCTAGATTAAATTCCTCTATTGAAAAAGAAATTATCATGAAATTTTTCCATGAAGTGAGTAAGAAAAATGTATTTACCTTTTTCTATGTTTTTCTCTTGGACCTCTGCTGTGATTTCAGAGGCATTTATCTTAGAAGGTGTGAGACCCTTGCATTCATCCTGATTGTCCTTTGTTCTGTAAATAAGTCATACTGTCAGGACCTCATGAGAGAAAATGCTGATAGAAATTTCTTGTGAGCTTGCCCAGGGTTTTGTAACTTGCGGTGACCTTTTCTAAAGATGTCATTTTCAAAAGAAAGAACAACAGAAAGAAATAAACCAAAAGAGAAAACATCACATGTTTCTTTAAAACAAAGATATTTTCTTTAGAAAAGTTGTATGAGAACAGAAGAGCTTTTCTCTGAGTTGATATAACGATTTTCTGAAGAGCGAGAGAGAAGTCACAAATTCATTAAAAGGTATAAAAGAGATTAAAGCACATACTTAGAGATTGGTGAGATAGTATCTGTTGTTATTCCACAAGATTCTGCTCTTTTCTCTATAGGAATTCCTGGTTGTGAACACAGTCTCATATTTTCTTTCAGATATTAAGACTCCAGAAAGATGTCTTCTCAACATCAACAGTGCAAGCAGCCCTGCCAGCCACCACCAGTGTGCCCACCTAAGTGTTGTGACCCTTGCCCACCTTGCAAGTGTCCATGCCCTTGCCCGCCTTGCAAGTGTCCAGACCCTTGCCCACCTATAAAGTGCCCTGACCCATGCCTGCCTCAGCATTGCAAGCAGAAATGTCCTCCTGGGGCACCTGCTCATCATTGTTAGCAGAAGTGCCCACCCAAGAGTAGGTAAGAGCTTGACCTTTTATCTGCATCTGGAAAGGATAAGGACAATAGGCTCAACTAGTTCCAGAGCTCCACCTTCCTCTTGTCTTCAAAGCCTATCATGGATACGGAAGAAGCTTCTCCACCCTTCAGCCTCAATATGCGTGTGGTGCTTCCTGACAGACAGAGCTTTCTTATCTGAGGGTGCTGTACTGCTTCCATCTGGGAGGTGCCCAAGAAAGCATCACAGAGCATCAGAAGGAAGAGCAGCAGCCTTCCTCCTGGGCGCCCTCTGAGGATTCTCTCTCTGTCTTCTGTGTTGGTCGGTCCCCTGGGCATGGGTATCTACCAGCTGAGCAATTGTTACTTCTCCTCAACTTCCTGAATAAAATACAATCCTTTTGTGTGATGGGAAACCTTCTTCTTTCTTTTAAAACCTGCTTTTAGCAATATCATATCAAAATTTTGCCTGATTTCTATCCTTCTTTGATCCTGAGTTTCAGGCTCTCAGAGTCACTGTATTCTGAATTTTGTGTCGTATCAAAAATTATTTCTATACAGTTTCAAATCGAGGTTATTTTCCTAATTATGGCTTCATTGGTTTGAAGAACAAATTGTTTACCTTTTCAGGATTTCGAAACCTTTAATAAACTGTGGGGAAAATCACATTAACGGCGCCAACTTGTTTAGGCATAAAAATTAAATGAATGTGTGTCATTCAGGTGGCACAATGCCGAGCACATAATTGGCATTTGAGAGGTGGCCGATCTCCATTGTCCCTGTCACCATCACCGTCACCACAACCACCACCGTCACCACCACCCCCAGGTGCTTCAGCAGGGGTGTGGCTGAGACATAACTAGTAGAGCATGCAAGGAGATTCTTAAACTCTATTACCCGTTCATATTCTGTGTTCTTTTTCTTTTCCAATTTAACCGAATTTTTAATCGGACACCACAAAATAACCAGTTTGGGAAATTATTGGGATACTCTGTAGAAAATTATAATAGTTCTGAAAACATGGGTAGTACAAAAGAAAGGGAATTTTAAGGGACCTTACCAGACAAAGCGCTACCTGCTCTCCATGGGTACAACGTGCTCTTCTTACTGCAAAACTCAACAGCCTCAGGGTCTTATTATATGTTTTTTTCACCTCGGAAATTATATTCTTGTTTATTTTGACCCCACCTTTGAGATACACTGGGGATTCCAATGTTTATCTTGATTTACTAAATGACTGTTGCTATGCAGCTTGTTTTCCAAGTGCTCACCTTACTGGGCCAGTAAGCTGTGAAAAGGGATGTGTTCATTAAGCATATCTCTTCTTGTGTTTAGAAGTAAAGGAGTCAAAGATGCTGGAACTGCAGAAGCAAACAGATGCCCATGTTACTGTTCAATGCGCATAAGACTATGACCTGAGTGGAAAATCAACACTGATATTTCGGAGTTGTCTCTAGTGTAGCTACTGTTATTTGACCTGACATAGAAATTAGTTCTTTGAGGTGGGATGCTCCAGTAGCAAATCTTGAAATTGTGGCATTGGCTTATGTGTCTGGAGGTGGTTGGAAAGGAATCTGATATTGGAAGCCATAAATGCGATTCTACATGTTATTCAACGGCAAAATGTTTGCAGTAATGTTTGTCCATGGTATCTTTATTGGCAGACCAATGGTTGGACATTTGTTGATTTGCCCAGGGTATTTCAGTAGACGTATGTTCAGGAACACTTTCTGGTTGACAGGCCAGAAATGTAAAGATTGAAAAGAAAAATAATACAGCCCAGAAACTCAAAACCTTATTGAATTAGAAAACTCACTGCTTTTAAGGCCTAAAGAGTAAGAAATGAGATTAGAAGTGGTTTTCAACTAGAAGTCCAATTTCATTTGACTGTTACAACAGAGAAAAGAGACAGAAGTTGTCATCTTTCCACCTGTGTGCCAGGGAGCCTCATGGTAGCTGTATTATGTTAGGGGGAAAGCTAGTTATTTAATCAGACCAGAAAATTACTTCTATAGAAGACCTTACTGAGATCCGTAGGACATAGAAAGGATTGGAGGGCTTACATTATATCAGGTGCCTAATAAGTATTTGAGAGAATTGAGAATACATAAACTACGTACCAAAAGGAAAAAGAATGAATTTCAAGATTACTAATGACTTTCCGCCCACATTTCCCTAGTTTCCATGCTACGGAATAAGATATGGTCAGTACAGGGAACTAAACGGTAATATCTACTCTGAGACGGGTCCAAGGACCCCAGAGAATAATCGATAAGGAAGCTCTCTCAGAGTATACTATCAGATCCTAAGAGAGCCAGGGAGGAGAAGGAACACAGAGATGCTCATATATTGTTACTCTGTTGTATGATGGTTATTCCTTCATGCTGTCCCTCCGTGTTTATTGAGGTATAATTGACACATGAAATTATACATATATACGGTGTGTAATGTGATGATTTGACATATGTGTATTTTATGCAGTGATTACCAACATTGGTCACTTAGCACATTAATCACTTCATCAGTAACAATGAAATGTGTTTATGTCTCTGTGTGTGTGTGTGTGAGTGTGTGTGTGTGTGTGTGATTAGAATGCTTATGGTCTAATTTCTCAGCAAGATTCAAGTACACAACTGAGTGATATTAGCTAGATCACCATGCTGTACTGTAGACTCTGAGAACTCATTCATTGTGTGATTGTAGGCTTGTACCCTTCGCCCAACATCTCCACTTTTGCCCGACGCCTCAGATCCTGCTGACCACCATTCTATTCTCTGTTACTCTGACATCTGTTAGTTTGGCAACACATTCCTAAATAAACAATGGTGTGAAGAAGAAATAAAAAATAAATAGAAAATAACTTTAGATGAACGGAAATGAAAAGGAAACATACAAGAACTTTCAGGATAAATGTAATGCAGCACAAAGAGTGCAACGTATGCCTGGAGATATCTATATTAAAACAGATGATCACAAATCAGTAGCCTGATAGACCTGTATGCATGTGTGTGGGTTTATGAAACTTGAAAACTCGTAACACTAAATACAGCAAAGTATAAGCAGTGATTATTTCTGGCCATTTACTAGACATGCTTATTTTTTAAGAGCTTTATGTTTTCCCCATTATAGATGAAATGATATACCTTCATTTTTATAACAATGTATCACATTATTTAAAAAATATATAGTAGCCAGTGAAGATGTGGCTGAGCTGCAAAGAAAGTTTACGTCTTGGCCTTCTGGCACATGCCTAGCTGATGACTCTTTCACAGGTTTCAAGTGTCTCCTCTTTCTGTTCCTCTCCTCCTCATTCCCTTCTCCTTCCTGCTGTCCCATTATGAAACCCCATTTCTAACAAGCTTCCTGATTATTTGGCCAAGGCTTATTACTAGACCTGTTCTTTCTTCTGACTGCAGGAAGTATTATGAAATATATGAAATGACTATTATTAAATGCATGGGCGATATGTCAAAGTACCATATTGGATGGTTAAGGGGTAGATATTGGCACTGAAGATAATATGGCAGGTTGAGGGTTTTGGAACCTGAAAAAGAAGACAGAAAATAAACAGTTGAACTTTTTTTCCAATTACTCTCTTCAAAGATCTAAAACATTGTTGGAATGAGTGAAACAAAGGAAATATATCAGATGTGCCCTAAGTTCACATTTCATCCCGATTTCAGACCTTTAGTGCTTTGATTATCTCTCCCTTCCCAACGTCACTCTGAATCATTTGTATGTGATGCTGTGTGTCTTAACTGGTATCTTATATCTAGTTTTGATTTCACACAATTGAAACCTGGTGTTTACTTATGGAATACAAGAGATTCTTTTCCCAATTAAAAAATATTGAACTCACGACAGCGGTCTAGGGAAGAGTTCGTCTTGGGTGAGATGGGACATCCTGATTCCATTACACACGTTTTCCCACATTAAACAGTATCATGAAGCGAGATTTGCAAATCTATTCCTAAACCAGACAGGGGACTTCCTCAACCATGACCCATCACAGGACTCTTCAGTCCCCAAGGGGACAGCATAGAAAAAAGTAGTGTTCGTGTCCAGGATAGAAGGGAGGAACTGTAGAAAAACTGTTGACAGCTAAAAACTGAAAAGGCGAAAATGAAATCTTTGGAAGACGTGCTAAGGCATTGCTTCCTGAACTTCAGTTCTTTGCAAAAAGCTCATTATATTTGTCATAATTCCCACCCCATGTGTCATATAACATTAATTTGTTTGTCTTTAACATCACATGCTAATAACTTTAAAAATGTTTATTTTAAATGGCCATAGTTAATGATGCACATGAACTGACAGATGGAACATTCAAATTATATATTACAACATGTATGTAAATATATACATACAGAAATATGTTACAGAAACAGGGACCAGGACAGACACAGAGAAGTTAAAATGTCTGGAACACGCAAAGTCTGCAGAGCAGAACTTCTGCTGGAAGTCCATCTAACAGTGGAATATCCTTTACCTGAGGGAGCGTAGGAATTGTTCTATTCTGGCCGTCAGTGGATTGGATGAGAACTTCCCACTCTAGAGAGGGCAATCAACTTACCTCAGGCTACTGATTATCATAATACTCTCATCCAAAATCATCCTTACAGAAACACAAAGAATAATGTTTTACCAGATAACTGGGGACCTGTACCAGTGAATCTGACCCATAAATTAACCATCAAACCTTCCTTCCAGCACATTGACAAATTGTGAGAAGAAAGTAGAGCAGGAAATAGGTTTATTTGACACATGCTCCACCATGACCAAAATGGAAAATGCAAAAAATAGGTTTGAAATATAACAAAATTATTATTAATGATTAAGAAGTTGTATATGAATGGCAATGAACTTCAGTGACTGCATTTTGAATAAAGTGATTTCAACTTTCTCTTGAACTTACCCCTAGATTGGATGTGAAACAACCTGTGTTTAAATAATTCATAAGTATTAAAAACATACAAAATCAGTTGCATGAATAGCATTGCATAATAGACTGGGTTTCCTAATAAATTCAAAGTGACAAGAAGCCAGAAAATTTGAACAATCCTCTGTGCTTTCTTCAAAAACTGAAGACATCCAAGGAGGTCAGTTGGGAGAAATTAGATTGGAGCATGTGTTATGTCCCTTTGGGAGGTATGAGCAAAAAGCTTCATTTCTGTTGTAAGACTTGGGTCTGAGATGCCCGCTCATCTGACTAACGTCAGGGGATGCTACATGCCTGGTGAATTCCTTGTGACAGGAAGTAAAACAGATTTATAAAGTTCACAGGAATCTGACTGCTGGATGTTGTTTATTTGAAGGAGCAAACAGTGAAAGGAGGACCGTAGTGGTCAGCACTTTACTACACGTTTCCAAGTGTCACGATAGGAAATCATAAGAGATGATCTGCAAATTTCCCTCAATCCACTTTTGAAGATGAAAGGAGACTTTGTTTAGCAAGCGATGAATCAAGGGGAAATGAATTGTAAGAAAGACTTGAGGTAAGGAGACCTGTGTCACCAGGTAGCCAGACTCTTCTCAAACCATTATGTACAACAAAATTGCCACCAGATCAAGTGTAATTAGGCAGGCAGTTTTAGAAGTCAAGGATGGTGAAAGATAGAAAAGGGTCATGCTCCCCAGTCAAGAAAGGGACCTTCTGACTACAAGTTAGAGAATGCTCCAAGTGCTTCCCCTGCCTTAATCCACTGAAACTGAGAGCTACGGCAGGGACTCTATGAGTCATGAGAACCTAATGCAGTGAGGAGATCCTGGAACAGGATGTTTCTTTTTTTCAGAGTCACTGCCAAGCCAGTGATGGGTGTATTTGCATTTGGTTTGGGAAATGATTGGACCAGGCCAATTTTGGTAGTTCCACTTCCCCCTGGGTGGGGCAGTAAGCGCCAATAAATAGGTCCTCTGGTCCACGATGGCTATCCTCCTACTACACGAGTTCCGATTGACTTGGGAGAAACTGGTGAGTCTGATTCTTCAGTTCAACTTGGTTCTTGGACACCCGAATGTTGAGATTATGCTGGAGACAGCAAGTTTGATGGGTCCAAAGATATGATCAGAGGGTATAATGCTACTTAGTGGATGGGACCGTGGAATCTGGGTACAATGTTGTATTGTATTTACTAGATTTCTGATACCTAGTTTGAATTCCTCTATTGAAAAAGAAATTATCAGGAAATTTTTCCATGAAGGGAGTAAGAAAAAAGTATTTACCTTTTTCTATGTTTTTCTCTTGGACCTCTGCTGTGATTTCAGAGGCATTTATCTTAGAAGGTGTGAGACCCTTGCATTCATCCTGATTGTCCTTTGTTCTGTACATAAGTCATACGGTCAGGTCCTCATAAGAGAAAATGGTGATAGAAATTTCTTGTGAGCTTGCCCAGGGTTTTGTAACTTGTGGTGACCTTTTCTGAAGATTTCATTTTCATAGGAAAGAACAAGAGAAAGAAATAAACCAAAAGAGAAAACATCACATGTTTCTTTAAAACAACGATATTTTCTTTAGAAAAGTTGTATGAGAACAGAAAAGCTTTTCTCTGAGTTGATATAACGATTTTGTGAAGAGCGAGAGAGAAGTCAGAAATTCATTAAAAGGTATAAAAGAGATTAAAGCACATACTTAGAGATTGGTGAGATACTATCTGTTGTTATTCCACAAGATTCTGCTCTTTTCTCTATAGGAATTCCTGGTTGTGAACACAGTCTCATATTTTCTTTCAGATATTAAGACTCCAGAAAGATGTCTTCTCAACATCAGCAGTGCAAGCAGCCCTGCCAGCCACCACCAGTGTGCCCACCTAAGTGTTGTGACCCTTGCCCACCTTGCAAGTGTCCATGCCCTTGCCCACCTTGCAAGTGTCCAGACCCTTGCCCACCTATAAAGTGCCCTGACCCATGCCTGCCTCAGCAGTGCAAGCAGAAATGTCCTCCTGGGGCACCTGCTCATCATTGTTAGCAGAAGTGCCCACCCAAGAGTAGGTAAGAGCTTGACCTTTTATCTGCATCTCGAAAGGATAAGGACAATAGGCTCAACTAGTTCCAGAGCTCCACCTTCCTCTTGTCTTCAAAGCCTATCATGGATACGGAAGAAGCTTCTCCACCCTTCAGCCTCAATATGCGTGTGGTGCTTCCTGACAGACAGAGCTTTCTTATCTGAGGGTGCTGTACTGCTTTCATCTGGGAGGTGCCCAAGAAAGCATCACAGAGCATCAGAAGGAAGAGCAGCAGCCTTCCTCCTGGGCGCCCTCTGAGGATTCTCTCTCTGTCTTCTGTGTTGTTTGGTCCCCTGGGCATGGGTATCTACCAGCTGAGCAATTGTTACTTCTCCTCCACTTCCTGAATAAAATACAATCCTTTTGTGTGATGGGAAACCTTCTTCTTTCTTTTAAAACCTGCTTTTAGCAATATCATACCATAATTTTGCCTGATTTCTATCCTTCTTTGATGTTGAGTTTCAGGCCCTCAGAGTCACTGTTTTCTGTATTTTGAGTCGTATCAAAAATTATTTCTATACAGTTTCAAATCGAGGTTATTTTCCTAATTATTGCTTGATTGGTTTGAGGAACAAATTGTTTACCTTCTTGGGATTTCGAAACCTTTAAGAAGCTGTGGGGAAAATCACATTAACGGTGCCAACTTGCTTAAGCATAAAAATTACATGAATGTGTGTCATTCAGGTGGCACAATGCCGAGCACATAATTGGCATTTGAGAGGTGGCCGATCTCCATTGTCCCTGTCACCATCACCGTCACCACAACCACCACTGTCATCACCAACCCCAGGTGCTCCAGCAGGGGTGTGGCTGAGACATAACTAGTACAGCAAGCAAGGAGATTCTTAAACTCTATTACCCGTTCATATTCTGTGTTCTTTTCTTTTCCAATTTAACCGAATTTTTAATCGGACACCACAAAATAACCAGTTTGGGAAATTATTGGGATACTCTGTAGAAAATTATAATAGTTCTGAAAACATGGGTAGTACAAAAGAAAGGGAATTTTAAGGGACCTTACCAGACAAAGCGCTACCTGCTCTCCATGGGTACAACGTGCTCTTCTTACTGCAAAACTCAACAGCCTCAGGGTCTTATTATATGTTTTTTTCACCTCGGAAATTATATTCTTGTTTATTTTGACCCCACCTTTGAGATACACTGGGGATTCCAATGTTTATCTTGATTTACTAAATGACTGTTGCTATGCAGCTTGTTTTCCAAGTGCTCACCTTACTGGCCCAGTAAGCTGTGAAAAGGGATGTGTTCATTAAGCATATCTCTTCTTGTGGTTAGAAGTAAAGGAGTCAAAGATGCTGGAACTGCAGAAGCAAACAGATGCCCATGTTACTGTTCAATGCGCATCAGACTATGACCTGAGTGAAAAATCAACACTGATATTTGGCAGTTGTCTCTACTGTAGCTACTGTTATTTGACCTGACATAGAAATTAGTTCTTTGAGGTGGGATGCTCCAGTAGCAAATCTTGAAATTGTGGCATTGGCTTATGTGTCTGGAGGTGGTTGGAAAGGAATCTGATATTGGAAGCCGTAAATGCGATTCTACATGTTATTCAATGGCAAAATGTTTGCAGTAATTGTTGTCCATGTTATCTTTAGAGGCAGACCAATAGTTGGACATTTTTTGATTTGCTCAGGGTATTTCAGTAGACTTATGTTCAGGAACACTTTCTGGTTAACAGGCCAGAAATGTAAAGATTGAAAAGAAAAATAATACAGCCCAGAAACTCAAAACCTTATTGAATTAGAAAACTCACTGGTTGTAAGGCCTAAAGAGTAAGAAATGAGATTAGAAGTGGGTTTCAACTAGAAGTCCAATTTCATTTGACTGTTACAACAGAGAAAAGAGACAGAAGTTGTCATCTTTCCACCTGTGTGCCAGGGAGCCTCATGGTAGCTGTATTATGTTAGGGGGAAAGGCAGTCATTTAATCAGGCCAGAAAATTACTTCTACAGAAGACCTTACTGAGATCCGTAGGACATAGAAAGGATTGGAGGGCTTACATTATATCAGGTGCCTAATAAGTTTTTGAGAGAATTGAAAACAAATAAACTATGTACCAAAACGAAAAAGAATGATTTTCAAGATTACTAATGACTTTCCGCCCACATTTCCCTAGTTTCCACGCTACAAAATCAGCTATGGTCAGTACAGGTGACTAAATGGTAGTATCCACTCTGAGACGGGTCCAAGGACCGCAGAGAATAATCGATAAGGAAGCTCTCTCAGAGAATACTGTCAGATCCTAAGAGAGCCAGGGAGGAGAAGGAACACAGAGATGCTCATATATTGTTACTCTGTTGTATGATGGTTATTCCTCCATGCTGTCCCTCCGTGTTTATTGAGGTATAATTGACACGTGAAATTATACATATATACGGTGTGTAATGTGATGATTTGACATATGTGTACTTTATGAAGTGATTACCAACATCGGTCACTTAGCACATTAATCACATCATCAGTAACAATGCAATGTGTTTATGTCTCAGTGTGTGTGTGTGTGAGTATGTGTGTGTGTGTGTGTATTAGAATGCTTATTGTCTAATTTCTCAGCAAGATTCAAGTACACAACTGAGTGTTATTAGCTAGATCCCCATGCTGTACTGTAGACTCTGAGAACTCATTCATTTTGTGATTATAGGCTTGTCCCCTTCACCCAACATCTCCACTTTTGCCCGACGCCTCAGATCCTGCTGACCACCATTCTATTCTCTGTTACTCTGACATCTGTTAGTTTGGCAACACATTCCTAAATAAACAATGGTGCGAAGAAGAAATAAAAAAATAAATAGAAAATAACTTTACATGAACGGAAATGAAAAGGAAACATACAAGAACTTTAGGGATAAATGTAATGCAGCACAAAGAGTGCAACGTATGCCTGGAGATATCTATATTAAAATAGATGATCAAAAATCAGTAGCCTGATAGATATGTATGCATGTGTGTGGGGTTATGTAACTTGAAAACTCGTAACACTAAATACAGCAAAGTATAAGCAGTGATTATTTCTGGCCATTTACTAGACATGCTTATTTTTAAGAGCTTTATGTTTTCCCCATTATACATGAAATGATATACCTTCATTTTTATAACAATGTATCACATTATTTAAAAAATATATAGTAGCCAGTGAAGATGGGGCTGAGCTGCAAAGAAAGTTTACGTCTTGGCCTTCTGGCACATGCCTACCTGATGACTCTTTCACAGGTTTCAAGTGTCTCCTCTTTCTGTTCCTCTCCTCCTCATTCCCTTCTCCTTCCTGCTGTCCCATTATGAAACCCCATTCCAAACAAGCTTCCCGATTATTTGGCCAAGGCTTATTACTAGGCCAGTTCTTTCTTCTGACTGCAGGAAATATTATGAAATATATGAAATGACTATTACTAAATGCATGGGCGATATGTCAAAGTACCATATTGGACGGTTAAGGGGTAGATATTGGCACTGAAGATAATATGGCAGGTTGAGGGTTTTGGAACGTGAAGAAGAAGACAGAAAATAAACAGTGGAACTTTTTTTCAAATTTCTCTCTTCAAAGACCTAAAACATTGTTGGAATGAGTGGAACAAAGCAAATATATCAGATGTGCCTTAAGTTCACTTTTCATCTCAATTTCAGACTTTAGTGCTCTGATTATCTCTCCCTTCTCAACGTCACTCTGAATCATTTGTATGTGATGCTGTGTGTCTTAACTGGTATCTTATATCTAGTTTTGATTTCACACAATTGAAACCTGGTGTTTACTTATGGAATACAAGAGATTCTTTTCCGGATTAAGGAATTTTGAGCACACAAGTGCGGTCTAGGGAAGAGTTCGTCTCAGGTGCGATGGGACATCCTGATTCCATTACACAAGCTTTCCCATATTAAACAGTATCATGAAGCGAGATTTGCAAATCTATTCCTAAACCAGACAGGGGACTTCATCAACCATGACCCATCACAGGACTCTTCAGTCCCCAAGGGGACAGCATAGAAAAAAGTAGTGTTCGTGTCCAGGATAGAAGGGAGGAACTGTAGAAAAACTGTTGACAGCTAAAAACTGAAAAGGCAAAAATGAAATCTTTGGAAGACGTGCTAAGGCATTGGATCCTGAACTTCAGTTCTTTGCAAAAAGCTCATTATATTTGTCATAATTCCACACCCCATGTGTCCTATTACATTAATTTGTTTGTCTTTAACATCACATGCTAATAACTTTAAAAATGTTTATTTTTAATGGCCATAGTTAATGATGCACATGAACTGACAGATGGAACATTCAAATTATGTATTACAACATGTATGTAAATATATACATACAAAAATATGTTACAGAAACAGGGACAGGACAGACACAGAGAAGTTAAAATGTCTGGAACACGCAAAGTCTGCAGAGCAGAACTTCTGCTGGAAGTCCATCTAACAGGGGAATATCCTTTACCTGAGGGAGCGTAGGAATTGTTCTATTCAGGCCGTCAGTGGATTGGATGAGAACTTCCCACTCTAGAGAGGGCAATCGACTTAAGAAAGGCTACTGATTAAATTAATACTCTCATCCAAAATCATCCTTACAGAAACACAAAGAATAATGTTTTACCAGATAACTGGGGACCTGTACCAGTGAATCTGACCCATAAATTAATCATCAAACCTTCCTTCCAGCACATTGACAAATTGTGTGAAGAAAGTAGAGCAGGAAATAGGTTTATTTGACACATGCTCCACCGTGACCAAAATGGAAAATGCAAAAAATAGGTTTGAAATATAAAAAAACTTTTATTAATGATTAAGAAGTTGTATATGAATGGCAATGAACTTCAGTGACTGCATTTTTTATAAAGTGATTTTAACTTTCTCTTCAAGTTCCCCCTAGACTGGATGTGAAACAACCTGTGTTTAGATAATTCATAAGTATTAAATACATACAAAATTAGTTGTGTGAATAGCATTGCATAATATATTGGTTTTCCCAATGATTTCAAAGCGACAAGAAGCCAGAAAATGTGAAAAATCCTCTGCGATTTCTTCAAAAATTGATGATATCCAAGGAGGTCAGTTGGGAGAAATTAGATTGGAGCATGTGTTATGTCCCTTTGGGAGGTATGAGCAAAAAGCTTCATTTCTGTTGTAAGTCTTGGGTCTGAGATGCCCACTCATCTGACTAATGTCAGGGGATGCTACATGCCTGTTGAATTCCTTGTGACAGGAAGTAAAACAGATTTATAAAGTTCACAGGAATCTGACTGCTGGATGTTGTTTATTTGAAGGAGCAAACAGTGAAAGGAGGACCGTGGTGGTCAGCACTTTACTACACGTTTCCAAGTGTCACGAAAGGAAATCTTAATAGATGATCTGCAAATTTCCCTCAATCCACTTTTGAAGACGAAATGAGACTTTGTTTAGCAAGCGATGAATCAAGGGGAAATGAATTGTAAGAAAGACTTGAGGTAAGGAGACATGTGTCACCAGGTAGCCAGACTCTTCTCAAACTATTATGTACAACAAAATGGCCACCAGATCAAGTGTAACTAGGCAGGCAGTATTAGAAATCAAGGTTGGTGAAAGATAGAAAAGGGTCATCCACCCCAGTCAAGGAAAGGACCCTCTAACTACAAGTTAGAGAATGCTCCAAGTGCTTCCCCAGCCTTAAACCCCTGAAACTGACAGCTACAGCAGGGACTCTGTGAGTCATGAGAACCTAATGCAGTGAGGAGATCCTGGAACAGGATGTTTCTTTTTTTCAGAGTCACTGCCAAGCCAGTGATGGGTGGATTTGCATTTGGTTTGGGAAATGATTGGGCCAGGCCAATTTTGGTAGTTCCACTTCCCCCTGGGTGGGGCAGTAAGCGCCAATAAATAGGTCCTCTGCTCCACGATGGCAATCCTCCTACTACACGAGTTCCGATTGACTTTGGAGAAACTGGTGAGTCTGATTCTTCAGTTAAACTTTGTTCTTGGACAGCCGAATGTTGAGATTATGCTGGAGACAGCAAGTTTGATGGGTCCAAAGTTATGATCAGATGGTATAATGCTACTTAGTGGATGGGACCGTGGAATCTGTGTACAATGTTGTATTGTATTTACTAGATTTCTTATACCTAGTTTGAATTCCCCTATTGAAAAAGAAATTATCAGGAAATTTTTCCATGAAGGGAGAAAGACATAACATGTCTTTCTATTGGACCTCTGTTGTGATTTCAGAGGCATTTATCTTAGAAGGTGTGAGACCCTTGCATTCATCCTGATTGTCCTTTGTTCTGTACATAAGTCATACTGTCAGGACCTCATGAGAGAAAATGGTGATAGAAATTTCTTGTGAGCTTGCCCAGGGTTTTGTAACTTGCGGTGACCTTTTCTGAAGATGTCATTTTCATAAGAAAGAAAAAAAGAAAGGAGAATTAAAGAAATAACCCAAAGGAGAAAACATCACATGTTTCTTTAAAACAAAGATATTTTCTTTAGAAAAGTTGTATGAGAACAGAAAAGCTTTTCTCTGAGTTGATATAACGATTGTGTGAAGAGCGAGAGAGAAGTCAGGAATTCATTAAAAGTATAAAAGAGACTAAAGCACATACTTATGGATTGGTGTGATACTATCTGTTGTTATTCTGCAAGATTCTGCTCTTTTCTCTATAGGAATTCCTGGTTGTGAACACAGTCTTATATTTTCTTTCAGATATTAAGACTCCAGAAAGATGTCTTCTCAACATCAGCAGTGCAAGCAGCCCTGCCAGCCACCACCAGTGTGCCCACCTAAGTGTTGTGACCCTTGCCCACCTTGCAAGTGTCCATGCCCTTGCCCACCTTGCAAGTGTCCAGACCCTTGCCCACCTATAAAGTGCCCTGACCCATGCCTGCCTCAGCAGTGCAAGCAGAAATGCCCCCCTGGGGCACCTGCTCATCATTGTTAACAGAAGTGCCCACCCAAGAGTAGATAAGAGCTTGACCTTTTATCTGCATCTGGAAAGGATAAGGACAATAGACTCAACTAGTTACAGAGCTCCACCTTCATCTTGTCTTCAAAGCCTATCATGGATAAGGAAGAAGCTTCTCCACCCTTCAGCCTCAGTATGTGTGTGGTGCTTCCTGACAGGCAGAGGTTTCTTATCTGAGGGTGCTGTACTGCTTCCATCTGGGAGGTGCCCAAGAATGCATCACAGAGCCTCAGCAAGAAGAGCAGCAGCCTTCCTCCTCGGCGCCCTCTGAGGATTCTCTAACTGTCTTCTGTGTCAGTCGGTCCCCTGGGCATGGCTATCTACCAGCTGAGCAATTGTTACTTATCCTCCACTTCCTGAATGAAATACAATCCTTTCTTGTGATGGGAAAAACTTTTTCTTTCTTTTAAAACCTGCTTTTAGCAATATCATATCATAATTTTGCTTGATTTCTATCCTTCTTTGATCCTGAGTTTCAGGCTCTCAGAATCAGTGTTATCTGAATATTGAGTCGTATAAATGATTATTTCTATACAGTTTCAAATCGAGGTTATTTTCTTGATTGGTTTGAGGAACAAATTGTTTTCTTTCTTGGGATTTCGAACCCTTTACTAAACTGTGGGTAAAATCACATTAAGATTGCCAACTTGCTTAGGCATAAATATCACATGAATGTGTGTCATTCAGGTGGCACAAAGCCGAGCACATAAGTGGCATTTGAGAGGTGGACGATCTCCATTGTCCCTGTCACCATCACCATCACCACAACCACCTCCGTCACCACCACACTCAGGTGCTCCAGCAGGGGAGTGGCTGAGACATAACTTGTAGAGCAAGCAAGGAGATTCTTAATCTCTATTACCCGTTCATATTCTGTGTTCTTTTTCTTTTCCAATTTAACCGAATTTTTAATGTTATACCACAAAACAACCAGTTTGGGAAATTTTGGGGATACTCTGTATAAAATTATAATAGTTCTGAAAACATGGTTAGTACAAAAGAAAGGGCATTTTAAGGGACCTTACCAGACAAAGCGCTACCTGCTCTCCATGGGTACAAAGTGCTCTTCTTACTGCAAAACTCAACAGCCTCAGGGTCTTATTATATATTTTTTCACCTCAGAAATTATATTCTTAATTATTTTGACCCCACCTTTGAGATACACTGGGGATTCTAATGTTTATCTTGATTTACTAAGTTACTGTTGCTATGCAGCTTGTTTTCCAGGTGCTCAGCTTACTGGTCCAGTAAGCTGTGAAAAGGGATGTGTTCATTAAGCATATCTCTTCTTGTGGTTAGAAGTAAAGGAGTCAACGATGCCAGAAATGCAGAAGCAAACTGTTCCCATGATACTGCTCAACGCTCATCAGATTATGACCTGAGTGAAAAATCAACACTGATATTTGGGTGTTGTCTCTACTGTAGCTATTGTTATTTGACCTGACATGGAAATTAGTTCTTTGAGGTGGGATTCTCCTGTAACTAATCTTAAAATTGTCGCATTGGCTTATGTGTCTGGAGTTGGTTGTAAAGAAATCTGATACTGGAAGCAAAATGTGGTGCTGCATGTTATTCAAAGGCAAAATATTTGTAGTAATGGTTGTCCATGTAATCTTTAGAGGCACACAAAGTTTGGTCATTTGTTGATTTGCCCAGGGTATATCAGGAGACGTATGTCCAGGAAAAACTTTCTGGATGACAGGCCAAAAATGAAAATAATGAAAAGAAATATAATACAGCTCAGAAATTCAAAACTCTGCTGAATTAGAAACCTCACTACTTGTAAGTGCTAAAGAGTAAGAGATGAGATTAGAAGTGGTTTTCAACTAGAAGTGAAATTTCAGTTGACTGTTACAACAGTGAAAAGATACAGAAGTTGTCATCTTTCCACCTGTGTGCCAAAGAGCCTCATGGTAGCTCTATTATGTTAGGGGGAAGGCAGTAACTTTTTCACGCCAGAAAATTACTACTACAAAGGACCTTACTGAGATCCGTAGGATGTAGAAATGATAGGAGGACTAATTATATCATGTGCCTAATAAGTTTTTGAGGGAATAGAGAACTAAATAAACTATGTGCCAAGACGAAAAAGAATGATTTTCAAGATTACTAACGACTTTGCAGTCCAACTTTCCCCACTTTCCCCCCTACCCAAATCAGATATGATCAGTACAGGTGACTAAACGGGAATATCCACTCTCAGACAGGTACAAGGCCCCCAGAGAATAATGGATAAAGAAAGCTCTCTCAGAGAATAGTATCAGATCCTAAGAGATCCAAGGGGGAGAATGAACACAGAGATGCTCAAACATTGTTACCCTGTTGTATGATGGTTATTCCTTCATGTTTTCCCTCCGGGTTTATTGAGGTATAATTGATGAATTAAATTGTACATATTTACGGTGTATAATGTGATGATTTGACATATGTGTACTTTATGCAGTGATTACCGCCCTCGGTCACTTAGTACATTAATCACTTCATCAGTAACAATGTAATGTGTGTATGTCTCTCTGTTTGTGTGTGTGTGTCTGTGTGTGTGTGTGGATATGTGATGTGAATGCTTACGGTCTAATTTCTCATCAAGATTCACGTATACAACTGAGTGTTATTAGCTAGATCACCATGCTGTACAGTAGACTCTGAGAACTCATTCATTGTATGATTGCAGACTTGTACCCTTGGCCCAACATCTCCAGCTTTGCCTGCCCTGTCAGACCCTGGTGACCACCATTCTACTCTCTGTTTTTGTGACATCTGTGAGTTTGGAAACACATTCCTAAAAAAACAATGGTGTGAAGAAGAAATAACAAATAAATAGAAAATGTCTTGAGATGAATTAAAATTAAAATTAAATATACGAAAACTTTCAGGACAAATGTAATTCAGCACAAAGAGAGCCACCTATGCCTAGACATATCTATATTACAAAAGATGACCTCAAATCAGTAACCTGATAGACATGTATGCATGTTTGTGGGTTTATGAAAATTGAAAACTCGTAACACTAAATACAGCAAAATATAAGCAATGATTTTTTTTGGTCGTTTAATAGACATGCTCATTTTTTAACAGATTTATGTCTTCCCTGTAATATATTAAATGATATAACTTCAGTTTTATAACAATGTATCATATTATTTAAAAAATATCTAGTAGTCACTGAAGATGTGGCTGATCTGCAAGGGAAGTTACATCTTCGCCTTCTGGCACATGCCTAGCTGATGAATCTTTCACAGGTTTCAAGTGTCTCCTATTTCTTTCCCTCTCCTCCTCATTCTCCTCTTCTTCCTGCTGTCCCATTATAATACCCCATTCCTAAGAAGCTTCCTGATTTTTTTGGTAGACAAGTTACTAGGCCTGTTCTTCCTTCTGACTGCAGGAAAAATTATGAAAGATGTGAAAGGACTATTACTATATGCATGGGCAATATGTCAAAGTACCAAATTGGATGGTTAAAGGGTAGATATTGGCTGTGAAGATAATATGGCAGGTTGAGGGTTCTGGAACTTTGAAGCAGAAGACAGAGAATAAACAGTGAATTTTTTTTCAAATTACTGTCTTCAAAGACCTAAAATATTTTTGGAATGAGTAGAACAAAGCAAATATATCAGACGTGCCCTAAGTTCACATTTCATCCAGATGTCAAACCTTTTGTGCTTTGCTTCTCTCTTCACTCCCAACGTCACTCTGAATCATTTATATGTAATGCTGTGAGTCTTAAGTGGTATCTTATATGTAGTCTTGGTTTCACACAATTGAAACCTGGTATTCACCTATGGAATACAAGAGTTTTATTTCCTGATAAATGAATTTTAAGTGCACGACATCGGTCTAGGGAAGAGTTCGCATCAGGTGAGATGGGACATCCTGATTACATTAAACCTGTGTTCCCACATTCTACAGTATCATAAAGTGAGATTTGCAAGTCTATTCCTAAACCAGACCGGGGCCTTCACCAATCATTACCCATCACAAGACTCTTCAGTGCCCAAGGGGACAGCATATAAAAATGTAGTGTTCATGTCCAGGACAGAAGGGAGGAAGTGTAGAAAAACTGTTGACAGCTAAAAACTGAAAATGCAGAAATGAAATCTTTGGAGGACATGCTAAGGCTCTGGTTCCTGAACTTCAGTTATTTGTTAAAAGCTCATTATATTTGTCATAATTCCACACCCCATGTGTCATGTTACATTAATATGTTTGGCTTTAACTTCACTTCCTAATAACTTTGAAAATTTTTATTTTTATTGGCCATAGGTAATCATGTACATGAAATGACAGATGAAATATTCAAATTTTGTATTACCATATGTATGTACATATATACATACAGAAATATGTTACAGAAAGTGGGACAAGAACAGAGAGAGAGAGAGAGAGATTAAAATGTCGGGAACACGCAAAGTCTGCAGAGTTGAAACTCTGATGGAAGTCCATCTGACAGGGGAATACTCTTTTACCTACGGGAGCATCAGTCTTGTTCTATTCCGGCTGTCAGTGGATTGGATGAGAACTTCCCATCTTATAGAGGGCAACAGCCTTAACTCAGGCCACTGATTTAAACAATACTCTCATCCAAAATCATCCTTACAGGAACACACAGATAATGTTTGAACAGAAACCTGGGGACCTGTTCCAGTGAATCTGACCCATAAGTTATCCATCAAAGCTTCCTTCTAGCACACTGACAAATTTCATGAAGAAAGTAGAGGAGGAAATAAGTCTAGTTGACATATGTTCCACTGTGACCAATATTGAAAATATAAAACGTAGTTTAAAATTTTAATAAAATTATTACTAATGATTAAGAAGTTGTATATGAATGGCAATGAACTTAAGTGACTCCTTTTTTTTAAATTAAGTAATTTTATTTATTTATTTTTTAGCATCTTTATTGGAGTATAATTGCTTTAAAATGGTGTGTTAGTTTCTGCTTTATAACAACATTAATCAGCTTACATATACATGTATATCCATATCTCCTCCGTCTTGGGTTTCCCTCTCACCCTCCATATCCCACCCCTTTACCTGGTCACAAAGCACCGAGCTGATCTCCCTGTGCTATTCGGCTACTTCCCACTAGCTATCTATTTTACATTTGGTATTGTGTATATGTCCATGCCACTCTCTCACTTCTTCTCAGTGTACCCTTCCCCCTCAGGGAGTGCATTTTTAATAAAGTGATTTCAACTTTTTATTGAATTTACCTATAGATTTGATTCAAAACATCATGTTTTTAAATAATTTATAAATATTAAATACATATAAAATTAGTTGTTTGAATGACATTGCATATTACATTGTGTTTTCCCATAATTTCAAATGTCAAGAAGCCAGAAAATTTGAACACTCCTCTGAGCTTTCCTCAAAAGTTGAAGAAATCCAAACAGGTCAGTTGGGAGAAATTAGGTAGGAGCAGGTCGGATGTCACTTTTGGGAAGTATGAGCAAAAAGCTTCATTTCTGTTATTAGTCTAGTGTCTGAGCTTCCAGCTCATCTGAGTTATGGTAGGTGATGCTACGCTCCTACTGAATTCCTTGTGGCCGGAAGTGAAACCAATTTATAAAGCTTACATGGACCTGACTGCTGGATGTTCTTTATTTGAAGGAGCAAAGCAGTGAAAGGAGGATCATAGAGGTCACCACTTTATTAAACATGTCTAACTATCATGATGGTAAATCATCTGAGATGATATGCAACCTTCCCTCTGTCCATTTTTTGAAGAAGAAAGGCGACTTTCTTTAGAAACCAATGGATCAAAAAGAAATGTGTTAAAGAAGGACTTCAGGTGAAGAGAAAGGTTTCACCAGGTTGCCTGGCTCTTTTCAAACCAGTATGTACAACAAAATTGCCACCAGTTCATGTGCAGCTAGGCAGGCAGTTTTAGAAGTCAAGGAAGGTGAAAGATAAAAATTGGTCAAATTCCCCAATCAAGAAAGGCAACTTTTGACTACAAGTTAGAGAAACCCCCAAATTCTCCCACTACCATAAACCACAGAAACGGAGAGCGACAGCAGGGTCTCTCTGAATGATGAGAACATAATCCAGAGAGGAAGTCCTGGAGCACGACATTTCCTGTTTTCAGAGTCCCTGCCAAGCCAGTTATGGATGGATTTGCATTTTGGATGGGAAGTGTTTGGACCAGTCCAGTTTGTCAGCTCCACTTTCCCCTGGGTGGGGCAGCAAGCCCCAATAATAGGTCCTCTCCTGCATGATGGCCATCCTCCTGCTACTCGAGTTCTGACTGAGTTTGCAGACACTGGTGAGCCTGATTCTTTAGTTCAACTTTTTCTTGAGCTTTCAAATGTAGAGTTTATCCTGGAGACAGCAAATTTGATGGGTCCAAAGTTATCAACATGGGTTTAATGCTACTTAGTGGATGGGAACTTTGAATTTGGGCACAATGGTATGCTGCATTTATTAGATTTCTGATACATATTTTGAATTCCTTATTGAGAAACAAATTAATAGGAAATTCTGACATGAAGAGATAAGGAACTATGTATATTTTTCCTTTTTCTATACCTTTTTCGTGTCCCTCTGCTGTGATGTCAGAGGCATTTATCTTAGAACGTGTGAGACACTTACATTCTTGCTAATTGCCCTTTTCTCTGCACATAAGTCATCCTGTCGGGACCTCATGAGAGAAAATGTTGATAGGAATTGCTTGTCAGCTTGCTCAGGATTTTAGAACTTGTGATGGCCTTTTTTGAAGATGTTGTTTTCATTAAAAAAAAGAAACTAAACAAAAACAGAAAACATTGTTTTTCTTTCAAACAACGGTATTTTCTTTGGAAAAGTTGCATGAGAAAAGAGGTTTTCTCTGGGCTGATGAAACAATTTGCTAAAAAGTGAGAGAGAAGTCAGAAATTCATTAAAATATGTTAAAGAGTTTAAAGCACATACTTAGCGATTGGAGAGATACTACCTGTTGTTATTACACAAGCTTTTGCTCTTCTCTCTGTAGGAAGTCCTTCTTGTGAACAGTGTCATATGCTTTCTTTAAGATTCTAAGACTCCAGAAAAATGTCTTCTCAACAGCAGCAGTGCAAGCAGCCCTGCTAACCCCCACCAGTGTGCCCACCTAAGTGCCCTGAGCCTTGCCCACCTAAGTGCTCAGAGCTTTGCCCACCTATAAAGTGCCCTGAGCCATGCCTGCCTCAGAATTGCCAGCAGAAATGTCCTCCTGTACCACTTCCCCAACAATGCCAGCAGAAGTGCCCACCCAATAGCAAGTAACAGCTTGAGCTTTTATCTGCCTCAGAAAAGGATAAGGACAATTGGCTCACCTAGTTCCACAGCATCACCTTCATCTTCTTTTCAAAGCGTCTCGTGGATATAGAAGAAACTTCTCCACCCTTCAGCCTGCAATATTCCTCTGGTGATTCCTGACAGCCAGAGGTTTCCTTCCTGAGGCTGGTATATCGCTTCCCTCTGGGAGGTAGCTGAGAAAGCATCACAGAACTTCATAAGGAAGAGCAGAAGCTTTCCTCCTGCTCGCTGGTTGAGGATTCTCTCACTCTCTTCTGTGTCTGTTTGTCACTCGGGCAGGGTTTTCTACCAGCTGGACCATTGCTACTTATCCTCCACTTCCTCAATAAAATACAATTTTTTTTTGTGATGGTAAAAATATTTTCTTTCTTTTAAAACCTGCATTTAGCAATATCACATTATAATTTTAGTTGATTTCTCTCCTTCTTTGATCCCAAATTTCAGGCTCTTCCAATCCGTGTTACTTTAGTTTTGAGTCATATTGATGATTATTTCTATATAATTTCAAATCCATGTTATTTTTTAAAATTATTGCTTGATTGATTTGAGGAAAAATTATTTAACTCCTCATAATATCAGTCTCTTTACTAAAATTGGGGAAAATCATTTTCGTTGCAAACTTGACTGGGACATAAAGATTCCACAAATGTGTGTGATTCAGTTGGCACAATGTTGGACACATAATTTTTTTAGGCCGCAGGTCATCACTATCTCCGTCATCATCACTGTCACCACCACCACCACCATCACCACAACAATATTTGCTCCAGCTGGAAAGTTGCCCAGACATAACTAGTATAGCACACAGAAGATTCTTAAACTCTATTACACTTTCATAATCTGTTGCTCTTTTTCTCTTGAAATTAACCTTATTTTAAAACAATTTTTAATAAATTTTTGTCTGCGTCAGGCCTTCATTGCAGCACGCAGGATCTTTGTTGTGGCATGTGGGATATTTCTTTTCAGTGTGTGCACTGTTCACTGAAGACTGTGGGCTTCTCTCTAATCGTGGGCTCAGTAGTTGTGGTCCTCAGGCTCAGTTGCCCCGCGTCATGTGGGATCTCAGTTCTCTGACCAGTGTTTGAACCTGAGTCTCCTGCATTGGAATACAGATTCTTTACCACTGGACCACCATGGAAGTCCTTAATTAACCTTATTTGTAATGTGATATTGCAGATGAAGAACTTTTGGAATTAGTGGTGTATTCTGCAAAAAAATTACACTAGTTCTTAAATCCTGGGTAGTACAGAAGAAAGGGAAATAAGAAAGGTCCTTAGCAGGTAAAGGGTTGCCTTCTCTCCACGGGTACAACCTGTCCTTCTTTTTCCAAAAACTCATCAAAATCCAGGGTCCTACTATATTTTTTCACCTCTGAGATTACTCTTTTGATTGTTTTGAAGAACACGTTGGGGTTTACAATGTTTATTTAGATTTGTAAATTTACTGTTGTTATGCACGTTTTTTCTAAGTTCTTAACCTACTCTGAAGTAAGCTGGGAAATGACGGATATGTTCTTTAAGTATATCTTTTCTTGTGGTCCTAAGGTTCCACAAAAAGAATAGTTAATTCAGGCCACACATACACAAGTGCACACACACACTGATAAATATAGTATTATTTTTAAAGTGACAAAGTCTTCATATTAAATCATACTATACTTAAATATAATTAAGATTAAGAGGACCTTTCTCTTCCTACATTGTTCACTAACATACCTAGAAGTAAAGGACTCCAAGATGATAGAACAGAAGATGGAAAAAGATTCTGAGATTACTGCTCAACCCTCATCAGGTTGAGGGAAAAATCAACACAGATATTTAGGAGTTGTACCTACTGTAGCTAGTGTTATTTGATCTGATACAGAAATTAGTTCTTTGAGGTGGGATTCTCCTATAACAAATATTAAAATTGTGGCATTGTCTTATGTGTCTGGAGGTGGTTGGCAAGGAAGCTGTATTGGAAACCATAAATATGTTGATGCATGTTATTCAATGATGAAAACTTTGCTATACTGATAACTTGGGAGGCAGACCAAATGCTGGTTATTTGTTGTGTTCGCCAGGGTATTTCAGTGGACATATGTTCAGAAATTATTATCTAGTTTGCAGGCCAGAAACTAAAAGGAAAAAATGTAACCCAAAAATTCAAAACCTTGTTGAAGTAGAAAACCTCAACACTCGTAAGCCCTAAAGAGTAAGAGATGAGATTAAAAGTGGTTTGGAACTTTGTCTGTTGACTGTAACAACAGAGAAAGATAGAAGTTGTAGCCTTTACACATGTGTGCCATGGAGCCTCATGGTAGCTCTATTATGTTCAGAAAGAAAGAGAGAAAAATAAATCAGGCCAGAAAATTACTTCTACAAAAGGACCTGAGTGTTGTTTCTAGGATATAGAAATGATTGGAAGAATGAAATATATCAGGTGCCTAATACGTTTTTGAGGTAATCAATAACTAAATAAACTATGTGCCAAAACTAAAAAGACTGATTTTTCAAGAATAGAAACAACTTTCCAGCTCTTCTTTCCCCACTTTCCACACTACACACTTCAGATGTGGTCAGTACAGGTGACTTAAAAGGGAATTACCACTGTGAGATGGATACAAGGCCCACAGAATAATGGATAAGGGACGTTCTCTCAGAGAATAGTATCAGAGCCTAATAGAGGCAAGGAGGAGAAGGAACACAGAGATTCTCAAACTTTGTTACTCTTTTGTATTATGGTTATTCTTTCATCTTTTTACCTCCAGCTTTATTGAGGTCTAATTGACAAATTAAGATGTATATATTTATGGTGTATAATGAGATGATTTGACATATGTGTACTTTGTGCAATGATTACCACCATGGTGTACTTAACACATTAATCTCATTAGTAATCATTAGTGTCTGTGTCTCTGTGTGTAGTGAGAATGCTTACTTTCTTAGCAGTTTCAAGTACATGACATAGTGTTATTAACCAGTGCCACCATGCTCTATATTAGATTTCCAGAGCTTATTCATCTTATAACTGAAGGCTTTTATCCTTTGCCCAACAGCTCCAGTTTTGCCTCTCCCCTTAGCCCCTGCTAACCACCATTCTACTCTCTGTTACTTTGAGTTCTATGAGTTCCACAGCACATTCCTAAATAATCAATGGCTCAAAGAAGAAATAACAAGTAAAATTAGAAAATACAATATTAAAAATGGTGGGGGGGTCTTCCCTGGTGGCACAGTAGTTGAGAGTCTGCCTGCCAATGCAGGGGATGCGGGTTCCTGACCCAGACTGGGAGGATCCCACATGCTGTGGAGAGGCTAGGCCCGTGAGCCATGGCCACTGAGCCTGTGCATCCGGAGCCTGTGCTCCACAACAGGAAAGGCCACAACAGCGAGAGGCCCACGTACCAAAAAAAAAAAATTATAGGGGGTTCCAAGAAGATGGCAGAAGAGTAAGACGTGGAGATCACCTTCCGACCCACAAATACATCAGAAATGCATCTACACGTGGAACTGCTCCTATAGAACACCCACTGAATGCTGGCAGAAGACCTCAGACTTCCCAAAAGTCAAGAAACTCCCCACGTACCAGGGTAGGGCAAAAGAAAAAAGAAAAAAACAGAGTTAAAGAATAGGGACTGGACCTGCACCAGTGGGAGGGAGCTGTGAAGGAGGAAAGGTTTCCACACACTAGGAAGCCCCTTCACAAGCAGAGACTACAGGTGGCAGAGGGGGGAAGCTTCAGAGCCACAGAGGAGAGCACAGCAACAGGGGTACAGAGGACAAAGTGGAGAGGTTCCCACACAGAGGATCGGTGCCAACCAGCATTCACCAGTCCGGGAGATTTGTCTGCTCACCCACTAGGGTGGCCAAGGGCTGGGAGCCAAGGCTCGGGCTTCAGTCGGATCACAGGGAGAAGAATGGGGTTGGCAGCATGAACACAACCTGAAGGGACTAGTGCACCACAGCTAGTGGAGAGGGAGTCCGGAAAAAAAGTCTGGACCTGCTGAAGAGGCAAGAGACTTTTTCTTGCCTCTTTGTTTCCTGGTGTGTGAGGAGAGGGGATTCAGAGCGCCACTTAAAGAAGCTCCAGAGGAGGGTGCAAGTCGCGGCTATCAGCACGGACCACAGAGAAGGGCATGAGATGCTAAGGCTGCTGCTGCTGCCACCAAGAAGCTTCTATGCGAGCACAGGTCACTCTCCACACCTCCCTTCCAGGGAGCATGTGCAGCCCGCCACAGCCAGGGTCCCACCATCCAGGAACAACTTCCACAGGAGAACTCATGGTTCACATCAGGCTGGTGCAAAGTCATGCCAGCCTCTGCCACTGCAGGCTTGCCCCACATCCGTAGCCCTCCCTCCCCCGAGCCTGAGTGAGCCAGAGCCCCCGAATCAGATGATCCTTTAACCCCATCCTGTCTGAGTGAAGAACAGACGACCTCAGGCGACCTACATGCAGAGGCAGGGCCAATCCAAACCTGAACACCGGGAGCTGTGTGAACAAAGAAGAGAAAGGAAAATTTCTCCCGGCAGCCTCAGAAGAAGAGGATTAAAGCTCCACAATCAACTTGATGTACCCTGCATCTGTGGAATACCTGAATAGACAATGAATGATCCCAAATTGAGGCCAAATTGAGGTCTTTGGGAGCAAGATATATTATTTTTTCCCTTTTCCTCTTTTTGTGAGTGTGTATATGTATGTTGTTTCTGTGTGAGATTTTGTCTGTATAGCTTTGCATTCACCATTTTCCTAGGGTTCTGTCCGTCTTTTTTTTTATCTTTTTTATTTTCTTTTTTTGTTTGTTTGTTTTTACTTTTTAAATTTTTTTTCATAAAAAATTATTTTTTATTTTAATAACTTTATTTTATTTTATCTTATTCTATTTTAATTTATCCTCTTCCTTTCTTGCTTTCTATTTTTTCTCCCTTGTATTCTGAGCTGTGTGGATAAAAGGATCCTGGTGCTCCAGGCAGGAGTCAGTGCTGTGCCTCTGAGGGAGAGCCAACTTCAGGACACTGGCCCACAAGTGATGTCCTAGCTCCACATAATAACAAATGGCAAAAGTCTCCCAGAGATCTCCATCTCAACACCAAGACCCACCATCATTCAATGACCAGCAAGCTACAGTGCTGCACACACTATGCCAAACAACTAGCAAGACAGGAACACAGCCACATCCATTAGCAGAGAGGGACACCCTATGACAAACAACTAGCAAGACAGGAACACAACACCACCCATTAGCAGAGAGGCTTCCTAAAATCATAATAAGGCCACAGACACACCAAAACACACCACCAGACATGGACCTGCCCACCAGAAAGACAAGATCCAGCCTCAACCACAAGAAAACAGGCACTAGTCCCCTCCAAAAGGAAACCTACACAACCCACTGAACAAACCTTAGCCACTGGGGACAGACACCTAAAACAAGGGGAACTATGAACCTTAAGCCTGTGAAAAGGAGACCCCAAACACAGTAAGTTAAGCAAAATGAGAAGACAGAGAAACACACAGCAGATGAAGGAGCAAGGTAAAAACCCACCAGACCTAACAAATGAAGAGGAAATAGACACTCTACCTGAAAAAGAATTCAGAATAATGATAGTAAAGATGATCCAAAATCTTGAAAGTAGAATAGTGAAAATGCAATAAACATTTAACAAGGACATGGAACGGCCTCCCTGGTGGCGCAAGTGGTTGAGAGTCCGCCTGCCGATGCAGGGGATACGGGTTCGTGCCCCGGTCTGGGAGGATCCCATATGCCGCGGAGCGGCTGGGCCCGTGAGCCATGGCCGCTGAGCCTGCGCGTCCGGAGCCTGCGCGTCCGGAGCCTGTGCTCCGCAACGGGGGAGGCCACAACAGTGAGAGGCCCTCATACCGCAAAAAAAAAAAAAAAAAAAAAAAAAAAAAAAAAAAAAAAAAAAAAAAACAAGGACGTGGAAGAACAAAAGAGGAAACAAGCAATGAGGAACAACAGAATAAATGAAATTTAAGATACTCTAGAAGGGATCAAGAGCAGAATAACTGAGGCAGAAGAACGGATAAGTGATCTGGAAGATAAAATAGTGGAGATAACTACTGCACAGTAGAATAAAAAGAAAAGAAATCAAAGAACTGAGGACAGGCTCAGAAACTTCTGGGACAACATTAAATGCACCAACATTCGAATCATAGAGGTCCCAGAAGAAGAAGAGAGAAAGAAAGGGACTGAGAAAATATTTGAAGAGATTATAGTTGAAAACTTCCCTAATATGGGAAAGGAAATAGTTAATCAAGTCCATGAAGCACAGAGAGTCCAATACAGGATAAATCCAAGGAGAAACAAGGCAAGAAACATATTAATCAAACTATCACAAATTAAATACAAAGAAAACATATTAAAAGCAACAAGTGAAAAGCAACAAATAACACACAGGGAATCCCCATAAGGTTAACAGCTGATCTTTCAGCAGAAACACTGCAAGCCAGAAGGGAGGGGCAGAACATAATTACAGCGATGAAGGAGATAAACCTACAATCAAGATAACTCTACCAAGCAAGGATCTCATTCAGTTTTCATGGAGAAATTAAAATCTTTAGAGACAAGCAATAGCTGAGAGAGTTCAGCACCACCAAACCAGCTTTACAACAAACGCTAAAGGAACTTCTCTAAGAAAGAAACACAAGAGAAGGAAAAGGCCTACAATAACAAACAAAAAAAATTAAGAAAATGAGAATAGGAACATACTTATCAATAATTAACTTAAATATAAATGGATTAAATGCTCCCACCAACAGAAACAGACTGGCTGAATGGATACAAAAACAAGACCCATACATATGCTGTCTACAAGAGACACACTTCAGACCTAGGGACACATACAGACTGAAAGTGAGGGGATGGAAAAAGATATTCAATTCAAATGGAAATCACAAGAAAGCTGGAATGGCAATTCTCATATCAGACAAAATAGACTTTAAAGACTATTATTAGAGACAAACAAGGACACTACATAATGATCAAGGGATCAATCCAAGAAGAAGATATAACAATTGTAAATATTTATGCATCCAACATAAGAGCACCCCAATACATAAGGCAAATACTAACATCCAGAAAATGGGATATCAACAGTAACATAATCATAGTACGGGACTTTTACAGCACACTTTCAACAATGGACAGATCAACCAAAATGAAGATAAAGAAGGAAACACAAGCTTTAAATGATACATTAAACAAGATGGACTTAATTGATATTTATAGGACATTCCATCCAAAAACAACACAATACACATTTTTCTCAAGTGCTCATGGAATATTCTCCAGGATAGATCATATCTTGGGTCACAAATCAAGCCTTTGTAAATTTAAGAAAATTGAAATTGTATCAAGTGTCTCTTCTGAAAACAACGCTATGGGATTAGATATCAATTACAGGAAAAGAACTGTGAAAAATACAAACACATGGAGACTAGACAATACACTATTTAATAACGAAGTGATCACTGAAAAAATCAAAGAGTAAATCAAAAAATACCTAGAAACAAATGACAATAGGGACAGGATGACCCAAATCCTATGGGATGTAGCAAATCAGTTCTAAGACAGAAGTTTATAGCAATACATCCTACCTTTTTTTTTCCATTTTTTATTAGTTTCTGCTTTATAACAAAGTGAATCAGTCATACATATACATCTGTTCCCATATCCCCTCCCTCATGCATCTCCCTCCCTCCCACCCTCCCCATCCCTCCCCTCCAGGCAGTCACAAAGCACCGAGCTGATCTCCCTATGCTCTGCGGCTGCTTCCCACTATCTATCTACCCTACGTTTGGTAGTGTATATATGTCCATGCCTCTCTTTCGCTTTGTCACAGCTTACCCTTCCCCCTCCCCATATCCTCAAGTCCATTCTCAAGTAGGTCTGTGTCTTTATTCCCGTTTTACCCCTAGGTTCTTCATGACATTTTTTTTTCTTATATTCCATATATATGTGTCCTACCTTAAGTAACAAGAACCATCTCAAACAAACAACCAAACTTTGCACCTGAAGCAATTAGAGAAAAAAGAACAAAAAAATCCCCAAAGTTAGCAGAAGGAAAGAAATTGTAATGATGAGAGCAGAAATAAATGAAAAGGAAATGAAGGAAATGATAGCAAAAATCATTAAAACTAAAAGCTGTTTCTTTGAGAAGATAAACAAAATTGATAAACCATGAGGAGACTCATCAAGAAAAAAAGGGAGAAGACTAAAATCAATAGAATAAGAAATGAAAAAGGAGAAGTAACAACTGACACTGCAGAAATACAAAGGATCATGAGAGATTACTAGAAGCAACCCTATGCCAATAACATGGACAACCTGGAAGAAATGGCCAAATACTTAGAAATGCACAATGTGCTGAGACTGAACGAGGAAGAAATGGAAAATATGAACAGACCAATCAAAAACACTGAAATTGAAACTGTGATTAAAAATCTTCCAACAACAACAAAAAAAACCCAGGACCAGATGGCTTCACAGGTGAATTCTATCAAATATTTAGAGAAGAGCTAACAACACCTATACTTCTGAAACTCTTCCAAAATATACCAGAGGGAGGAGCACTCCCTAACTCTTTCTACGAGGCCACCATCATCCTGGTACCAAAACAAGACAAAGATGTCACAAAGAAAGAAAATTACAGGCCAATATCACTGATGAACATAGATGCAAAAATCCTCAACAAAATACTAGCAAACAGAATCCAAGAGCACATTAAAAGCATCATACACCATGAGCAAGTGGGGTTTATTCCAGGAATGCAAGAATTCTTCAATATATGCAACTCAATAAACGTGATATACCACATTAAAAAATTGAAGGAAAAAAACCATATGATCATCTCAATAGATTCAGAAGAAGCTTTCAACAAAATTCAATACACATTTATGATAAAAACTCTGCAAAAAGTAGGCATAGAGGGAACTTTCCTCAACATAATAAAGTCCATATATGACAAACCCATATCCAACATCATCCTCAATCCTGAAAAACTGAAACCATTTCCACTAAGATCAGGAACAATACAAGTTTGCCCCCTCTCACCACTATTATTCAACATAGTTTTGGAGTTTTAGCAACAGCAATCAGAGAATATAAAGAAATAAAAGGAATCCAAATTGGAAAAGAAAAAGTAAAGCTGGCACTGTTTTCAGATGACATGATACTCTACTTAGAGAATCCTAAAGATTCTACCAGAAAATTACTAGAGCTAAGCAATGAACTTGGTAAAGTAGCAGCATACAAAATTAATGCACAGAAATTTCTTGCATTCCTATATACTAATGATCAAAAATCTGAAAGTGAAATTAAGAAAACACTCACATTTACCATTGCAACAAAAAGAATAAAATACCTAGGAATAAACCTACCTAACGAGACAAAAGACCTGTATGCAGAAAATTATAAGACACTGATGAAAGAAATTAAAGATGATACAAATAGATGGAGAGATATACCATGTTCTTCGATTGGAAGAAACAACACTATGAAAATGACTCTACCACCCAAAGAAATCTACAGATTCAATGCAATCTCTTTCAAACTACCACGGGCATTTTTTACAGAACTAGAACAAAAAATTTCACAATTTGTATGGAAACTCGAAAGACCCTGATGAGCCAAAGCAATCTTGAGAAAGAAAAATGGAGCTGGAGGAATCAGGCTCCCTGACTTCAGACTATACTACAAAGCTACAGTAATCAAGACAGTATGGTACTGGCACAAAAACAGAAATAGAGATCAACGGAACAGGATACAAAGCCCAGAGATAAACCCATGCATATATGGTCACCTTTATCTTTGATAAAGGATGCAGGAATGTACAGTGTAGAAAGGGCAGCCTCTTCAATAAGTGGTGCTGAGAAAAGTGGACAGGTACAGGTAAAATTATGAAATTAGAACATACCCTAACACCATACACAAAAATAAGCTCAAAATGGATTAAAGACCTAAATGTAAGGACCGACACTATCAAACTCTTACACGAAAACATAGACAGAACACTATGACCTAAATCACAGCATGATCCGTTTTGTCCCACCTCCTAGAGAAATTGAAATAAAAGAAAAAATAAACAAATGGGACTTAATTAAACTTAAAAACTTTTGCACAGCAAAGGAAACCATAAACAAGACTAAAAGACAACCCTCAGAATGGGAGAAAATATTTGCAAATGAAGCAACTGACAAAGGATAAATCTCCAAAATTTATAAACAGCACATGCAGCTCAATAGCAAAAAAACAAACAACCCAATCCAAAAATGGGCAGAAGACTTAAATAGGCATTTCTCCAAAGAAGATATACAGACTGCCAACAAACACATGAAAGAATGCTCAACATCATTAATCATTAGAGAAATGCAAATCAAAACTACAATGAGATATCATCTCACACCAGTCAGAATGGCCATCATCAAGAAATCTAGAAACAATAAATGCTGGAGAGGGTGTGGAGAAAAGGGAACACTCTTGCACTGCTGGTGGGAATGTGAATTGGTACAGCCACTATGGAGAACAGTATGGAGGTTCCTTAAAAAACTAAAAATAGAACTACCATATGATCCAGCAATCCCACTACTAGGCATATACCCTGAGAAAACCATAATTCCAAAAGAGACATGTAGCAAAATGTTCATTGCAGCTCTACTCACAATACCCCGGAGCTGGAAACAACCTAAGTGTCCATCATCGGATGAATGGATAAAGAAGATGTGGCACATATATACAATGGAATATTACTCCCCATAAAAAGAAACGAAACTGAGCTATTTGTAATGAGGTGGATAAACCTAGAGACTGTCATACAGAGTGAAGTAAGTCAGGAAGAGAAATACAAATACCGTATGCTAACACATATATATGGAATTTTTAAAAAATGTCATGAAGAACCTAGGGGTAAAACGGGAATAAAGACACAGACCAACTTGAGAACGGACTTGAGGATATGGGGAGGGGGATGGGTAAGATGTGACAAAGCAAAAGAGAGGCATGGACATATATACACTACCAAACGTAAGGTAGATAGATAGTGGGGAGCAGCTGCAGAGTGCAGGGAGATCAGCTCCGTGCTTTGTGACCGCCTGGAGGTGTGGGATGGGGAGAGTGGGAGGGAGGGAGATGCATGAGGGAAGGGATGTGGGGACAGATGTATATGTATGACTGATTCACTTTGTTATAAAGCAGAAACTAAAAAAAGAAGAAGAAAAAAGCAGAGGACCAGACGGCTTCACAGGCAAATTCTATGAAACATTTAGAGAAGAGCTAACACCTATCCTTCTCAAACTCTTCCAAAATATAGCAGAGGGAGGAACACTCCCAAACTCATTCTACGAGGCCAACATCACCCGGATATCAAAACCAGGCAAGGCTGTCACAAAGAAATAAAACTACAGGCCAATATCTCTGATGAACATAGATACAAAAATCCTCAACACAATACTAGCAAACAGAATCCAACAGCACATTAAGAGGATCATACACCATGATCAAGAGGGGTTTATTCCAGGAATGCAAGGATTCTTCAATATACACAAATCAATCAATGTGATACACCATATTAACAAACTGAAGGAGAAAAATCATACGATCATCTCAATAGATGCAGAGAAACTTTTGACAAAATTCAACACCCATTTATGATAAAAACCATGCAGAAAGTAGGCATAGAGGGAACTTTCCTCAACATAATAAAGGCCATATATGACAAACCCACAGCCAACATCATCCTCAATGGTGAAAAACTGAAAACATTTCCACTAAGATCAGGAAGAAGACCAGGTTGCCCACTCTCACCACTCTTATTCAACATAGTTTTAGAAGTTTTAGCCACAGCAATCAGAGAATAAAAAGAAATAAAAGGAATCCAAGTCGGAAAAGAAGAAGTAAAGCTGTCACTGTTTGCAGATGACATGATACTATACATAGAGAATCCTAAAGATGCTACCAGAAAACTACTAGAGCTAATCAATGAATTTGGTAAAGTAGCAGGATACAAAATTAATGCACAGAAATCTCTGGCATTTCTATACACTAATGATAAAAAATCTGAAAGCGAAATTCAGGAAGCACTCCCATTTACCACTGCAACAAAAAGCATAAAATACTTAGGAATAGACCTACCTAAGAAGACAAAATATCTGTATGCAGAAAACTAGAAGACACTGCTGAAAGAAATTAAAGATGATAGAAACGGAGGGAGAGATATACCATGTTCTTGTATTGTAAGAAACAACATTGTGAAACTGACTATACTACCCAAAGTGCTCTACAGATTCAATGCAATCTCGATCAAACTACCAAAGGCATTTTTCACAGAACAAGAACAAAAAATGTCACAATTTGTATGGAAACACAAAAGACCCCAAATAGCCAAGGCAATCTTGAGAAAGAAAAACCGAGCTGGAGGAATCAGGTTCCTGATTCCAGACTATACTACAACATCACCGTAATCAAGACAGTATGGTACTGACACAAAAACAGAAATATAGATCAATGGAACAGTATAGAAAACCCAGACATAAACTCGTGCACATATGGTCACCTTGTTTTTGATAAAGGAAGCAAGAATATACAATGGAGAAAAGGCAGCCTCTTCAATAACTGGTGTTGGGAAAAGTGGACAGCACATGTAAACAAGGAAATTAGAACACTCCCTAACACCATACACAAAAATACATTCAAAATGGATTAAAGACCTAAATATAACACCAGACACTATCAAACTCTTAGAGAAAAACAGAGGCAGAACACTCTATGACATAAATCACAGCAAGATCCCTTTTGACCCACCTCTTAGATAAATGGCAATAAAACAAAAAAGAAACAAATGGAATGTAATGAAACTAAATGTGTTTGCACAGCAAAGGAAACCATAAACAAGACAAAAAAAACAAACCTCAGAATAGGAGAAAATATTTCCAAATGAGGCAACTGACAAAGGATTAATTTCCAAACTTTACAAGCAGCTCATACAGCTTAATATCAAAAAAACAAACAAACAAACAATCCAAAACCAGGCAGAAGACCTAAATAGAAATTTCTCTAAAGAAGATAATTATGTTGCCAACAGACACATGAAAGAATGCTCAATATCATTAATCATTAGAAAAATGCATATAAAAACAACAAGGAGATATCACCTCACACTACTCAGAATGGCCATCATGAAAATAAATACAAACGATAAATGCTGGAGAGGGTGAGGAGAAGGGGGAACCCTCTTGCACTGTTGGTGGGAATGTAAATTTATACAGCCAATATGGATATCAGTATGGAGGTTCCTTGAAAATCTAAAAATAGCCCAACAAAGCACCCAAAACTGGGCATATATCCTGAGAAAACCATAACTGAAAAAGAGTCATGTAACACAATATTCATTGCAGCTCTATTTACAATAGCCAGGACATGGAAGCAACCTAAGTGTCCATCAACAGATGAATGGATAAAGAAGATGTGGTACATATATACAATGGAATATTATTCAGCCATTAAAAGAAACGAAATTGGGCTTCCATGGTGGCGCAGTGGTTGAGAGTCCGCCTGCCGATGCAGGGGACACGGGTTCGTGCCCCGATCCCGGAAGATCCCACATGCCGCGGAGCGGCTGGGCCCGCGAGCCATGGCCGCGGAGCCTGTGTGTCCGGAGCCTGTGCTCCGCAATGGGAGAGGCCACAGCAGTGAGAGGCCCACGTACAGCAAAAAAAAAAAAAAAAGAAAAAAAGAAACGAAATTTAGTTATTTGTAGTCAGGTGGATAGACCTACAGTCTCTCATACAGAGTGAAGTAAGTCAGAAAGGGGAAAAAATACCATATGCGGACACATGCATGTGGATGTAAAAAAAAAAGTAATGAACAATCCAGGGGAAGGATGGGGAAAAAGGCGCAGACCTACTAGAGAATGGACGTGAGAACATGGGGAGGGTGGAGGGTAAGCTGGGACAAACAGAGAGATTGGCAGGTACATATAGTATCTATACACTACCAAAGGTAAAATTGATAGCTGGTGGGAAGCAGATGCAAAGCACAGGGAGATCAACTCGTTGCCTTCTGACAAACGAGAGGGATGGGATAGGGAGGGTGGGAGGAAGGTAGACTCAAGAGGGAAGAGTTCTGGGGATATATTTATATGTATTCCTGATTAATTTTGCTATAACGCAGAAAATAACACACCACTGTAAAGCAATTATACTCCAAAAAACATGTTTTAAAAAAAGAATTTTCTACTGTTTATTCTCTATCTTCTTTATCATCCCTCCAGAGCCCTCAACCTGCCATATTACCTTCACTGTCCAATAAATACAACTTAACTGTGCAATTTGGTACTTTGACATGTTGCCCATGTATTTAGCAATAATCCTGTAATATCTTTCATAATTTTACCTGCAGTCAAAAGGAAAAACTTGTCTAGTAACTTTTCTTGGGCATTTAATCAGGAAGCCTTTAAGGAATGTGGTTTTATAATGGGAAAGATAGAAGAAGAAGAAAATGAAGAGGAGGGGAAGAGAAAGAAGAGACACTTGAGACCTGAGAAAGAGTCACGAGTAAAGCACGTGACAGAAGACAAGGACCTAACCTTTCCTTCGAGCTCAGCCACATCTTCACTACTATAAAATATTTAAATATTATAATAAATTGTAATAAAAATAAAATTACAGCATGTAATATATAATTTGGAAAACATAAAGTTGTTCAAAAATGAACACATCTAATAAACAGCCAAGAAAATTCATTGCTATATTTTGCTGTATTTAGTGTTAGGAGTTTCCTAATTTCATAAACCCACAGACATGCATACATCTCTTTCAGGTTACTGATTTGAGATCTTTTATCTTTTGCAACATAGATGCCTCTAGCAGTAAGTTGCTCTCTATGCACTGCATAAAATTTATCCCTAAAGCTCTCCTATGTTTTCTTTGCATTTTCATTCATCCCAAAGTATTTTCTATTTATCTCTTATTTCTTCTTTGAGTCATTGTTTATTGAGGAATGTGATTCCAAACTCATAGATGTCACAGAAACAGAGAGTAGAATGGTGGTTAGCAGGGGCTGAGGGGTTCATCAAAACAGGAGATATTGGGTAATGGATACAAGCCTGCAGTCATACAATGAAGAAGCTCTGGGAGTCTATGGAATATCATGGTGAGTCTAGTTAATAACACTCAGTTGTGTCATTGAAACTTGCTGAGAAAATAGACCTTAAGCATTCTCATCACACACACACACACAAACACAAACACACAAACACACACACACATACACTGACATAGACATATTTAAATGGTTAATGTTGAAGTGATTAATGTATTAAGTAACCGATGGTGGTAATCACTGCACAAAGCACACATATGCGAAATCATCCCATTATACACAGTAAATATGTCCAATTTAATTTGTCAATTATACCTCAAAAATACCAGATGGAAAAGATGAAATAAGAACCATCATACAAAACAGTAACAAAGTTTTACAATCTTTGTCTTCCTTCTCCTCCTTGCCACTCGTAGTCTCTGACACTATTCTCTGAAAGAGCTTTCCTTAACAATTATTCTCTGTAGACCTTGTATAGAACTCAAAGGGGATAGTCCCTTCTAGTCACCTATACTGACCACAGCTGAAGGAGGTAGGGTGGAAATTTGGGAAAGGAGGGTTGGAAAGTCGTTACAATTCTTGAAAAATCAGTCTTTTTTTTTTGAACATAGTTTATTTCGTTGTATATTCCCTCAGAAATTTATAAGGCACCCCAAATAATTCTATCCTCCAATCATTTGTATGTCCCAGAGACCTCACTCACATCCTTTTCTGGAAGTAATTTTCTCACCTGATTAAATTGCTGCCTTGGTCCTGAACATAATTCAACTACCATGAAGCTCCCTGGCACAAAGGTGGAAAGACTAAAGCTTCTGCCTCTTTTCTCTCTTGTTACAGTCAACTGAAATTGGACTTCAACTTCAAAACCACTTCTAACCTCATCTCTTACCCTTTAGGGCTTACAAGTGTTGAGTTTCCTAATTCAACAAGGTTTTGAATATCTGGGATGTATTGATGCTTTTCATTTTTTTTTTATTTCTGACCTGCCAACCAGAAACTTTTTCCTGACTTACGTCTATTGAAATACCCTGGTCAAGTCAACAAGTGACCAATATTTGGTCTGCCTCTCAGAATACCATGGACAATCATTACTGCAAACATTTTGCCATATAATGTATCACCACATTTATGGCTTCCAATATCAGATTCCTTGCCAACCACCTCCAGACTCTGAGTCAATGCCATAATTTTAAGATTAGTTACAGAAGCATCCCAACTCAAAGACTAAATTCTGTGTCAGGTCAAATAACACTAGCTACAGGAGAGATAACTCCCAAATATCAGTGTTGCTTTATCACTCATGTATTAGTCTGAGAAGAGTTAGGCAGTAATCTGGGCATCTTATTTTCCTGCAGTTCTGGCATCATAGACTCATTTACTTCTAGGACCACAAGAAGAGATAGACTTCAAGAACACATCACTTTTCACAGCTTACTAAACCAGTAAGTTACGCACTTAGAAAAGAAGCTGCACAGCAACACTCATTTGTAAATATAGATAAACATTGGAATCCCCAGTGAACTTCAAAAGTGGGGTCAAATAAATCAAGAAAGTAACTTCAGACGAGTAAAAACAAAATAAGACACTGAGGTTGTTGAGTTTTGCAGTAAGAAGAACGTGTTGTGCACATGGAGAGCAGGCAGCACTTTGAATGGTAAGGACCTTTTAAACTTCCATTTATTTGTACTAGCCATATTTTCAGGACTACTATAATTTTGTGCAGAATATCCCAATAATTTCCTGAAGCATTTAATGTGTCATATCACATTATAAGTACGGTTAATTTGGGAAAGAAAAGTAAAAGAGAATATGAAAGACAATATAGTTTAAGAATCTCCTCATGAGCTGTACTAGGTATGTTTGAAACTTTCTCCTGCTAGAGTAAACATGGTGGTCGTGGTGATGGTGGCAACAGTGATGATGACAGAGACAGTGATGACTGGCCACCTCACAAAGTGCCAGTTATATGCCTGGCATTGTGACAACTAAATTACACACATTCATGTAAATTTTATGGCTATGCAAGTAGGCAGTGTAAATGTGATGTTCCCAATATTTTAGTAGAGGGATTGAACTTCTGAGGAGTTAAACAGTTTGTTCCTAAAATCAATCAGGCAACAATTAAGAAAAGAATATGGATTTAAATTATATACAAACAATCATCAATATAAGGCTAAATTCAGATAACACTCATTGTGAGATCACGAAAATTGGGAAAAAAGGATAGAAATCAACCTAAATTATGATATGATATGGCCTAAAGCAGGTTTGAAAAGAAAGAAAATACTTTTACCATCACAAAAAAGAAGTGTGTTTTATTCAGGAAATGGAGGATAAGTAACAATTGCTCATCTGGTAGAAACCGCTGCCCAGGTGACAGACAGGCACAGAAGACAGTGAGAGAATCCTCAGAGGGTACCCAGGAGGAGAGATACTTCTCTTCCTTCTGAGGCTCTGTGATGCTTTCTTAAATACCTCCCAGAGGGAAGCAGCATAGCAGACTCAGAGAGGAAACTTCTGACCGTCAAGATTCACCATACTCACACTGCAGGCTGAAGGGTGGAAAGCTTCTTCTGTATCCATGATAGGCTTTGAAGAGAAGATGAAGTTGGAGCTGTGGAACTAGGTGAGCCGATTGTCCTTATCCTTTCCAGATGCAGGTAAAAGCTGAAGCTGTTACTTGTTCTTGGGTGGGCACTCTTGCTGGCATTGCTGGGGAGGTGTCCCAGGAGGGCATTTCTCAGTGCACTTTATAGGTGGGCAAGGGTCTGAACTCTTGGTAGGTGAGCAAGGATACGGGCACTTAGTTGGGCACACTGGAGTTTGCTTCTCCTGCTGCTTGCATTGCTGCTGTTGAGAAGACATTTCTCTGGAGTCTTAATATCTGAAAGAAAGTATATGACCGTGTTCACAAGAAGGAATTCCTTCAGAGAGAAGAGCCAAAGCTTTCATAACTCAAATAGACAGTATCTCTCCAATCTCTAAGTATGGGTTTTAATCTCTTTAATACGTTTTAATGGATTTCTGATTTCTCTCTCGTTCTTTAGCAAATCTATTCATCAGCCCAGAGAAAACCTTCTCTTTTCTCATACAACATTTCCAAAGAAAATAGCTTTGTTTAAAAGAAACAAGCAATGTTTTCTCTTTTGGTTTCTTTCTCCTTCTTTTTTTTTTTAATGAAAACGTCATCTTCAGAAATGGCCATCACAAGTTCCAGAATCCTGGGCAAGCTCACAAGCAATTTCTATCACCATTTTTTCTTATGAGGTCCCGACAGGATTACTTATGTACAAAGCAAGAGGCAATCAGGATGAACGTAAGGGTATCACACCTTCTAAGATAAATGCCTCTGAAATCACAGTAGAGTTCCAAGAGAAAGGCATAGAAAAATGTAAATACTTTACACTTTATCCCTTCACGTCAAAATTTCCTGTTAATTTCTTTTTCAATAGAGGAATTCAAACTAGGTTTCAAAAATCTACTAAATACAATAGAACATTGTGCCCAGATTCCAAGTTCCCATCCACTAAGTAGCATTATACCCATGATCATAACTTTGGACCCATCAAATTTGCTGGCTCCAGCATAAACTCAACATTCGGGGGCCCGAGAACAAAGTTGAACTGAAGAATCAGACTCACCAGGTTCTCCAAAGTCAATCGGAACTCGAGTAGCAGGAGGATAGCTGTCGTGCAGCAGAGGCCCTTTTTATAGGGGTTTGCTGCCCCACCCAGGGGGAAGCGGAGCTACCAAAACTGGCCTGGTTCAGTCATTTCCCAACCAAATGCAAATCCATCCATAACTGGCTTGGCGGGGTCTCTGAAAACAGGTAATGTCCTGCGCCAGGATCTCCTCACTAGATTATGTTCTCATGACTCACAGAGTCCCTGCCTTAGCTCTCCGTTTCAGTGGTTTATGGCAGTGGGAGGATTTCGAAGCTTCTCTAACTTGTAGACAAATGTTCCGTTTCATGATTGGGGAAGATGACCCTTTTCTATCTTTCACCTTCCTTGACTTCTAAATCTGCCTGCCTAGTGCACTTGAACTGGTGGCCATTCTATTGTACATGCTGGTTTGAGAAGGGCCTGGCTACCTGGTGACACCTTTCTCTTTATCTCAAGCCCTTCTTATAATGCATTTCCTCTTGATTTATGACTTGCTAAGTGAAGTCTCTTCTCCTCTTCTAAAATGGACTGAGGGAAGGTTGCGAATCATCTCTGATGATTTCCCACCGTGATACTTAGATACGTTTAATAAAGTGGTGACCTCTAAGGATCACCTTTTATTGCTTTGCTCCTTCAAATTAAGAACAGCCAGCAGTCACATTCCTATGAACTTTGTAAATCTTTTTCACTTCCAGCCACAAGGAAGTCACTAGGAGCATAGCATCACCTACCATAATTCCAATCAGCTGGCAGATCAGAACCTAGACTTACAATACAAAACAAGTCTTTTACTCATACCTCCCAAACGTGATATACCACTTGCTCTTACCTAATTTCTCCCAAAGGACCCCTTTGGATTTCTTCAACTTTTGAAGAAAGCTCAGAGGGTTGTTTAAGTATTCTGGCTTCCTGTCCCTTTGAAATTTTTGGAAAACCCTATCTAATAGGCAATGCCATTCAAGTCACTAATTTTATATGTATTTACTAATTACGAATTATTTAAATACATGTTGTTTCACATCAAATCTAGGGGTAAATTCAAGAGAAAGTTGATATCCCTTTATTAAACATGCAGTCACTGAAGTTCATTGCCATTCATATAAAACTTCTTCATGATTAATAATAATTTTGTTAAAATTTTAACCTACGTTTTATGTTTTCCATTTCGCTCACCGTGGAACATATGTCAAAGAAGCGTATTTCCTGCTCTACTTTCTTCTTACAATTTGTCAGTGTGATGGAAGGAAAGTTTGGTGGTTAATTTATGGGTCACCTTCCCTGGCATATGGTCCCCGGTTATCTGATCAAACATTATTCTGGGTGTTTCTATAAGGATGCTTTTGCACGAGAGTATTATTTACATCAGTGTCCTGAGTAAAGGCGGTTGCCCTGTATAGGGTGGGAATTCCTCTTCCAATCCACTGACCGCCTGAATAGAACAAGGCTGACCATCACCGAGGTAAAAGACGATTCCCCTGTTGCATGGGCTTCCAGCAGGCTTTCAGCTCTGCAGATTTTGAGATTGCCAAACTTTGTAATCTCTTTATCTCTCTCAATCAATCTCTCTCTCTCTCACTCTCTCTCTCTCTCTGTCTCACTGTCTCTCACTTTCTGTAACATATTTCTGTATGTATATATATATTTATATTTATATTTTGCAATATTTAATTTGAATATTTCATCTGCCTTATCATGTACATGATTACCTATGGTCAATTAAAATTATAAATGTTCAAAGTTATTATAAAGGGAAGTTAAAGTAGAAACTGCTAATGTTACATGACACATCTGATGTGGAATTATGACAAACATAATGAGCTTGTAGCATGTAACTGAAGTCAGGATCCAGTTCCCTAGCATGTTCTCCAAATATCTTATTTCTACCTTTTCAGAATTTAGCTGTCAACAGTTCTTCTACAGTTCCTCTCTTCTCTCCTGGACCTGAACACTACACATTTCTCTGCTGTTCCCTTGGGCACTGAAGCTTCTCGTGACGGGCCATGGTTGTTGAAGTGCCCTGTCTGGTTTAGAAATAAATTTACAACTCTCATTTTATATTACTGTGGAATGTGGGAACACAAGTTTCATGGAATCAGGATGTCCCTCTCACCTGACACGAACACTTCCCTAGACCGCTGTGGTGTGCTTAAAATTCCTTTATCAGGAAATAAATCCCTTGTATTCCATAAGTAAATATCAGGTTTCAATTGTGTGAAACTAATAATAGATATAAGATACCATTTAAGACTCACAGCGTCACATATAAGTGATTGAGAGTGGGGTTGGGAGTGGAGAGAAGGTCAGAGCGCTAAGGTCTGTAATCTAGATGAAATATGGACTTAGGGCTCATCTGATATACTTGCTTTCTTCTGCTCTTTCCAAACATGCTTTATGGCTTTGAAGACAGTAATCAAAAAAGTTTTTCACTGTTTATTCTCTGTCTTCTTTTTCAACCCTCCAGAACCCTCCACCAGCCATATTACCTTCACTGCCCCATATATACAACATAACTCTCCAAGTTGGTACTTTGACATGCTGCCCATGCATTTAGTAAGAATCCTTTCATAGCTTTCATAATTCTACCTGCAGTCAGAAGGAAGAACTGGCCTAGTAACGTGTCTTGGGCAATTAATCAGCAAGCTTCTGAGGAATGTCATTTAATAATGGGAAAGGAAGAAGAAGAGGAGATGAAGACGAGAGAAAGAGAAAGAGGAGACACTTGAGATTTCAGAAGAGTCACCAGCTAAGCATGTGTCCGAATTCCAGGACCTAATCTTTCCCTCAAGCTCAGCCACATGTTCACTACTATAAAATATTTAAATATTATAATAACTGGTTATAAAAATGAAATTACAGTGTATAATATATGATTGGGAAAACATAAAGTTGTTCAAAAATGAACACATCTAATAAACTGCCAAGAAAAATCACTGCTTATATTTTGCTGTATTTAGTGTTAGGAGTTTCTAGTTTCATAAACCCACAGACATACATACACGTCTTTCAGGTTACGGATTTGAGATCTGTTATCTTTTGCTACATAGATGCCTCCAGCCATAAGTTGCTCTCTATGTGCTGCATTACATTTACCCTAAACGTCTTCTATGTTTTCTTTGCATTTTCATTCATCCCAAAGTATTTTCTATTTATTTCTTATTTCTTCTTCGAGCCATTGTTTCCTTAGGAGTGTGTATCCAAACTCGTAGATGTCACAGAAACAGAGAGTAGAATGGTGGTCAGCAGGGGCTGAGGGGTTCAGCAAAAGAGGAGATGTTGGGCAATGGGTACAAGCCTGCAGTCATACGAAGAAGAAGCTCTGGGAGTCTACGGAACATCATGGTGAGTCTAGTTAATAACACTCAGTTGTGTAGTTGAAACTTGCTCAGAAAATAGACCTTAAGCATTCTCATCACACACACACACACACACACAAATACACAGACATAGACATATTTAAATGGTTAATGTTGAAGTGACTAATGTATTAAGTGACCAATGGTGGTAATCACTGCACAAAGTACACATATATCAAATCATCCCATTATGCACCGTAAATATGTCCAATTTAATGTGTCTATTATACCTCAAAAATACCGGATGGAAAAGATGAAAGAAGAACCAGCCTACAAAACAGTAACAAAGTCTGAGAATCTTTGTATTCCTTCTCCTCCTTGCCTCTCTTAGGCTCTGATACTCTTCTCTGAGAGAGCTTCCCTTAACACTTCTTCTCTGTGGGCCTTGTATCCACCTCACAGTGGATAATCCCTTCTAGTCACCTATACTGACCACATCTGAAATAGGTAGAGTGGAAAGTGGGGAAAGAGGGCTGGAATGTCATTACAATTCTTGAAAAATCAGTCTTTTTCGTTTTGGCACATAGTTTATTTAGTTGTCATTTCCCTCAAAAACTCATTAGACACCCGACATCATTCATTCCTCCAATCATTTCTGTGTCCCAGGGACCTCACTCAGGTCCTTTCCTGGAAGTACTTTTCTGGCCTGATTAAATTGCTGCCTTGATCCCTGAACATAATTCAACTACCATGAGGCTCCCTGGCACAAAGGTGGAAAGACTACAACTTCTGTCTCTTTTCTCTCTTGTTACAGTCAACGGAAGTTGGACTTCAAGTTCAAAACCACTTCTAACCTCATCTCTTACTCTTTACGGCTTACAAGTGTTGACTTTCCTAATTCAACAAGGTTTTCAATATCTGGGCTGTATTTTTTTCTTTTCATTTTTTTATATTGCTGACCTGCCAACCAGAAAGTTTTTCCTGAACATATATTTATTGAAGTACCCTGATCAAGTCAACAAGTGACCAATATTTGGTCTGCCTCTCAGAATACCATGGACAAACATTACTGCAAATATTTTCCCATTGAATAAAATGTATCACCATATTTATGGCTTCCAATATCAGATTCCTTGCCAACCACCTCCAGACTCTAAGCCAATGCCATAATTTTAAGATATGTTATGGAAGCATCCCTCCTCAAACACTAATTTCTGTGTCAGGTCAAATAACACTAGCTACAGGAGAGACAACTCCAAAATATCAGTGTTGATATCTCACTCATCCAATTATCTCATAAGCATTGGGCAGTAACCTGGGCATCTTTTTTTTCCTGCAGTTCTGGCATCTTGGACTCCTTTACCTCTAGGACCACAAGAAGAGATATGCTTAAAGAACACATCCCTTTTCACGGCTTACTGGACCTGTAAGCTACTCACTTAGAAAACAAGCTGCAGAGCAACAGTCATTTTGTAAATCTAGGTAAACAGTGGAAACCCCAGTGTACCTCAAAAGTGGGGTCAAATCAGTCAAGAAAGTAATTTCAGACGTGAAAAAATATAATAAGACACTGAGGTTGTTGAGGTTCGCACTAAGAAGAACGTGTTGTGCACATGGAGAGCAGGCAGCACTGTGCATGGTAAGGACCCTTGAAACTTCCCTTTATTTGTACTGCCCATGTTTTCAGAACTACTATAATTTTATGCAGAATATCCCAATAATTTCCCAAAGCCTTTAATGTTTCATATGATATTATAAATACCGTTATTTTGGAAAAGAATAGGAACACAGAATATGAAAGTGTAATATAGTTTAAGAATCACCTTATGCACTCTAGTAGGTATGTCTGAAACTCTTTCCTTCTAGAGCAAACATTGTGGTGGTGGTGATGGTGGTTACAGGCATGATGACAGAGACAATGATGATTGGCCACCTCACAAAGTGCCAGTTATGTGCCCGGCATTTTGGTAACTGAATTACACACATTCATGTAAATTTTATGCCTAAGCCAGTTGGCACTGTATATGTGATTTTCCCCACATTTTAATAAAGGGATTGAACTTCTGAGGAGTTAAATAATTGGTTGCTCAAATCAATCAAACAATAATTAAGAAAATAACCTGGATTTGAAATTATATACAAATATTCATGGATATAACTCAAACTTCATATAACACTGGCTGTGAGAGCCTGAAATTTGGATCGAAAAAGGATAGAAATCAACCAAAATTATGATATGATATGGCCTAAAGCAGGTTTGAAAAGAAAGAAAATACTTTTACCATCACAAAAATGAAGTGTGTTTTATTCAGGAAATGGAGGATAAGTAACAATTGCTCATCTGGTAGAAACCGCTGCCCAGGTGACAGACAGACACAGAAGACAGTGAGAGAATCCTCAGAGGGTACCCAGGAGGAGAGATACTGCTCTTCCTTCTGAGGCTCTGTGATGCTTTCTTGAATACCTCTCAGAGGGAAACAGCATAGCAGACTCAGAGAGGAAACTTCTGACCGTCAAGATTCACCATACTCACACTGCAGGCTGAAGGGTGGAAAGCTTCTTCTGTATCCATGATAGGCTTTGAAGAGAAGATGAAGTTGGAGCTGTGGAACTAGGTGAGCCGATTGTCCTTATCCTTTCCAGATGCAGATAAAAGCTGAAGCTGTTACTTGTTCTTGGGTGGGCACTCCTGCTGGCATTGCTGGGGAGGTGTCCCAGGAGGGCATTTCTCAGTGCACTTTATAGGTGGGCAAGGGTCTGAACCCTTGGTAGGTGAGCAAGGATCCGGGCACTTAGTTGGGCACACTGGAGTTTGCTTCTCCTGCTGCTTGCATTGCTGCTGTTGAGAAGACATTTCTCTGGAGTCTTAATATCTAAAAGAAAGTATATGACCGTGTTCACAAGAAGGAATTCCTTCAGAGAGAAGAGCCAAAGCTTTTATAGCTCAAATAGACAGTATCTCTCCAATCTCTAAGTATGGGTTTTAATCACTTTAATACTTTTTAATGGATTTCTGGTTTCTCTCTCGTTCTTTAGCAAATCTATTCATCAGCCCAGAGAAAACCTTCTCTTTTCTCATACAACATTTCCAAAGAAAATAGCTTTGTTTAAAAGAAACAAGCAATGTTTTCTCTTTTGGATTCTTTCTCCTTCTTTTTTTTTTTTAATGAAAACGTCATCTTCAGAAATGGCCATCACAAGTTCCAGAATCCTGGGCAAGCTCACAAGCAATTTCTATCACCATTTTTTCTTATGAGGTCCCGACAGGATTACTTATGTACAAAGCAAGAGGCAATCAGGATGAACGTAAGGGTATCACACCTTCTAAGATAAATGCCTCTGAAATCACAGTAGAGTTCCAAGAGAAAGGCATAGAAAAATGTAAATACTTTACTCTTTATCCCTTCATGTCAAAATTTCCTGTTAATTTCTTTTTCAATAGAGGAATTCAAACTAGGTTTCAAAAATCTACTAAATACAATAGAACATTGTGCCCAGATTCCAAGTTCCCATCCACTAAGTAGCATTATACCCATGATCATAACTTTGGACCCATCAAATTTGCTGGCTCCAGCATAAACTCAACATTCGGGGGCCCGAGAACAAAGTTGAACTGAAGAATCAGACTCACCAGGTTCTCCAAAGTCAATCGGAACTCGAGTAGCAGGAGGATAGCTGTCGTGCAGCAGAGGCCCTTTTTATTGGGGTTTGCTGCCCCACCCAGGGGGAAGCGGAGCTACCAAAACTGGCCTGGTTCAGTCATTTCCCAACCAAATGCAAATCCATCCATAACTGGCTTGGCAGGGTCTCTGAAAACAGGTAATGTCCTGCGCCAGGATCTCCTCACTAGATTATGTTCTCATGACTCACAGAGTCCCTGCCTTAGCTCTCCGTTTCAGTGGTTTATGGCAGTGGGAGGATTTCGAAGCTTCTCTAACTTGTAGACAAATGTTCCGTTTCATGATTGGGGAAGATGACCCTTTTCTATCTTTCACCTTCCTTGACTTCTAAATCTGCCTGCCTAGTGCACTTGAACTGGTGGCCATTCTATTGTACATGCTGGTTTGAGAAGGGCCTGGCTACCTGGTGACACCTTTCTCTTTATCTCAAGCCCTTCTTATACTGCATTTCCTCTTGATCTATGACTTGCTAAGTGAAGTCTCTTCTCCTCTTCTAAAATGGACTGAGGGAAGGTTGCGAATCATCTCTGATGATTTCCCACCGTGATACTTAGATACGTTTAGTAAAGTGGTGACCTCTAGGGATCACCTTTTATTGCTTTGCTCCTTCAAATTAAGAACAGCCAGCAGTCACATTCCTATGAACTTTGTAAATCTTTTTCACTTCCAGCCACAAGGAAGTCACTAGGAGCATAGCATCACCTACCATAATTCCAATCAGCTGGCAGATCAGAACCTAGACTTACAATACAAAACAAGTCTTTTACTCATACCTCCCAAACGTGATATACCACTTGCTCTTACCTAATTTCTCCCAAAGGACCCCTTTGGATTTCTTCAACTTTTGAAGAAAGCTCAGAGGGGTGTTTAAGTATTCTGGCTTCCTGTCCCTTTGAAATTTTTGGAAAACCCTATCTAATAGGCAATGCCATTCAAGTCACTAATTTTATATGTATTTACTAATTATGAATTATTTAAATACATGTTGTTTCACATCAAATCTAGGGGTAAATTCAAGAGAAAGTTGATATCCCTTTATTAAACATGCAGTCACTGAAGTTCATTGCCATTCATATAAAACTTCTTCATGATTAATAATAATTTTGTTAAAATTTTAACCTACGTTTTATGTTTTCCATTTCGCTCACCGTGGAACATATGTCAAAGAAGCGTATTTCCTGCTCTACTTTCTTCTTACAATTTGTCAGTGTGATGGAAGGAAAGTTTGGTGGTTAATTTATGGGTCACCTTCCCTGGCATATGGTCCCCGGTTATCTGATCAAACATTATTCTGGGTGTTTCTATAAGGATGCTTTTGCACGAGAGTATTATTTATATCAGTGTCCTGAGTAAAGGCGGTTGCCCTGTATAGGCTGGGAATACCTCTTCCAATCCACTGACCGCCTGAATAGAACAAGGCTGACCATCACCGAGGTAAAAGACGATTCCCCTGTTGCATGGGCTTCCAGCAGGCTTTCAGCTCTGCAGATTTTGAGATTGCCAAACTTTGTAATCTCTCTATCTCTCTCAATCAATCTCTCTCTCTCTCACTCTCTCTCTCTCTCTGTCTCACTGTCTCTCACTTTCTGTAACATATTTCTGTATGTATATATATATTTATATTTATATTTTGCAATATTTAATTTGAATATTTCATCGGCCTTATCATGTACATGATTACCTATGGTCAATTAAAATTATAAATGTTCAAAGTTATTATAAAGGGAAGTTAAAGTAGAAACTACTAATGTTACATGACATATCTGATGTGGAATTATGACAAATATAATGAGCTTGTAGCAAGTAACTGAAGTCAGGATCCAGTTCCCTAGCATGTTCTCCAAATATCTTATTTCTACCTTTTCAGAATTTAGCTGTCAACAGTTCTTCTACAGTTCCTCTCTTCTCTCCTGGACCTGAACACTACACATTTCTCTGCTGTTCCCTTGGGCACTGAAGCTTCTCATGACGGGCCATGGTTGTTGAAGTGCCCTGTCTGGTTTAGAAATAAATTTACAACTCTCATTTTATATTACTGTGGAATGTGGGAACACAAGTTTCATGGAATCAGGATGTCCCTCTCACCTGACACGAACACTTCCCTAGACCGCTGTGGTGTGCTTAAAATTCCTTTATCAGGAAATAAATCCCTTGTATTCCATAAGTAAATATCAGGTTTCAATTGTGTGAAACTAATAATAGATATAAGATACCATTTAAGACTCACAGCGTCACATATAAGTGACTGAGAGTGGGGTTGGGAGTGGAGAGAAGGTCAGAGCGCTAAGGTCTGTAATCTAGATGAAATATGGACTTAGGGCTCATCTGATATACTTGCTTTCTTCTGCTCTTTCCAAACATGCTTTATGGCTTTGAAGACAGTAATCGAAAAAGTTTTTCACTGTTTATTCTCTGTCTTCTTTTTCAACCCTCCAGAACCCTCCACCAGCCATATTACCTTCACTGCCCCATATATACAACATAACTCTCCAAGTTGGTACTTTGACATGCTGCCCATGCATTTAGTAAGAATCCTTTCATAGCTTTCATAATTCTACCTGCAGTCAGAAGGAAGAACTGGCCTAGTAACGTGTCTTGGGCAATTAATCAGCAAGCTTCTGAGGAATGTCATTTAATAATGGGAAAGGAAGAAGAAGAGGAGATGAAGACGAGAGAAAGAGAAAGAGGAGACACTTGAGATTTCAGAAGAGTCACCAGCTAAGCATGTGTCCGAATTCCAGGACCTAATCTTTCCCTCAAGCTCAGCCACATGTTCACTACTATAAAATATTTAAATATTATAATAACTGGTTATAAAAATGAAATTACAGTGTATAATATATGATTGGGAAAACATAAAGTTGTTCAAAAATGAACACATCTAATAAACTGCCAAGAAAAATCACTGCTTATATTTTGCTGTATTTAGTGTTAGGAGTTTCTAGTTTCATAAACCCACAGACATACATACACGTCTTTCAGGTTACGGATTTGAGATCTGTTATCTTTTGCTACATAGATGCCTCCAGCCATAAGTTGCTCTCTATGTGCTGCATTACATTTACCCTAAACGTCTTCTATGTTTTCTTTGCATTTTCATTCATCCCAAAGTATTTTCTATTTATTTCTTATTTCTTCTTCGAGCCATTGTTTCCTTAGGAGTGTGTATCCAAACTCATAGATGTCACAGAAACAGAGAGTAGAATGGTGGTCAGCAGGGGCTGAGGGGTTCAGCAAAAGAGGAGATGTTGGGCAATGGGTACAAGCCTGCAGTCATACGAAGAAGAAGCTCTGGGAGTCTACGGAACATCATGGTGAGTCTAGTTAATAACACTCAGTTGTGTAGTTGAAACTTGCTCAGAAAATAGACCTTAAGCATTCTCATCACACACACACACACACACAAATACACAGACATAGACATATTTAAATGGTTAATGTTGAAGTGATTAATGTATTAAGTGACCAATGGTGGTAATCACTGCACAAAGTACACATATATCAAATCATCCCATTATGCACCGTAAATATGTCCAATTTAATGTGTCTACTATACCTCAAAAATACCGGATGGAAAAGATGAAAGAAGAACCAGCCTACAAAACAGTAACAAAGTCTGAGAATCTTTGTATTCCTTCTCCTCCTTGCCTCTCTTAGGCTCTGATACTCTTCTCTGAGAGAGCTTCCCTTAACACTTCTTCTCTGCGGGCCTTGTATCCACCTCACAGTGGATAATCCCTTCTAGTCACCTATACTGACCACATCTGAAATAGGTAGAGTGGAAAGTGGGGAAAGAGGGCTGGAATGTCATTACAATTCTTGAAAAATCAGTCTTTTTCGTTTTGGCACATAGTTTATTTAGTTGTCATTTCCCTCAAAAACTCATTAGACACCCGACATCATTCATTCCTCCAATCATTTCTGTGTCCCAGGGACCTCACTCAGGTCCTTTCCTGGAAGTACTTTTCTGGCCTGATTAAATTGCTGCCTTGATCCCTGAACATAATTCAACTACCATGAGGCTCCCTGGCACAAAGGTGGAAAGACTACAACTTCTGTCTCTTTTCTCTCTTGTTACAGTCAACGGAAGTTGGACTTCAAGTTCAAAACCACTTCTAACCTCATCTCTTACTCTTTACGGCTTACAAGTGTTGACTTTCCTAATTCAACAAGGTTTTCAATATCTGGGCTGTATTTTTTTCTTTTCATTTTTTTTATATTGCTGACCTGCCAACCAGAAAGTTTTTCCTGAACATATATTTATTGAAATACCCTGATCAAGTCAACAAGTGACCAATATTTGGTCTGCCTCTCAGAATACCATGGACAAACATTACTGCAAATATTTTCCCATTGAATAAAATGTATCACCATATTTATGGCTTCCAATATCAGATTCCTTGCCAACCACCTCCAGACTCTAAGCCAATGCCATGATTTTAAGATATGTTATGGAAGCATCCCTCCTCAAACACTAATTTCTGTGTCAGGTCAAATAACACTAGCTACAGGAGAGACAACTCCAAAATATCAGTGTTGATATCTCACTCATCCAATTATCTCATAAGCATTGGGCAGTAACCTGGGCATCTTTTTTTTCCTGCAGTTCTGGCATCTTGGACTCCTTTACCTCTAGGACCACAAGAAGAGATATGCTTAAAGAACACATCCCTTTTCACGGCTTACTGGACCTGTAAGCTACTCACTTAGAAAACAAGCTGCAGAGCAGCAGTCATTTTGTAAATCTAGGTAAACAGTGGAAACCCCAGTGTACCTCAAAAGTGGGGTCAAATCAGTCAAGAAAGTAATTTCAGACGTGAAAAAATATAATAAGACACTGAGGTTGTTGAGGTTCGCACTAAGAAGAACGTGTTGTGCACATGGAGAGCAGGCAGCACTGTGCATGGTAAGGACCCTTGAAACTTCCCTTTATTTGTACTGCCCATGTTTTCAGAACTACTATAATTTTATGCAGAATATCCCAATAATTTCCCAAAGCCTTTAATGTTTCATATGATATTATAAATACCGTTATTTTGGAAAAGAATAGGAACACAGAATATGAAAGTGTAATATAGTTTAAGAATCACCTTATGCACTCTAGTAGGTATGTCTGAAACTCTTTCCTTCTAGAGCAAACATTGTGGTGGTGGTGATGGTGGTTACAGGCATGATGACAGAGACAATGATGATTGGCCACCTCACAAAGTGCCAGTTATGTGCCCGGCATTTTGGTAACTGAATTACACACATTCATGTAAATTTTATGCCTAAGCCAGTTGGCACTGTATATGTGATTTTCCCCACATTTTAATAAAGGGATTGAACTTCTGAGGAGTTAAATAATTGGTTGCTCAAATCAATCAAACAATAATTAAGAAAATAACCTGGATTTGAAATTATATACAAATATTCATGGATATAACTCAAACTTCATATAACACTGGCTGTGAGAGCCTGAAATTTGGATCGAAAAAGGATAGAAATCAACCAAAATTATGATATGATATGGCCTAAAGCAGGTTTGAAAAGAAAGAAAATACTTTTACCATCACAAAAATGAAGTGTGTTTTATTCAGGAAATGGAGGATAAGTAACAATTGCTCATCTGGTAGAAACCGCTGCCCAGGTGACAGACAGACACAGAAGACAGTGAGAGAATCCTCAGAGGGTACCCAGGAGGAGAGATACTGCTCTTCCTTCTGAGGCTCTGTGATGCTTTCTTGAATACCTCTCAGAGGGAAACAGCATAGCAGACTCAGAGAGGAAACTTCTGACCGTCAAGATTCACCATACTCACACTGCAGGCTGAAGGGTGGAAAGCTTCTTCTGTATCCATGATAGGCTTTGAAGAGAAGATGAAGTTGGAGCTGTGGAACTAGGTGAGCCGATTGTCCTTATCCTTTCCAGATGCAGATAAAAGCTGAAGCTGTTACTTGTTCTTGGGTGGGCACTCCTGCTGGCATTGCTGGGGAGGTGTCCCAGGAGGGCATTTCTCAGTGCACTTTATAGGTGGGCAAGGGTCTGAACCCTTGGTAGGTGAGCAAGGATCCGGGCACTTAGTTGGGCACACTGGAGTTTGCTTCTCCTGCTGCTTGCATTGCTGCTGTTGAGAAGACATTTCTCTGGAGTCTTAATATCTAAAAGAAAGTATATGACCGTGTTCACAAGAAGGAATTCCTTCAGAGAGAAGAGCCAAAGCTTTTATAGCTCAAATAGACAGTATCTCTCCAATCTCTAAGTATGGGTTTTAATCACTTTAATACTTTTTAATGGATTTCTGGTTTCTCTCTCGTTCTTTAGCAAATCTATTCATCAGCCCAGAGAAAACCTTCTCTTTTCTCATACAACATTTCCAAAGAAAATAGCTTTGTTTAAAAGAAACAAGCAATGTTTTCTCTTTTGGATTCTTTCTCCTTCTTTTTTTTTTTAATGAAAACGTCATCTTCAGAAATGGCCATCACAAGTTCCAGAATCCTGGGCAAGCTCACAAGCAATTTCTATCACCATTTTTTCTTATGAGGTCCCGACAGGATTACTTATGTACAAAGCAAGAGGCAATCAGGATGAACGTAAGGGTATCACACCTTCTAAGATAAATGCCTCTGAAATCACAGTAGAGTTCCAAGAGAAAGGCATAGAAAAATGTAAATACTTTACTCTTTATCCCTTCATGTCAAAATTTCCTGTTAATTTCTTTTTCAATAGAGGAATTCAAACTAGGTTTCAAAAATCTACTAAATACAATAGAACATTGTGCCCAGATTCCAAGTTCCCATCCACTAAGTAGCATTATACCCATGATCATAACTTTGGACCCATCAAATTTGCTGGCTCCAGCATAAACTCAACATTCGGGGGCCCGAGAACAAAGTTGAACTGAAGAATCAGACTCACCAGGTTCTCCAAAGTCAATCGGAACTCGAGTAGCAGGAGGATAGCTGTCGTGCAGCAGAGGCCCTTTTTATTGGGGTTTGCTGCCCCACCCAGGGGGAAGCGGAGCTACCAAAACTGGCCTGGTTCAGTCATTTCCCAACCAAATGCAAATCCATCCATAACTGGCTTGGCAGGGTCTCTGAAAACAGGTAATGTCCTGCGCCAGGATCTCCTCACTAGATTATGTTCTCATGACTCACAGAGTCCCTGCCTTAGCTCTCCGTTTCAGTGGTTTATGGCAGTGGGAGGATTTCGAAGCTTCTCTAACTTGTAGACAAATGTTCCGTTTCATGATTGGGGAAGATGACCCTTTTCTATCTTTCACCTTCCTTGACTTCTAAATCTGCCTGCCTAGTGCACTTGAACTGGTGGCCATTCTATTGTACATGCTGGTTTGAGAAGGGCCTGGCTACCTGGTGACACCTTTCTCTTTATCTCAAGCCCTTCTTATACTGCATTTCCTCTTGATCTATGACTTGCTAAGTGAAGTCTCTTCTCCTCTTCTAAAATGGACTGAGGGAAGGTTGCGAATCATCTCTGATGATTTCCCACCGTGATACTTAGATACGTTTAGTAAAGTGGTGACCTCTAGGGATCACCTTTTATTGCTTTGCTCCTTCAAATTAAGAACAGCCAGCAGTCACATTCCTATGAACTTTGTAAATCTTTTTCACTTCCAGCCACAAGGAAGTCACTAGGAGCATAGCATCACCTACCATAATTCCAATCAGCTGGCAGATCAGAACCTAGACTTACAATACAAAACAAGTCTTTTACTCATACCTCCCAAACGTGATATACCACTTGCTCTTACCTAATTTCTCCCAAAGGACCCCTTTGGATTTCTTCAACTTTTGAAGAAAGCTCAGAGGGGTGTTTAAGTATTCTGGCTTCCTGTCCCTTTGAAATTTTTGGAAAACCCTATCTAATAGGCAATGCCATTCAAGTCACTAATTTTATATGTATTTACTAATTATGAATTATTTAAATACATGTTGTTTCACATCAAATCTAGGGGTAAATTCAAGAGAAAGTTGATATCCCTTTATTAAACATGCAGTCACTGAAGTTCATTGCCATTCATATAAAACTTCTTCATGATTAATAATAATTTTGTTAAAATTTTAACCTACGTTTTATGTTTTCCATTTCGCTCACCGTGGAACATATGTCAAAGAAGCGTATTTCCTGCTCTACTTTCTTCTTACAATTTGTCAGTGTGATGGAAGGAAAGTTTGGTGGTTAATTTATGGGTCACCTTCCCTGGCATATGGTCCCCGGTTATCTGATCAAACATTATTCTGGGTGTTTCTATAAGGATGCTTTTGCACGAGAGTATTATTTACATCAGTGTCCTGAGTAAAGGCGGTTGCCCTGTATAGGCTGGGAATACCTCTTCCAATCCACTGACCGCCTGAATAGAACAAGGCTGACCATCACCGAGGTAAAAGACGATTCCCCTGTTGCATGGGCTTCCAGCAGGCTTTCAGCTCTGCAGATTTTGAGATTGCCAAACTTTGTAATCTCTCTATCTCTCTCAATCAATCTCTCTCTCTCTCACTCTCTCTCTCTCTCTGTCTCACTGTCTCTCACTTTCTGTAACATATTTCTGTATGTATATATATATTTATATTTATATTTTGCAATATTTAATTTGAATATTTCATCGGCCTTATCATGTACATGATTACCTATGGTCAATTAAAATTATAAATGTTCAAAGTTATTATAAAGGGAAGTTAAAGTAGAAACTACTAATGTTACATGACATATCTGATGTGGAATTATGACAAATATAATGAGCTTGTAGCAAGTAACTGAAGTCAGGATCCAGTTCCCTAGCATGTTCTCCAAATATCTTATTTCTACCTTTTCAGAATTTAGCTGTCAACAGTTCTTCTACAGTTCCTCTCTTCTCTCCTGGACCTGAACACTACACATTTCTCTGCTGTTCCCTTGGGCACTGAAGCTTCTCGTGACGGGCCATGGTTGTTGAAGTGCCCTGTCTGGTTTAGAAATAAATTTACAACTCTCATTTTATATTACTGTGGAATGTGGGAACACAAGTTTCATGGAATCAGGATGTCCCTCTCACCTGACACGAACACTTCCCTAGACCGCTGTGGTGTGCTTAAAATTCCTTTATCAGGAAATAAATCCCTTGTATTCCATAAGTAAATATCAGGTTTCAATTGTGTGAAACTAAAAATAGATATAAGATACCATTTAAGACTCACAGCGTCACATATAAGTGATTGAGAGTGGGGTTGGGAGTGGAGAGAAGGTCAGAGCGCTAAGGTCTGTAATCTAGATGAAATATGGACTTAGGGCTCATCTGATATACTTGCTTTCTTCTGCTCTTTCCAAACATGCTTTATGGCTTTGAAGACAGTAATCAAAAAAGTTTTTCACTGTTTATTCTCTGTCTTCTTTTTCAACCCTCCAGAACCCTCCACCAGCCATATTACCTTCACTGCCCCATATATACAACATAACTCTCCAAGTTGGTACTTTGACATGCTGCCCATGCATTTAGTAAGAATCCTTTCATAGCTTTCATAATTCTACCTGCAGTCAGAAGGAAGAACTGGCCTAGTAACGTGTCTTGGGCAATTAATCAGCAAGCTTCTGAGGAATGTCATTTAATAATGGGAAAGGAAGAAGAAGAGGAGATGAAGACGAGAGAAAGAGAAAGAGGAGACACTTGAGATTTCAGAAGAGTCACCAGCTAAGCATGTGTCCGAATTCCAGGACCTAATCTTTCCCTCAAGCTCAGCCACATGTTCACTACTATAAAATATTTAAATATTATAATAACTGGTTATAAAAATGAAATTACAGTGTATAATATATGATTGGGAAAACATAAAGTTGTTCAAAAATGAACACATCTAATAAACTGCCAAGAAAAATCACTGCTTATATTTTGCTGTATTTAGTGTTAGGAGTTTCTAGTTTCATAAACCCACAGACATACATACACGTCTTTCAGGTTACGGATTTGAGATCTGTTATCTTTTGCTACATAGATGCCTCCAGCCATAAGTTGCTCTCTATGTGCTGCATTACATTTACCCTAAACGTCTTCTATGTTTTCTTTGCATTTTCATTCATCCCAAAGTATTTTCTATTTATTTCTTATTTCTTCTTCGAGCCATTGTTTCCTTAGGAGTGTGTATCCAAACTCATAGATGTCACAGAAACAGAGAGTAGAATGGTGGTCAGCAGGGGCTGAGGGGTTCAGCAAAAGAGGAGATGTTGGGCAATGGGTACAAGCCTGCAGTCATACGAAGAAGAAGCTCTGGGAGTCTACGGAACATCATGGTGAGTCTAGTTAATAACACTCAGTTGTGTAGTTGAAACTTGCTCAGAAAATAGACCTTAAGCATTCTCATCACACACACACACACACACAAATACACAGACATAGACATATTTAAATGGTTAATGTTGAAGTGATTAATGTATTAAGTGACCAATGGTGGTAATCACTGCACAAAGTACACATATATCAAATCATCCCATTATGCACCGTAAATATGTCCAATTTAATGTGTCTACTATACCTCAAAAATACCGGATGGAAAAGATGAAAGAAGAACCAGCCTACAAAACAGTAACAAAGTCTGAGAATCTTTGTATTCCTTCTCCTCCTTGCCTCTCTTAGGCTCTGATACTCTTCTCTGAGAGAGCTTCCCTTAACACTTCTTCTCTGCGGGCCTTGTATCCACCTCACAGTGGATAATCCCTTCTAGTCACCTATACTGACCACATCTGAAATAGGTAGAGTGGAAAGTGGGGAAAGAGGGCTGGAATGTCATTACAATTCTTGAAAAATCAGTCTTTTTCGTTTTGGCACATAGTTTATTTAGTTGTCATTTCCCTCAAAAACTCATTAGACACCCGACATCATTCATTCCTCCAATCATTTCTGTGTCCCAGGGACCTCACTCAGGTCCTTTCCTGGAAGTACTTTTCTGGCCTGATTAAATTGCTGCCTTGATCCCTGAACATAATTCAACTACCATGAGGCTCCCTGGCACAAAGGTGGAAAGACTACAACTTCTGTCTCTTTTCTCTCTTGTTACAGTCAACGGAAGTTGGACTTCAAGTTCAAAACCACTTCTAACCTCATCTCTTACTCTTTACGGCTTACAAGTGTTGACTTTCCTAATTCAACAAGGTTTTCAATATCTGGGCTGTATTTTTTTCTTTTCATTTTTTTTATATTGCTGACCTGCCAACCAGAAAGTTTTTCCTGAACATATATTTATTGAAATACCCTGATCAAGTCAACAAGTGACCAATATTTGGTCTGCCTCTCAGAATACCATGGACAAACATTACTGCAAATATTTTCCCATTGAATAAAATGTATCACCATATTTATGGCTTCCAATATCAGATTCCTTGCCAACCACCTCCAGACTCTAAGCCAATGCCATGATTTTAAGATATGTTATGGAAGCATCCCTCCTCAAACACTAATTTCTGTGTCAGGTCAAATAACACTAGCTACAGGAGAGACAACTCCAAAATATCAGTGTTGATATCTCACTCATCCAATTATCTCATAAGCATTGGGCAGTAACCTGGGCATCTTTTTTTTCCTGCAGTTCTGGCATCTTGGACTCCTTTACCTCTAGGACCACAAGAAGAGATATGCTTAAAGAACACATCCCTTTTCACGGCTTACTGGACCTGTAAGCTACTCACTTAGAAAACAAGCTGCAGAGCAGCAGTCATTTTGTAAATCTAGGTAAACAGTGGAAACCCCAGTGTACCTCAAAAGTGGGGTCAAATCAGTCAAGAAAGTAATTTCAGACGTGAAAAAATATAATAAGACACTGAGGTTGTTGAGGTTCGCACTAAGAAGAACGTGTTGTGCACATGGAGAGCAGGCAGCACTGTGCATGGTAAGGACCCTTGAAACTTCCCTTTATTTGTACTGCCCATGTTTTCAGAACTACTATAATTTTATGCAGAATATCCCAATAATTTCCCAAAGCCTTTAATGTTTCATATGATATTATAAATACCGTTATTTTGGAAAAGAATAGGAACACAGAATATGAAAGTGTAATATAGTTTAAGAATCACCTTATGCACTCTAGTAGGTATGTCTGAAACTCTTTCCTTCTAGAGCAAACATTGTGGTGGTGGTGATGGTGGTTACAGGCATGATGACAGAGACAATGATGATTGGCCACCTCACAAAGTGCCAGTTATGTGCCCGGCATTTTGGTAACTGAATTACACACATTCATGTAAATTTTATGCCTAAGCCAGTTGGCACTGTATATGTGATTTTCCCCACATTTTAATAAAGGGATTGAACTTCTGAGGAGTTAAATAATTGGTTGCTCAAATCAATCAAACAATAATTAAGAAAATAACCTGGATTTGAAATTATATACAAATATTCATGGATATAACTCAAACTTCATATAACACTGGCTGTGAGAGCCTGAAATTTGGATCGAAAAAGGATAGAAATCAACCAAAATTATGATATGATATGGCCTAAAGCAGGTTTGAAAAGAAAGAAAATACTTTTACCATCACAAAAATGAAGTGTGTTTTATTCAGGAAATGGAGGATAAGTAACAATTGCTCATCTGGTAGAAACCGCTGCCCAGGTGACAGACAGACACAGAAGACAGTGAGAGAATCCTCAGAGGGTACCCAGGAGGAGAGATACTGCTCTTCCTTCTGAGGCTCTGTGATGCTTTCTTGAATACCTCTCAGAGGGAAACAGCATAGCAGACTCAGAGAGGAAACTTCTGACCGTCAAGATTCACCATACTCACACTGCAGGCTGAAGGGTGGAAAGCTTCTTCTGTATCCATGATAGGCTTTGAAGAGAAGATGAAGTTGGAGCTGTGGAACTAGGTGAGCCGATTGTCCTTATCCTTTCCAGATGCAGATAAAAGCTGAAGCTGTTACTTGTTCTTGGGTGGGCACTCCTGCTGGCATTGCTGGGGAGGTGTCCCAGGAGGGCATTTCTCAGTGCACTTTATAGGTGGGCAAGGGTCTGAACCCTTGGTAGGTGAGCAAGGATCCGGGCACTTAGTTGGGCACACTGGAGTTTGCTTCTCCTGCTGCTTGCATTGCTGCTGTTGAGAAGACATTTCTCTGGAGTCTTAATATCTAAAAGAAAGTATATGACCGTGTTCACAAGAAGGAATTCCTTCAGAGAGAAGAGCCAAAGCTTTTATAGCTCAAATAGACAGTATCTCTCCAATCTCTAAGTATGGGTTTTAATCACTTTAATACTTTTTAATGGATTTCTGGTTTCTCTCTCGTTCTTTAGCAAATCTATTCATCAGCCCAGAGAAAACCTTCTCTTTTCTCATACAACATTTCCAAAGAAAATAGCTTTGTTTAAAAGAAACAAGCAATGTTTTCTCTTTTGGATTCTTTCTCCTTCTTTTTTTTTTTTAATGAAAACGTCATCTTCAGAAATGGCCATCACAAGTTCCAGAATCCTGGGCAAGCTCACAAGCAATTTCTATCACCATTTTTTCTTATGAGGTCCCGACAGGATTACTTATGTACAAAGCAAGAGGCAATCAGGATGAACGTAAGGGTATCACACCTTCTAAGATAAATGCCTCTGAAATCACAGTAGAGTTCCAAGAGAAAGGCATAGAAAAATGTAAATACTTTACTCTTTATCCCTTCATGTCAAAATTTCCTGTTAATTTCTTTTTCAATAGAGGAATTCAAACTAGGTTTCAAAAATCTACTAAATACAATAGAACATTGTGCCCAGATTCCAAGTTCCCATCCACTAAGTAGCATTATACCCATGATCATAACTTTGGACCCATCAAATTTGCTGGCTCCAGCATAAACTCAACATTCGGGGGCCCGAGAACAAAGTTGAACTGAAGAATCAGACTCACCAGGTTCTCCAAAGTCAATCGGAACTCGAGTAGCAGGAGGATAGCTGTCGTGCAGCAGAGGCCCTTTTTATTGGGGTTTGCTGCCCCACCCAGGGGGAAGCGGAGCTACCAAAACTGGCCTGGTTCAGTCATTTCCCAACCAAATGCAAATCCATCCATAACTGGCTTGGCAGGGTCTCTGAAAACAGGTAATGTCCTGCGCCAGGATCTCCTCACTAGATTATGTTCTCATGACTCACAGAGTCCCTGCCTTAGCTCTCCGTTTCAGTGGTTTATGGCAGTGGGAGGATTTCGAAGCTTCTCTAACTTGTAGACAAATGTTCCGTTTCATGATTGGGGAAGATGACCCTTTTCTATCTTTCACCTTCCTTGACTTCTAAATCTGCCTGCCTAGTGCACTTGAACTGGTGGCCATTCTATTGTACATGCTGGTTTGAGAAGGGCCTGGCTACCTGGTGACACCTTTCTCTTTATCTCAAGCCCTTCTTATACTGCATTTCCTCTTGATCTATGACTTGCTAAGTGAAGTCTCTTCTCCTCTTCTAAAATGGACTGAGGGAAGGTTGCGAATCATCTCTGATGATTTCCCACCGTGATACTTAGATACGTTTAGTAAAGTGGTGACCTCTAGGGATCACCTTTTATTGCTTTGCTCCTTCAAATTAAGAACAGCCAGCAGTCACATTCCTATGAACTTTGTAAATCTTTTTCACTTCCAGCCACAAGGAAGTCACTAGGAGCATAGCATCACCTACCATAATTCCAATCAGCTGGCAGATCAGAACCTAGACTTACAATACAAAACAAGTCTTTTACTCATACCTCCCAAACGTGATATACCACTTGCTCTTACCTAATTTCTCCCAAAGGACCCCTTTGGATTTCTTCAACTTTTGAAGAAAGCTCAGAGGGGTGTTTAAGTATTCTGGCTTCCTGTCCCTTTGAAATTTTTGGAAAACCCTATCTAATAGGCAATGCCATTCAAGTCACTAATTTTATATGTATTTACTAATTATGAATTATTTAAATACATGTTGTTTCACATCAAATCTAGGGGTAAATTCAAGAGAAAGTTGATATCCCTTTATTAAACATGCAGTCACTGAAGTTCATTGCCATTCATATAAAACTTCTTCATGATTAATAATAATTTTGTTAAAATTTTAACCTACGTTTTATGTTTTCCATTTCGCTCACCGTGGAACATATGTCAAAGAAGCGTATTTCCTGCTCTACTTTCTTCTTACAATTTGTCAGTGTGATGGAAGGAAAGTTTGGTGGTTAATTTATGGGTCACCTTCCCTGGCATATGGTCCCCGGTTATCTGATCAAACATTATTCTGGGTGTTTCTATAAGGATGCTTTTGCACGAGAGTATTATTTACATCAGTGTCCTGAGTAAAGGCGGTTGCCCTGTATAGGCTGGGAATACCTCTTCCAATCCACTGACCGCCTGAATAGAACAAGGCTGACCATCACCGAGGTAAAAGACGATTCCCCTGTTGCATGGGCTTCCAGCAGGCTTTCAGCTCTGCAGATTTTGAGATTGCCAAACTTTGTAATCTCTCTATCTCTCTCAATCAATCTCTCTCTCTCTCACTCTCTCTCTCTCTCTGTCTCACTGTCTCTCACTTTCTGTAACATATTTCTGTATGTATATATATATTTATATTTATATTTTGCAATATTTAATTTGAATATTTCATCGGCCTTATCATGTACATGATTACCTATGGTCAATTAAAATTATAAATGTTCAAAGTTATTATAAAGGGAAGTTAAAGTAGAAACTACTAATGTTACATGACATATCTGATGTGGAATTATGACAAATATAATGAGCTTGTAGCAAGTAACTGAAGTCAGGATCCAGTTCCCTAGCATGTTCTCCAAATATCTTATTTCTACCTTTTCAGAATTTAGCTGTCAACAGTTCTTCTACAGTTCCTCTCTTCTCTCCTGGACCTGAACACTACACATTTCTCTGCTGTTCCCTTGGGCACTGAAGCTTCTCGTGACGGGCCATGGTTGTTGAAGTGCCCTGTCTGGTTTAGAAATAAATTTACAACTCTCATTTTATATTACTGTGGAATGTGGGAACACAAGTTTCATGGAATCAGGATGTCCCTCTCACCTGACACGAACACTTCCCTAGACCGCTGTGGTGTGCTTAAAATTCCTTTATCAGGAAATAAATCCCTTGTATTCCATAAGTAAATATCAGGTTTCAATTGTGTGAAACTAAAAATAGATATAAGATACCATTTAAGACTCACAGCGTCACATATAAGTGATTGAGAGTGGGGTTGGGAGTGGAGAGAAGGTCAGAGCGCTAAGGTCTGTAATCTAGATGAAATATGGACTTAGGGCTCATCTGATATACTTGCTTTCTTCTGCTCTTTCCAAACATGCTTTATGGCTTTGAAGACAGTAATCAAAAAAGTTTTTCACTGTTTATTCTCTGTCTTCTTTTTCAACCCTCCAGAACCCTCCACCAGCCATATTACCTTCACTGCCCCATATATACAACATAACTCTCCAAGTTGGTACTTTGACATGCTGCCCATGCATTTAGTAAGAATCCTTTCATAGCTTTCATAATTCTACCTGCAGTCAGAAGGAAGAACTGGCCTAGTAACGTGTCTTGGGCAATTAATCAGCAAGCTTCTGAGGAATGTCATTTAATAATGGGAAAGGAAGAAGAAGAGGAGATGAAGACGAGAGAAAGAGAAAGAGGAGACACTTGAGATTTCAGAAGAGTCACCAGCTAAGCATGTGTCCGAATTCCAGGACCTAATCTTTCCCTCAAGCTCAGCCACATGTTCACTACTATAAAATATTTAAATATTATAATAACTGGTTATAAAAATGAAATTACAGTGTATAATATATGATTGGGAAAACATAAAGTTGTTCAAAAATGAACACATCTAATAAACTGCCAAGAAAAATCACTGCTTATATTTTGCTGTATTTAGTGTTAGGAGTTTCTAGTTTCATAAACCCACAGACATACATACACGTCTTTCAGGTTACGGATTTGAGATCTGTTATCTTTTGCTACATAGATGCCTCCAGCCATAAGTTGCTCTCTATGTGCTGCATTACATTTACCCTAAACGTCTTCTATGTTTTCTTTGCATTTTCATTCATCCCAAAGTATTTTCTATTTATTTCTTATTTCTTCTTCGAGCCATTGTTTCCTTAGGAGTGTGTATCCAAACTCATAGATGTCACAGAAACAGAGAGTAGAATGGTGGTCAGCAGGGGCTGAGGGGTTCAGCAAAAGAGGAGATGTTGGGCAATGGGTACAAGCCTGCAGTCATACGAAGAAGAAGCTCTGGGAGTCTACGGAACATCATGGTGAGTCTAGTTAATAACACTCAGTTGTGTAGTTGAAACTTGCTCAGAAAATAGACCTTAAGCATTCTCATCACACACACACACACACACAAATACACAGACATAGACATATTTAAATGGTTAATGTTGAAGTGATTAATGTATTAAGTGACCAATGGTGGTAATCACTGCACAAAGTACACATATATCAAATCATCCCATTATGCACCGTAAATATGTCCAATTTAATGTGTCTACTATACCTCAAAAATACCGGATGGAAAAGATGAAAGAAGAACCAGCCTACAAAACAGTAACAAAGTCTGAGAATCTTTGTATTCCTTCTCCTCCTTGCCTCTCTTAGGCTCTGATACTCTTCTCTGAGAGAGCTTCCCTTAACACTTCTTCTCTGCGGGCCTTGTATCCACCTCACAGTGGATAATCCCTTCTAGTCACCTATACTGACCACATCTGAAATAGGTAGAGTGGAAAGTGGGGAAAGAGGGCTGGAATGTCATTACAATTCTTGAAAAATCAGTCTTTTTCGTTTTGGCACATAGTTTATTTAGTTGTCATTTCCCTCAAAAACTCATTAGACACCCGACATCATTCATTCCTCCAATCATTTCTGTGTCCCAGGGACCTCACTCAGGTCCTTTCCTGGAAGTACTTTTCTGGCCTGATTAAATTGCTGCCTTGATCCCTGAACATAATTCAACTACCATGAGGCTCCCTGGCACAAAGGTGGAAAGACTACAACTTCTGTCTCTTTTCTCTCTTGTTACAGTCAACGGAAGTTGGACTTCAAGTTCAAAACCACTTCTAACCTCATCTCTTACTCTTTACGGCTTACAAGTGTTGACTTTCCTAATTCAACAAGGTTTTCAATATCTGGGCTGTATTTTTTTCTTTTCATTTTTTTTATATTGCTGACCTGCCAACCAGAAAGTTTTTCCTGAACATATATTTATTGAAATACCCTGATCAAGTCAACAAGTGACCAATATTTGGTCTGCCTCTCAGAATACCATGGACAAACATTACTGCAAATATTTTCCCATTGAATAAAATGTATCACCATATTTATGGCTTCCAATATCAGATTCCTTGCCAACCACCTCCAGACTCTAAGCCAATGCCATGATTTTAAGATATGTTATGGAAGCATCCCTCCTCAAACACTAATTTCTGTGTCAGGTCAAATAACACTAGCTACAGGAGAGACAACTCCAAAATATCAGTGTTGATATCTCACTCATCCAATTATCTCATAAGCATTGGGCAGTAACCTGGGCATCTTTTTTTTCCTGCAGTTCTGGCATCTTGGACTCCTTTACCTCTAGGACCACAAGAAGAGATATGCTTAAAGAACACATCCCTTTTCACGGCTTACTGGACCTGTAAGCTACTCACTTAGAAAACAAGCTGCAGAGCAGCAGTCATTTTGTAAATCTAGGTAAACAGTGGAAACCCCAGTGTACCTCAAAAGTGGGGTCAAATCAGTCAAGAAAGTAATTTCAGACGTGAAAAAATATAATAAGACACTGAGGTTGTTGAGGTTCGCACTAAGAAGAACGTGTTGTGCACATGGAGAGCAGGCAGCACTGTGCATGGTAAGGACCCTTGAAACTTCCCTTTATTTGTACTGCCCATGTTTTCAGAACTACTATAATTTTATGCAGAATATCCCAATAATTTCCCAAAGCCTTTAATGTTTCATATGATATTATAAATACCGTTATTTTGGAAAAGAATAGGAACACAGAATATGAAAGTGTAATATAGTTTAAGAATCACCTTATGCACTCTAGTAGGTATGTCTGAAACTCTTTCCTTCTAGAGCAAACATTGTGGTGGTGGTGATGGTGGTTACAGGCATGATGACAGAGACAATGATGATTGGCCACCTCACAAAGTGCCAGTTATGTGCCCGGCATTTTGGTAACTGAATTACACACATTCATGTAAATTTTATGCCTAAGCCAGTTGGCACTGTATATGTGATTTTCCCCACATTTTAATAAAGGGATTGAACTTCTGAGGAGTTAAATAATTGGTTGCTCAAATCAATCAAACAATAATTAAGAAAATAACCTGGATTTGAAATTATATACAAATATTCATGGATATAACTCAAACTTCATATAACACTGGCTGTGAGAGCCTGAAATTTGGATCGAAAAAGGATAGAAATCAACCAAAATTATGATATGATATGGCCTAAAGCAGGTTTGAAAAGAAAGAAAATACTTTTACCATCACAAAAATGAAGTGTGTTTTATTCAGGAAATGGAGGATAAGTAACAATTGCTCATCTGGTAGAAACCGCTGCCCAGGTGACAGACAGACACAGAAGACAGTGAGAGAATCCTCAGAGGGTACCCAGGAGGAGAGATACTGCTCTTCCTTCTGAGGCTCTGTGATGCTTTCTTGAATACCTCTCAGAGGGAAACAGCATAGCAGACTCAGAGAGGAAACTTCTGACCGTCAAGATTCACCATACTCACACTGCAGGCTGAAGGGTGGAAAGCTTCTTCTGTATCCATGATAGGCTTTGAAGAGAAGATGAAGTTGGAGCTGTGGAACTAGGTGAGCCGATTGTCCTTATCCTTTCCAGATGCAGATAAAAGCTGAAGCTGTTACTTGTTCTTGGGTGGGCACTCCTGCTGGCATTGCTGGGGAGGTGTCCCAGGAGGGCATTTCTCAGTGCACTTTATAGGTGGGCAAGGGTCTGAACCCTTGGTAGGTGAGCAAGGATCCGGGCACTTAGTTGGGCACACTGGAGTTTGCTTCTCCTGCTGCTTGCATTGCTGCTGTTGAGAAGACATTTCTCTGGAGTCTTAATATCTAAAAGAAAGTATATGACCGTGTTCACAAGAAGGAATTCCTTCAGAGAGAAGAGCCAAAGCTTTTATAGCTCAAATAGACAGTATCTCTCCAATCTCTAAGTATGGGTTTTAATCACTTTAATACTTTTTAATGGATTTCTGGTTTCTCTCTCGTTCTTTAGCAAATCTATTCATCAGCCCAGAGAAAACCTTCTCTTTTCTCATACAACATTTCCAAAGAAAATAGCTTTGTTTAAAAGAAACAAGCAATGTTTTCTCTTTTGGATTCTTTCTCCTTCTTTTTTTTTTTTAATGAAAACGTCATCTTCAGAAATGGCCATCACAAGTTCCAGAATCCTGGGCAAGCTCACAAGCAATTTCTATCACCATTTTTTCTTATGAGGTCCCGACAGGATTACTTATGTACAAAGCAAGAGGCAATCAGGATGAACGTAAGGGTATCACACCTTCTAAGATAAATGCCTCTGAAATCACAGTAGAGTTCCAAGAGAAAGGCATAGAAAAATGTAAATACTTTACTCTTTATCCCTTCATGTCAAAATTTCCTGTTAATTTCTTTTTCAATAGAGGAATTCAAACTAGGTTTCAAAAATCTACTAAATACAATAGAACATTGTGCCCAGATTCCAAGTTCCCATCCACTAAGTAGCATTATACCCATGATCATAACTTTGGACCCATCAAATTTGCTGGCTCCAGCATAAACTCAACATTCGGGGGCCCGAGAACAAAGTTGAACTGAAGAATCAGACTCACCAGGTTCTCCAAAGTCAATCGGAACTCGAGTAGCAGGAGGATAGCTGTCGTGCAGCAGAGGCCCTTTTTATTGGGGTTTGCTGCCCCACCCAGGGGGAAGCGGAGCTACCAAAACTGGCCTGGTTCAGTCATTTCCCAACCAAATGCAAATCCATCCATAACTGGCTTGGCAGGGTCTCTGAAAACAGGTAATGTCCTGCGCCAGGATCTCCTCACTAGATTATGTTCTCATGACTCACAGAGTCCCTGCCTTAGCTCTCCGTTTCAGTGGTTTATGGCAGTGGGAGGATTTCGAAGCTTCTCTAACTTGTAGACAAATGTTCCGTTTCATGATTGGGGAAGATGACCCTTTTCTATCTTTCACCTTCCTTGACTTCTAAATCTGCCTGCCTAGTGCACTTGAACTGGTGGCCATTCTATTGTACATGCTGGTTTGAGAAGGGCCTGGCTACCTGGTGACACCTTTCTCTTTATCTCAAGCCCTTCTTATACTGCATTTCCTCTTGATCTATGACTTGCTAAGTGAAGTCTCTTCTCCTCTTCTAAAATGGACTGAGGGAAGGTTGCGAATCATCTCTGATGATTTCCCACCGTGATACTTAGATACGTTTAGTAAAGTGGTGACCTCTAGGGATCACCTTTTATTGCTTTGCTCCTTCAAATTAAGAACAGCCAGCAGTCACATTCCTATGAACTTTGTAAATCTTTTTCACTTCCAGCCACAAGGAAGTCACTAGGAGCATAGCATCACCTACCATAATTCCAATCAGCTGGCAGATCAGAACCTAGACTTACAATACAAAACAAGTCTTTTACTCATACCTCCCAAACGTGATATACCACTTGCTCTTACCTAATTTCTCCCAAAGGACCCCTTTGGATTTCTTCAACTTTTGAAGAAAGCTCAGAGGGGTGTTTAAGTATTCTGGCTTCCTGTCCCTTTGAAATTTTTGGAAAACCCTATCTAATAGGCAATGCCATTCAAGTCACTAATTTTATATGTATTTACTAATTATGAATTATTTAAATACATGTTGTTTCACATCAAATCTAGGGGTAAATTCAAGAGAAAGTTGATATCCCTTTATTAAACATGCAGTCACTGAAGTTCATTGCCATTCATATAAAACTTCTTCATGATTAATAATAATTTTGTTAAAATTTTAACCTACGTTTTATGTTTTCCATTTCGCTCACCGTGGAACATATGTCAAAGAAGCGTATTTCCTGCTCTACTTTCTTCTTACAATTTGTCAGTGTGATGGAAGGAAAGTTTGGTGGTTAATTTATGGGTCACCTTCCCTGGCATATGGTCCCCGGTTATCTGATCAAACATTATTCTGGGTGTTTCTATAAGGATGCTTTTGCACGAGAGTATTATTTACATCAGTGTCCTGAGTAAAGGCGGTTGCCCTGTATAGGCTGGGAATACCTCTTCCAATCCACTGACCGCCTGAATAGAACAAGGCTGACCATCACCGAGGTAAAAGACGATTCCCCTGTTGCATGGGCTTCCAGCAGGCTTTCAGCTCTGCAGATTTTGAGATTGCCAAACTTTGTAATCTCTCTATCTCTCTCAATCAATCTCTCTCTCTCTCACTCTCTCTCTCTCTCTGTCTCACTGTCTCTCACTTTCTGTAACATATTTCTGTATGTATATATATATTTATATTTATATTTTGCAATATTTAATTTGAATATTTCATCGGCCTTATCATGTACATGATTACCTATGGTCAATTAAAATTATAAATGTTCAAAGTTATTATAAAGGGAAGTTAAAGTAGGAACTACTAATGTTACATGACATATCTGATGTGGAATTATGACAAATATAATGAGCTTGTAGCAAGTAACTGAAGTCAGGATCCAGTTCCCTAGCATGTTCTCCAAATATCTTATTTCTACCTTTTCAGAATTTAGCTGTCAACAGTTCTTCTACAGTTCTTCTCTTCTCTCCTGGACCTGAACACTACACATTTCTCTGCTGTTCCCTTGGGCACTGAAGCTTCTCATGACGGGCCATGGTTGTTGAAGTGCCCTGTCTGGTTTAGAAATAAATTTACAACTCTCATTTTATATTACTGTGGAATGTGGGAACACAAGTTTCATGGAATCAGGATGTCCCTCTCACCTGACACGAACACTTCCCTAGACCGCTGTGGTGTGCTTAAAATTCCTTTATCAGGAAATAAATCCCTTGTATTCCATAAGTAAATATCAGGTTTCAATTGTGTGAAACTAAAAATAGATATAAGATACCATTTAAGACTCACAGCGTCACATATAAGTGACTGAGAGTGGGGTTGGGAGTGGAGAGAAGGTCAGAGCGCTAAGGTCTGTAATCTAGATGAAATATGGACTTAGGGCTCATCTGATATACTTGCTTTCTTCTGCTCTTTCCAAACATGCTTTATGGCTTTGAAGACAGTAATCGAAAAAGTTTTTCACTGTTTATTCTCTGTCTTCTTTTTCAACCCTCCAGAACCCTCAACCAGCCATATTACCTTCACTGCCCCATATATACAACATAACTCTCCAAGTTGGTACTTTGACATGCTGCCCATGCATTTAGTAAGAATCCTTTCATAGCTTTCATAATTCTACCTGCAGTCAGAAGGAAGAACTGGCCTAGTAACGTGTCTTGGGCAATTAATCAGCAAGCTTCTGAGGAATGTCATTTAATAATGGGAAAGGAAGAAGAAGAGGAGATGAAGACGAGAGAAAGAGAAAGAGGAGACACTTGAGATTTCAGAAGAGTCACCAGCTAAGCATGTGTCCGAATTCCAGGACCTAATCTTTCCCTCAAGCTCAGCCACATGTTCACTACTATAAAATATTTAAATATTATAATAACTGGTTATAAAAATGAAATTACAGTGTATAATATATGATTGGGAAAACATAAAGTTGTTCAAAAATGAACACATCTAATAAACTGCCAAGAAAAATCACTGCTTATATTTTGCTGTATTTAGTGTTAGGAGTTTCTAGTTTCATAAACCCACAGACATACATACACGTCTTTCAGGTTACGGATTTGAGATCTGTTATCTTTTGCTACATAGATGCCTCCAGCCATAAGTTGCTCTCTATGTGCTGCATTACATTTACCCTAAACGTCTTCTATGTTTTCTTTGCATTTTCATTCATCCCAAAGTATTTTCTATTTATTTCTTATTTCTTCTTCGAGCCATTGTTTCCTTAGGAGTGTGTATCCAAACTCATAGATGTCACAGAAACAGAGAGTAGAATGGTGGTCAGCAGGGGCTGAGGGGTTCAGCAAAAGAGGAGATGTTGGGCAATGGGTACAAGCCTGCAGTCATACGAAGAAGAAGCTCTGGGAGTCTACGGAACATCATGGTGAGTCTAGTTAATAACACTCAGTTGTGTAGTTGAAACTTGCTCAGAAAATAGACCTTAAGCATTCTCATCACACACACACACACACACAAATACACAGACATAGACATATTTAAATGGTTAATGTTGAAGTGATTAATGTATTAAGTGACCAATGGTGGTAATCACTGCACAAAGTACACATATATCAAATCATCCCATTATGCACCGTAAATATGTCCAATTTAATGTGTCTACTATACCTCAAAAATACCGGATGGAAAAGATGAAAGAAGAACCAGCCTACAAAACAGTAACAAAGTCTGAGAATCTTTGTATTCCTTCTCCTCCTTGCCTCTCTTAGGCTCTGATACTCTTCTCTGAGAGAGCTTCCCTTAACACTTCTTCTCTGCGGGCCTTGTATCCACCTCACAGTGGATAATCCCTTCTAGTCACCTATACTGACCACATCTGAAATAGGTAGAGTGGAAAGTGGGGAAAGAGGGCTGGAATGTCATTACAATTCTTGAAAAATCAGTCTTTTTCGTTTTGGCACATAGTTTATTTAGTTGTCATTTCCCTCAAAAACTCATTAGACACCCGACATCATTCATTCCTCCAATCATTTCTGTGTCCCAGGGACCTCACTCAGGTCCTTTCCTGGAAGTACTTTTCTGGCCTGATTAAATTGCTGCCTTGATCCCTGAACATAATTCAACTACCATGAGGCTCCCTGGCACAAAGGTGGAAAGACTACAACTTCTGTCTCTTTTCTCTCTTGTTACAGTCAACGGAAGTTGGACTTCAAGTTCAAAACCACTTCTAACCTCATCTCTTACTCTTTACGGCTTACAAGTGTTGACTTTCCTAATTCAACAAGGTTTTCAATATCTGGGCTGTATTTTTTTCTTTTCATTTTTTTTATATTGCTGACCTGCCAACCAGAAAGTTTTTCCTGAACATATATTTATTGAAATACCCTGATCAAGTCAACAAGTGACCAATATTTGGTCTGCCTCTCAGAATACCATGGACAAACATTACTGCAAATATTTTCCCATTGAATAAAATGTATCACCATATTTATGGCTTCCAATATCAGATTCCTTGCCAACCACCTCCAGACTCTAAGCCAATGCCATGATTTTAAGATATGTTATGGAAGCATCCCTCCTCAAACACTAATTTCTGTGTCAGGTCAAATAACACTAGCTACAGGAGAGACAACTCCAAAATATCAGTGTTGATATCTCACTCATCCAATTGTCTGATAAGCATTGGGCAGTAACCTGGGCATCTTTTTTTTCCTGCAGTTCTGGCATCTTGGACTCCTTTACCTCTAGGACCACAAGAAGAGATATGCTTAAAGAACACATCCCTTTTCACGGCTTACTGGACCTGTAAGCTACTCACTTAGAAAACAAGCTGCAGAGCAACAGTCATTTTGTAAATCTAGGTAAACAGTGGAAACCCCAGTGTACCTCAAAAGTGGGGTCAAATCAGTCAAGAAAGTAATTTCAGACGTGAAAAAATATAATAAGACACTGAGGTTGTTGAGGTTCGCACTAAGAAGAACGTGTTGTGCACATGGAGAGCAGGCAGCACTGTGCATGGTAAGGACCCTTGAAACTTCCCTTTATTTGTACTGCCCATGTTTTCAGAACTACTATAATTTTATGCAGAATATCCCAATAATTTCCCAAAGCCTTTAATGTTTCATATGATATTATAAATACCGTTATTTTGGAAAAGAATAGGAACACAGAATATGAAAGTGTAATATAGTTTAAGAATCACCTTATGCGCTCTAGTAGGTATGTCTGAACCTCTTTCCTTCTAGAGCAAACATTGTGGTGGTGGTGATGGTGGTTACAGGCATGATGACAGAGACAATGATGATTGGCCACCTCACAAAGTGCCAGTTATGTGCCCGGCATTTTGGTAACTGAATTACACACATTCATGTAAATTTTATGCCTAAGCCAGTTGGCACTGTATATGTGATTTTCCCCACATTTTAATAAAGGGATTGAACTTCTGAGGAGTTAAATAATTGGTTGCTCAAATCAATCAAACAATAATTAAGAAAATAACCTGGATTTGAAATTATATACAAATATTCATGGATATAACTCAAACTTCATATAACACTGGCTGTGAGAGCCTGAAATTTGGATCGAAAAAGGATAGAAATCAACCAAAATTATGATATGATATGGCCTAAAGCAGGTTTGAAAAGAAAGAAAATACTTTTACCATCACAAAAATGAAGTGTGTTTTATTCAGGAAATGGAGGATAAGTAACAATTGCTCATCTGGTAGAAACCGCTGCCCAGGTGACAGACAGACACAGAAGACAGTGAGAGAATCCTCAGAGGGTACCCAGGAGGAGAGATACTGCTCTTCCTTCTGAGGCTCTGTGATGCTTTCTTGAATACCTCTCAGAGGGAAACAGCATAGCAGACTCAGAGAGGAAACTTCTGACCGTCAAGATTCACCATACTCACACTGCAGGCTGAAGGGTGGAAAGCTTCTTCTGTATCCATGATAGGCTTTGAAGAGAAGATGAAGTTGGAGCTGTGGAACTAGGTGAGCCGATTGTCCTTATCCTTTCCAGATGCAGATAAAAGCTGAAGCTGTTACTTGTTCTTGGGTGGGCACTCCTGCTGGCATTGCTGGGGAGGTGTCCCAGGAGGGCATTTCTCAGTGCACTTTATAGGTGGGCAAGGGTCTGAACCCTTGGTAGGTGAGCAAGGATCCGGGCACTTAGTTGGGCACACTGGAGTTTGCTTCTCCTGCTGCTTGCATTGCTGCTGTTGAGAAGACATTTCTCTGGAGTCTTAATATCTGAAAGAAAGTATATGACCGTGTTCACAAGAAGGAATTCCTTCAGAGAGAAGAGCCAAAGCTTTTATAGCTCAAATAGACAGTATCTCTCCAATCTCTAAGTATGGGTTTTAATCTCTTTAATACTTTTTAATGGATTTCTGATTTCTCTCTCGTTCTTTAGCAAATCTATTCATCAGCCCAGAGAAAACCTTCTCTTTTCTCATACAACATTTCCAAAGAAAATAGCTTTGTTTAAAAGAAACAAGCAATGTTTTCTCTTTTGGTTTCTTTCTCCTTCTTTTTTTTTTTTTTAATGAAAACGTCGTCTTCAGAAATGGCCATCACAAGTTCCAGAATCCTGGGCAAGCTCACAAGCAATTTCTATCACCATTTTTTCTTATGAGGTCCCGACAGGATTACTTATGTACAAAGCAAGAGGCAATCAGGATGAACGTAAGGGTATCACACCTTCTAAGATAAATGCCTCTGAAATCACAGTAGAGTTCCAAGAGAAAGGCATAGAAAAATGTAAATACTTTACTCTTTATCCCTTCATGTCAAAATTTCCTGTTAATTTCTTTTTCAATAGAGGAATTCAAACTAGGTTTCAAAAATCTACTAAATACAATAGAACATTGTGCCCAGATTCCAAGTTCCCATCCACTAAGTAGCATTATACCCATGATCATAACTTTGGACCCATCAAATTTGCTGGCTCCAGCATAAACTCAACATTCGGGGGCCCGAGAACAAAGTTGAACTGAAGAATCAGACTCACCAGGTTCTCCAAAGTCAATCGGAACTCGAGTAGCAGGAGGATAGCTGTCGTGCAGCAGAGGCCCTTTTTATTGGGGTTTGCTGCCCCACCCAGGGGGAAGCGGAGCTACCAAAACTGGCCTGGTTCAGTCATTTCCCAACCAAATGCAAATCCATCCATAACTGGCTTGGCAGGGTCTCTGAAAACAGGTAATGTCCTGCACCAGGATCTCCTCACTAGATTATGTTCTCATGACTCACAGAGTCCCTGCCTTAGCTCTCCGTTTCAGTGGTTTATGGCAGTGGGAGGATTTCGAAGCTTCTCTAACTTGTAGACAAATGTTCCGTTTCATGATTGGGGAAGATGACCCTTTTCTATCTTTCACCTTCCTTGACTTCTAAATCTGCCTGCCTAGTGCACTTGAACTGGTGGCCATTCTATTGTACATGCTGGTTTGAGAAGGGCCTGGCTACCTGGTGACACCTTTCTCTTTATCTCAAGCCCTTCTTATACTGCATTTCCTCTTGATCTATGACTTGCTAAGTGAAGTCTCTTCTCCTCTTCTAAAATGGACTGAGGGAAGGTTGCGAATCATCTCTGATGATTTCCCACCGTGATACTTAGATACGTTTAGTAAAGTGGTGACCTCTAGGGATCACCTTTTATTGCTTTGCTCCTTCAAATTAAGAACAGCCAGCAGTCACATTCCTATGAACTTTGTAAATCTTTTTCACTTCCAGCCACAAGGAAGTCACTAGGAGCATAGCATCACCTACCATAATTCCAATCAGCTGGCAGATCAGAACCTAGACTTACAATACAAAACAAGTCTTTTACTCATACCTCCCAAACGTGATATACCACTTGCTCTTACCTAATTTCTCCCAAAGGACCCCTTTGGATTTCTTCAACTTTTGAAGAAAGCTCAGAGGGGTGTTTAAGTATTCTGGCTTCCTGTCCCTTTGAAATTTTTGGAAAACCCTATCTAATAGGCAATGCCATTCAAGTCACTAATTTTATATGTATTTACTAATTATGAATTATTTAAATACATGTTGTTTCACATCAAATCTAGGGGTAAATTCAAGAGAAAGTTGATATCCCTTTATTAAACATGCAGTCACTGAAGTTCATTGCCATTCATATAAAACTTCTTCATGATTAATAATAATTTTGTTAAAATTTTAACCTACGTTTTATGTTTTCCATTTCGCTCACCGTGGAACATATGTCAAAGAAGCGTATTTCCTGCTCTACTTTCTTCTTACAATTTGTCAGTGTGATGGAAGGAAAGTTTGGTGGTTAATTTATGGGTCACCTTCCCTGGCATATGGTCCCCGGTTATCTGATCAAACATTATTCTGGGTGTTTCTATAAGGATGCTTTTGCACGAGAGTATTATTTACATCAGTGTCCTGAGTAAAGGCGGTTGCCCTGTATAGGGTGGGAATTCCTCTTCCAATCCACTGACCGCCTGAATAGAACAAGGCTGACCATCACCGAGGTAAAAGACGATTCCCCTGTTGCATGGGCTTCCAGCAGGCTTTCAGCTCTGCAGATTTTGAGATTGCCAAACTTTGTAATCTCTCTATCTCTCTCAATCAATCTCTCTCTCTCTCACTCTCTCTCTCTGTCTCACTGTCTCTCACTTTCTGTAACATATTTCTGTATGTATATATATATTTATATTTATATTTTGCAATGTTTAATTTGAATATTTCATCTGCCTTATCATGTACATGATTACCTATGGTCAATTAAAATTATAAATGTTCAAAGTTATTATAAAGGGAAGTTAAAGTAGAAACTACTAATGTTACATGACACATCTGATGTGGAATTATGACAAACATAATGAGCTTGTAGCAAGTAACTGAAGTCAGGATCCAGTTCCCTAGCATGTTCTACAAATATCTTATTTCTACCTTTTCAAAATTTAGCTGTCAACAGTTCTTCTACAGTTCCTCTCTTCTCTCCTGGACCTGAACACTACACATTTCTCTGCTGTTCCCTTGGACACTGAAGCTTCTCGTGACGGGCCATGGTTGTTGAAGTGCCCTGTCTGGTTTAGAAATAAATTTGCAACTCTCATTTTATATTACTGTGGAATGTGGGAACACAAGTTTCATGGAATCAGGATGTCCCTCTCACCTGACACGAACACTTCCCTAGACCGCTGTGGTGTGCTTAAAATTCCTTTATCAGGAAATAAATCCCTTGTATTCCATAAGTAAATATCAGGTTTCAATTGTGTGAAATTAAAAATAGATATAAGATACCATTTAAGACTCACAGCGTCACATATAAGTGATTGAGAGTGGGGTTGGGAGTGGAGAGAAGGTCAGAGCACTAAGGTCTGTAATCTAGATGAAATATGGACTTAGGGCTCATCTGATATACTTGCTTTCTTCTGCTCTTTCCAAACATGCTTTATGGCTTTGAAGACAGTAATCGAAAAAGTTTTTCACTGTTTATTCTCTGTCTTCTTTTTCAACCCTCCAGAACCCTCAACCAGCCATATTACCTTCACTGCCCCATATATACAACATAACTCTCCAAGTTGGTACTTTGACATGCTGCCCATGCATTTAGTAAGAATCCTTTCATAGCTTTCATAATTCTACCTGCAGTCAGAAGGAAGAACTGGCCTAGTAACGTGTCTTGGGCAATTAATCAGCAAGCTTCTGAGGAATGTCATTTAATAATGGGAAAGGAAGAAGAAGAGGAGATGAAGACGAGAGAAAGAGAAAGAGGAGACACTTGAGATTTCAGAAGAGTCACCAGCTAAGCATGTGTCCGAATTCCAGGACCTAATCTTTCCCTCAAGCTCAGCCACATGTTCACTACTATAAAATATTTAAATATTATAATAACTGGTTATAAAAATGAAATTACAGTGTATAATATATGATTGGGAAAACATAAAGTTGTTCAAAAATGAACACATCTAATAAACTGCCAAGAAAAATCACTGCTTATATTTTGCTGTATTTAGTGTTAGGAGTTTCTAGTTTCATAAACCCACAGACATACATACACGTCTTTCAGGTTACGGATTTGAGATCTGTTATCTTTTGCTACATAGATGCCTCCAGCCATAAGTTGCTCTCTATGTGCTGCATTACATTTACCCTAAACGTCTTCTATGTTTTCTTTGCATTTTCATTCATCCCAAAGTATTTTCTATTTATTTCTTATTTCTTCTTCGAGCCATTGTTTCCTTAGGAGTGTGTATCCAAACTCATAGATGTCACAGAAACAGAGAGTAGAATGGTGGTCAGCAGGGGCTGAGGGGTTCAGCAAAAGAGGAGATGTTGGGCAATGGGTACAAGCCTGCAGTCATACGAAGAAGAAGCTCTGGGAGTCTACGGAACATCATGGTGAGTCTAGTTAATAACACTCAGTTGTGTAGTTGAAACTTGCTCAGAAAATAGACCTTAAGCATTCTCATCACACACACACACACACACACACACACAAATACACAGACATAGACATATTTAAATGGTTAATGTTGAAGTGATTAATGTATTAAGTGACCAATGGTGGTAATCACTGCACAAAGTACACATATATCAAATCATCCCATTATGCACCGTAAATATGTCCAATTTAATGTGTCTATTATACCTCAAAAATACCGGATGGAAAAGATGAAAGAAGAACCAGCCTACAAAACAGTAACAAAGTCTGAGAATCTTTGTATTCCTTCTCCTCCTTGCCTCTCTTAGGCTCTGATACTCTTCTCTGAGAGAGCTTCCCTTAACACTTCTTCTCTGCGGGCCTTGTATCCACCTCACAGTGGATAATCCCTTCTAGTCACCTATACTGACCACATCTGAAATAGGTAGAGTGGAAAGTGGGGAAAGAGGGCTGGAATGTCATTACAATTCTTGAAAAATCAGTCTTTTTCGTTTTGGCACATAGTTTATTTAGTTGTCATTTCCCTCAAAAACTCATTAGACACCCGACATCATTCATTCCTCCAATCATTTCTGTGTCCCAGGGACCTCACTCAGGTCCTTTCCTGGAAGTACTTTTCTGGCCTGATTAAATTGCTTCCTTGATCCCTGAACATAATTCAACTACCATGAGGCTCCCTGGCACAAAGGTGGAAAGACTACAACTTCTGTCTCTTTTCTCTCTTGTTACAGTCAACGGAAGTTGGACTTCAAGTTCAAAACCACTTCTAACCTCATCTCTTACTCTTTACGGCTTACAAGTGTTGACTTTCCTAATTCAACAAGGTTTTCAATATCTGGGCTGTATTTTTTTCTTTTCATTTTTTTATATTGCTGATCTGCCAACCAGAAAGTTTTTCCTGAACATATATTTATTGAAATACCCTGATCAAGTCAACAAGTGACCAATATTTGGTCTGCCTCTCAGAATACCATGGACAAACATTACTGCAAATATTTTCCCATTGAATAAAATGTATCACCATATTTATGGCTTCCAATATCAGATTCCTTGCCAACCACCTCCAGACTCTAAGCCAATGCCATGATTTTAAGATATGTTATGGAAGCATCCCTCCTCAAACACTAATTTCTGTGTCAGGTCAAATAACACTAGCTACAGGAGAGACAACTCCAAAATATCAGTGTTGATATCTCACTCATCCAATTGTCTGATAAGCATTGGGCAGTAACCTGGGCATCTTTTTTTTCCTGCAGTTCTGGCATCTTGGACTCCTTTACCTCTAGGACCACAAGAAGAGATATGCTTAAAGAACACATCCCTTTTCACGGCTTACTGGACCTGTAAGCTACTCACTTAGAAAACAAGCTGCAGAGCAACAGTCATTTTGTAAATCTAGGTAAACAGTGGAAACCCCAGTGTACCTCAAAAGTGGGGTCAAATCAGTCAAGAAAGTAATTTCAGACGTGAAAAAATATAATAAGACACTGAGGTTGTTGAGGTTCGCACTAAGAAGAACGTGTTGTGCACATGGAGAGCAGGCAGCACTGTGCATGGTAAGGACCCTTGAAACTTCCCTTTATTTGTACTGCCCATGTTTTCAGAACTACTATAATTTTATGCAGAATATCCCAATAATTTCCCAAAGCCTTTAATGTTTCATATGATATTATAAATACCGTTATTTTGGAAAAGAATAGGAACACAGAATATGAAAGTGTAATATAGTTTAAGAATCACCTTATGCGCTCTAGTAGGTATGTCTGAACCTCTTTCCTTCTAGAGCAAACATTGTGGTGGTGGTGATGGTGGTTACAGGCATGATGACAGAGACAATGATGATTGGCCACCTCACAAAGTGCCAGTTATGTGCCCGGCATTTTGGTAACTGAATTACACACATTCATGTAAATTTTATGCCTAAGCCAGTTGGCACTGTATATGTGATTTTCCCCACATTTTAATAAAGGGATTGAACTTCTGAGGAGTTAAATAATTGGTTGCTCAAATCAATCAAACAATAATTAAGAAAATAACCTGGATTTGAAATTATATACAAATATTCATGGATATAACTCAAACTTCATATAACACTGGCTGTGAGAGCCTGAAATTTGGATCGAAAAAGGATAGAAATCAACCAAAATTATGATATGATATGGCCTAAAGCAGGTTTGAAAAGAAAGAAAATACTTTTACCATCACAAAAATGAAGTGTGTTTTATTCAGGAAATGGAGGATAAGTAACAATTGCTCATCTGGTAGAAACCGCTGCCCAGGTGACAGACAGACACAGAAGACAGTGAGAGAATCCTCAGAGGGTACCCAGGAGGAGAGATACTGCTCTTCCTTCTGAGGCTCTGTGATGCTTTCTTGAATACCTCTCAGAGGGAAACAGCATAGCAGACTCAGAGAGGAAACTTCTGACCGTCAAGATTCACCATACTCACACTGCAGGCTGAAGGGTGGAAAGCTTCTTCTGTATCCATGATAGGCTTTGAAGAGAAGATGAAGTTGGAGCTGTGGAACTAGGTGAGCCGATTGTCCTTATCCTTTCCAGATGCAGATAAAAGCTGAAGCTGTTACTTGTTCTTGGGTGGGCACTCCTGCTGGCATTGCTGGGGAGGTGTCCCAGGAGGGCATTTCTCAGTGCACTTTATAGGTGGGCAAGGGTCTGAACCCTTGGTAGGTGAGCAAGGATCCGGGCACTTAGTTGGGCACACTGGAGTTTGCTTCTCCTGCTGCTTGCATTGCTGCTGTTGAGAAGACATTTCTCTGGAGTCTTAATATCTGAAAGAAAGTATATGACCGTGTTCACAAGAAGGAATTCCTTCAGAGAGAAGAGCCAAAGCTTTTATAGCTCAAATAGACAGTATCTCTCCAATCTCTAAGTATGGGTTTTAATCTCTTTAATACTTTTTAATGGATTTCTGATTTCTCTCTCGTTCTTTAGCAAATCTATTCATCAGCCCAGAGAAAACCTTCTCTTTTCTCATACAACATTTCCAAAGAAAATAGCTTTGTTTAAAAGAAACAAGCAATGTTTTCTCTTTTGGATTCTTTCTCCTTCTTTTTTTTTTTTTTTAATGAAATCGTCATCTTCAGAAATGGCCATCACAAGTTCCAGAATCCTGGGCAAGCTCACAAGCAATTTCTATCACCATTTTTTCTTATGAGGTCCCGACAGGATTACTTATGTACAAAGCAAGAGGCAATCAGGATGAACGTAAGGGTATCACACCTTCTAAGATAAATGCCTCTGAAATCACAGTAGAGTTCCAAGAGAAAGGCATAGAAAATGTAAATACTTTACTCTTTATCCCTTCATGTCAAAATTTCCTGTTAATTTCTTTTTCAATAGAGGAATTCAAACTAGGTTTCAAAAATCTACTAAATACAATAGAACATTGTGCCCAGATTCCAAGTTCCCATCCACTAAGTAGCATTATACCCATGATCATAACTTTGGACCCATCAAATTTGCTGGCTCCAGCATAAACTCAACATTCGGGGGCCCGAGAACAAAGTTGAACTGAAGAATCAGACTCACCAGGTTCTCCAAAGTCAATCGGAACTTGAGTAGCAGGAGGATAGCTGTCGTGCAGCAGAGGCCCTTTTTATTGGGGTTTGCTGCCCCACCCAGGGGGAAGCGGAGCTACCAAAACTGGCCTGGTTCAGTCATTTCCCAACCAAATGCAAATCCATCCATAACTGGCTTGGCAGGGTCTCTGAAAACAGGTAATGTCCTGCACCAGGATCTCCTCACTAGATTATGTTCTCATGACTCACAGAGTCCCTGCCTTAGCTCTCCGTTTCAGTGGTTTATGGCAGTGGGAGGATTTCGAAGCTTCTCTAACTTGTAGACAAATGTTCCATTTCATGATTGGGGAAGATGACCCTTTGCTATCTTTCACCTTCCTTGACTTCTAAATCTGCCTGCCTAGTGCACTTGAACTGGTGGCCATTCTATTGTACATGCTGGTTTGAGAAGGGCCTGGCTACCTGGTGACACCTTTCTCTTTATCTCAAGCCCTTCTTATACTGCATTTCCTCTTGATCTATGACTTGCTAAGTGAAGTCTCTTCTCCTCTTCTAAAATGGACTGAGGGAAGGTTGCGAATCATCTCTGATGATTTCCCACCGTGATACTTAGATACGTTTAGTAAAGTGGTGACCTCTAGGGATCACCTTTTATTGCTTTGCTCCTTCAAATTAAGAACAGCCAGCAGTCACATTCCTATGAACTTTGTAAATCTTTTTCACTTCCAGCCACAAGGAAGTCACTAGGAGCATAGCATCACCTACCATAATTCCAATCAGCTGGCAGATCAGAACCTAGACTTACAATACAAAACAAGTCTTTTACTCATACCTCCCAAACGTGATATACCACTTGCTCTTACCTAATTTCTCCCAAAGGACCCCTTTGGATTTCTTCAACTTTTGAAGAAAGCTCAGAGGGGTGTTTAAGTATTCTGGCTTCCTGTCCCTTTGAAATTTTTGGAAAACCCTATCTAATAGGCAATGCCATTCAAGTCACTAATTTTATATGTATTTACTAATTATGAATTATTTAAATACATGTTGTTTCACATCAAATCTAGGGGTAAATTCAAGAGAAAGTTGATATCCCTTTATTAAACATGCAGTCACTGAAGTTCATTGCCATTCATATAAAACTTCTTCATGATTAATAATAATTTTGTTAAAATTTTAACCTACGTTTTATGTTTTCCATTTCGCTCACCGTGGAACATATGTCAAAGAAGCGTATTTCCTGCTCTACTTTCTTCTTACAATTTGTCAGTGTGATGGAAGGAAAGTTTGGTGGTTAATTTATGGGTCACCTTCCCTGGCATATGGTCCCCGGTTATCTGATCAAACATTATTCTGGGTGTTTCTATAAGGATGCTTTTGCACGAGAGTATTATTTACATCAGTGTCCTGAGTAAAGGCGGTTGCCCTGTATAGGCTGGGAATACCTCTTCCAATCCACTGACCGCCTGAATAGAACAAGGCTGACCATCACCGAGGTAAAAGACGATTCCCCTGTTGCATGGGCTTCCAGCAGGCTTTCAGCTCTGCAGGTTTTGAGATTGCCAAACTTTGTAATCTCTCTATCTCTCTCAATCAATCTCTCTCTCTCTCACTCTCTCTCTCTCTCTGTCTCACTGTCTCTCACTTTCTGTAACATATTTCTGTATGTATATATATATATTTATATTTATATTTTGCAATATTTAATTTGAATATTTCATCGGCCTTATCATGTACATGATTACCTATGGTCAATTAAAATTATAAATGTTCAAAGTTATTATAAAGGGAAGTTAAAGTAGAAACTACTAATGTTACATGACATATCTGATGTGGAATTATGACAAATATAATGAGCTTGTAGCAAGTAACTGAAGTCAGGATCCAGTTCCCTAGCATGTTCTCCAAATATCTTATTTCTACCTTTTCAGAATTTAGCTGTCAACAGTTCTTCTACAGTTCCTCTCTTCTCTCCTGGACCTGAACACTACACATTTCTCTGCTGTTCCCTTGGGCACTGAAGCTTCTCGTGACGGGCCATGGTTGTTGAAGTGCCCTGTCTGGTTTAGAAATAAATTTACAACTCTCATTTTATATTACTGTGGAATGTGGGAACACAAGTTTCATGGAATCAGGATGTCCCTCTCACCTGACACGAACACTTCCCTAGACCGCTGTGGTGTGCTTAAAATTCCTTTATCAGGAAATAAATCCCTTGTATTCCATAAGTAAATATCAGGTTTCAATTGTGTGAAACTAAAAATAGATATAAGATACCATTTAAGACTCACAGCGTCACATATAAGTGACTGAGAGTGGGGTTGGGAGTGGAGAGAAGGTCAGAGCGCTAAGGTCTGTAATCTAGATGAAATATGGACTTAGGGCTCATCTGATATACTTGCTTTCTTCTGCTCTTTCCAAACATGCTTTATGGCTTTGAAGACAGTAATCAAAAAAGTTTTTCACTGTTTATTCTCTGTCTTCTTTTTCAACCCTCCAGAACCCTCCACCAGCCATATTACCTTCACTGCCCCATATATACAACATAACTCTCCAAGTTGGTACTTTGACATGCTGCCCATGCATTTAGTAAGAATCCTTTCATAGCTTTCATAATTCTACCTGCAGTCAGAAGGAAGAACTGGCCTAGTAACGTGTCTTGGGCAATTAATCAGCAAGCTTCTGAGGAATGTCATTTAATAATGGGAAAGGAAGAAGAAGAGGAGATGAAGACGAGAGAAAGAGAAAGAGGAGACACTTGAGATTTCAGAAGAGTCACCAGCTAAGCATGTGTCCGAATTCCAGGACCTAATCTTTCCCTCAAGCTCAGCCACATGTTCACTACTATAAAATATTTAAATATTATAATAACTGGTTATAAAAATGAAATTACAGTGTATAATATATGATTGGGAAAACATAAAGTTGTTCAAAAATGAACACATCTAATAAACTGCCAAGAAAAATCACTGCTTATATTTTGCTGTATTTAGTGTTAGGAGTTTCTAGTTTCATAAACCCACAGACATACATACACGTCTTTCAGGTTACGGATTTGAGATCTGTTATCTTTTGCTACATAGATGCCTCCAGCCATAAGTTGCTCTCTATGTGCTGCATTACATTTACCCTAAACGTCTTCTATGTTTTCTTTGCATTTTCATTCATCCCAAAGTATTTTCTATTTATTTCTTATTTCTTCTTCGAGCCATTGTTTCCTTAGGAGTGTGTATCCAAACTCATAGATGTCACAGAAACAGAGAGTAGAATGGTGGTCAGCAGGGGCTGAGGGGTTCAGCAAAAGAGGAGATGTTGGGCAATGGGTACAAGCCTGCAGTCATACGAAGAAGAAGCTCTGGGAGTCTACGGAACATCATGGTGAGTCTAGTTAATAACACTCAGTTGTGTAGTTGAAACTTGCTCAGAAAATAGACCTTAAGCATTCTCATCACACACACACACACACACACACACACACACAAATACACAGACATAGACATATTTAAATGGTTAATGTTGAAGTGATTAATGTATTAAGTGACCAATGGTGGTAATCACTGCACAAAGTACACATATATCAAATCATCCCATTATGCACCGTAAATATGTCCAATTTAATGTGTCTACTATACCTCAAAAATACCGGATGGAAAAGATGAAAGAAGAACCAGCCTACAAAACAGTAACAAAGTCTGAGAATCTTTGTATTCCTTCTCCTCCTTGCCTCTCTTAGGCTCTGATACTCTTCTCTGAGAGAGCTTCCCTTAACACTTCTTCTCTGCGGGCCTTGTATCCACCTCACAGTGGATAATCCCTTCTAGTCACCTATACTGACCACATCTGAAATAGGTAGAGTGGAAAGTGGGGAAAGAGGGCTGGAATGTCATTACAATTCTTGAAAAATCAGTCTTTTTCGTTTTGGCACATAGTTTATTTAGTTGTCATTTCCCTCAAAAACTCATTAGACACCCGACATCATTCATTCCTCCAATCATTTCTGTGTCCCAGGGACCTCACTCAGGTCCTTTCCTGGAAGTACTTTTCTGGCCTGATTAAATTGCTGCCTTGATCCCTGAACATAATTCAACTACCATGAGGCTCCCTGGCACAAAGGTGGAAAGACTACAACTTCTGTCTCTTTTCTCTCTTGTTACAGTCAACGGAAGTTGGACTTCAAGTTCAAAACCACTTCTAACCTCATCTCTTACACTTTACGGCTTACAAGTGTTGACTTTCCTAATTCAACAAGGTTTTCAATATCTGGGCTGTATTTTTTTCTTTTCATTTTTTTTATATTGCTGACCTGCCAACCAGAAAGTTTTTCCTGAACATATATTTATTGAAATACCCTGATCAAGTCAACAAGTGACCAATATTTGGTCTGCCTCTCAGAATACCATGGACAAACATTACTGCAAATATTTTCCCATTGAATAAAATGTATCACCATATTTATGGCTTCCAATATCAGATTCCTTGCCAACCACCTCCAGACTCTAAGCCAATGCCATAATTTTAAGATATGTTATGGAAGCATCCCTCCTCAAACACTAATTTCTGTGTCAGGTCAAATAACACTAGCTACAGGAGAGACAACTCCAAAATATCAGTGTTGATATCTCACTCATCCAATTGTCTGATAAGCATTGGGCAGTAACCTGGGCATCTTTTTTTTCCTGCAGTTCTGGCATCTTGGACTCCTTTACTTCTAGGACCACAAGAAGAGATATGCTTAAAGAACACATCCCTTTTCACGGCTTACTGGACCTGTAAGCTACTCACTTAGAAAACAAGCTGCAGAGCAACAGTCATTTTGTAAATCTAGGTAAACAGTGGAAACCCCAGTGTACCTCAAAAGTGGGGTCAAATCAGTCAAGAAAGTAATTTCAGACGTGAAAAAATATAATAAGACACTGAGGTTGTTGAGGTTCGCACTAAGAAGAACGTGTTGTGCACATGGAGAGCAGGCAGCACTGTGCATGGTAAGGACCCTTGAAACTTCCCTTTATTTGTACTGCCCATGTTTTCAGAACTACTATAATTTTATGCAGAATATCCCAATAATTTCCCAAAGCCTTTAATGTTTCATATGATATTATAAATACCGTTATTTTGGAAAAGAATAGGAACACAGAATATGAAAGTGTAATATAGTTTAAGAATCACCTTATGCGCTCTAGTAGGTATGTCTGAACCTCTTTCCTTCTAGAGCAAACATTGTGGTGGTGGTGATGGTGGTTACAGGCATGATGACAGAGACAATGATGATTGGCCACCTCACAAAGTGCCAGTTATGTGCCCGGCATTTTGGTAACTGAATTACACACATTCATGTAAATTTTATGCCTAAGCCAGTTGGCACTGTATATGTGATTTTCCCCACATTTTAATAAAGGGATTGAACTTCTGAGGAGTTAAATAATTGGTTGCTCAAATCAATCAAACAATAATTAAGAAAATAACCTGGATTTGAAATTATATACAAATATTCATGGATATAACTCAAACTTCATATAACACTGGCTGTGAGAGCCTGAAATTTGGATCGAAAAAGGATAGAAATCAACCAAAATTATGATATGATATGGCCTAAAGCAGGTTTTAAAAGAAAGAAAATACTTTTACCATCACAAAAATGAAGTGTGTTTTATTCAGGAAATGGAGGATAAGTAACAATTGCTCATCTGGTAGAAACCGCTGCCCAGGTGACAGACAGACACAGAAGACAGTGAGAGAATCCTCAGAGGGTACCCAGGAGGAGAGATACTGCTCTTCCTTCTGAGGCTCTGTGATGCTTTCTTGAATACCTCTCAGAGGGAAACAGCATAGCAGACTCAGAGAGGAAACTTCTGACCGTCAAGATTCACCATACTCACACTGCAGGCTGAAGGGTGGAAAGCTTCTTCTGTATCCATGATAGGCTTTGAAGAGAAGATGAAGTTGGAGCTGTGGAACTAGGTGAGCCGATTGTCCTTATCCTTTCCAGATGCAGATAAAAGCTGAAGCTGTTACTTGTTCTTGGGTGGGCACTCCTGCTGGCATTGCTGGGGAGGTGTCCCAGGAGGGCATTTCTCAGTGCACTTTATAGGTGGGCAAGGGTCTGAACCCTTGGTAGGTGAGCAAGGATCCGGGCACTTAGTTGGGCACACTGGAGTTTGCTTCTCCTGCTGCTTGCATTGCTGCTGTTGAGAAGACATTTCTCTGGAGTCTTAATATCTGAAAGAAAGTTTATGACCGTGTTCACAAGAAGGAATTCCTTCAGAGAGAAGAGCCAAAGCTTTTATAGCTCAAATAGACAGTATCTCTCCAATCTCTAAGTATGGGTTTTAATCTCTTTAATACTTTTTAATGGATTTCTGATTTCTCTCTCGTTCTTTAGCAAATCTATTCATCAGCCCAGAGAAAACCTTCTCTTTTCTCATACAACATTTCCAAAGAAAATAGCTTTGTTTAAAAGAAACAAGCAATGTTTTCTCTTTTGGATTCTTTCTCCTTCTTTTTTTTTTTTTTAATGAAAACGTCATCTTCAGAAATGGCCATCACAAGTTCCAGAATCCTGGGCAAGCTCACAAGCAATTTCTATCACCATTTTTTCTTATGAGGTCCCGACAGGATTACTTATGTACAAAGCAAGAGGCAATCAGGATGAACGTAAGGGTATCACACCTTCTAAGATAAATGCCTCTGAAATCACAGTAGAGTTCCAAGAGAAAGGCATAGAAATATGTAAATACTTTACTCTTTATCCCTTCATGTCAAAATTTCCTGTTAATTTCTTTTTCAATAGAGGAATTCAAACTAGGTTTCAAAAATCTACTAAATACAATAGAACATTGTGCCCAGATTCCAAGTTCCCATCCACTAAGTAGCATTATACCCATGATCATAACTTTGGACCCATCAAATTTGCTGGCTCCAGCATAAACTCAACATTCGGGGGCCCGAGAACAAAGTTGAACTGAAGAATCAGACTCACCAGGTTCTCCAAAGTCAATCGGAACTCGAGTAGCAGGAGGATAGCTGTCGTGCAGCAGAGGCCCTTTTTATTGGGGTTTGCTGCCCCACCCAGGGGGAAGCGGAGCTACCAAAACTGGCCTGGTTCAGTCATTTCCCAACCAAATGCAAATCCATCCATAACTGGCTTGGCAGGGTCTCTGAAAACAGGTAATGTCCTGCGCCAGCATCTCCTCACTAGATTATGTTCTCATGACTCACAGAGTCCCTGCCTTAGCTCTCCGTTTCAGTGGTTTATGGCAGTGGGAGGATTTCGAAGCTTCTCTAACTTGTAGACAAATGTTCCGTTTCATGATTGGGGAAGATGACCCTTTTCTATCTTTCACCTTCTTTGACTTCTAAATCTGCCTGCCTAGTGCACTTGAACTGGTGGCCATTCTATTGTACATGCTGGTTTGAGAAGGGCCTGGCTACCTGGTGACACCTTTCTCTTTATCTCAAGCCCTTCTTATACTGCATTTCCTCTTGATCTATGACTTGCTAAGTGAAGTCTCTTCTCTTCTAAAATGGACTGAGGGAAGGTTGCGAATCATCTCTGATGATTTCCCACCGTGATACTTAGATACGTTTAGTAAAGTGGTGACCTCTAGGGATCACCTTTTATTGCTTTGCTCCTTCAAATTAAGAACAGCCAGCAGTCACATTCCTATGAACTTTGTAAATCTTTTTCACTTCCAGCCACAAGGAAGTCACTAGGAGCATAGCATCACCTACCATAATTCCAATCAGCTGGCAGATCAGAACCTAGACTTACAATACAAAACAAGTCTTTTACTCATACCTCCCAAACGTGATATACCACTTGCTCTTACCTAATTTCTCCCAAAGGACCCCTTTGGATTTCTTCAATTTTTGAAGAAAGCTCAGAGGGGTGTTTAAGTATTCTGGCTTCCTGTCCCTTTGAAATTTTTGGAAAACCCTATCTAATAGGCAATGCCATTCAAGTCACTAATTTTATATGTATTTACTAATTACGAATTATTTAAATACATGTTGTTTCACATCAAATCTAGGGGTAAATTCAAGAGAAAGTTGATATCCCTTTATTAAACATGCAGTCACTGAAGTTCATTGCCATTCATATAAAACTTCTTCATGATTAATAATAATTTTGTTAAAATTTTAACCTACGTTTTATGTTTTCCATTTCGCTCACCGTGGAACATATGTCAAAGAAGCGTATTTCCTGCTCTACTTTCTTCTTACAATTTGTCAGTGTGATGGAAGGAAAGTTTGGTGGTTAATTTATGGGTCACCTTCCCTGGCATATGGTCCCCGGTTATCTGATCAAACATGATTCTGGGTGTTTCTATAAGAATGCTTTTGCACGAGAGTATTATTTACATCAGTGTCCTGAGTAAAGGCGGTTGCCCTGTATAGGGTGGGAATTCCTCTTCCAATCCACTGACCGCCTGAATAGAACAAGGCTGACCATCACCGAGGTAAAAGACGATTCCCCTGTTGCATGGGCTTCCAGCAGGCTTTCAGCTCTGCAGATTTTGAGATTGCCAAACTTTGTAATCTCTTTATCTCTCTCAATCAATCTCTCTCTCTCTCACTCTCTCTCTCTCTCTCTGTCTCACTGTCTCTCACTTTCTGTAACATATTTCTGTATGTATATATATATTTATATTTATATTTTGCAATATTTAATTTGAATATTTCATCTGCCTTATCATGTACATGATTACCTATGGTCAATTAAAATTATAAATGTTCAAAGTTATTATAAAGGGAAGTTAAAGTAGAAACTGCTAATGTTACATGACACATCTGATGTGGAATTATGACAAACATAATGAGCTTGTAGCATGTAACTGAAGTCAGGATCCAGTTCCCTAGCATGTTCTCCAAATATCTTATTTCTACCTTTTCAGAATTTAGCTGTCAACAGTTCTTCTACAGTTCCTCTCTTCTCTCCTGGACCTGAACACTACACATTTCTCTGCTGTTCCCTTGGGCACTGAAGCTTCTCGTGACGGGCCATGGTTGTTGAAGTGCCCTGTCTGGTTTAGAAATAAATTTACAACTCTCATTTTATATTACTGTGGAATGTGGGAACACAAGTTTCATGGAATCAGGATGTCCCTCTCACCTGACACGAACACTTCCCTAGACCGCTGTGGTGTGCTTAAAATTCCTTTATCAGGAAATAAATCCCTTGTATTCCATAAGTAAATATCAGGTTTCAATTGTGTGAAACTAAAAATAGATATAAGATACCATTTAAGACTCACAGCGTCACATATAAGTGATTGAGAGTGGGGTTGGGAGTGGAGAGAAGGTCAGAGCGCTAAGGTCTGTAATCTAGATGAAATATGGACTTAGGGCTCATCTGATATACTTGCTTTCTTCTGCTCTTTCCAAACATGCTTTATGGCTTTGAAGACAGTAATCGAAAAAGTTTTTCACTGTTTATTCTCTGTCTTCTTTTTCAACCCTCCAGAACCCTCAACCAGCCATATTACCTTCACTGCCCCATATATACAACATAACTCTCCAAGTTGGTACTTTGACATGCTGCCCATGCATTTAGTAAGAATCCTTTCATAGCTTTCATAATTCTACCTGCAGTCAGAAGGAAGAACTGGCCTAGTAACGTGTCTTGGGCAATTAATCAGCAAGCTTCTGAGGAATGTCATTTAATAATGGGAAAGGAAGAAGAAGAGGAGATGAAGACGAGAGAAAGAGAAAGAGGAGACACTTGAGATTTCAGAAGAGTCACCAGCTAAGCATGTGTCCGAATTCCAGGACCTAATCTTTCCCTCAAGCTCAGCCACATGTTCACTACTATAAAATATTTAAATATTATAATAACTGGTTATAAAAATGAAATTACAGTGTATAATATATGATTGGGAAAACATAAAGTTGTTCAAAAATGAACACATCTAATAAACTGCCAAGAAAAATCACTGCTTATATTTTGCTGTATTTAGTGTTAGGAGTTTCTAGTTTCATAAACCCACAGACATACATACACGTCTTTCAGGTTACGGATTTGAGATCTGTTATCTTTTGCTACATAGATGCCTCCAGCCATAAGTTGCTCTCTATGTGCTGCATTACATTTACCCTAAACGTCTTCTATGTTTTCTTTGCATTTTCATTCATCCCAAAGTATTTTCTATTTATTTCTTATTTCTTCTTCGAGCCCTTGTTTCCTTAGGAGTGTGTATCCAAACTCGTAGATGTCACAGAAACAGAGAGTAGAATGGTGGTCAGCAGGGGCTGAGGGGTTCAGCAAAAGAGGAGATGTTGGGCAATGGGTACAAGCCTGCAGTCATACGAAGAAGAAGCTCTGGGAGTCTACGGAACATCATGGTGAGTCTAGTTAATAACACTCAGTTGTGTAGTTGAAACTTGCTCAGAAAATAGACCTTAAGCATTCTCATCACACACACACACACACACACACAAATACACAGACATAGACATATTTAAATGGTTAATGTTGAAGTGACTAATGTATTAAGTGACCAATGGTGGTAATCACTGCACAAAGTACACATATATCAAATCATCCCATTATGCACTGTAAATATGTCCAATTTAATGTGTCTATTATACCTCAAAAATACCGGATGGAAAAGATGAAAGAAGAACCAGCCTACAAAACAGTAACAAAGTCTGAGAATCTTTGTATTCCTTCTCCTCCTTGCCTCTCTTAGGCTCTGATACTCTTCTCTGAGAGAGCTTCCCTTAACACTTCTTCTCTGCGGGCCTTGTATCCACCTCACAGTGGATAATCCCTTCTAGTCACCTATACTGACCACATCTGAAATAGGTAGAGTGGAAAGTGGGGAAAGAGGGCTGGAATGTCATTACAATTCTTGAAAAATCAGTCTTTTTCGTTTTGGCACATAGTTTATTTAGTTGTCATTTCCCTCAAAAACTCATTAGACACCCGACATCATTCATTCCTCCAATCATTTCTGTGTCCCAGGGACCTCACTCAGGTCCTTTCCTGGAAGTACTTTTCTGGCCTGATTAAATTGCTGCCTTGATCCCTGAACATAATTCAACTACCATGAGGCTCCCTGGCACAAAGGTGGAAAGACTACAACTTCTGTCTCTTTTCTCTCTTGTTACAGTCAACGGAAGTTGGACTTCAAGTTCAAAACCACTTCTAACCTCATCTCTTACTCTTTACAGCTTACAAGTGTTGACTTTCCTAATTCAACAAGGTTTTCAATATCTGGGCTGTATTTTTTTCTTTTCATTTTTTTATATTGCTGACCTGCCAACCAGAAAGTTTTTCCTGAACATATATTTATTGAAATACCCTGATCAAGTCAACAAGTGACCAATATTTGGTCTGCCTCTCAGAATACCATGGACAAACATTACTGCAAATATTTTCCCATTGAATAAAATGTATCACCATATTTATGGCTTCCAATATCAGATTCCTTGCCAACCACCTCCAGACTCTAAGCCAATGCCATAATTTTAAGATATGTTATGGAAGCATCCCTCCTCAAACACTAATTTCTGTGTCAGGTCAAATAACACTAGCTACAGGAGAGACAACTCCAAAATATCAGTGTTGATATCTCACTCATCCAATTATCTCATAAGCATTGGGCAGTAACCTGGGCATCTTTTTTTTCCTGCAGTTCTGGCATCTTGGACTCCTTTACCTCTAGGACCACAAGAAGAGATATGCTTAAAGAACACATCCCTTTTCACGGCTTACTGGACCTGTAAGCTACTCACTTAGAAAACAAGCTGCAGAGCAACAGTCATTTTGTAAATCTAGGTAAACAGTGGAAACCCCAGTGTACCTCAAAAGTGGGGTCAAATCAGTCAAGAAAGTAATTTCAGACGTGAAAAAATATAATAAGACACTGAGGTTGTTGAGGTTCGCACTAAGAAGAACGTGTTGTGCACATGGAGAGCAGGCAGCACTGTGCATGGTAAGGACCCTGGAAACTTCCCTTTATTTGTACTGCCCATGTTTTCAGAACTACTATAATTTTATGCAGAATATCCCAATAATTTCCCAAAGCCTTTAATGTTTCATATGATATTATAAATACCGTTATTTTGGAAAAGAATAGGAACACAGAATATGAAAGTGTAATATAGTTTAAGAATCACCTTATGCGCTCTAGTAGGTATGTCTGAACCTCTTTCCTTCTAGAGCAAACATTGTGGTGGTGGTGATGGTGGTTACAGGCATGATGACAGAGACAATGATGATTGGCCACCTCACAAAGTGCCAGTTATGTGCCCGGCATTTTGGTAACTGAATTACACACATTCATGTAAATTTTATGCCTAAGCCAGTTGGCACTGTATATGTGATTTTCCCCACATTTTAATAAAGGGATTGAACTTCTGAGGAGTTAAATAATTGGTTGCTCAAATCAATCAAACAATAATTAAGAAAATAACCTGGATTTGAAATTATATACAAATATTCATGGATATAACTCAAACTTCATATAACACTGGCTGTGAGAGCCTGAAATTTGGATCGAAAAAGGATAGAAATCAACCAAAATTATGATATGATATGGCCTAAAGCAGGTTTGAAAAGAAAGAAAATACTTTTACCATCACAAAAATGAAGTGTGTTTTATTCAGGAAATGGAGGATAAGTAACAATTGCTCATCTGGTAGAAACCGCTGCCCAGGTGACAGACAGACACAGAAGACAGTGAGAGAATCCTCAGAGGGTACCCAGGAGGAGAGATACTGCTCTTCCTTCTGAGGCTCTGTGATGCTTTCTTGAATACCTCTCAGAGGGAAACAGCATAGCAGACTCAGAGAGGAAACTTCTGACCGTCAAGATTCACCATACTCACACTGCAGGCTGAAGGGTGGAAAGCTTCTTCTGTATCCATGATAGGCTTTGAAGAGAAGATGAAGTTGGAGCTGTGGAACTAGGTGAGCCGATTGTCCTTATCCTTTCCAGATGCAGATAAAAGCTGAAGCTGTTACTTGTTCTTGGGTGGGCACTCCTGCTGGCATTGCTGGGGAGGTGTCCCAGGAGGGCATTTCTCAGTGCACTTTATAGGTGGGCAAGGGTCTGAACCCTTGGTAGGTGAGCAAGGATCCGGGCACTTAGTTGGGCACACTGGAGTTTGCTTCTCCTGCTGCTTGCATTGCTGCTGTTGAGAAGACATTTCTCTGGAGTCTTAATATCTGAAAGAAAGTTTATGACCGTGTTCACAAGAAGGAATTCCTTCAGAGAGAAGAGCCAAAGCTTTTATAGCTCAAATAGACAGTATCTCTCCAATCTCTAAGTATGGGTTTTAATCACTTTAATACTTTTTAATGGATTTCTGGTTTCTCTCTCGTTCTTTAGCAAATCTATTCATCAGCCCAGAGAAAACCTTCTCTTTTCTCATACAACATTTCCAAAGAAAATAGCTTTGTTTAAAAGAAACAAGCAATGTTTTCTCTTTTGGATTCTTTCTCCTTCTTTTTTTTTTTAATGAAAACGTCATCTTCAGAAATGGCCATCACAAGTTCCAGAATCCTGGGCAAGCTCACAAGCAATTTCTATCACCATTTTTTCTTATGAGGTCCCGACAGGATTACTTATGTACAAAGCAAGAGGCAATCAGGATGAACGTAAGGGTATCACACCTTCTAAGATAAATGCCTCTGAAATCACAGTAGAGTTCCAAGAGAAAGGCATAGAAAAATGTAAATACTTTACTCTTTATCCCTTCATGTCAAAATTTCCTGTTAATTTCTTTTTCAATAGAGGAATTCAAACTAGGTTTCAAAAATCTACTAAATACAATAGAACATTGTGCCCAGATTCCAAGTTCCCATCCACTAAGTAGCATTATACCCATGATCATAACTTTGGACCCATCAAATTTGCTGGCTCCAGCATAAACTCAACATTCGGGGGCCCGAGAACAAAGTTGAACTGAAGAATCAGACTCACCAGGTTCTCCAAAGTCAATCGGAACTCGAGTAGCAGGAGGATAGCTGTCGTGCAGCAGAGGCCCTTTTTATTGGGGTTTGCTGCCCCACCCAGGGGGAAGCGGAGCTACCAAAACTGGCCTGGTTCAGTCATTTCCCAACCAAATGCAAATCCATCCATAACTGGCTTGGCAGGGTCTCTGAAAACAGGTAATGTCCTGCGCCAGCATCTCCTCACTAGATTATGTTCTCATGACTCACAGAGTCCCTGCCTTAGCTCTCCGTTTCAGTGGTTTATGGCAGTGGGAGGATTTCGAAGCTTCTCTAACTTGTAGACAAATGTTCCGTTTCATGATTGGGGAAGATGACCCTTTTCTATCTTTCACCTTCTTTGACTTCTAAATCTGCCTGCCTAGTGCACTTGAACTGGTGGCCATTCTATTGTACATGCTGGTTTGAGAAGGGCCTGGCTACCTGGTGACACCTTTCTCTTTATCTCAAGCCCTTCTTATACTGCATTTCCTCTTGATCTATGACTTGCTAAGTGAAGTCTCTTCTCCTCTTCTAAAATGGACTGAGGGAAGGTTGCGAATCATCTCTGATGATTTCCCACCGTGATACTTAGATACGTTTAGTAAAGTGGTGACCTCTAGGGATCACCTTTTATTGCTTTGCTCCTTCAAATTAAGAACAGCCAGCAGTCACATTCCTATGAACTTTGTAAATCTTTTTCACTTCCAGCCACAAGGAAGTCACTAGGAGCATAGCATCACCTACCATAATTCCAATCAGCTGGCAGATCAGAACCTAGACTTACAATACAAAACAAGTCTTTTACTCATACCTCCCAAACGTGATATACCACTTGCTCTTACCTAATTTCTCCCAAAGGACCCCTTTGGATTTCTTCAATTTTTGAAGAAAGCTCAGAGGGGTGTTTAAGTATTCTGGCTTCCTGTCCCTTTGAAATTTTTGGAAAACCCTATCTAATAGGCAATGCCATTCAAGTCACTAATTTTATATGTATTTACTAATTACGAATTATTTAAATACATGTTGTTTCACATCAAATCTAGGGGTAAATTCAAGAGAAAGTTGATATCCCTTTATTAAACATGCAGTCACTGAAGTTCATTGCCATTCATATAAAACTTCTTCATGATTAATAATAATTTTGTTAAAATTTTAACCTACGTTTTATGTTTTCCATTTCGCTCACCATGGAACATATGTCAAAGAAGCGTATTTCCTGCTCTACTTTCTTCTTACAATTTGTCAGTGTGATGGAAGGAAAGTTTGGTGGTTAATTTATGGGTCACCTTCCCTGGCATATGGTCCCCGGTTATCTGATCAAACATGATTCTGGGTGTTTCTATAAGAATGCTTTTGCACGAGAGTATTATTTACATCAGTGTCCTGAGTAAAGGCGGTTGCCCTGTATAGGGTGGGAATTCCTCTTCCAATCCACTGACCGCCTGAATAGAACAAGGCTGACCATCACCGAGGTAAAAGACGATTCCCCTGTTGCATGGGCTTCCAGCAGGCTTTCAGCTCTGCAGATTTTGAGATTGCCAAACTTTGTAATCTCTTTATCTCTCTCAATCAATCTCTCTCTCTCTCACTCTCTCTCTCTCTCTGTCTCACTGTCTCTCACTTTCTGTAACATATTTCTGTATGTATATATATATTTATATTTATATTTTGCAATATTTAATTTGAATATTTCATCTGCCTTATCATGTACATGATTACCTATGGTCAATTAAAATTATAAATGTTCAAAGTTATTATAAAGGGAAGTTAAAGTAGAAACTGCTAATGTTACATGACACATCTGATGTGGAATTATGACAAACATAATGAGCTTGTAGCATGTAACTGAAGTCAGGATCCAGTTCCCTAGCATGTTCTCCAAATATCTTATTTCTACCTTTTCAGAATTTAGCTGTCAACAGTTCTTCTACAGTTCCTCTCTTCTCTCCTGGACCTGAACACTACACATTTCTCTGCTGTTCCCTTGGGCACTGAAGCTTCTCGTGACGGGCCATGGTTGTTGAAGTGCCCTGTCTGGTTTAGAAATAAATTTACAACTCTCATTTTATATTACTGTGGAATGTGGGAACACAAGTTTCATGGAATCAGGATGTCCCTCTCACCTGACACGAACACTTCCCTAGACCGCTGTGGTGTGCTTAAAATTCCTTTATCAGGAAATAAATCCCTTGTATTCCATAAGTAAATATCAGGTTTCAATTGTGTGAAACTAAAAATAGATATAAGATACCATTTAAGACTCACAGCGTCACATATAAGTGATTGAGAGTGGGGTTGGGAGTGGAGAGAAGGTCAGAGCGCTAAGGTCTGTAATCTAGATGAAATATGGACTTAGGGCTCATCTGATATACTTGCTTTCTTCTGCTCTTTCCAAACATGCTTTATGGCTTTGAAGACAGTAATCAAAAAAGTTTTTCACTGTTTATTCTCTGTCTTCTTTTTCAACCCTCCAGAACCCTCAACCAGCCATATTACCTTCACTGCCCCATATATACAACATAACTCTCCAAGTTGGTACTTTGACATGCTGCCCATGCATTTAGTAAGAATCCTTTCATAGCTTTCATAATTCTATCTGCAGTCAGAAGGAAGAACTGGCCTAGTAACGTGTCTTGGGCAATTAATCAGCAAGCTTCTGAGGAATGTCATTTAATAATGGGAAAGGAAGAAGAAGAGGAGATGAAGACGAGAGAAAGAGAAAGAGGAGACACTTGAGATTTCAGAAGAGTCACCAGCTAAGCATGTGTCCGAATTCCAGGACCTAATCTTTCCCTCAAGCTCAGCCACATGTTCACTACTATAAAATATTTAAATATTATAATAACTGGTTATAAAAATGAAATTACAGTGTATAATATATGATTGGGAAAACATAAAGTTGTTCAAAAATGAACACATCTAATAAACTGCCAAGAAAAATCACTGCTTATATTTTGCTGTATTTAGTGTTAGGAGTTTCTAGTTTCATAAACCCACAGACATACATACACGTCTTTCAGTTTACGGATTTGAGATCTGTTATCTTTTGCTACATAGATGCCTCCAGCCATAAGTTGCTCTCTATGTGCTGCATTACATTTACCCTAAAGGTCTTCTATGTTTTCTTTGCATTTTCATTCATCCCAAAGTATTTTCTATTTATTTCTTATTTCTTCTTCGAGCCCTTGTTTCCTTAGGAGTGTGTATCCAAACTCGTAGATGTCACAGAAACAGAGAGTAGAATGGTGGTCAGCAGGGGCTGAGGGGTTCAGCAAAAGAGGAGATGTTGGGCAATGGGTACAAGCCTGCAGTCATACGAAGAAGAAGCTCTGGGAGTCTACGGAACATCATGGTGAGTCTAGTTAATAACACTCAGTTGTGTAGTTGAAACTTGCTCAGAAAATAGACCTTAAGCATTCTCATCACACACACACACACACACACACAAATACACAGACATAGACATATTTAAATGGTTAATGTTGAAGTGACTAATGTATTAAGTGACCAATGGTGGTAATCACTGCACAAAGTACACATATATCAAATCATCCCATTATGCACTGTAAATATGTCCAATTTAATGTGTCTATTATACCTCAAAAATACCGGATGGAAAAGATGAAAGAAGAACCAGCCTACAAAACAGTAACAAAGTCTGAGAATCTTTGTATTCCTTCTCCTCCTTGCCTCTCTTAGGCTCTGATACTCTTCTCTGAGAGAGCTTCCCTTAACACTTCTTCTCTGCGGGCCTTGTATCCACCTCACAGTGGATAATCCCTTCTAGTCACCTATACTGACCACATCTGAAATAGGTAGAGTGGAAAGTGGGGAAAGAGGGCTGGAATGTCATTACAATTCTTGAAAAATCAGTCTTTTTCGTTTTGGCACATAGTTTATTTAGTTGTCATTTCCCTCAAAAACTCATTAGACACCCGACATCATTCATTCCTCCAATCATTTCTGTGTCCCAGGGACCTCACTCAGGTCCTTTCCTGGAAGTACTTTTCTGGCCTGATTAAATTGCTGCCTTGATCCCTGAACATAATTCAACTACCATGAGGCTCCCTGGCACAAAGGTGGAAAGACTACAACTTCTGTCTCTTTTCTCTCTTGTTACAGTCAACGGAAGTTGGACTTCAAGTTCAAAACCACTTCTAACCTCATCTCTTACTCTTTACGGCTTACAAGTGTTGACTTTCCTAATTCAACAAGGTTTTCAATATCTGGGCTGTATTTTTTTCTTTTCATTTTTTTTATATTGCTGACCTGCCAACCAGAAAGTTTTTCCTGAACATATATTTATTGAAATACCCTGATCAAGTCAACAAGTGACCAATATTTGGTCTGCCTCTCAGAATACCATGGACAAACATTACTGCAAATATTTTCCCATTGAATAAAATGTATCACCATATTTATGGCTTCCAATATCAGATTCCTTGCCAACCACCTCCAGACTCTAAGCCAATGCCATAATTTTAAGATATGTTATGGAAGCATCCCTCCTCAAACACTAATTTCTGTGTCAGGTCAAATAACACTAGCTACAGGAGAGACAACTCCAAAATATCAGTGTTGATATCTCACTCATCCAATTATCTCATAAGCATTGGGCAGTAACCTGGGCATCTTTTTTTTCCTGCAGTTCTGGCATCTTGGACTCCTTTACCTCTAGGACCACAAGAAGAGATATGCTTAAAGAACACATCCCTTTTCACGGCTTACTGGACCTGTAAGCTACTCACTTAGAAAACAAGCTGCAGAGCAACAGTCATTTTGTAAATCTAGGTAAACAGTGGAAACCCCAGTGTACCTCAAAAGTGGGGTCAAATCAGTCAAGAAAGTAATTTCAGACGTGAAAAAATATAATAAGACACTGAGGTTGTTGAGGTTCGCACTAAGAAGAACGTGTTGTGCACATGGAGAGCAGGCAGCACTGTGCATGGTAAGGACCCTGGAAACTTCCCTTTATTTGTACTGCCCATGTTTTCAGAACTACTATAATTTTATGCAGAATATCCCAATAATTTCCCAAAGCCTTTAATGTTTCATATGATATTATAAATACCGTTATTTTGGAAAAGAATAGGAACACAGAATATGAAAGTGTAATATAGTTTAAGAATCACCTTATGCGCTCTAGTAGGTATGTCTGAACCTCTTTCCTTCTAGAGCAAACATTGTGGTGGTGGTGATGGTGGTTACAGGCATGATGACAGAGACAATGATGATTGGCCACCTCACAAAGTGCCAGTTATGTGCCCGGCATTTTGGTAACTGAATTACACACATTCATGTAAATTTTATGCCTAAGCCAGTTGGCACTGTATATGTGATTTTCCCCACATTTTAATAAAGGGATTGAACTTCTGAGGAGTTAAATAATTGGTTGCTCAAATCAATCAAACAATAATTAAGAAAATAACCTGGATTTGAAATTATATACAAATATTCATGGATATAACTCAAACTTCATATAACACTGGCTGTGAGAGCCTGAAATTTGGATCGAAAAAGGATAGAAATCAACCAAAATTATGATATGATATGGCCTAAAGCAGGTTTGAAAAGAAAGAAAATACTTTTACCATCACAAAAATGAAGTGTGTTTTATTCAGGAAATGGAGGATAAGTAACAATTGCTCATCTGGTAGAAACCGCTGCCCAGGTGACAGACAGACACAGAAGACAGTGAGAGAATCCTCAGAGGGTACCCAGGAGGAGAGATACTGCTCTTCCTTCTGAGGCTCTGTGATGCTTTCTTGAATACCTCTCAGAGGGAAACAGCATAGCAGACTCAGAGAGGAAACTTCTGACCGTCAAGATTCACCATACTCACACTGCAGGCTGAAGGGTGGAAAGCTTCTTCTGTATCCATGATAGGCTTTGAAGAGAAGATGAAGTTGGAGCTGTGGAACTAGGTGAGCCGATTGTCCTTATCCTTTCCAGATGCAGATAAAAGCTGAAGCTGTTACTTGTTCTTGGGTGGGCACTCTTGCTGGCATTGCTGGGGAGGTGTCCCAGGAGGGCATTTCTCAGTGCACTTTATAGGTGGGCAAGGGTCTGAACCCTTGGTAGGTGAGCAAGGATCCGGGCACTTAGTTGGGCACACTGGAGTTTGCTTCTCCTGCTGCTTGCATTGCTGCTGTTGAGAAGACATTTCTCTGGAGTCTTAATATCTGAAAGAAAGTTTATGACCGTGTTCACAAGAAGGAATTCCTTCAGAGAGAAGAGCCAAAGCTTTTATAGCTCAAATAGACAGTATCTCTCCAATCTCTAAGTATGGGTTTTAATCACTTTAATACTTTTTAATGGATTTCTGGTTTCTCTCTCGTTCTTTAGCAAATCTATTCATCAGCCCAGAGAAAACCTTCTCTTTTCTCAAACAACATTTCCAAAGAAAATAGCTTTGTTTAAAAGAAACAAGCAATGTTTTCTCTTTTGGATTCTTTCTCCTTCTTTTTTTTTTTAATGAAAACGTCATCTTCAGAAATGGCCATCACAAGTTCCAGAATCCTGGGCAAGCTCACAAGCAATTTCTATCACCATTTTTTCTTATGAGGTCCCGACAGGATTACTTATGTACAAAGCAAGAGGCAATCAGGATGAACGTAAGGGTATCACACCTTCTAAGATAAATGCCTCTGAAATCACAGTAGAGTTCCAAGAGAAAGGCATAGAAAAATGTAAATACTTTACTCTTTATCCCTTCATGTCAAAATTTCCTGTTAATTTCTTTTTCAATAGAGGAATTCAAACTAGGTTTCAAAAATCTACTAAATACAATAGAACATTGTGCCCAGATTCCAAGTTCCCATCCACTAAGTAGCATTATACCCATGATCATAACTTTGGACCCATCAAATTTGCTGGCTCCAGCATAAACTCAACATTCGGGGGCCCGAGAACAAAGTTGACCTGAAGAATCAGACTCACCAGGTTCTCCAAAGTCAATCGGAACGCGAGTAGCAGGAGGATAGCTGTCGTGCAGCAGAGGCCCTTTTTATTGGGGTTTGCTGCCCCACCCAGGGGGAAGCGGAGCTACCAAAACTGGCCTGGTTCAGTCATTTCCCAACCAAATGCAAATCCATCCATAACTGGCTTGGCAGGGTCTCTGAAAACAGGTAATGTCCTGCGCCAGCATCTCCTCACTAGATTATGTTCTCATGACTCACAGAGTCCCTGCCTTAGCTCTCCGTTTCAGTGGTTTATGGCAGTGGGAGGATTTCGAAGCTTCTCTAACTTGTAGACAAATGTTCCGTTTCATGATTGGGGAAGATGACCCTTTTCTATCTTTCACCTTCCTTGACTTCTAAATCTGCCTGCCTAGTGCACTTGAACTGGTGGCCATTCTATTGTACATGCTGGTTTGAGAAGGGCCTGGCTACCTGGTGACACCTTTCTCTTTATCTCAAGCCCTTCTTATAATGCATTTCCTCTTGATCTATGACTTGCTAAGTGAAGTCTCTTCTCCTCTTCTAAAATGGACTGAGGGAAGGTTGCGAATCATCTCTGATGATTTCCCACCGTGATACTTAGATACGTTTAGTAAAGTGGTGACCTCTAGGGATCACCTTTTATTGCTTTGCTCCTTCAAATTAAGAACAGCCAGCAGTCACATTCCTATGAACTTTGTAAATCTTTTTCACTTCCAGCCACAAGGAAGTCACTAGGAGCATAGCATCACCTACCATAATTCCAATCAGCTGGCAGATCAGAACCTAGACTTACAATACAAAACAAGTCTTTTACTCATACCTCCCAAACGTGATATACCACTTGCTCTTACCTAATTTCTCCCAAAGGACCCCTTTGGATTTCTTCAACTTTTGAAGAAAGCTCGGAGGGGTGTTTAAGTATTCTGGCTTCCTGTCCCTTTGAAATTTTTGGAAAACCCTATCTAATAGGCAATGCCATTCAAGTCACTAATTTTATATGTATTTACTAATTATGAATTATTTAAATACATGTTGTTTCACATCAAATCTAGGGGTAAATTCAAGAGAAAGTTGATATCCCTTTATTAAACATGCAGTCACTGAAGTTCATTGCCATTCATATAAAACTTCTTCATGATTAATAATAATTTTGTTAAAATTTTAACCTACGTTTTATGTTTTCCATTTCGCTCACCGTGGAACATATGTCAAAGAAGCGTATTTCCTGCTCTACTTTCTTCTTACAATTTGTCAGTGTGATGGAAGGAAAGTTTGGTGGTTAATTTATGGGTCACCTTCCCTGGCATATGGTCCCCGGTTATCTGATCAAACATTATTCTGGGTGTTTCTATAAGGATGCTTTTGCACGAGAGTATTATTTACATCAGTGTCCTGAGTAAAGGCGGTTGCCCTGTATAGGGTGGGAATACCTCTTCCAATCCACTGACCGCCTGAATAGAACAAGGCTGACCATCACCGAGGTAAAAGACGATTCCCCTGTTGCATGGGCTTCCAGCAGGCTTTCAGCTCTGCAGATTTTGAGATTGCCAAACTTTGTAATCTCTCCATCTCTCTCAATCAATCTCTCTCTCTCTCACTCTCTCTCTCTCTCTCTGTCTCACTGTCTCTCACTTTCTGTAACATATTTCTGTATGTATATATATATTTATATTTATATTTTGCAATATTTAATTTGAATATTTCATCGGCCTTATCATGTACATGATTACCTATGGTCAATTAAAATTATAAATGTTCAAAGTTATTATAAAGGGAAGTTAAAGTAGAAACTACTAATGTTACATGACACATCTGATGTGGAATTATGACAAATATAATGAGCTTGTAGCAAGTAACTGAAGTCAGGATCCAGTTCCCTAGCATGTTCTCCAAATATCTTATTTCTACCTTTTCAGAATTTAGCTGTCAACAGTTCTTCTACAGTTCCTCTCTTCTCTCCTGGACCTGAACACTATACATTTCTCTGCTGTTCCCTTGGGCACTGAAGCTTCTCATGACGGGCCATGGTTGTTGAAGTGCCCTGTCTGGTTTAGAAATAAATTTACAACTCTCATTTTATATTACTGTGGAATGTGGGAACACAAGTTTCATGGAATCAGGATGTCCCTCTCACCTGACACGAACACTTCCCTAGACCGCTGTGGTGTGCTTAAAATTCCTTTATCAGGAAATAAATCCCTTGTATTCCATAAGTAAATATCAGGTTTCAATTGTGTGAAATTAAAAATAGATATAAGATACCATTTAAGACTCACAGCTTCACATATAAGTGATTGAGAGTGGGGTTGGGAGTGGAGAGAAGGTCAGAGCGCTAAGGTCTGTAATCTAGATGAAATATGGACTTAGGGCTCATCTGATATACTTGCTTTCTTCTGCTCTTTCCAAACATGCTTTATGGCTTTGAAGACAGTAATCGAAAAAGTTTTTCACTGTTTATTCTCTGTCTTCTTTTTCAACCCTCCAGAACCCTCAACCAGCCATATTACCTTCACTGCCCCATATATACAACATAACTCTCCAAGTTGGTACTTTGACATGCTGCCCATGCATTTAGTAAGAATCCTTTCATAGCTTTCATAATTCTACCTGCAGTCAGAAGGAAGAACTGGCCTAGTAACGTGTCTTGGGCAATTAATCAGCAAGCTTCTGAGGAATGTCATTTAATAATGGGAAAGGAAGAAGAAGAGGAGATGAAGACGAGAGAAAGAGAAAGAGGAGACACTTGAGATTTCAGAAGAGTCACCAGCTAAGCATGTGTCCGAATTCCAGGACCTAATCTTTCCCTCAAGCTCAGCCACATGTTCACTACTATAAAATATTTAAATATTATAATAACTGGTTATAAAAATGAAATTACAGTGTATAATATATGATTGGGAAAACATAAAGTTGTTCAAAAATGAACACATCTAATAAACTGCCAAGAAAAATCACTGCTTATATTTTGCTGTATTTAGTGTTAGGAGTTTCTAGTTTCATAAACCCACAGACATACATACACGTCTTTCAGTTTACGGATTTGAGATCTGTTATCTTTTGCTACATAGATGCCTCCAGCCATAAGTTGCTCTCTATGTGCTGCATTACATTTACCCTAAACGTCTTCTATGTTTTCTTTGCATTTTCATTCATCCCAAAGTATTTTCTATTTATTTCTTATTTCTTCTTCGAGCCATTGTTTCCTTAGGAGTGTGTATCCAAACTCATAGATGTCACAGAAACAGAGAGTAGAATGGTGGTCAGCAGGGGCTGAGGGGTTCAGCAAAAGAGGAGATGTTGGGCAATGGGTACAAGCCTGCAGTCATACGAAGAAGAAGCTCTGGGAGTCTACGGAACATCATGGTGAGTCTAGTTAATAACACTCAGTTGTGTAGTTGAAACTTGCTCAGAAAATAGACCTTAAGCATTCTCATCACACACACACACACACACACACACACACACAAATACACAGACATAGACATATTTAAATGGTTAATGTTGAAGTGATTAATGTATTAAGTGACCAATGGTGGTAATCACTGCACAAAGTACACATATATCAAATCATCCCATTATGCACCGTAAATATGTCCAATTTAATGTGTCTATTATACCTCAAAAATACCAGATGGAAAAGATGAAAGAAGAACCAGCCTACAAAACAGTAACAAAGTCTGAGAATCTTTGTATTCCTTCTCCTCCTTGCCTCTCTTAGGCTCTGATACTCTTCTCTGAGAGAGCTTCCCTTAACACTTCTTCTCTGCGGGCCTTGTATCCACCTCACAGTGGATAATCCCTTCTAGTCACCTATACTGACCACATCTGAAATAGGTAGAGTGGAAAGTGGGGAAAGAGGGCTGGAATGTCATTACAATTCTTGAAAAATCAGTCTTTTTCGTTTTGGCACATAGTTTATTTAGTTGTCATTTCCCTCAAAAACTCATTAGACACCCGACATCATTCATTCCTCCAATCATTTCTGTGTCCCAGGGACCTCACTCAGGTCCTTTCCTGGAAGTACTTTTCTGGCCTGATTAAATTGCTGCCTTGATCCCTGAACATAATTCAACTACCATGAGGCTCCCTGGCACAAAGGTGGAAAGACTACAACTTCTGTCTCTTTTCTCTCTTGTTACAGTCAACGGAAGTTGGACTTCAAGTTCAAAACCACTTCTAACCTCATCTCTTACTCTTTACAGCTTACAAGTGTTGACTTTCCTAATTCAACAAGGTTTTCAATATCTGGGCTGTATTTTTTTCTTTTCATTTTTTTTATATTGCTGACCTGCCAACCAGAAAGTTTTTCCTGAACATATATTTATTGAAATACCCTGATCAAGTCAACAAGTGACCAATATTTGGTCTGCCTCTCAGAATACCATGGACAAACATTACTGCAAATATTTTCCCATTGAATAAAATGTATCACCATATTTATGGCTTCCAATATCAGATTCCTTGCCAACCACCTCCAGACTCTAAGCCAATGCCATAATTTTAAGATATGTTATGGAAGCATCCCTCCTCAAACACTAATTTCTGTGTCAGGTCAAATAACACTAGCTACAGGAGAGACAACTCCAAAATATCAGTGTTGATATCTCACTCATCCAATTATCTCATAAGCATTGGGCAGTAACCTGGGCATCTTTTTTTTCCTGCAGTTCTGGCATCTTGGACTCCTTTACCTCTAGGACCACAAGAAGAGATATGCTTAAAGAACACATCCCTTTTCACGGCTTACTGGACCTGTAAGCTACTCACTTAGAAAACAAGCTGCAGAGCAACAGTCATTTTGTAAATCTAGGTAAACAGTGGAAACCCCAGTGTACCTCAAAAGTGGGGTCAAATCAGTCAAGAAAGTAATTTCAGACGTGAAAAAATATAATAAGACACTGAGGTTGTTGAGGTTCGCACTAAGAAGAACGTGTTGTGCACATGGAGAGCAGGCAGCACTGTGCATGGTAAGGACCCTGGAAACTTCCCTTTATTTGTACTGCCCATGTTTTCAGAACTACTATAATTTTATGCAGAATATCCCAATAATTTCCCAAAGCCTTTAATGTTTCATATGATATTATAAATACCGTTATTTTGGAAAAGAATAGGAACACAGAATATGAAAGTGTAATATAGTTTAAGAATCACCTTATGCGCTCTAGTAGGTATGTCTGAACCTCTTTCCTTCTAGAGCAAACATTGTGGTGGTGGTGATGGTGGTTACAGGCATGATGACAGAGACAATGATGATTGGCCACCTCACAAAGTGCCAGTTATGTGCCCGGCATTTTGGTAACTGAATTACACACATTCATGTAAATTTTATGCCTAAGCCAGTTGGCACTGTATATGTGATTTTCCCCACATTTTAATAAAGGGATTGAACTTCTGAGGAGTTAAATAATTGGTTGCTCAAATCAATCAAACAATAATTAAGAAAATAACCTGGATTTGAAATTATATACAAATATTCATGGATATAACTCAAACTTCATATAACACTGGCTGTGAGAGCCTGAAATTTGGATCGAAAAAGGATAGAAATCAACCAAAATTATGATATGATATGGCCTAAAGCAGGTTTGAAAAGAAAGAAAATACTTTTACCATCACAAAAATGAAGTGTGTTTTATTCAGGAAATGGAGGATAAGTAACAATTGCTCATCTGGTAGAAACCGCTGCCCAGGTGACAGACAGACACAGAAGACAGTGAGAGAATCCTCAGAGGGTACCCAGGAGGAGAGATACTGCTCTTCCTTCTGAGGCTCTGTGATGCTTTCTTGAATACCTCTCAGAGGGAAACAGCATAGCAGACTCAGAGAGGAAACTTCTGACCGTCAAGATTCACCATACTCACACTGCAGGCTGAAGGGTGGAAAGCTTCTTCTGTATCCATGATAGGCTTTGAAGAGAAGATGAAGTTGGAGCTGTGGAACTAGGTGAGCCGATTGTCCTTATCCTTTCCAGATGCAGATAAAAGCTGAAGCTGTTACTTGTTCTTGGGTGGGCACTCTTGCTGGCATTGCTGGGGAGGTGTCCCAGGAGGGCATTTCTCAGTGCACTTTATAGGTGGGCAAGGGTCTGAACCCTTGGTAGGTGAGCAAGGATCCGGGCACTTAGTTGGGCACACTGGAGTTTGCTTCTCCTGCTGCTTGCATTGCTGCTGTTGAGAAGACATTTCTCTGGAGTCTTAATATCTGAAAGAAAGTTTATGACCGTGTTCACAAGAAGGAATTCCTTCAGAGAGAAGAGCCAAAGCTTTTATAGCTCAAATAGACAGTATCTCTCCAATCTCTAAGTATGGGTTTTAATCACTTTAATACTTTTTAATGGATTTCTGGTTTCTCTCTCGTTCTTTAGCAAATCTATTCATCAGCCCAGAGAAAACCTTCTCTTTTCTCAAACAACATTTCCAAAGAAAATAGCTTTGTTTAAAAGAAACAAGCAATGTTTTCTCTTTTGGATTCTTTCTCCTTCTTTTTTTTTTTAATGAAAACGTCATCTTCAGAAATGGCCATCACAAGTTCCAGAATCCTGGGCAAGCTCACAAGCAATTTCTATCACCATTTTTTCTTATGAGGTCCCGACAGGATTACTTATGTACAAAGCAAGAGGCAATCAGGATGAACGTAAGGGTATCACACCTTCTAAGATAAATGCCTCTGAAATCACAGTAGAGTTCCAAGAGAAAGGCATAGAAAAATGTAAATACTTTACTCTTTATCCCTTCATGTCAAAATTTCCTGTTAATTTCTTTTTCAATAGAGGAATTCAAACTAGGTTTCAAAAATCTACTAAATACAATAGAACATTGTGCCCAGATTCCAAGTTCCCATCCACTAAGTAGCATTATACCCATGATCATAACTTTGGACCCATCAAATTTGCTGGCTCCAGCATAAACTCAACATTCGGGGGCCCGAGAACAAAGTTGACCTGAAGAATCAGACTCACCAGGTTCTCCAAAGTCAATCGGAACGCGAGTAGCAGGAGGATAGCTGTCGTGCAGCAGAGGCCCTTTTTATTGGGGTTTGCTGCCCCACCCAGGGGGAAGCGGAGCTACCAAAACTGGCCTGGTTCAGTCATTTCCCAACCAAATGCAAATCCATCCATAACTGGCTTGGCAGGGTCTCTGAAAACAGGTAATGTCCTGCGCCAGCATCTCCTCACTAGATTATGTTCTCATGACTCACAGAGTCCCTGCCTTAGCTCTCCGTTTCAGTGGTTTATGGCAGTGGGAGGATTTCGAAGCTTCTCTAACTTGTAGACAAATGTTCCGTTTCATGATTGGGGAAGATGACCCTTTTCTATCTTTCACCTTCCTTGACTTCTAAATCTGCCTGCCTAGTGCACTTGAACTGGTGGCCATTCTATTGTACATGCTGGTTTGAGAAGGGCCTGGCTACCTGGTGACACCTTTCTCTTTATCTCAAGCCCTTCTTATACTGCATTTCCTCTTGATCTATGACTTGCTAAGTGAAGTCTCTTCTCCTCTTCTAAAATGGACTGAGGGAAGGTTGCGAATCATCTCTGATGATTTCCCACCGTGATACTTAGATACGTTTAGTAAAGTGGTGACCTCTAGGGATCACCTTTTATTGCTTTGCTCCTTCAAATTAAGAACAGCCAGCAGTCACATTCCTATGAACTTTGTAAATCTTTTTCACTTCCAGCCACAAGGAAGTCACTAGGAGCATAGCATCACCTACCATAATTCCAATCAGCTGGCAGATCAGAACCTAGACTTACAATACAAAACAAGTCTTTTACTCATACCTCCCAAACGTGATATACCACTTGCTCTTACCTAATTTCTCCCAAAGGACCCCTTTGGATTTCTTCAACTTTTGAAGAAAGCTCAGAGGGGTGTTTAAGTATTCTGGCTTCCTGTCCCTTTGAAATTTTTGGAAAACCCTATCTAATAGGCAATGCCATTCAAGTCACTAATTTTATATGTATTTACTAATTATGAATTATTTAAATACATGTTGTTTCACATCAAATCTAGGGGTAAATTCAAGAGAAAGTTGATATCCCTTTATTAAACATGCAGTCACTGAAGTTCATTGCCATTCATATAAAACTTCTTCATGATTAATAATAATTTTGTTAAAATTTTAACCTACGTTTTATGTTTTCCATTTCGCTCACCGTGGAACATATGTCAAAGAAGCGTATTTCCTGCTCTACTTTCTTCTTACAATTTGTCAGTGTGATGGAAGGAAAGTTTGGTGGTTAATTTATGGGTCACCTTCCCTGGCATATGGTCCCCGGTTATCTGATCAAACATTATTCTGGGTGTTTCTATAAGGATGCTTTTGCACGAGAGTATTATTTACATCAGTGTCCTGAGTAAAGGCGGTTGCCCTGTATAGGGTGGGAATACCTCTTCCAATCCACTGACCGCCTGAATAGAACAAGGCTGACCATCACCGAGGTAAAAGACGATTCCCCTGTTGCATGGGCTTCCAGCAGGCTTTCAGCTCTGCAGATTTTGAGATTGCCAAACTTTGTAATCTCTCCATCTCTCTCAATCAATCTCTCTCTCTCTCACTCTCTCTCTCTCTCTCTGTCTCACTGTCTCTCACTTTCTGTAACATATTTCTGTATGTATATATATATTTATATTTATATTTTGCAATATTTAATTTGAATATTTCATCGGCCTTATCATGTACATGATTACCTATGGTCAATTAAAATTATAAATGTTCAAAGTTATTATAAAGGGAAGTTAAAGTAGAAACTACTAATGTTACATGACACATCTGATGTGGAATTATGACAAATATAATGAGCTTGTAGCAAGTAACTGAAGTCAGGATCCAGTTCCCTAGCATGTTCTCCAAATATCTTATTTCTACCTTTTCAGAATTTAGCTGTCAACAGTTCTTCTACAGTTCCTCTCTTCTCTCCTGGACCTGAACACTATACATTTCTCTGCTGTTCCCTTGGGCACTGAAGCTTCTCATGACGGGCCATGGTTGTTGAAGTGCCCTGTCTGGTTTAGAAATAAATTTACAACTCTCATTTTATATTACTGTGGAATGTGGGAACACAAGTTTCATGGAATCAGGATGTCCCTCTCACCTGACACGAACACTTCCCTAGACCGCTGTGGTGTGCTTAAAATTCCTTTATCAGGAAATAAATCCCTTGTATTCCATAAGTAAATATCAGGTTTCAATTGTGTGAAATTAAAAATAGATATAAGATACCATTTAAGACTCACAGCTTCACATATAAGTGATTGAGAGTGGGGTTGGGAGTGGAGAGAAGGTCAGAGCGCTAAGGTCTGTAATCTAGATGAAATATGGACTTAGGGCTCATCTGATATACTTGCTTTCTTCTGCTCTTTCCAAACATGCTTTATGGCTTTGAAGACAGTAATCGAAAAAGTTTTTCACTGTTTATTCTCTGTCTTCTTTTTCAACCCTCCAGAACCCTCAACCAGCCATATTACCTTCACTGCCCCATATATACAACATAACTCTCCAAGTTGGTACTTTGACATGCTGCCCATGCATTTAGTAAGAATCCTTTCATAGCTTTCATAATTCTACCTGCAGTCAGAAGGAAGAACTGGCCTAGTAACGTGTCTTGGGCAATTAATCAGCAAGCTTCTGAGGAATGTCATTTAATAATGGGAAAGGAAGAAGAAGAGGAGATGAAGACGAGAGAAAGAGAAAGAGGAGACACTTGAGATTTCAGAAGAGTCACCAGCTAAGCATGTGTCCGAATTCCAGGACCTAATCTTTCCCTCAAGCTCAGCCACATGTTCACTACTATAAAATATTTAAATATTATAATAACTGGTTATAAAAATGAAATTACAGTGTATAATATATGATTGGGAAAACATAAAGTTGTTCAAAAATGAACACATCTAATAAACTGCCAAGAAAAATCACTGCTTATATTTTGCTGTATTTAGTGTTAGGAGTTTCTAGTTTCATAAACCCACAGACATACATACACGTCTTTCAGGTTACGGATTTGAGATCTGTTATCTTTTGCTACATAGATGCCTCCAGCCATAAGTTGCTCTCTATGTGCTGCATTACATTTACCCTAAACGTCTTCTATGTTTTCTTTGCATTTTCATTCATCCCAAAGTATTTTCTATTTATTTCTTATTTCTTCTTCGAGCCATTGTTTCCTTAGGAGTGTGTATCCAAACTCATAGATGTCACAGAAACAGAGAGTAGAATGGTGGTCAGCAGGGGCTGAGGGGTTCAGCAAAAGAGGAGATGTTGGGCAATGGGTACAAGCCTGCAGTCATACGAAGAAGAAGCTCTGGGAGTCTACGGAACATCATGGTGAGTCTAGTTAATAACACTCAGTTGTGTAGTTGAAACTTGCTCAGAAAATAGACCTTAAGCATTCTCATCACACACACACACACACACACACACACACACAAATACACAGACATAGACATATTTAAATGGTTAATGTTGAAGTGATTAATGTATTAAGTGACCAATGGTGGTAATCACTGCACAAAGTACACATATATCAAATCATCCCATTATGCACCGTAAATATGTCCAATTTAATGTGTCTATTATACCTCAAAAATACCAGATGGAAAAGATGAAAGAAGAACCAGCCTACAAAACAGTAACAAAGTCTGAGAATCTTTGTATTCCTTCTCCTCCTTGCCTCTCTTAGGCTCTGATACTCTTCTCTGAGAGAGCTTCCCTTAACACTTCTTCTCTGCGGGCCTTGTATCCACCTCACAGTGGATAATCCCTTCTAGTCACCTATACTGACCACATCTGAAATAGGTAGAGTGGAAAGTGGGGAAAGAGGGCTGGAATGTCATTACAATTCTTGAAAAATCAGTCTTTTTCGTTTTGGCACATAGTTTATTTAGTTGTCATTTCCCTCAAAAACTCATTAGACACCCGACATCATTCATTCCTCCAATCATTTCTGTGTCCCAGGGACCTCACTCAGGTCCTTTCCTGGAAGTACTTTTCTGGCCTGATTAAATTGCTGCCTTGATCCCTGAACATAATTCAACTACCATGAGGCTCCCTGGCACAAAGGTGGAAGGACTACAACTTCTGTCTCTTTTCTCTCTTGTTACAGTCAACGGAAGTTGGACTTCAAGTTCAAAACCACTTCTAACCTCATCTCTTACTCTTTACGGCTTACAAGTGTTGACTTTCCTAATTCAACAAGGTTTTCAATATCTGGGCTCTATTTTTTTCTTTTCATTTTTTTTATATTGCTGACCTGCCAACCAGAAAGTTTTTCCTGAACATATATTTATTGAAATACCCTGATCAAGTCAACAAGTGACCAATATTTGGTCTGCCTCTCAGAATACCATGGACAAACATTACTGCAAATATTTTCCCATTGAATAAAATGTATCACCATATTTATGGCTTCCAATATCAGATTCCTTGCCAACCACCTCCAGACTCTAAGCCAATGCCATAATTTTAAGATATGTTATGGAAGCATCCCTCCTCAAACACTAATTTCTGTGTCAGGTCAAATAACACTAGCTACAGGAGAGACAACTCCAAAATATCAGTGTTGATATCTCACTCATCCAATTATCTCATAAGCATTGGGCAGTAACCTGGGCATCTTTTTTTTCCTGCAGTTCTGGCATCTTGGACTCCTTTACCTCTAGGACCACAAGAAGAGATATGCTTAAAGAACACATCCCTTTTCACGGCTTACTGGACCTGTAAGCTACTCACTTAGAAAACAAGCTGCAGAGCAACAGTCATTTTGTAAATCTAGGTAAACAGTGGAAACCCCAGTGTACCTCAAAAGTGGGGTCAAATCAGTCAAGAAAGTAATTTCAGACGTGAAAAAATATAATAAGACACTGAGGTTGTTGAGGTTCGCACTAAGAAGAACGTGTTGTGCACATGGAGAGCAGGCAGCACTGTGCATGGTAAGGACCCTGGAAACTTCCCTTTATTTGTACTGCCCATGTTTTCAGAACTACTATAATTTTATGCAGAATATCCCAATAATTTCCCAAAGCCTTTAATGTTTCATATGATATTATAAATACCGTTATTTTGGAAAAGAATAGGAACACAGAATATGAAAGTGTAATATAGTTTAAGAATCACCTTATGCGCTCTAGTAGGTATGTCTGAACCTCTTTCCTTCTAGAGCAAACATTGTGGTGGTGGTGATGGTGGTTACAGGCATGATGACAGAGACAATGATGATTGGCCACCTCACAAAGTGCCAGTTATGTGCCCGGCATTTTGGTAACTGAATTACACACATTCATGTAAATTTTATGCCTAAGCCAGTTGGCACTGTATATGTGATTTTCCCCACATTTTAATAAAGGGATTGAACTTCTGAGGAGTTAAATAATTGGTTGCTCAAATCAATCAAACAATAATTAAGAAAATAACCTGGATTTGAAATTATATACAAATATTCATGGATATAACTCAAACTTCATATAACACTGGCTGTGAGAGCCTGAAATTTGGATCGAAAAAGGATAGAAATCAACCAAAATTATGATATGATATGGCCTAAAGCAGGTTTGAAAAGAAAGAAAATACTTTTACCATCACAAAAATGAAGTGTGTTTTATTCAGGAAATGGAGGATAAGTAACAATTGCTCATCTGGTAGAAACCGCTGCCCAGGTGACAGACAGACACAGAAGACAGTGAGAGAATCCTCAGAGGGTACCCAGGAGGAGAGATACTGCTCTTCCTTCTGAGGCTCTGTGATGCTTTCTTGAATACCTCTCAGAGGGAAACAGCATAGCAGACTCAGAGAGGAAACTTCTGACCGTCAAGATTCACCATACTCACACTGCAGGCTGAAGGGTGGAAAGCTTCTTCTGTATCCATGATAGGCTTTGAAGAGAAGATGAAGTTGGAGCTGTGGAACTAGGTGAGCCGATTGTCCTTATCCTTTCCAGATGCAGATAAAAGCTGAAGCTGTTACTTGTTCTTGGGTGGGCACTCTTGCTGGCATTGCTGGGGAGGTGTCCCAGGAGGGCATTTCTCAGTGCACTTTATAGGTGGGCAAGGGTCTGAACCCTTGGTAGGTGAGCAAGGATCCGGGCACTTAGTTGGGCACACTGGAGTTTGCTTCTCCTGCTGCTTGCATTGCTGCTGTTGAGAAGACATTTCTCTGGAGTCTTAATATCTGAAAGAAAGTTTATGACCGTGTTCACAAGAAGGAATTCCTTCAGAGAGAAGAGCCAAAGCTTTTATAGCTCAAATAGACAGTATCTCTCCAATCTCTAAGTATGGGTTTTAATCACTTTAATACTTTTTAATGGATTTCTGGTTTCTCTCTCGTTCTTTAGCAAATCTATTCATCAGCCCAGAGAAAACCTTCTCTTTTCTCATACAACATTTCCAAAGAAAATAGCTTTGTTTAAAAGAAACAAGCAATGTTTTCTCTTTTGGATTCTTTCTCCTTCTTTTTTTTTTTAATGAAAACGTCATCTTCAGAAATGGCCATCACAAGTTCCAGAATCCTGGGCAAGCTCACAAGCAATTTCTATCACCATTTTTTCTTATGAGGTCCCGACAGGATTACTTATGTACAAAGCAAGAGGCAATCAGGATGAACGTAAGGGTATCACACCTTCTAAGATAAATGCCTCTGAAATCACAGTAGAGTTCCAAGAGAAAGGCATAGAAAAATGTAAATACTTTACTCTTTATCCCTTCATGTCAAAATTTCCTGTTAATTTCTTTTTCAATAGAGGAATTCAAACTAGGTTTCAAAAATCTACTAAATACAATAGAACATTGTGCCCAGATTCCAAGTTCCCATCCACTAAGTAGCATTATACCCATGATCATAACTTTGGACCCATCAAATTTGCTGGCTCCAGCATAAACTCAACATTCGGGGGCCCGAGAACAAAGTTGAACTGAAGAATCAGACTCACCAGGTTCTCCAAAGTCAATCGGAACTCGAGTAGCAGGAGGATAGCTGTCGTGCAGCAGAGGCCCTTTTTATTGGGGTTTGCTGCCCCACCCAGGGGGAAGCGGAGCTACCAAAACTGGCCTGGTTCAGTCATTTCCCAACCAAATGCAAATCCATCCATAACTGGCTTGGCAGGGTCTCTGAAAACAGGTAATGTCCTGCGCCAGGATCTCCTCACTAGATTATGTTCTCATGACTCACAGAGTCCCTGCCTTAGCTCTCCGTTTCAGTGGTTTATGGCAGTGGGAGGATTTCGAAGCTTCTCTAACTTGTAGACAAATGTTCCGTTTCATGATTGGGGAAGATGACCCTTTTCTATCTTTCACCTTCCTTGACTTCTAAATCTGCCTGCCTAGTGCACTTGAACTGGTGGCCATTCTATTGTACATGCTGGTTTGAGAAGGGCCTGGCTACCTGGTGACACCTTTCTCTTTATCTCAAGCCCTTCTTATAATGCATTTCCTCTTGATCTATGACTTGCTAAGTGAAGTCTCTTCTCCTCTTCTAAAATGGACTGAGGGAAGGTTGCGAATCATCTCTGATGATTTCCCACCGTGATACTTAGATACGTTTAGTAAAGTGGTGACCTCTAGGGATCACCTTTTATTGCTTTGCTCCTTCAAATTAAGAACAGCCAGCAGTCACATTCCTATGAACTTTGTAAATCTTTTTCACTTCCAGCCACAAGGAAGTCACTAGGAGCATAGCATCACCTACCATAATTCCAATCAGCTGGCAGATCAGAACCTAGACTTACAATACAAAACAAGTCTTTTACTCATACCTCCCAAACGTGATATACCACTTGCTCTTACCTAATTTCTCCCAAAGGACCCCTTTGGATTTCTTCAACTTTTGAAGAAAGCTCAGAGGGGTGTTTAAGTATTCTGGCTTCCTGTCCCTTTGAAATTTTTGGAAAACCCTATCTAATAGGCAATGCCATTCAAGTCACTAATTTTATATGTATTTACTAATTATGAATTATTTAAATACATGTTGTTTCACATCAAATCTAGGGGTAAATTCAAGAGAAAGTTGATATCCCTTTATTAAACATGCAGTCACTGAAGTTCATTGCCATTCATATAAAACTTCTTCATGATTAATAATAATTTTGTTAAAATTTTAACCTACGTTTTATGTTTTCCATTTCGCTCACCGTGGAACATATGTCAAAGAAGCGTATTTCCTGCTCTACTTTCTTCTTACAATTTGTCAGTGTGATGGAAGGAAAGTTTGGTGGTTAATTTATGGGTCACCTTCCCTGGCATATGGTCCCCGGTTATCTGATCAAACATTATTCTGGGTGTTTCTATAAGGATGCTTTTGCACGAGAGTATTATTTACATCAGTGTCCTGAGTAAAGGCGGTTGCCCTGTATAGGGTGGGAATACCTCTTCCAATCCACTGACCGCCTGAATAGAACAAGGCTGACCATCACCGAGGTAAAAGACGATTCCCCTGTTGCATGGGCTTCCAGCAGGCTTTCAGCTCTGCAGATTTTGAGATTGCCAAACTTTGTAATCTCTCCATCTCTCTCAATCAATCTCTCTCTCTCTCACTCTCTCTCTCTCTCTCTGTCTCACTGTCTCTCACTTTCTGTAACATATTTCTGTATGTATATATATATTTATATTTATATTTTGCAATATTTAATTTGAATATTTCATCGGCCTTATCATGTACATGATTACCTATGGTCAATTAAAATTATAAATGTTCAAAGTTATTATAAAGGGAAGTTAAAGTAGAAACTACTAATGTTACATGACACATCTGATGTGGAATTATGACAAATATAATGAGCTTGTAGCAAGTAACTGAAGTCAGGATCCAGTTCCCTAGCATGTTCTCCAAATATCTTATTTCTACCTTTTCAGAATTTAGCTGTCAACAGTTCTTCTACAGGTCTTCTCTTCTCTCCTGGACCTGAACACTACACATTTCTCTGCTGTTCCCTTGGGCACTGAAGCTTCTCATGACGGGCCATGGTTGTTGAAGTGCCCTGTCTGGTTTAGAAATAAATTTACAACTCTCATTTTATATTACTGTGGAATGTGGGAACACAAGTTTCATGGAATCAGGATGTCCCTCTCACCTGACACGAACACTTCCCTAGACCGCTGTGGTGTGCTTAAAATTCCTTTATCAGGAAATAAATCCCTTGTATTCCATAAGTAAATATCAGGTTTCAATTGTGTGAAACTAAAAATAGATATAAGATACCATTTAAGACTCACAGCGTCACATATAAGTGACTGAGAGTGGGGTTGGGAGTGGAGAGAAGGTCAGAGCGCTAAGGTCTGTAATCTAGATGAAATATGGACTTAGGGCTCATCTGATATACTTGCTTTCTTCTGCTCTTTCCAAACATGCTTTATGGCTTTGAAGACAGTAATCGAAAAAGTTTTTCACTGTTTATTCTCTGTCTTCTTTTTCAACCCTCCAGAACCCTCAACCAGCCATATTACCTTCACTGCCCCATATATACAACATAACTCTCCAAGTTGGTACTTTGACATGCTGCCCATGCATTTAGTAAGAATCCTTTCATAGCTTTCATAATTCTACCTGCAGTCAGAAGGAAGAACTGGCCTAGTAACGTGTCTTGGGCAATTAATCAGCAAGCTTCTGAGGAATGTCATTTAATAATGGGAAAGGAAGAAGAAGAGGAGATGAAGACGAGAGAAAGAGAAAGAGGAGACACTTGAGATTTCAGAAGAGTCACCAGCTAAGCATGTGTCCGAATTCCAGGACCTAATCTTTCCCTCAAGCTCAGCCACATGTTCACTACTATAAAATATTTAAATATTATAATAACTGGTTATAAAAATGAAATTACAGTGTATAATATATGATTGGGAAAACATAAAGTTGTTCAAAAATGAACACATCTAATAAACTGCCAAGAAAAATCACTGCTTATATTTTGCTGTATTTAGTGTTAGGAGTTTCTAGTTTCATAAACCCACAGACATACATACACGTCTTTCAGGTTACGGATTTGAGATCTGTTATCTTTTGCTACATAGATGCCTCCAGCCATAAGTTGCTCTCTATGTGCTGCATTACATTTACCCTAAACGTCTTCTATGTTTTCTTTGCATTTTCATTCATCCCAAAGTATTTTCTATTTATTTCTTATTTCTTCTTCGAGCCATTGTTTCCTTAGGAGTGTGTATCCAAACTCATAGATGTCACAGAAACAGAGAGTAGAATGGTGGTCAGCAGGGGCTGAGGGGTTCAGCAAAAGAGGAGATGTTGGGCAATGGGTACAAGCCTGCAGTCATACGAAGAAGAAGCTCTGGGAGTCTACGGAACATCATGGTGAGTCTAGTTAATAACACTCAGTTGTGTAGTTGAAACTTGCTCAGAAAATAGACCTTAAGCATTCTCATCACACACACACACACACAAATACACAGACATAGACATATTTAAATGGTTAATGTTGAAGAGATTAATGTATTAAGTGACCAATGGTGGTAATCACTGCACAAAGTACACATATATCAAATCATCCCATTATGCACCGTAAATATGTCCAATTTAATGTGTCTATTATACCTCAAAAATACCAGATGGAAAAGATGAAAAAAGAACCAGCCTACAAAACGGTAACAAAGTCTGAGAATCTTTGTATTCCTTCTCCTCCTTGCCTCTCTTAGGCTCTGATACTCTTCTCTGAGAGAGCTTCCCTTAACACTTCTTCTCTGCGGGCCTTGTATCCACCTCACAGTGGATAATCCCTTCTAGTCACCTATACTGACCACATCTGAAATAGGTAGAGTGGAAAGTGGGGAAAGAGGGCTGGAATGTCATTACAATTCTTGAAAAATCAGTCTTTTTCGTTTTGGCACATAGTTTATTTAGTTGTCATTTCCCTCAAAAACTCATTAGACACCCGACATCATTCATTCCTCCAATCATTTCTGTGTCCCAGGGACCTCACTCAGGTCCTTTCCTGGAAGTACTTTTCTGGCCTGATTAAATTGCTGCCTTGATCCCTGAACATAATTCAACTACCATGAGGCTCCCTGGCACAAAGGTGGAAAGACTACAACTTCTGTCTCTTTTCTCTCTTGTTACAGTCAACGGAAGTTGGACTTCAAGTTCAAAACCACTTCTAACCTCATCTCTTACTCTTTACGGCTTACAAGTGTTGACTTTCCTAATTCAACAAGGTTTTCAATATCTGGGCTGTATTTTTTTCTTTTCATTTTTTTATATTGCTGACCTGCCAACCAGAAAGTTTTTCCTGAACATATATTTATTGAAATACCCTGATCAAGTCAACAAGTGACCAATATTTGGTCTGCCTCTCAGAATACCATGGACAAACATTACTGCAAATATTTTCCCATTGAATAAAATGTATCACCATATTTATGGCTTCCAATATCAGATTCCTTGCCAACCACCTCCAGACTCTAAGCCAATGCCATAATTTTAAGATATGTTATGGAAGCATCCCTCCTCAAACACTAATTTCTGTGTCAGGTCAAATAACACTAGCTACAGGAGAGACAACTCCAAAATATCAGTGTTGATATCTCACTCATCCAATTATCTCATAAGCATTGGGCAGTAACCTGGGCATCTTTTTTTTCCTGCAGTTCTGGCATCTTGGACTCCTTTACCTCTAGGACCACAAGAAGAGATATGCTTAAAGAACACATCCCTTTTCACGGCTTACTGGACCTGTAAGCTACTCACTTAGAAAACAAGCTGCAGAGCAACAGTCATTTTGTAAATCTAGGTAAACAGTGGAAACCCCAGTGTACCTCAAAAGTGGGGTCAAATCAGTCAAGAAAGTAATTTCAGACGTGAAAAAATATAATAAGACACTGAGGTTGTTGAGGTTCGCACTAAGAACGTGTTGTGCACATGGAGAGCAGGCAGCACTGTGCATGGTAAGGACCCTTGAAACTTCCCTTTATTTGTACTGCCCATGTTTTCAGAACTACTATAATTTTATGCAGAATATCCCAATAATTTCCCAAAGCCTTTAATGTTTCATATGATATTATAAATACCGTTATTTTGGAAAAGAATAGGAACACAGAATATGAAAGTGTAATATAGTTTAAGAATCACCTTATGCGCTCTAGTAGGTATGTCTGAACCTCTTTCCTTCTAGAGCAAACATTGTGGTGGTGGTGATGGTGGTTACAGGCATGATGACAGAGACAATGATGATTGGCCACCTCACAAAGTGCCAGTTATGTGCCCGGCATTTTGGTAACTGAATTACACACATTCATGTAAATTTTATGCCTAAGCCAGTTGGCACTGTATATGTGATTTTCCCCACATTTTAATAAAGGGATTGAACTTCTGAGGAGTTAAATAATTGGTTGCTCAAATCAATCAAACAATAATTAAGAAAATAACCTGGATTTGAAATTATATACAAATATTCATGGATATAACTCAAACTTCATATAACACTGGCTGTGAGAGCCTGAAATTTGGATCGAAAAAGGATAGAAATCAACCAAAATTATGATATGATATGGCCTAAAGCAGGTTTGAAAAGAAAGAAAATACTTTTACCATCACAAAAATGAAGTGTGTTTTATTCAGGAAATGGAGGATAAGTAACAATTGCTCATCTGGTAGAAACCGCTGCCCAGGTGACAGACAGACACAGAAGACAGTGAGAGAATCCTCAGAGGGTACCCAGGAGGAGAGATACTGCTCTTCCTTCTGAGGCTCTGTGATGCTTTCTTGAATACCTCTCAGAGGGAAACAGCATAGCAGACTCAGAGAGGAAACTTCTGACCGTCAAGATTCACCATACTCACACTGCAGGCTGAAGGGTGGAAAGCTTCTTCTGTATCCATGATAGGCTTTGAAGAGAAGATGAAGTTGGAGCTGTGGAACTAGGTGAGCCGATTGTCCTTATCCTTTCCAGATGCAGATAAAAGCTGAAGCTGTTACTTGTTCTTGGGTGGGCACTCTTGCTGGCATTGCTGGGGAGGTGTCCCAGGAGGGCATTTCTCAGTGCACTTTATAGGTGGGCAAGGGTCTGAACCCTTGGTAGGTGAGCAAGGATCCGGGCACTTAGTTGGGCACACTGGAGTTTGCTTCTCCTGCTGCTTGCATTGCTGCTGTTGAGAAGACATTTCTCTGGAGTCTTAATATCTGAAAGAAAGTATATGACCGTGTTCACAAGAAGGAATTCCTTCAGAGAGAAGAGCCAAAGCTTTTATAGCTCAAATAGACAGTATCTCTCCAATCTCTAAGTATGGGTTTTAATCTCTTTAATACTTTTTAATGGATTTCTGGTTTCTCTCTCGTTCTTTAGCAAATCTATTCATCAGCCCAGAGAAAACCTTCTCTTTTCTCATACAACATTTCCAAAGAAAATAGCTTTGTTTAAAAGAAACAAGCAATGTTTTCTCTTTTGGTTTCTTTCTCCTTTTTTTTTTTTTTTAATGAAAACGTCATCTTCAGAAATGGCCATCACAAGTTCCAGAATCCTGGGCAAGCTCACAAGCAATTTCTATCACCATTTTTTCTTATGAGGTCCTGACAGGATTACTTATGTACAAAGCAAGAGGCAATCAGGATGAACGTAAGGGTATCACACCTTCTAAGATAAATGCCTCTGAAATCACAGTAGAGTTCCAAGAGAAAGGCATAGAAAAATGTAAATACTTTACTCTTTATCCCTTCATGTCAAAATTTCCTGTTAATTTCTTTTTCAATAGAGGAATTCAAACTAGGTTTCAAAAATCTACTAAATACAATAGAACATTGTGCCCAGATTCCAAGTTCCCATCCACTAAGTAGCATTATACCCATGATCATAACTTTGGACCCATCAAATTTGCTGGCTCCAGCATAAAGTCAACATTCGGGGGCCCGAGAACAAAGTTGAACTGAAGAATCAGACTCACCAGGTTCTCCAAAGTCAATCGGAACTCGAGTAGCAGGAGGATAGCTGTCGTGCAGCAGAGGCCCTTTTTATTGGGGTTTGCTGCCCCACCCAGGGGGAAGCGGAGCTACCAAAACTGGCCTGGTTCAGTCATTTCCCAACCAAATGCAAATCCATCCATAACTGGCTTGGCAGGGTCTCTGAAAACAGGTAATGTCCTGCGCCAGGATCTCCTCACTAGATTATGTTCTCATGACTCACAGAGTCCCTGCCTTAGCTCTCCGTTTCAGTGGTTTATGGCAGTGGGAGGATTTCGAAGCTTCTCTAACTTGTAGACAAATGTTCCGTTTCATGATTGGGGAAGATGACCCTTTTCTATCTTTCACCTTCCTTGACTTCTAAATCTGCCTGCCTAGTGCACTTGAACTGGTGGCCATTCTATTGTACATGCTGGTTTGAGAAGGGCCTGGCTACCTGGTGACACCTTTCTCTTTATCTCAAGCCCTTCTTATACTGCATTTCCTCTTGATCTATGACTTGCTAAGTGAAGTCTCTTCTCCTCTTCTAAAATGGACTGAGGGAAGGTTGCGAATCATCTCTGATGATTTCCCACCGTGATACTTAGATACGTTTAGTAAAGTGGTGACCTCTAGGGATCACCTTTTATTGCTTTGCTCCTTCAAATTAAGAACAGCCAGCAGTCACATTCCTATGAACTTTGTAAATCTTTTTCACTTCCAGCCACAAGGAAGTCACTAGGAGCATAGCATCACCTACCATAATTCCAATCAGCTGGCAGATCAGAACCTAGACTTACAATACAAAACAAGTCTTTTACTCATACCTCCCAAACGTGATATACCACTTGCTCTTACCTAATTTCTCCCAAAGGACCCCTTTGGATTTCTTCAACTTTTGAAGAAAGCTCAGAGGGGTGTTTAAGTATTCTGGCTTCCTGTCCCTTTGAAATTTTTGGAAAACCCTATCTAATAGGCAATGCCATTCAAGTCACTAATTTTATATGTATTTACTAATTATGAATTATTTAAATACATGTTGTTTCACATCAAATCTAGGGGTAAATTCAAGAGAAAGTTGATATCCCTTTATTAAACATGCAGTCACTGAAGTTCATTGCCATTCATATAAAACTTCTTCATGATTAATAATAATTTTGTTAAAATTTTAACCTACGTTTTATGTTTTCCATTTCGCTCACCGTGGAACATATGTCAAAGAAGCGTATTTCCTGCTCTACTTTCTTCTTACAATTTGTCAGTGTGATGGAAGGAAAGTTTGGTGGTTAATTTATGGGTCACCTTCCCTGGCATATGGTCCCCGGTTATCTGATCAAACATTATTCTGGGTGTTTCTATAAGGATGCTTTTGCACGAGAGTATTATTTACATCAGTGTCCTGAGTAAAGGCGGTTGCCCTGTATAGGGTGGGAATTCCTCTTCCAATCCACTGACCGCCTGAATAGAACAAGGCTGACCATCACCGAGGTAAAAGACGATTCCCCTGTTGCATGGGCTTCCAGCAGGCTTTCAGCTCTGCAGATTTTGAGATTGCCAAACTTTGTAATCTCTCTATCTCTCTCAATCAATCTCTCTCTCTCTCACTCTCTCTCTCTCTCTGTCTCACTGTCTCTCACTTTCTGTAACATATTTCTGTATGTATATATATATTTATATTTATATTTTGCAATGTTTAATTTGAATATTTCATCTGCCTTATCATGTACATGATTACCTATGGTCAATTAAAATTATAAATGTTCAAAGTTATTATAAAGGGAAGTTAAAGTAGAAACTACTAATGTTACATGACACATCTGATGTGGAATTATGACAAACATAATGAGCTTGTAGCAAGTAACTGAAGTCAGGATCCAGTTCCCTAGCATGTTCTACAAATATCTTATTTCTACCTTTTCAAAATTTAGCTGTCAACAGTTCTTCTACAGTTCCTCTCTTCTCTCCTGGACCTGAACACTACACATTTCTCTGCTGTTCCCTTGGACACTGAAGCTTCTCGTGACGGGCCATGGTTGTTGAAGTGCCCTGTCTGGTTTAGAAATAAATTTGCAACTCTCATTTTATATTACTGTGGAATGTGGGAACACAAGTTTCATGGAATCAGGATGTCCCTCTCACCTGACACGAACACTTCCCTAGACCGCTGTGGTGTGCTTAAAATTCCTTTATCAGGAAATAAATCCCTTGTATTCCATAAGTAAATATCAGGTTTCAATTGTGTGAAACTAAAAATAGATATAAGATACCATTTAAGACTCACAGCGTCACATATAAGTGATTGAGAGTGGGTTTGGGAGTGGAGAGAAGGTCAGAGCACTAAGGTCTGTAATCTAGATGAAATATGGACTTAGGGCTCATCTGATATACTTGCTTTCTTCTGCTCTTTCCAAACATGCTTTATGGCTTTGAAGACAGTAATCGAAAAAGTTTTTCACTGTTTATTCTCTGTTTTCTTTTTCAACCCTCCAGAACCCTCAACCAGCCATATTACCTTCACTGCCCCATATATACAACATAACTCTCCAAGTTGGTACTTTGACATGCTGCCCATGCATTTAGTAAGAATCCTTTCATAGCTTTCATAATTCTACCTGCAGTCAGAAGGAAGAACTGGCCTAGTAACGTGTCTTGGGCAATTAATCAGCAAGCTTCTGAGGAATGTCATTTAATAATGGGAAAGGAAGAAGAAGAGGAGATGAAGACGAGAGAAAGAGAAAGAGGAGACACTTGAGATTTCAGAAGAGTCACCAGCTAAGCATGTGTCCGAATTCCAGGACCTAATCTTTCCCTCAAGTTCAGCCACATGTTCACTACTATAAAATATTTAAATATTATAATAACTGGTTATAAAAATGAAATTACAGTGTATAATATATGATTGGGAAAACATAAAGTTGTTCAAAAATGAACACATCTAATAAACTGCCAAGAAAAATCACTGCTTATATTTTGCTGTATTTAGTGTTAGGAGTTTCTAGTTTCATAAACCCACAGACATACATACACGTCTTTCAGGTTACGGATTTGAGATCTGTTATCTTTTGCTACATAGATGCCTCCAGCCATAAGTTGCTCTCTATGTGCTGCATTACATTTACCCTAAACGTCTTCTATGTTTTCTTTGCATTTTCATTCATCCCAAAGTATTTTCTATTTATTTCTTATTTCTTCTTCGAGCCATTGTTTCCTTAGGAGTGTGTATCCAAACTCGTAGATGTCACAGAAACAGAGAGTAGAATGGTGGTCAGCAGGGGCTGAGGGGTTCAGCAAAAGAGGAGATGTTGGGCAATGGGTACAAGCCTGCAGTCATACGAAGAAGAAGCTCTGGGAGTCTACGGAACATCATGGTGAGTCTAGTTAATAACACTCAGTTGTGTAGTTGAAACTTGCTCAGAAAATAGACCTTAAGCATTCTCATCACACACACACACACACACACACACAAATACACAGACATAGACATATTTAAATGGTTAATGTTGAAGTGATTAATGTATTAAGTGACCAATGGTGGTAATCACTGCACAAAGTACACATATATCAAATCATCCCATTATGCACCGTAAATATGTCCAATTTAATGTGTCTATTATACCTCAAAAATACCGGATGGAAAAGATGAAAGAAGAACCAGCCTACAAAACAGTAACAAAGTCTGAGAATCTTTGTATTCCTTCTCCTCCTTGCCTCTCTTAGGCTCTGATACTCTTCTCTGAGAGAGCTTCCCTTAACACTTCTTCTCTGCGGGCCTTGTATCCACCTCACAGTGGATAATCCCTTCTAGTCACCTATACTGACCACATCTGAAATAGGTAGAGTGGAAAGTGGGGAAAGAGGGCTGGAATGTCATTACAATTCTTGAAAAATCAGTCTTTTTCGTTTTGGCACATAGTTTATTTAGTTGTCATTTCCCTCAAAAACTCATTAGACACCCGACATCATTCATTCCTCCAATCATTTCTGTGTCCCAGGGACCTCACTCAGGTCCTTTCCTGGAAGTACTTTTCTGGCCTGATTAAATTGCTGCCTTGATCCCTGAACATAATTCAACTACCATGAGGCTCCCTGGCACAAAGGTGGAAAGACTACAACTTCTGTCTCTTTTCTCTCTTGTTACAGTCAACGGAAGTTGGACTTCAAGTTCAAAACCACTTCTAACCTCATCTCTTACTCTTTACGGCTTACAAGTGTTGACTTTCCTAATTCAACAAGGTTTTCAATATCTGGGCTGTATTTTTTTCTTTTCATTTTTTTTATATTGCTGACCTGCCAACCAGAAAGTTTTTCCTGAACATATATTTATTGAAATACCCTGATCAAGTCAACAAGTGACCAATATTTGGTCTGCCTCTCAGAATACCATGGACAAACATTACTGCAAATACTTTCCCATTGAATAAAATGTATCACCACATTTATGGCTTCCAATATCAGATTCCTTGCCAACCACCTCCAGACTCTAAGCCAATGCCATAATTTTAAGATATGTTATGGAAGCATCCCTCCTCAAACACTAATTTCTGTGTCAGGTCAAATAACACTAGCTACAGGAGAGACAACTCCAAAATATCAGTGTTGATATCTCACTCATCCAATTGTCTGATAAGCATTGGGCAGTAACCTGGGCATCTTTTTTTTCCTGCAGTTCTGGCATCTTGGACTCCTTTACTTCTAGGACCACAAGAAGAGATATGCTTAAAGAACACATCCCTTTTCACGGCTTACTGGACCTGTAAGCTACTCACTTAGAAAACAAGCTGCAGAGCAACAGTCATTTTGTAAATCTAGGTAAACAGTGGAAACCCCAGTGTACCTCAAAAGTGGGGTCAAATCAGTCAAGAAAGTAATTTCAGACGTGAAAAAATATAATAAGACACTGAGGTTGTTGAGGTTCGCACTAAGAAGAACGTGTTGTGCACATGGAGAGCAGGCAGCACTGTGCATGGTAAGGACCCTTGAAACTTCCCTTTATTTGTACTGCCCATGTTTTCAGAACTACTATAATTTTATGCAGAATATCCCAATAATTTCCCAAAGCCTTTAATGTTTCATATGATATTATAAATACCGTTATTTTGGAAAAGAATAGGAACACAGAATATGAAAGTGTAATATAGTTTAAGAATCACCTTATGCGCTCTAGTAGGTATGTCTGAACCTCTTTCCTTCTAGAGCAAACATTGTGGTGGTGGTGATGGTGGTTACAGGCATGATGACAGAGACAATGATGATTGGCCACCTCACAAAGTGTCAGTTATGTGCCCGGCATTTTGGTAACTGAATTACACACATTCATGTAAATTTTATGCCTAAGCCAGTTGGCACTGTATATGTGATTTTCCCCACATTTTAATAAAGGGATTGAACTTCTGAGGAGTTAAATAATTGGTTGCTCAAATCAATCAAACAATAATTAAGAAAATAACCTGGATTTGAAATTATATACAAATATTCATGGATATAACTCAAACTTCATATAACACTGGCTGTGAGAGCCTGAAATTTGGATCGAAAAAGGATAGAAATCAACCAAAATTATGATATGATATGGCCTAAAGCAGGTTTGAAAAGAAAGAAAATACTTTTACCATCACAAAAATGAAGTGTGTTTTATTCAGGAAATGGAGGATAAGTAACAATTGCTCATCTGGTAGAAACCGCTGCCCAGGTGACAGACAGACACAGAAGACAGTGAGAGAATCCTCAGAGGGTACCCAGGAGGAGAGATACTGCTCTTCCTTCTGAGGCTCTGTGATGCTTTCTTGAATACCTCTCAGAGGGAAACAGCATAGCAGACTCAGAGAGGAAACTTCTGACCGTCAAGATTCACCATAATCACACTGCAGGCTGAAGGGTGGAAATCTTCTTCTGTATCCATGATAGGCTTTGAAGAGAAGATGAAGGTGGAGCTGTGGAACTAGGTGAGCCGATTGTCCTTATCCTTTCCAGATGCAGATAAAAGCTGAAGCTGTTACTTGTTCTTGGGTGGGCACTCTTGCTGGCATTGCTGGGGAGGTGTCCCAGGAGGGCATTTCTCAGTGCACTTTATAGGTGGGCAAGGGTCTGAACCCTTGGTAGGTGAGCAAGGATCCGGGCACTTAGTTGGGCACACTGGAGTTTGCTTCTCCTGCTGCTTGCATTGCTGCTGTTGAGAAGACATTTCTCTGGAGTCTTAATATCTGAAAGAAAGTATATGACCGTGTTCACAAGAAGGAATTCCTTCAGAGAGAAGAGCCAAAGCTTTTATAGCTCAAATAGACAGTATCTCTCCAATCTCTAAGTATGGGTTTTAATCTCTTTAATACTTTTTAATGGATTTCTGATTTCTCTCTCGTTCTTTAGCAAATCTATTCATCAGCCCAGAGAAAACCTTCTCTTTTCTCATACAACATTTCCAAAGAAATTAGCTTTGTTTAAAAGAAACAAGCAATGTTTTCTCTTTTGGATTCTTTCTCCTTCATTTTTTTTTTTTAATGAAAACGTCATCTTCAGAAATGGCCATCACAAGTTCCAGAATCCTGGGCAAGCTCACAAGCAATTTCTATCACCATTTTTTCTTATGATGTCCTGACAGGATTACTTATGTACAAAGCAAGAGGCAATCAGGATGAACGTAAGGGTATCACACCTTCTAAGATAAATGCCTCTGAAATCACAGTAGAGTTCCAAGAGAAAGGCATAGAAAAATGTAAATACTTTACTCTTTATCCCTTCATGTCAAAATTTCCTGTTAATTTCTTTTTCAATAGAGGAATTCAAACTAGGTTTCAAAAATCTACTAAATACAATAGAACATTGTGCCCAGATTCCAAGTTCCCATCCACTAAGTAGCATTATACCCATGATCATAACTTTGGACCCATCAAATTTGCTGGCTCCAGCATAAACTCAACATTCGGGGGCCCAAGAACAAAGTTGAACTGAAGAATCAGACTCACCAGGTTCTCCAAAGTCAATCGGAACTCGAGTAGCAGGAGGATAGATGTCGTGCAGCAGAGGCCCTTTTTATTGGGGTTTGCTGCCCCACCCAGGGGGAAGCGGAGCTACCAAAACTGGCCTGGTTCAGTCATTTCCCAACCAAATGCAAATCCATCCATAACTGGCTTGTCAGGGTCTCTGAAAACAGGTAATGTCCTGCGCCAGGATCTCCTCACTAGATTATGTTCTCATGACTCACAGAGTCCCTGCCTTAGCTCTCCGTTTCAGTGGTTTATGGCAGTGGGAGGATTTTGAAGCTTCTCTAACTTGTAGACAAATGTTCCGTTTCATGATTGGGGAAGATGACCCTTTTCTATCTTTTACCTTCCTTGACTTCTAAATCTGCCTGCCTAGTGCACTTGAACTGGTGGCCATTCTATTGTACATGCTGGTTTGAGAAGGGCCTGGCTACCTGGTGACACCTTTCTCTTTATCTCAAGCCCTTCTTATACTGCATTTCCTCTTGATCTATGACTTGCTAAGTGAAGTCTCTTCTCCTCTTCTAAAATGGACTGAGGGAAGGTTGCGAATCATCTCTGATGATTTCCCACCGTGATACTTAGATACGTTTAGTAAAGTGGTGACCTCTAGGGATCACCTTTTATTGCTTTGCTCCTTCAAATTAAGAACAGCCAGCAGTCACATTTCTATGAACTTTGTAAATCTTTTTCACTTCCAGCCACAAGGAAGTCACTAGGAGCATAGCATCACCTACCATAATTCCAATCAGCTGGCAGATCAGAACCTAGACTTACAATACAAAACAGGTCTTTTACTCATACCTCCCAAACGTGATATACCACTTGCTCTTACCTAATTTCTCCCAAAGGACCCCTTTGGATTTCTTCAACTTTTGAAGAAAGCTCAGAGGGGTGTTTAAGTATTCTGGCTTCCTGTCCCTTTGAAATTTTTGGAAAACCCTATCTAATAGGCAATGCCATTCAAGTCACTAATTTTATATGTATTTACTAATTACGAATTATTTAAATACATGTTGTTTCACATCAAATCTAGGGGTAAATTCAAGAGAAAGTTGATATCCCTTTATTAAACATGCAGTCACTGAAGTTCATTGCCATTCATATAAAACTTCTTCATGATTAATAATAATTTTGTTAAAATTTTAACCTACGTTTTATGTTTTCCATTTCGCTCACCGTGGAACATATGTCAAAGAAGCGTATTTCCTGCTCTACTTTCTTCTTACAATTTGTCAGTGTGATGGAAGGAAAGTTTGGTGGTTAATTTATGGGTCACCTTCCCTGGCATATGGTCCCCGGTTATCTGATCAAACATTATTCTGGGTGTTTCTATAAGGATGCTTTTGCACGAGAGTATTATTTACATCAGTGTCCTGAGTAAAGGCGGTTGCCCTGTATAGGGTGGGAATTCCTCTTCCAATCCACTGACCGCCTGAATAGAACAAGGCTGACCATCACCGAGGTAAAAGACGATTCCCCTGTTGCATGGGCTTCCAGCAGGCTTTCAGCTCTGCAGATTTTGAGATTGCCAAACTTTGTAATCTCTCTATCTCTCTCAATCAATCTCTCTCTCTCTCACTCTCTCTCTCTCTCTGTCTCACTGTCTCTCACTTTCTGTAACATATTTCTGTATGTATATATATATATTTATATTTATATTTTGCAATGTTTAATTTGAATATTTCATCTGCCTTATCATGTACATGATTACCTATGGTCAATTAAAATTATAAATGTTCAAAGTTATTATAAAGGGAAGTTAAAGTAGAAACTACTAATGTTACATGACACATCTGATGTGGAATTATGACAAATATAATGAGCTTGTAGCAAGTAACTGAAGTCAGGATCCAGTTCCCTAGCATGTTCTACAAATATCTTATTTCTACCTTTTCAAAATTTAGCTGTCAACAGTTCTTCTACAGTTCCTCTCTTCTCTCCTGGACCTGAACACTACACATTTCTCTGCTGTTCCCTTGGACACTGAAGCTTCTCGTGACGGGCCATGGTTGTTGAAGTGCCCTGTCTGGTTTAGAAATAAATTTGCAACTCTCATTTTATATTACTGTGGAATGTGGGAACACAAGTTTCATGGAATCAGGATGTCCCTCTCACCTGACACGAACACTTCCCTAGACCGCTGTGGTGTGCTTAAAATTCCTTTATCAGGAAATAAATCCCTTGTATTCCATAAGTAAATATCAGGTTTCAATTGTGTGAAACTAAAAATAGATATAAGATACTATTTAAGACTCACAGCGTCACATATAAGTGATTGAGAGTGGGGTTGGGAGTGGAGAGAAGGTCAGAGCACTAAGGTCTGTAATCTAGATGAAATATGGACTTAGGGCTCATCTGATATACTTGCTTTCTTCTGCTCTTTCCAAACATGCTTTATGGCTTTGAAGACAGTAATCGAAAAAGTTTTTCACTGTTTATTCTCTGTCTTCTTTTTCAACCCTCCAGAACCCTCAACCAGCCATATTACCTTCACTGCCCCATATATACAACATAACTCTCCAAGTTGGTACTTTGACATGCTGCCCATGCATTTAGTAAGAATCCTTTCATAGCTTTCATAATTCTACCTGCAGTCAGAAGGAAGAACTGGCCTAGTAACGTGTCTTGGGCAATTAATCAGCAAGCTTCTGAGGAATGTCATTTAATAATGGGAAAGGAAGAAGAAGAGGAGATGAAGACGAGAGAAAGAGAAAGAGGAGACACTTGAGATTTCAGAAGAGTCACCAGCTAAGCATGTGTCCGAATTCCAGGACCTAATCTTTCCCTCAAGCTCAGCCACATGTTCACTACTATAAAATATTTAAATATTATAATAACTGGTTATAAAAATGAAATTACAGTGTATAATATATGATTGGGAAAACATAAAGTTGTTCAAAAATGAACACATCTAATAAACTGCCAAGAAAAATCACTGCTTATATTTTGCTGTATTTAGTGTTAGGAGTTTCTAGTTTCATAAACCCACAGACATACATACACGTCTTTCAGGTTACGGATTTGAGATCTGTTATCTTTTGCTACATAGATGCCTCCAGCCATAAGTTGCTCTCTATGTGCTGCATTACATTTACCCTAAACGTCTTCTATGTTTTCTTTGCATTTTCATTCATCCCAAAGTATTTTCTATTTATTTCTTATTTCTTCTTCGAGCCATTGTTTCCTTAGGAGTGTGTATCCAAACTCGTAGATGTCACAGAAACAGAGAGTAGAATGGTGGTCAGCAGGGGCTGAGGGGTTCAGCAAAAGATGAGATGTTGGGCAATGGGTACAAGCCTGCAGTCATACGAAGAAGAAGCTCTGGGAGTCTACGGAACATCATGGTGAGTCTAGTTAATAACACTCAGTTGTGTAGTTGAAACTTGCTCAGAAAATAGACCTTAAGCATTCTCATCACACACACACACACACACACACACACACACAAATACACAGACATAGACATATTTAAATGGTTAATGTTGAAGTGATTAATGTATTAAGTGACCAATGGTGGTAATCACTGCACAAAGTACACATATATCAAATCATCCCATTATGCACCGTAAATATGTCCAATTTAATGTGTCTATTATACCTCAAAAATACCGGATGGAAAAGATGAAAGAAGAACCAGCCTACAAAACAGTAACAAAGTCTGAGAATCTTTGTATTCCTTCTCCTCCTTGCCTCTCTTAGGCTCTGATACTCTTCTCTGAGAGAGCTTCCCTTAACACTTCTTCTCTGCGGGCCTTGTATCCACCTCACAGTGGATAATCCCTTCTAGTCACCTATACTGACCACATCTGAAATAGGTAGAGTGGAAAGTGGGGAAAGAGGGCTGGAATGTCATTACAATTCTTGAAAAATCAGTCTTTTTCGTTTTGGCACATAGTTTATTTAGTTGTCATTTCCCTCAAAAACTCATTAGACACCCGACATCATTCATTCCTCCAATCATTTCTGTGTCCCAGGGACCTCACTCAGGTCCTTTCCTGGAAGTACTTTTCTGGCCTGATTAAATTGCTGCCTTGATCCCTGAACATAATTCAACTACCATGAGGCTCCCTGGCACAAAGGTGGAAAGACTACAACTTCTGTCTCTTTTCTCTCTTGTTACAGTCAACGGAAGTTGGACTTCAAGTTCAAAACCACTTCTAACCTCATCTCTTACTCTTTACGGCTTACAAGTGTTGACTTTCCTAATTCAACAAGGTTTTCAATATCTGGGCTGTATTTTTTTCTTTTCATTTTTTTATATTGCTGACCTGCCAACCAGAAAGTTTTTCCTGAACATATATTTATTGAAATACCCTGATCAAGTCAACAAGTGACCAATATTTGGTCTGCCTCTCAGAATACCATGGACAAACATTACTGCAAATATTTTCCCATTGAATAAAATGTATCACCATATTTATGGCTTCCAATATCAGATTCCTTGCCAACCACCTCCAGACTCTAAGCCAATGCCATAATTTTAAGATATGTTATGGAAGCATCCCTCCTCAAACACTAATTTCTGTGTCAGGTCAAATAACACTAGCTACAGGAGAGACAACTCCAAAATATCAGTGTTGATATCTCACTCATCCAATTATCTCATAAGCATTGGGCAGTAACCTGGGCATCTTTTTTTTCCTGCAGTTCTGGCATCTTGGACTCCTTTACCTCTAGGACCACAAGAAGAGATATGCTTAAAGAACACATCCCTTTTCACGGCTTACTGGACCTGTAAGCTACTCACTTAGAAAACAAGCTGCAGAGCAACAGTCATTTTGTAAATCTAGGTAAACAGTGGAAACCCCAGTGTACCTCAAAAGTGGGGTCAAATCAGTCAAGAAAGTAATTTCAGACGTGAAAAAATATAATAAGACACTGAGGTTGTTGAGGTTCGCACTAAGAAGAACGTGTTGTGCACATGGAGAGCAGGCAGCACTGTGCATGGTAAGGACCCTTGAAACTTCCCTTTATTTGTACTGCCCATGTTTTCAGAACTACTATAATTTTATGCAGAATATCCCAATAATTTCCCAAAGCCTTTAATGTTTCATATGATATTATAAATACCGTTATTTTGGAAAAGAATGGGAACACAGAATATGAAACTGTAATATAGTTTAAGAATCGCCTTATGCGCTCTAGTAGGTATGTCTGAACCTCTTTCCTTCTAGAGCAAACATTGTGGTGGTGGTGATGGTGGTTACAGGCATGATGACAGAGACAATGATGATTGGCCACCTCACAAAGTGTCAGTTATGTGCCCGGCATTTTGGTAACTGAATTACACACATTCATGTAAATTTTATGCCTAAGCCAGTTGGCACTGTATATGTGATTTTCCCCACATTTTAATAAAGGGATTGAACTTCTGAGGAGTTAAATAATTGGTTGCTCAAATCAATCAAACAATAATTAAGAAAATAACCTGGATTTGAAATTATATACAAATATTCATGGATATAACTCAAACTTCATATAACACTGGCTGTGAGAGCCTGAAATTTGGATCGAAAAAGGATAGAAATCAACCAAAATTATGATATGATATGGCCTAAAGCAGGTTTGAAAAGAAAGAAAATACTTTTACCATCACAAAAATGAAGTGTGTTTTATTCAGGAAATGGAGGATAAGTAACAATTGCTCATCTGGTAGAAACCGCTGCCCAGGTGACAGACAGACACAGAAGACAGTGAGAGAATCCTCAGAGGGTACCCAGGAGGAGAGATACTGCTCTTCCTTCTGAGGCTCTGTGATGCTTTCTTGAATACCTCTCAGAGGGAAACAGCATAGCAGACTCAGAGAGGAAACTTCTGACCGTCAAGATTCACCATAATCACACTGCAGGCTGAAGGGTGGAAATCTTCTTCTGTATCCATGATAGGCTTTGAAGAGAAGATGAAGGTGGAGCTGTGGAACTAGGTGAGCCGATTGTCCTTATCCTTTCCAGATGCAGATAAAAGCTGAAGCTGTTACTTGTTCTTGGGTGGGCACTCCTGCTGGCATTGCTGGGGAGGTGTCCCAGGAGGGCATTTCTCAGTGCACTTTATAGGTGGGCAAGTGTCTGAACCCTTGGTAGGTGAGCAAGGATCCGGGCACTTAGTTGGGCACACTGGAGTTTGCTTCTCCTGCTGCTTGCATTGCTGCTGTTGAGAAGACATTTCTCTGGAGTCTTAATATCTGAAAGAAAGTATATGACCGTGTTCACAAGAAGGAATTCCTTCAGAGAGAAGAGCCAAAGCTTTTATAGCTCAAATAGACAGTATCTCTCCAATCTCTAAGTATGGGTTTTAATCTCTTTAATACTTTTTAATGGATTTCTGATTTCTCTCTCGTTCTTTAGCAAATCTATTCATCAGCCCAGAGAAAACCTTCTCTTTTCTCATACAACATTTCCAAAGAAAATAGCTTTGTTTAAAAGAAACAAGCAATGTTTTCTCTTTTGGTTTCTTTCTCCTTCTTTTTTTTTTTTTAATGAAAACGTCATCTTCAGAAATGGCCATCACAAGTTCCAGAATCCTGGGCAAGCTCACAAGCAATTTCTATCACCATTTTTTCTTATGAGGTCCTGACAGGATTACTTATGTACAAAGCAAGAGGCAATCAGGATGAACGTAAGGGTATCACACCTTCTAAGATAAATGCCTCTGAAATCACAGTAGAGTTCCAAGAGAAAGGCATAGAAAAATGTAAATACTTTACTCTTTATCCCTTCATGTCAAAATTTCCTGTTAATTTCTTTTTCAATAGAGGAATTCAAACTAGGTTTCAAAAATCTACTAAATACAATAGAACATTGTGCCCAGATTCCAAATTCCCATCCACTAAGTAACATTATACCCATGATCATAACTTTGGACCCATCAAATTTGCTGGCTCCAGCATAAAGTCAACATTCGGGGGCCCGAGAACAAAGTTGAACTGAAGAATCAGACTCACCAGGTTCTCCAAAGTCAATCGGAACTCGAGTAGCAGGAGGATAGCTGTCGTGCAGCAGAGGCCCTTTTTATTGGGGTTTGCTGCCCCACCCAGGGGGAAGCGGAGCTACCAAAACTGGCCTGGTTCAGTCATTTCCCAACCAAATGCAAATCCATCCATAACTGGCTTGGCAGGGTCTCTGAAAACAGGTAATGTCCTGCGCCAGGATCTCCTCACTAGATTATGTTCTCATGACTCACAGAGTCCCTGCCTTAGCTCTCCGTTTCAGTGGTTTATGGCAGTGGGAGGATTTCGAAGCTTCTCTAACTTGTAGACAAATGTTCCGTTTCATGATTGGGGAAGATGACCCTTTTCTATCTTTCACCTTCCTTGACTTCTAAATCTGCCTGCCTAGTGCACTTGAACTGGTGGCCATTCTATTGTACATGCTGGTTTGAGAAGGGCCTGGCTACCTGGTGACACCTTTCTCTTTATCTCAAGCCCTTCTTATACTGCATTTCCTCTTGATCTATGACTTGCTAAGTGAAGTCTCTTCTCCTCTTCTAAAATGGACTGAGGGAAGGTTGCGAATCATCTCTGATGATTTCCCACCGTGATACTTAGATACGTTTAGTAAAGTGGTGACCTCTAGGGATCACCTTTTATTGCTTTGCTCCTTCAAATTAAGAACAGCCAGCAGTCACATTCCTATGAACTTTGTAAATCTTTTTCACTTCCAGCCACAAGGAAGTCACTAGGAGCATAGCATCACCTACCATAATTCCAATCAGCTGGCAGATCAGAACCTAGACTTACAATACAAAACAAGTCTTTTACTCATACCTCCCAAACGTGATATACCACTTGCTCTTACCTAATTTCTCCCAAAGGACCCCTTTGGATTTCTTCAACTTTTGAAGAAAGCTCAGAGGGGTGTTTAAGTATTCTGGCTTCCTGTCCCTTTGAAATTTTTGGAAAACCCTATCTAATAGGCAATGCCATTCAAGTCACTAATTTTATATGTATTTACTAATTACGAATTATTTAAATACATGTTGTTTCACATCAAATCTAGGGGTAAATTCAAGAGAAAGTTGATATCCCTTTATTAAACATGCAGTCACTGAAGTTCATTGCCATTCATATAAAACTTCTTCATGATTAATAATAATTTTGTTAAAATTTTAACATACGTTTTATGTTTTCCATTTCGCTCACCGTGGAACATATGTCAAAGAAGCGTATTTCCTGCTCTACTTTCTTCTTACAATTTGTCAGTGTGATGGAAGGAAAGTTTGGTGGTTAATTTATGGGTCACCTTCCCTGGCATATGGTCCCCGGTTATCTGATCAAACATTATTCTGGGTGTTTCTATAAGGATGCTTTTGCACGAGAGTATTATTTACATCAGTGTCCTGAGTAAAGGCGGTTGCCCTGTATAGGGTGGGAATTCCTCTTCCAATCCACTGACCGCCTGAATAGAACAAGGCTGACCATCACCGAGGTAAAAGACGATTCCCCTGTTGCATGGGCTTCCAGCAGGCTTTCAGCTCTGCAGATTTTGAGATTGCCAAACTTTGTAATCTCTCTATCTCTCTCAATCAATCTCTCTCTCTCTCACTCTCTCTCTCTCTCTGTGTCTCACTGTCTCTCACTTTCTGTAACATATTTCTGTATGTATATATATATTTATATTTATATTTTGCAATGTTTAATTTGAATATTTCATCTGCCTTATCATGTACATGATTACCTATGGTCAATTAAAATTATAAATGTTCAAAGTTATTATAAAGGGAAGTTAAAGTAGAAACTACTAATGTTACATGACACATCTGATGTGGAATTATGACAAATATAATGAGCTTGTAGCAAGTAACTGAAGTCAGGATCCAGTTCCCTAGCATGTTCTACAAATATCTTATTTCTACCTTTTCAAAATTTAGCTGTCAACAGTTCTTCTACAGTTCCTCTCTTCTCTCCTGGACCTGAACACTACACATTTCTCTGCTGTTCCCTTGGACACTGAAGCTTCTCGTGACGGGCCATGGTTGTTGAAGTGCCCTGTCTGGTTTAGAAATAAATTTGCAACTCTCATTTTATATTACTGTGGAATGTGGGAACACAAGTTTCATGGAATCAGGATGTCCCTCTCACCTGACACGAACACTTCCCTAGACCGCTGTGGTGTGCTTAAAATTCCTTTATCAGGAAATAAATCCCTTGTATTCCATAAGTAAATATCAGGTTTCAATTGTGTGAAACTATAAATAGATATAAGATACCATTTAAGACTCACAGCGTCACATATAAGTGATTGAGAGTGGGGTTGGGAGTGGAGAGAAGGTCAGAGCACTAAGGTCTGTAATCTAGATGAAATATGGACTTAGGGCTCATCTGATATACTTGCTTTCTTCTGCTCTTTCCAAACATGCTTTATGGCTTTGAAGACAGTAATCGAAAAAGTTTTTCACTGTTTATTCTCTGTCTTCTTTTTCAACCCTCCAGAACCCTCAACCAGCCATATTACCTTCACTGCCCCATATATACAACATAACTCTCCAAGTTGGTACTTTGACATGCTGCCCATGCATTTAGTAAGAATCCTTTCATAGCTTTCATAATTCTACCTGCAGTCAGAAGGAAGAACTGGCCTAGTAACGTGTCTTGGGCAATTAATCAGCAAGCTTCTGAGGAATGTCATTTAATAATGGGAAAGGAAGAAGAAGAGGAGATGAAGACGAGAGAAAGAGAAAGAGGAGACACTTGAGATTTCAGAAGAGTCACCAGCTAAGCATGTGTCCGAATTCCAGGACCTAATCTTTCCCTCAAGTTCAGCCACATGTTCACTACTATAAAATATTTAAATATTATAATAACTGGTTATAAAAATGAAATTACAGTGTATAATATATGATTGGGAAAACATAAAGTTGTTCAAAAATGAACACATCTAATAAACTGCCAAGAAAAATCACTGCTTATATTTTGCTGTATTTAGTGTTAGGAGTTTCTAGTTTCATAAACCCACAGACATACATACACGTCTTTCAGGTTACGGATTTGAGATCTGTTATCTTTTGCTACATAGATGCCTCCAGCCATAAGTTGCTCTCTATGTGCTGCATTACATTTACCCTAAACGTCTTCTATGTTTTCTTTGCATTTTCATTCATCCCAAAGTATTTTCTATTTATTTCTTATTTCTTCTTCGAGCCATTGTTTCCTTAGGAGTGTGTATCCAAACTCGTAGATGTCACAGAAACAGAGAGTAGAATGGTGGTCAGCAGGGGCTGAGGGGTTCAGCAAAAGAGGAGATGTTGGGCAATGGGTACAAGCCTGCAGTCATACGAAGAAGAAGCTCTGGGAGTCTACGGAACATCATGGTGAGTCTAGTTAATAACACTCAGTTGTGTAGTTGAAACTTGCTCAGAAAATAGACCTTAAGCATTCTCATCACACACACACACACACACACACAAATACACAGACATAGACATATTTAAATGGTTAATATTGAAGTGATTAATGTATTAAGTGACCAATGGTGGTAATCACTGCACAAAGTACACATATATCAAATCATCCCATTATGCACCGTAAATATGTCCAATTTAATGTGTCTATTATACCTCAAAAATACCGGATGGAAAAGATGAAAGAAGAACCAGCCTACAAAACAGTAACAAAGTCTGAGAATCTTTGTATTCCTTCTCCTCCTTGCCTCTCTTAGGCTCTGATACTCTTCTCTGAGAGAGCTTCCCTTAACACTTCTTCTCTGCGGGCCTTGTATCCACCTCACAGTGGATAATCCCTTCTAGTCACCTATACTGACCACATCTGAAATAGGTAGAGTGGAAAGTGGGGAAAGAGGGCTGGAATGTCATTACAATTCTTGAAAAATCAGTCTTTTTCGTTTTGGCACATAGTTTATTTAGTTGTCATTTCCCTCAAAAACTCATTAGACACCCGACATCATTCATTCCTCCAAACATTTCTGTGTCCCAGGGACCTCACTCAGGTCCTTTCCTGGAAGTACTTTTCTGGCCTGATTAAATTGCTGCCTTGATCCCTGAACGTAATTCAACTACCATGAGGCTCCCTGGCACAAAGGTGGAAAGACTACAACTTCTGTCCCTTTTCTCTCTTGTTACAGTCAACGGAAGTTGGACTTCAAGTTCAAAACCACTTCTAACCTCATCTCTTACTCTTTACGGCTTACAAGTGTTGACTTTCCTAATTCAACAAGGTTTTCAATATCTGGGCTGTATTTTTTTCTTTTCATTTTTTTTATATTGCTGACCTGCCAACCAGAAAGTTTTTCCTGAACATATATTTATTGAAATACCCTGATCAAGTCAACAAGTGACCAATATTTGGTCTGCCTCTCAGAATACCATGGACAAACATTACTGCAAATACTTTCCCATTGAATAAAATGTATCACCACATTTATGGCTTCCAATATCAGATTCCTTGCCAACCACCTCCAGACTCTAAGCCAATGCCATAATTTTAAGATATGTTATGGAAGCATCCCTCCTCAAACACTAATTTCTGTGTCAGGTCAAATAACACTAGCTACAGGAGAGACAACTCCAAAATATCAGTGTTGATATCTCACTCATCCAATTGTCTGATAAGCATTGGGCAGTAACCTGGGCATCTTTTTTTTCCTGCAGTTCTGGCATCTTGGACTCCTTTACTTCTAGGACCACAAGAAGAGATATGCTTAAAGAACACATCCCTTTTCACGGCTTACTGGACCTGTAAGCTACTCACTTAGAAAACAAGCTGCAGAGCAACAGTCATTTTGTAAATCTAGGTAAACAGTGGAAACCCCAGTGTACCTCAAAAGTGGGGTCAAATCAGTCAAGAAAGTAATTTCAGACGTGAAAAAATATATTAAGACACTGAGGTTGTTGAGGTTCGCACTAAGAAGAACGTGTTGTGCACATGGAGAGCAGGCAGCACTGTGCATGGTAAGGACCCTTGAAACTTCCCTTTATTTGTACTGCCCATGTTTTCAGAACTACTATAATTTTATGCAGAATATCCCAATAATTTCCCAAAGCCTTTAATGTTTCATATGATATTATAAATACCGTTATTTTGGAAAAGAATAGGAACACAGAATATGAAAGTGTAATATAGTTTAAGAATCGCCTTATGCGCTCTAGTAGGTATGTCTGAACCTCTTTCCTTCTAGAGCAAACATTGTGGTGGTGGTGATGGTGGTTACAGGCATGATGACAGAGACAATGATGATTGGCCACCTCACAAAGTGTCAGTTATGTGCCCGGCATTTTGGTAACTGAATTACACACATTCATGTAAATTTTATGCCTAAGCCAGTTGGCACTGTATATGTGATTTTCCCCACATTTTAATAAAGGGATTGAACTTCTGAGGAGTTAAATAATTGGTTGCTCAAATCAATCAAACAATAATTAAGAAAATAACCTGGATTTGAAATTATATACAAATATTCATGGATATAACTCAAACTTCATATAACACTGGCTGTGAGAGCCTGAAATTTGGATCGAAAAAGGATAGAAATCAACCAAAATTATGATATGATATGGCCTAAAGCAGGTTTGAAAAGAAAGAAAATACTTTTACCATCACAAAAATGAAGTGTGTTTTATTCAGGAAATGGAGGATAAGTAACAATTGCTCATCTGGTAGAAACCGCTGCCCAGGTGACAGACAGACACAGAAGACAGTGAGAGAATCCTCAGAGGGTACCCAGGAGGAGAGATACTGCTCTTCCTTCTGAGGCTCTGTGATGCTTTCTTGAATACCTCTCAGAGGGAAACAGCATAGCAGACTCAGAGAGGAAACTTCTGACCGTCAAGATTCACCATAATCACACTGCAGGCTGAAGGGTGGAAATCTTCTTCTGTATCCATGATAGGCTTTGAAGAGAAGATGAAGGTGGAGCTGTGGAACTAGGTGAGCCGATTGTCCTTATCCTTTCCAGATGCAGATAAAAGCTGAAGCTGTTACTTGTTCTTGGGTGGGCACTCCTGCTGGCATTGCTGGGGAGGTGTCCCAGGAGGGCATTTCTCAGTGCACTTTATAGGTGGGCAAGTGTCTGAACCCTTGGTAGGTGAGCAAGGATCCGGGCACTTAGTTGGGCACACTGGAGTTTGCTTCTCCTGCTGCTTGCATTGCTGCTGTTGAGAAGACATTTCTCTGGAGTCTTAATATCTGAAAGAAAGTATATGACCGTGTTCACAAGAAGGAATTCCTTCAGAGAGAAGAGCCAAAGCTTTTATAGCTCAAATAGACAGTATCTCTCCAATCTCTAAGTATGGGTTTTAATCTCTTTAATACTTTTTAATGGATTTCTGATTTCTCTCTCGTTCTTTAGCAAATCTATTCATCAGCCCAGAGAAAACCTTCTCTTTTCTCATACAACATTTCCAAAGAAAATAGCTTTGTTTAAAAGAAACAAGCAATGTTTTCTCTTTTGGTTTCTTTCTCCTTCTTTTTTTTTTTTTAATGAAAACGTCATCTTCAGAAATGGCCATCACAAGTTCCAGAATCCTGGGCAAGCTCACAAGCAATTTCTATCACCATTTTTTCTTATGAGGTCCTGACAGGATTACTTATGTACAAAGCAAGAGGCAATCAGGATGAACGTAAGGGTATCACACCTTCTAAGATAAATGCCTCTGAAATCACAGTAGAGTTCCAAGAGAAAGGCATAGAAAAATGTAAATACTTTACTCTTTATCCCTTCATGTCAAAATTTCCTGTTAATTTCTTTTTCAATAGAGGAATTCAAACTAGGTTTCAAAAATCTACTAAATACAATAGAACATTGTGCCCAGATTCCAAGTTCCCATCCACTAAGTAACATTATACCCATGATCATAACTTTGGACCCATCAAATTTGCTGGCTCCAGCATAAAGTCAACATTCGGGGGCCCGAGAACAAAGTTGAACTGAAGAATCAGACTCACCAGGTTCTCCAAAGTCAATCGGAACTCGAGTAGCAGGAGGATAGCTGTCGTGCAGCAGAGGCCCTTTTTATTGGGGTTTGCTGCCCCACCCAGGGGGAAGCGGAGCTACCAAAACTGGCCTGGTTCAGTCATTTCCCAACCAAATGCAAATCCATCCATAACTGGCTTGGCAGGGTCTCTGAAAACAGGTAATGTCCTGCGCCAGGATCTCCTCACTAGATTATGTTCTCATGACTCACAGAGTCCCTGCCTTAGCTCTCCGTTTCAGTGGTTTATGGCAGTGGGAGGATTTCGAAGCTTCTCTAACTTGTAGACAAATGTTCCGTTTCATGATTGGGGAAGATGACCCTTTTCTATCTTTCACCTTCCTTGACTTCTAAATCTGCCTGCCTAGTGCACTTGAACTGGTGGCCATTCTATTGTACATGCTGGTTTGAGAAGGGCCTGGCTACCTGGTGACACCTTTCTCTTTATCTCAAGCCCTTCTTATACTGCATTTCCTCTTGATCTATGACTTGCTAAGTGAAGTCTCTTCTCCTCTTCTAAAATGGACTGAGGGAAGGTTGCGAATCATCTCTGATGATTTCCCACCGTGATACTTAGATACGTTTAGTAAAGTGGTGACCTCTAGGGATCACCTTTTATTGCTTTGCTCCTTCAAATTAAGAACAGCCAGCAGTCACATTCCTATGAACTTTGTAAATCTTTTTCACTTCCAGCCACAAGGAAGTCACTAGGAGCATAGCATCACCTACCATAATTCCAATCAGCTGGCAGATCAGAACCTAGACTTACAATACAAAACAAGTCTTTTACTCATACCTCCCAAACGTGATATACCACTTGCTCTTACCTAATTTCTCCCAAAGGACCCCTTTGGATTTCTTCAACTTTTGAAGAAAGCTCAGAGGGGTGTTTAAGTATTCTGGCTTCCTGTCCCTTTGAAATTTTTGGAAAACCCTATCTAATAGGCAATGCCATTCAAGTCACTAATTTTATATGTATTTACTAATTACGAATTATTTAAATACATGTTGTTTCACATCAAATCTAGGGGTAAATTCAAGAGAAAGTTGATATCCCTTTATTAAACATGCAGTCACTGAAGTTCATTGCCATTCATATAAAACTTCTTCATGATTAATAATAATTTTGTTAAAATTTTAACCTACATTTTATGTTTTCCATTTCGCTCACCGTGGAACATATGTCAAAGAAGCGTATTTCCTGCTCTACTTTCTTCTTACAATTTGTCAGTGTGATGGAAGGAAAGTTTGGTGGTTAATTTATGGGTCACCTTCCCTGGCATATGGTCCCCGGTTATCTGATCAAACATTATTCTGGGTGTTTCTATAAGGATGCTTTTGCACGAGAGTATTATTTACATCAGTGTCCTGAGTAAAGGCGGTTGCCCTGTATAGGGTGGGAATTCCTCTTCCAATCCACTGACCGCCTGAATAGAACAAGGCTGACCATCACCGAGGTAAAAGACGATTCCCCTGTTGCATGGGCTTCCAGCAGGCTTTCAGCTCTGCAGATTTTGAGATTGCCAAACTTTGTAATCTCTCTATCTCTCTCAATCAATCTCTCTCTCTCTCACTCTCTCTCTCTCTCTGTGTCTCACTGTCTCTCACTTTCTGTAACATATTTCTGTATGTATATATATATTTATATTTATATTTTGCAATGTTTAATTTGAATATTTCATCTGCCTTATCATGTACATGATTACCTATGGTCAATTAAAATTATAAATGTTCAAAGTTATTATAAAGGGAAGTTAAAGTAGAAACTACTAATGTTACATGACACATCTGATGTGGAATTATGACAAATATAATGAGCTTGTAGCAAGTAACTGAAGTCAGGATCCAGTTCCCTAGCATGTTCTACAAATATCTTATTTCTACCTTTTCAAAATTTAGCTGTCAACAGTTCTTCTACAGTTCCTCTCTTCTCTCCTGGACCTGAACACTACACATTTCTCTGCTGTTCCCTTGGACACTGAAGCTTCTCGTGACGGGCCATGGTTGTTGAAGTGCCCTGTCTGGTTTAGAAATAAATTTGCAACTCTCATTTTATATTACTGTGGAATGTGGGAACACAAGTTTCATGGAATCAGGATGTCCCTCTCACCTGACACGAACACTTCCCTAGACCGCTGTGGTGTGCTTAAAATTCCTTTATCAGGAAATAAATCCCTTGTATTCCATAAGTAAATATCAGGTTTCAATTGTGTGAAACTAAAAATAGATATAAGATACCATTTAAGACTCACAGTGTCACATATAAGTGATTGAGAGTGGGGTTGGGAGTGGAGAGAAGGTCAGAGCACTAAGGTCTGTAATCTAGATGAAATATGGACTTAGGGCTCATCTGATATACTTGCTTTCTTCTGCTCTTTCCAAACATGCTTTATGGCTTTGAAGACAGTAATCGAAAAAGTTTTTCACTGTTTATTCTCTGTCTTCTTTTTCAACCCTCCAGAACCCTCAACCAGCCATATTACCTTCACTGCCCCATATATACAACATAACTCTCCAAGTTGGTACTTTGACATGCTGCCCATGCATTTAGTAAGAATCCTTTCATAGCTTTCATAATTCTACCTGCAGTCAGAAGGAAGAACTGGCCTAGTAACGTGTCTTGGGCAATTAATCAGCAAGCTTCTGAGGAATGTCATTTAATAATGGGAAAGGAAGAAGAAGAGGAGATGAAGACGAGAGAAAGAGAAAGAGGAGACACTTGAGATTTCAGAAGAGTCACCAGCTAAGCATGTGTCCGAATTCCAGGACCTAATCTTTCCCTCAAGCTCAGCCACATGTTCACTACTATAAAATATTTAAATATTATAATAACTGGTTATAAAAATGAAATTACAGTGTATAATATATGATTGGGAAAACATAAAGTTGTTCAAAAATGAACACATCTAATAAACTGCCAAGAAAAATCACTGCTTATATTTTGCTGTATTTAGTGTTAGGAGTTTCTAGTTTCATAAACCCACAGACATACATACACGTCTTTCAGGTTACGGATTTGAGATCTGTTATCTTTTGCTACATAGATGCCTCCAGCCATAAGTTGCTCTCTATGTGCTGCATTACATTTACCCTAAACGTCTTCTATGTTTTCTTTGCATTTTCATTCATCCCAAAGTATTTTCTATTTATTTCTTATTTCTTCTTCGAGCCATTGTTTCCTTAGGAGTGTGTATCCAAACTCGTAGATGTCACAGAAACAGAGAGTAGAATGGTGGTCAGCAGGGGCTGAGGGGTTCAGCAAAAGAGGAGATGTTGGGCAATGGGTACAAGCCTTCAGTCATACGAAGAAGAAGCTCTGGGAGTCTACGGAACATCATGGTGAGTCTAGTTAATAACACTCAGTTGTGTAGTTGAAACTTGCTCAGAAAATAGACCTTAAGCATTCTCATCACACACACACACACACACACACACACACAAATACACAGACATAGACATATTTAAATGGTTAATGTTGAAGTGATTAATGTATTAAGTGACCAATGGTGGTAATCACTGCACAAAGTACACATATATCAAATCATCCCATTATGCACCGTAAATATGTCCAATTTAATGTGTCTATTATACCTCAAAAATACCGGATGGAAATGATGAAAGAAGAACCAGCCTACAAAACAGTAACAAAGTCTGAGAATCTTTGTATTCTTTCTCCTCCTTGCCTCTCTTAGGCTCTGATACTCTTCTCTGAGAGAGCTTCCCTTAACACTTCTTCTCTGCGGGCCTTGTATCCACCTCACAGTGGATAATCCCTTCTAGTCACCTATACTGACCACATCTGAAATAGGTAGAGTGGAAAGTGGGGAAAGAGGGCTGGAATGTCATTACAATTCTTGAAAAATCAGTCTTTTTCGTTTTGGCACATAGTTTATTTAGTTGTCATTTCCCTCAAAAACTCATTAGACACCCGACATCATTCATTCCTCCAATCATTTCTGTGTCCCAGGGACCTCACTCAGGTCCTTTCCTGGAAGTACTTTTCTGGCCTGATTAAATTGCTGCCTTGATCCCTGAACATAATTCAACTACCATGAGGCTCCCTGGCACAAAGGTGGAAAGACTACAACTTCTGTCTCTTTTCTCTCTTGTTACAGTCAACGGAAGTTGGACTTCAAGTTCAAAACCACTTCTAACCTCATCTCTTACTCTTTACGGCTTACAAGTGTTGACTTTCCTAATTCAACAAGGTTTTCAATATCTGGGCTGTATTTTTTTCTTTTCATTTTTTTTATATTGCTGACCTGCCAACCAGAAAGTTTTTCCTGAACATATATTTATTGAAATACCCTGATCAAGTCAACAAGTGACCAATATTTGGTCTGCCTCTCAGAATACCATGGACAAACATTACTGCAAATACTTTCCCATTGAATAAAATGTATCACCACATTTATGGCTTCCAATATCAGATTCCTTGCCAACCACCTCCAGACTCTAAGCCAATGCCATAATTTTAAGATATGTTATGGAAGCATCCCTCCTCAAACACTAATTTCTGTGTCAGGTCAAATAACACTAGCTACAGGAGAGACAACTCCAAAATATCAGTGTTGATATCTCACTCATCCAATTGTCTGATAAGCATTGGGCAGTAACCTGGGCATCTTTTTTTTCCTGCAGTTCTGGCATCTTGGACTCCTTTACTTCTAGGACCACAAGAAGAGATATGCTTAAAGAACACATCCCTTTTCACGGCTTACTGGACCTGTAAGCTACTCACTTAGAAAACAAGCTGCAGAGCAACAGTCATTTTGTAAATCTAGGTAAACAGTGGAAACCCCAGTGTACCTCAAAAGTGGGGTCAAATCAGTCAAGAAAGTAATTTCAGACGTGAAAAAATATAATAAGACACTGAGGTTGTTGAGGTTCGCACTAAGAAGAACGTGTTGTGCACATGGAGAGCAGGCAGCACTGTGCATGGTAAGGACCCTTGAAACTTCCCTTTATTTGTACTGCCCATGTTTTCAGAACTACTATAATTTTATGCAGAATATCCCAATAATTTCCCAAAGCCTTTAATGTTTCATATGATATTATAAATACCGTTATTTTGGAAAAGAATAGGAACACAGAATATGAAAGTGTAATATAGTTTAAGAATCACCTTATGCGCTCTAGTAGGTATGTCTGAACCTCTTTCCTTCTAGAGCAAACATTGTGGTGGTGGTGATGGTGGTTACAGGCATGATGACAGAGACAATGATGATTGGCCACCTCACAAAGTGCCAGTTATGTGCCCGGCATTTTGGTAACTGAATTACACACATTCATGTAAATTTTATGCCTAAGCCAGTTGGCACTGTATATGTGATTTTCTCCACATTTTAATAAAGGGATTGAACTTCTGAGGAGTTAAATAAATGGTTGCTCAAATCAATCAAACAATAATTAAGAAAATAACCTGGATTTGAAATTATATACAAATATTCATGGATATAACTCAAACTTCATATAACACTGGCTGTGAGAGCCTGAAATTTGGATCGAAAAAGGATAGAAATCAACCAAAATTATGATATGATATGGCCTAAAGCAGGTTTTAAAAGAAAGAAAATACTTTTACCATCACAAAAATGAAGTGTGTTTTATTCAGGAAATGGAGGATAAGTAACAATTGCTCATCTGGTAGAAACCGCTGCCCAGGTGACAGACAGACACAGAAGACAGTGAGAGAATCCTCAGAGGGTACCCAGGAGGAGAGATACTGCTCTTCCTTCTGAGGCTCTGTGATGCTTTCTTGAATACCTCCCAGAGGGAAGCAGCATAGCAGACTCAGAGAGGAAACTTCTGACCGTCCAGATTCACCACACTCACACTGCAGGCTGAAGGGTGGAAAGCTTCTTCTGTATCCATGATAGGCTTTGAAGAGAAGATGAAGTTGGAGCTGTGGAACTAGGTGAGCCGATTGTCCTTATCCTTTCCAGATGCAGATAAAAGCTGAAGCTGTTACTTGTTCTTGGGTGGGCACTCCTGCTGGCATTGCTGGGGAGGTGTCCCAGGAGGGCATTTCTCAGTGCACTTTATAGGTGGGCAAGGGTCTGAACCCTTGGTAGGTGAGCAAGGATCCGGGCACTTAGTTGGGCACACTGGAGTTTGCTTCTCCTGCTGCTTGCATTGCTGCTGTTGAGAAGACATTTCTCTGGAGTCTTAATATCTGAAAGAAAGTATATGACCGTGTTCACAAGAAGGAATTCCTTCAGAGAGAAGAGCCAAAGCTTTTATAGCTCAAATAGACAGTATCTCTCCAATCTCTAAGTATGGGTTTTAATCTCTTTAATACTTTTTAATGGATTTCTGATTTCTCTCTCGTTCTTTAGCAAATCTATTCATCAGCCCAGAGAAAACCTTCTCTTTTCTCATACAACATTTCCAAAGAATATAGCTTTGTTTAAAAGAAACAAGCAATGTTTTCTCTTTTGGTTTCTTTCTCCTTCTTTTTTTTTTTTTTTTAATGAAAACGACATCTTCAGAAATGGCCATCACAAGTTCCAGAATCCTGGGCAAGCTCACAAGCAATTTCTATCACCATTTTTTCTTATGAGGTCCCTACAGGATTACTTATGTACAAAGCAAGAGGCAATCAGGATGAACGTAAGGGTATCACACCTTCTAAGATAAATGCCTCTCAAATCACAGTAGAGTTCCAAGAGAAAGGCATAGAAAAATGTAAATACTTTACTCTTTATCCCTTCATGTCAAAATTTCCTGTTAATTTCTTTTTCAATAGAGGAATTCAAACTAGGTTTCAAAAATCTACTAAATACAATAGAACATTGTGCCCAGATTCCAAGTTCCCATCCACTAAGTAGCATTATACCCATGATCATAACTTTGGACCCATCAAATTTGCTGGCTCCAGCATAAAGTCAACATTCGGGGGCCCGAGAACAAAGTTGAACTGAAGAATCAGACTCACCAGGTTCTCCAAAGTCAATCGGAACTCGAGTAGCAGGAGGATAGCTGTCGTGCAGCAGAGGCCCTTTTTATTGGGGTTTGCTGCCCCACCCAGGGGGAAGCGGAGCTACCAAAACTGGCCTGGTTCAGTCATTTCCCAACCAAATGCAAATCCATCCATAACTGGCTTGGCAGGGTCTCTGAAAACAGGTAATGTCCTGCACCAGGATCTCCTCACTAGATTATGTTCTCATGACTCACAGAGTCCCTGCCTTAGCTCTCCGTTTCGGTGGTTTATGGCAGTGGGAGGATTTCGAAGCTTCTCTAACTTGTAGACAAATGTTCCGTTTCATGATTGGGGAAGATGACCCTTTTCTATCTTTCACCTTCCTTGACTTCTAAATCTGCCTGCCTAGTGCACTTGAACTGGTGGCCATTCTATTGTACATGCTGGTTTGAGAAGGGCCTGGCTACCTGGTGACACCTTTCTCTTTATCTCAAGCCCTTCTTATACTGCATTTCCTCTTGATCTATGACTTGCTAAGTGAAGTCTCTTCTCCTCTTCTAAAATGGACTGAGGGAAGGTTGCGAATCATCTCTGATGATTTCCCACCGTGATACTTAGATACGTTTAGTAAAGTGGTGACCTCTAGGGATCACCTTTTATTGCTTTGCTCCTTCAAATTAAGAACAGCCAGCAGTCACATTCCTATGAACTTTTTAAATCTTTTTCACTTCCAGCCACAAGGAAGTCACTAGGAGCATAGCATCACCTACCATAATTCCAATCAGCTGGCAGATCAGAACCTAGACTTACAATACAAAACAAGTCTTTTACTCATACCTCCCAAACGTGATATACCACTTGCTCTTACCTAATTTCTCCCAAAGGACCCCTTTGGATTTCTTCAACTTTTGAAGAAAACTCAGAGGGGTGTTTAAGTATTCTGGCTTCCTGTCCCTTTGAAATTTTTGGAAAACCCTATCTAATAGGCAATGCCATTCAAGTCACTAATTTTATATGTATTTATTATTTACGAATTATTTAAATACATGTTGTTTCATATCAAATTCAAGAGAAAGTTGATATCCCTTTTTTCAACACGCAGTCACTGAAGTTCATTGCCATTCATATAAAACTTCTTCATGATTAATAATAATTTTGTTAAAATTTTAACCTACGTTTTACGTTTTCCATTTCGCTCACCCTGGAACATATGTCAAATAAGCGTATTTCCTGCTCTACATTCTTCTTACAATTTGTCAGTGTGATGGAAGGAAAGTTTGGTGGTTAATTTATGGGTCACCTTCCCTGGCATATGGTCCCCGGTTATCTGATCAAACATTATTCTGGGTGTTTCTGTAAGGATGCTTTTGCACGAGAGTATTATTTACATCAGTGTCCTGAGTAAAGGCGGTTGCCCTGTATAGGGTGGGAATTCCTCTTCCAATCCACTGACCGCCTGAATAGAACAAGGCTGACCATCACCGAGGTAAAAGATGATTCCCCTGTTGCATGGGCTTCCAGCAGGCTTTCAGCTCTGCAGATTTTGAGATTGCCAAACTTTGTAATCTCTCTATCTCTCTCAATCTATCTCTCTCTCTCTCTCACTCTCTCTCTCTCTCTGTCTCACTGTCTCTCACTTTCTGTAACATATTTCTGTATGTATATATATATTTATATTTATATTTTTCAATATTTAATTTGAATATTTCATCGGCCTTATCATGTACATGATTACCTATGGTCAATTAAAACTATAAATGTTCAAAGTTATTATAAAGGGAAGTTAAAGTAGAAACTACTAATGTTACATAACACATCTGATGTGGAATTATGACAAATATAATGAGCTTGTAGCAAATAACTGAAGTCAGGATCCAGTGCCCTAACATGTTCTCCAAATATCTTATTTCTACCTTTTCAGAATTTAGCTGTCAACAGTTCTTCTACAGTTTCTCTCTTCTCTCCTGGACCTGAACACTACTCTTTTCTCTGCTGTCCCCTTGGGCACTGAAGCTTCTTGTGATGGGCCATGGTTGGTGAAGGGCCCTGTCTGGTTTAGAAATAATTTGCAACTCTCATTTTATATTACTGTGGAGTGTGGGAACACATGTTTCATGGAATCAGGATGTCCCTCTCACCTGACACGAACACTTCCCTAGACCGCTGTCGTGTGCTTAAAATTCCTTTATCAGGAAATAAATCCCTTGTACTCCATAAGTAAATATCAGGTTTCAATTGTGTGAAACCAAAAATAGATATAAGATAACATTTAAGACTCAAAGCGTCACATATCAGTGACTGAGAGTGGGGTTGGGAGTGGAGAGAAGATCAGAGCATTAAGGTCTGAAATCTAGATGAAATATGGGCTTAGGGCTCATCTGATATACTTGCTTTCTCCTGCTCCTTCCAAACATGCTTTATGACTTTGAAGACAGTAATAGAAAAATGTTTTCACTGTTTATTCTCTGTCTTCTTTTTCAACCCTCCAGAACCCTCAACCTGCCACATTACCTTCACTGCCCCATATATACAACATAACTGTCCAAGTTGGTACTTTGACATGTTGCCCATGCATTTAGTAAGAATCCTTTCATAGCTTTCATAATTCTACCTGCAGTCAGAAGGAAGAACTGGCCTAGTAACGTGTCTTGAGCAACTAATCTGCAAGCTTCTGAGGAATGTCGTTTTATAATGGGAAAGGAGGAAGAAGAGGAGATGAAGAGGAGAGAAAGAGAAAGAGGAGACACTTGAGATTTCCGAAGAGTCACCAGCTAAGCATGTGCCAGAAGTCCAGGACCTAACCTGTCCCTCAAGCTCAGCCACATGTTCACTACTATAAAAAAATTAAATATTATAATAGCTGGTTATAAAAATGAAATTACAGTATATAATTTATAATTGGGAAAACATAAAGTTGTTCAAAAATGAACACATCTAATAAACTGCCGAGAAAAATCACTGCTTATATTTTGCTGTATTTAGTGTTAGGAGTTTTCTAGTTTCATAAACCCACAGACATGCATACATGTCTTTCAGGTTACTGATTTGTGATCTTTTATCTTTTGCAACATAGATGCCTCCAGCCATAAGTTGCTCTCTATGCGCTGCATTACATTTATCCCTAAATTTCTTCTATGTTTTCTTTGCATTTTCATTCACCCCATAGAATTTTCTATGTATTTCTTATTTCTTCTTCAAGCCATTGTTTATTTAAGAGTATGTTTCTATACTCATAGATGTCACAGAAACAGAGAGTAAACTGGTGGCCAGCAGGGGCTGAAGGGTTCAGCAAAAGAGGAGATGTTGGGCAGTGGATACAAGCCTGCAGTCATACGATGAAGAAGCTCTGGGAGTCTATGGAACATCATGGTGAGTCTAGTTAATAACACTCAGTTGTGTAGTTAAACTTGCTCAGAAAATAGACCTTAAGCATTCTCATCACACACACACACACACACACACACACACACACAAATACACAGACATAGACATATTTAAATGGTTAATGTTGAAGTGATTAATGTATTAAGTGACCAATGGTGGTAATCACTGCACAAAGTACACATATGTCAAATCATCCCATTATGCACCGTAAATATGTCCAATTTAATTTGTCAATTATACCTCAAAAATTCCGGATGGAAAAGATGAAAGAAGAACCCTCCTACAAAACAGTAACAAAGTTTGAGAATCTTTGGGTTCCTTCTCCTCCTTGCCTCTCTTAGGCTCTGATACTGTTCTCTGAGAGAGCTTCCCTTAACAATTCTTCTCTGTGGGCCGTGTATCCCTCTCACAGTGGATAATCCCTTCTAGTCACCTGTACTGACCACATCTGAAAGTGGTAGGGTATAAATTGGGGAAAGAGGGCTGGAATGTCATTACAATTCTTGAAAAATCAGTCTTTTTCGTTTTGGCACATAGTTTATTTAGTTGTCATTTCCCTCAAAAACTTATTAGACACCGGACATCATTCATTCCTCCAATCATTTCTGTGTCCCAGGGACCACACTCAGGTCCTTTTCTGGAAGTAATTTTCTGGCCTGATTAAATTGCTGCTTTGGTCCCTGAACATAATTTAACTACCATGAGGCTGCCTGGCACATAGTTGGAAAGACTACAACTTCTGTCTCTTTTCTCTCTTGTTACAGTCAACTGAAATTGGACTTCAAGTTCAAAACCACTTCTAACCTCATCTCTTACTCTTTACGGCTTACGAGTGTTGACTTTCCTAATTCAACAAGGTTTTGAATATCTGGACTGTACTTTTTCCTATTCATTTCCTTTTATTTCTGACCTGCCAACCAGAATTTTTTTCCTGAACATATATTTATTGAAATACCCCGATCAAGTCAACAAGTGACCAATATTTGGTCTGCCTCTCAGAATACCATGGACAAAATTTACTGCAAATATTTTCCCATTGAATAAAATGTATCACCACATTTATGGCTTCCAATATCAGATTCCTTGCTTACCACCTCCAGACTCTAAGCCAATGCCATAATTTTAAGATATGTTACGGAAGCATCCCTTCTCAAACACTAATTTCTGTGTCAGGTCAAATAACACTAGCTACAGGAGAGACAACTCCCAAATATCAGTGTTGATATCTCACTCATACAATTGTCTCATAAGCATCGGGCAGTAGTCGGGACATGGTTTTTTTCCTGCAGTTCTGGCATCTTGGACTCCTTTACTTCTAGGACCACAAGAAGAGATATGCTTAAAGAACACATCCCTTTTCACGGCTTACTGGACCTGTAAGCTACTCACTTAGAAAACAAGCTGCATAGCAACAGTCATTTTGTAAATCTAGGTAAACAGTGGAAACCCCAGTGTACCTCAAAAGTGGGGTCAAATCAGTCAAGAAAGTAATTTCAGACGTGAAAAAGTATAATAAGACACTGAGGTTGTTGAGTTTTGCAGTAAGAAGAACGTGTTGTGCACATGGAGAGCAAGCCGCACTGTGCGTGGTAAGGACCCTTGAAACTTCCCTTTATTTGTACTGCCCATGTTTTCAGAACTACTATAATTTTATGCAGAATATCCCAATAATTTCCGAAAGCCTTTAATATTTCATATAATATTATAAATACCGTTATATTGGAAAAGAATTGGATCACAGAATATGAAAGTGTAATATAGTTTAAGAATCTCCTTATGTGCTGTACTAGGTATGTCGGAACCTCTTTCCTTCTAGAGCAAACATTGTGGTGGTGGTGATGGTGGTTACAGGAATGATGACACAGGCAATGATAAATGGCCACCTCAAAAAGTCCCAAATATGTGCGCGGCATTTTGGTAACTGAACTACACAGATTCATGTATATTTTATACATAAGCCTGTTGGCACTGTATATGTGATTTTCCCCACATTTTAATAAAGGGATTGAACTTCTGAGGAGTTAAATAATTGGTTTCTCAAATCAATCAAACAATAATTAAGAAAATAACCTGGATATGAAATTATATACAAATAATCATGGATGTAACTCAAAATTCGTATAACACTGGTTGTGGGAGCCTGAAATTTGGATCGAAAAAGGATAGAAATCAACCAAAATTATGATATGATATGGCCTAAAGCGGTTTGAAAAGAAAGAAAATACTTTTACCATCACAAAAATGAAGTGTGTTTTATTCAGGAAATGGAGGATAAGTAACAATTGCTCATCTGGTAGAAACCGCTGCCCAGGTGACAGACAGACACAGAAGACAGTGAGAGAATCCTCAGAGGGTACCCAGGAGGAGAGATACTGCTCTTCCTTCTGAGGCTCTGTGATGTTTTCTTGAATACCTCCCAGAGGGAAGCAGCATAGCAGACTCAGATAGGAAACCTCTGACCGTCAAGAATCACCACACTCACACTGCAGGCTGAAGGGTGGAAAGCTTCTTCTGTATCCATGATAGGCTTTGAAGAGAAGATGAAGTTGGAGCTGTGGAACTAGGTGAGCCGATTGTCCTTATCCTTTCCAGATGCAGATAAAAGCTGAAGCTGTTACTTGTTCTTGGGTGGGCACTTCTGCTGGCATTGTTGGGGAGGTGTCCCAGGAGGGCATTTCTCAGTGCACTTTATAGGTGGGCAAGGGTCTGAACCCTTGGTAGGTGAGCAAGGATCCGGGCACTTAGTTGGGCACACTGGAGTTTGCTTCTCCTGCTGCTTGCATTGCTGCTGTTGAGAAGACATTTCTCTGGAGTCTTAATATCTGAAAGAAAGTATATGACCGTGTTCACAAGAAGGAATTCCTTCAGAGAGAAGAGCCAAAGCTTTTATAACTCAAATAGACAGTATCCCTCCAATCTCTAAGTATGGGTTTTAATCTCTTTAATACCTTTTAATGAATTTCTGACTTCTCTCTCGTTCTTTAGCAAATCTATTCATCAGCCCAGAGAAAACCTTCTCTTTTCTCATACAACATTTCCAAAGAAAATAGCTTTGTTTAAAAGAAACAAGCAATGTTTTCTCTTTTGGTTTCTTTCTCCTTCTTAATTTTTTAATAAAAACGTCATCTTCAAAAACGGCCATCACAAGTTCTAGAATCCTGGGCAAGCTCACAAGCAATTTCTATCACCCTTTTTCCTTATGAGGTCCCGACAGGACTACTTATGTACAAAGCAAAGGGCAATCAGGATGAACGTAAGGGCATCACACCTTCTAAGATAAATGCCTCTGAAATCACAGCAGAGGTCTGAGAGAAAGGCATAGAAAAATGTAAATACTTTACTCTTTATCCCTTCATGTCAAAATGTCCTGTTAATTTCTTTTTCAATAGAGGAATTCAAACTAGGTTTCAGAAATCTACTAAATACAATAGAACATTTTGCGCAGATTCCAAGTTCCCAACCACTAAGGAGCATTACACCCATGATCATAACTTTGGACCCATCAACTTTGCTGTCTCCAGCATAAACTCAACATTCAGGGGCCCAAGAACAACGTTGAACTGAAGAATCAGACTCACCAGGATCTCTAAAGTCAATCGGAACTCGAGCAGAAGGAAGATAGCTGTCGTGCAGCAGAGGCCCTTTATATTGGGGTTTGCTGCCCCACCCAGGGGGAAGCGGAGCTACCAAAACTGGCCTGATTCAGTCATTTCCCAACCAAATGCAAATCCATCCTTAAGTGGCTTGGCAGGGACTCTGAAAACAGGTAATGTCCTGCGCCAGCATCTCCTCACTAGATTATGTTCTCATGACTCACAGAGTCCCTGCCTTATTTCTCCGATTCAGTGGTTTATGGCAGTGGGAGGATTTCGAAGCTTCTCTAACTTGTACACAAAGGTTCCGTTTCTTGATTGGGGAAGATGACCCTTTTCTATCTTTCACCTTCCTTGACTTCTAAATCTGCCTGCCTAGTTGCACTTGAACTGGTGGCAATTTTATTGTACATGCTGGTTTGAGAAGGGCCTGGCTACCTGGTGACACCTTTCTCTTTATCTCAAGCCCATCTTATAATGCATTTCCTCTTGATCCATGGCTTGCTAAGTGAAGTATCTTCTCTTCTAAAATGGACTGAAGGAGGGTTGCAGATCATCTCCGATGACTTCCCACCATGATACTTAGATACCTTTAATAAAGTGATGACCTCAAGGGACCACCTTTCATTGCTTTGCTCCTTCAAATTAAGAACATCCAGCAGTCACATTCCTATGAATTTTGTAAATCTGTTTCACTTCCGGCCACAAGGAGGTCACTACGTGCGTAGCATCACCTACCATAATTCCAATGAGCTGGCAGATCACAACTTAGACTTACAATACAAACCAAGCCTTTTACTCATACCTCCCAAACGTGATATACCACCTGCTCTTACCTAATTTCTCCCAAAGGACCTCTTTGGATTTCTTCAACTTTTGAAGAAAGCTCAGGGGGGTGTTTAAGGATTCTGGCTTCCTGTCCCTTTGAAATTTTTGGAAAACCCTATCTAATAGGCAATGCCATTCAAGTCACTAATTTTATATGTATTTATTATTTACGAATTATTTAAATACATGTTGTTTCACATCAAATTCAAGAGAAAGTTGATATCCCTTTTTTAAACACGCAGTCACTGAAGTTCATTGCCATTCATATAAAACTTCTTCATGATTAATAATAATTTTGTTAAAATTTTAACCTACGTTTTACGTTTTCCATTTCGCTCACCCTGGAACATATGTCAAATAAGCGTATTTCCTGCTCTACATTCTTCTTACAATTTGTCAGTGTGATGGAAGGAAAGTTTGGTGGTTAATTTATGGGTCACCTTCCCTGGCATATGGTCCCCGGTTATCTGATCAAACATTATTCTGGGTGTTTCTGTAAGGATGCTTTTGCACGAGAGTATTATTTACATCAGTGTCCTGAGTAAAGGCGGTTGCCCTGTATAGGGTGGGAATTCCTCTTCCAATCCACTGACCGCCTGAATAGAACAAGGCTGACCATCACCGAGGTAAAAGACGATTCCCCTGTTGCATGGGCTTCCAGCAGGCTTTCAGCTCTGCAGATTTTGAGATTGCCAAACTTTGTAATCTCTCTATCTCTCTCAATCAATCTCTCTCTCTCTCACTCTCTCTCTCTCTCTGTCTCACTGTCTCTCATATTTCTTTATGTATATATATATTTATATTTATATTTTTCAATATTTAATTTGAATATTTCATCTGCCTTATCATGTACATGATTACCTATGGTCAATTAAAATTATAAATGTTCAAAGTTATTATAAAGGGAAGTTAAAGTAGAAACTACTAATGTTACATGACACATCTGATGTGGAATTATGACAAATATAATGAGCTTGTAGCAAGTAACTGAAGTCAGGATCCAGTTCCCTAGCATGTTCTACAAATATCTTATTTCTACCTTTTCAAAATTTAGCTGTCAACAGTTCTTCTACAGTTCCTCTCTTCTCTCCTGGACCTGAACACTACACATTTCTCTGCTGTTCCCTTGGACACTGAAGCTTCTCGTGACGGGCCATGGTTGTTGAAGTGCCCTGTCTGGTTTAGAAATAAATTTGCAACTCTCATTTTATATTACTGTGGAATGTGGGAACACAAGTTTCATGGAATCAGGATGTCCCTCTCACCTGACACGAACACTTCCCTAGACCGCTGTGGTGTGCTTAAAATTCCTTTATCAGGAAATAAATCCCTTGTATTCCATAAGTAAATATCAGGTTTCAATTGTGTGAAACTAAAAATAGATATAAGATACCATTTAAGACTCACAGTGTCACATATAAGTGATTGAGAGTGGGGTTGGGAGTGGAGAGAAGGTCAGAGCACTAAGGTCTGTAATCTAGATGAAATATGGACTTAGGGCTCATCTGATATACTTGCTTTCTTCTGCTCTTTCCAAACATGCTTTATGGCTTTGAAGACAGTAATCGAAAAAGTTTTTCACTGTTTATTCTCTGTCTTCTTTTTCAACCCTCCAGAACCCTCAACCAGCCATATTACCTTCACTGCCCCATATATACAACATAACTCTCCAAGTTGGTACTTTGACATGCTGCCCATGCATTTAGTAAGAATCCTTTCATAGCTTTCATAATTCTACCTGCAGTCAGAAGGAAGAACTGGCCTAGTAACATGTCTTGGGCAATTAATCAGCAAGCTTCTGAGGAATGTAATTTAATAATGGGAAAGGAAGAAGAAGAGGAGATGAAGACGAGAGAAAGAGAAAGAGGAGACACTTGAGATTTCAGAAGAGTCACCAGCTAAGCATGTGTCCGAATTCCAGGACCTAATCTTTCCCTCAAGCTCAGCCACATGTTCACTACTATAAAATATTTAAATATTATAATAACTGGTTATAAAAATGAAATTACAGTGTATAATATATGATTGGGAAAACATAAAGTTGTTCAAAAATGAACACATCTAATAAACTGCCAAGAAAAATCACTGCTTATATTTTGCTGTATTTAGTGTTAGGAGTTTCTAGTTTCATAAACCCACAGACATACATACACGTCTTTCAGGTTACGGATTTGAGATCTGTTATCTTTTGCTACATAGATGCCTCCAGCCATAAGTTGCTCTCTATGTGCTGCATTACATTTACCCTAAACGTCTTCTATGTTTTCTTTGCATTTTCATTCATCCCAAAGTATTTTCTATTTATTTCTTATTTCTTCTTCAAGCCATTGTTTCCTTAGGAGTGTGTATCCAAACTCGTAGATGTCACAGAAACAGAGAGTAGAATGGTGGTCAGCAGGGGCTGAGGGGTTCAGCAAAAGAGGAGATGTTGGGCAATGGGTACAAGCCTGCAGTCATACGAAGAAGAAGCTCTGGGAGTCTACGGAACATCATGGTGAGTCTAGTTAATAACACTCAGTTGTGTAGTTGAAACTTGCTCAGAAAATAGACCTTAAGCATTCTCATCACACACACACACACACACACACAAATACACAGACATAGACATATTTAAATGGTTAATGTTGAAGTGATTAATGTATTAAGTGACCAATGGTGGTAATCACTGCACAAAGTACACATATATCAAATCATCCCATTATGCACCGTAAATATGTCCAATTTAATGTGTCTATTATACCTCAAAAATACCGGATGGAAAAGATGAAAGAAGAACCAGCCTAAAAAACAGTAACAAAGTCTGAGAATCTTTGTATTCCTTCTCCTCCTTGCCTCTCTTAGGCTCTGATACTCTTCTCTGAGAGAGCTTCCCTTAACACTTCTTCTCTGCGGGCCTTGTATCCACCTCACAGTGGATAATCCCTTCTAGTCACCTATACTGACCACATCTGAAATAGGTAGAGTGGAAAGTGGGGAAAGAGGGCTGGAATGTCATTACAATTCTTGAAAAATCAGTCTTTTTCGTTTTGGCACATAGTTTATTTAGTTGTCATTTCCCTCAAAAACTCATTAGACACCCGACATCATTCATTCCTCCAAACATTTCTGTGTCCCAGGGACCTCACTCAGGTCCTTTCCTGGAAGTACTTTTCTGGCCTGATTAAATTGCTGCCTTGATCCCTGAACGTAATTCAACTACCATGAGGCTCCCTGGCACAAAGGTGGAAAGACTACAACTTCTGTCCCTTTTCTCTCTTGTTACAGTCAACGGAAGTTGGACTTCAAGTTCAAAACCACTTCTAACCTCATCTCTTACTCTTTACGGCTTACAAGTGTTGACTTTCCTAATTCAACAAGGTTTTCAATATCTGGGCTGTATTTTTTTCTTTTCATTTTTTTTATATTGCTGACCTGCCAACCAGAAAGTTTTTCCTGAACATATATTTATTGAAATACCCTGATCAAGTCAACAAGTGACCAATATTTGGTCTGCCTCTCAGAATACCATGGACAAACATTACTGCAAATACTTTCCCATTGAATAAAATGTATCACCACATTTATGGCTTCCAATATCAGATTCCTTGCCAACCACCTCCAGACTCTAAGCCAATGCCATAATTTTAAGATATGTTATGGAAGCATCCCTCCTCAAACACTAATTTCTGTGTCAGGTCAAATAACACTAGCTACAGGAGAGACAACTCCAAAATATCAGTGTTGATATCTCACTCATCCAATTGTCTGATAAGCATTGGGCAGTAACCTGGGCATCTTTTTTTTCCTGCAGTTCTGGCATCTTGGACTCCTTTACTTCTAGGACCACAAGAAGAGATATGCTTAAAGAACACATCCCTTTTCACGGCTTACTGGACCTGTAAGCTACTCACTTAGAAAACAAGCTGCAGAGCAACAGTCATTTTGTAAATCTAGGTAAACAGTGGAAACCCCAGTGTACCTCAAAAGTGGGGTCAAATCAGTCAAGAAAGTAATTTCAGACGTGAAAATATATAATAAGACACTGAGGTTGTTGAGGTTCGCACTAAGAAGAACGTGTTGTGCACATGGAGAGCAGGCAGCACTGTGCATGGTAAGGACCCTTGAAACTTCCCTTTATTTGTACTGCCCATGTTTTCAGAACTACTATAATTTTATGCAGAATATCCCAATAATTTCCCAAAGCCTTTAATGTTTCATATGATATTATAAATACCGTTATTTTGGAAAAGAATAGGAACACAGAATATGAAAGTGTAATATAGTTTAAGAATCACCTTATGCGCTCTAGTAGGTATGTCTGAACCTCTTTCCTTCTAGAGCAAACATTGTGGTGGTGGTGATGGTGGTTACAGGCATGATGACAGAGACAATGATGATTGGCCACCTCACAAAGTGCCAGTTATGTGCCCGGCATTTTGGTAACTGAATTACACACATTCATGTAAATTTTATGCCTAAGCCAGTTGGCACTGTATATGTGATTTTCCCCACATTTTAATAAAGGGATTGAACTTCTGAGGAGTTAAATAATTGGTTGCTCAAATCAATCAAACAATAATTAAGAAAATAACCTGGATTTGAAATTATATACAAATATTCATGGATATAACTCAAACTTCATATAACACTGGCTGTGAGAGTCTGAAATTTGGATCGAAAAAGGATAGAAATCAACCAAAATTATGATATGATATGGCCTAAAGCAGGTTTGAAAAGAAAGAAAATACTTTTACCATCACAAAAATGAAGTGTGTTTTATTCAGGAAATGGAGGATAAGTAACAATTGCTCATCTGGTAGAAACCGCTGCCCAGGTGACAGACAGACACAGAAGACAGTGAGAGAATCCTCAGAGGGTACCCAGGAGGAGAGATACTGCTCTTCCTTCTGAGGCTCTGTGATGCTTTCTTGAATACCTCCCAGAGGGAAGCAGCATAGCAGACTCAGAGAGGAAACTTCTGACCGTCCAGATTCACCACACTCACACTGCAGGCTGAAGGGTGGAAAGCTTCTTCTGTATCCATGATAGGCTTTGAAGAGAAGATGAAGTTGGAGCTGTGGAACTAGGTGAGCCGATTGTCCTTATCCTTTCCAGATGCAGATAAAAGCTGAAGCTGTTACTTGTTCTTGGGTGGGCACTCCTGCTGGCATTGCTGGGGAGGTGTCCCAGGAGGGCATTTCTCAGTGCACTTTATAGGTGGGCAAGGGTCTGAACCCTTGGTAGGTGAGCAAGGATCCGGGCACTTAGTTGGGCACACTGGAGTTTGCTTCTCCTGCTGCTTGCATTGCTGCTGTTGAGAAGACATTTCTCTGGAGTCTTAATATCTGAAAGAAAGTATATGACCGTGTTCACAAGAAGGAATTCCTTCAGAGAGAAGAGCCAAAGCTTTTATAGCTCAAATAGACAGTATCTCTCCAATCTCTAAGTATGGGTTTTAATCTCTTTAATACTTTTTAATGGATTTCTGATTTCTCTCTCGTTCTTTAGCAAATCTATTCATCAGCCCAGAGAAAACCTTCTCTTTTCTCATACAACATTTCCAAAGAAAATAGCTTTGTTTAAAAGAAACAAGCAATGTTTTCTCTTTTGGTTTCTTTCTCCTTCTTCTTTTTTTTTTTTTAATGAAAACGACATCTTCAGAAATGGCCATCACAAGTTCCAGAATCCTGGGCAAGCTCACAAGCAATTTCTATCACCATTTTTTCTTATGAGGTCCCTACAGGATTACTTATGTACAAAGCAAGAGGCAATCAGGATGAACGTAAGGGTATCACACCTTCTAAGATAAATGCCTCTGAAATCACAGTAGAGTTCCAAGAGAAAGGCATAGAAAAATGTAAATACTTTACTCTTTATCCCTTCATGTCAAAATTTCCTGTTAATTTCTTTTTCAATAGAGGAATTCAAACTAGGTTTCAAAAATCTACTAAGTACAATAGAACATTGTGCCCAGATTCCAAGTTCCCATCCACTAAGTAGCATTATACCCATGATCATAACTTTGGACCCATCAAATTTGCTGGCTCCAGCATAAAGTCAACATTCGGGGGCCCGAGAACAAAGTTGAACTGAAGAATCAGACTCACCAGGTTCTCCAAAGTCAATCGGAACTCGAGTAGCAGGAGGATAGCTGTCGTGCAGCAGAGGCCCTTTTTATTGGGGTTTGCTGCCCCACCCAGGGGGAAGCGGAGCTACCAAAACTGGCCTGGTTCAGTCATTTCCCAACCAAATGCAAATCCATCCATAACTGGCTTGGCAGGGTCTCTGAAAACAGGTAATGTCCTGCACCAGGATCTCCTCACTAGATTATGTTCTCATGACTCACAGAGTCCCTGCCTTAGCTCTCCGTTTCAGTGGTTTATGGCAGTGGGAGGATTTCGAAGCTTCTCTAACTTGTAGACAAATGTTCCGTTTCATGATTGGGGAAGATGACCCTTTTCTATCTTTCACCTTCCTTGACTTCTAAATCTGCCTGCCTAGTGCACTTGAACTGGTGGCCATTCTATTGTACATGCTGGTTTGAGAAGGGCCTGGCTACCTGGTGACACCTTTCTCTTTATCTCAAGCCCTTCTTATACTGCATTTCCTCTTGATCTATGACTTGCTAAGTGAAGTCTCTTCTCCTCTTCTAAAATGGACTGAGGGAAGGTTGCGAATCATCTCTGATGATTTCCCACCGTGATACTTAGATACGTTTAGTAAAGTGGTGACCTCTAGGGATCACCTTTTATTGCTTTGCTCCTTCAAATTAAGAACAGCCAGCAGTCACATTCCTATGAACTTTGTAAATCTTTTTCACTTCCAGCCACAAGGAAGTCACTAGGAGCATAGCATCACCTACCATAATTCCAATCAGCTGGCAGATCAGAACCTAGACTTACAATACAAAACAGGTCTTTTACTCATACCTCCCAAACGTGATATACCACTTGCTCTTACCTAATTTCTCCCAAAGGACCCTTTTGGATTTCTTCAACTTTTGAAGAAAGCTCAGAGGGGTGTTTAAGTATTCTGGCTTCCTGTCCCTTTGAAATTTTTGGAAAACCCTATCTAATAGGCAATGCCATTCAAGTCACTAATTTTATATGTATTTACTAATTATGAATTATTTAAATACATGTTGTTTCACATCAAATCTAGGGGTAAATTCAAGAGAAAGTTGATATCCCTTTATTAAACATGCAGTCACTGAAGTTCATTGCCATTCATATAAAACTTCTTCATGATTAATAATAATTTTGTTAAAATTTTAACCTACGTTTTATGTTTTCCATTTCGCTCACCCTGGAACATAAGTCAAATAAGCGTATTTCCTGCTCTACATTCTTCTTACAATTTGTCAGTGTGATGGAAGGAAAGTTTGGTGGTTAATTTATGGGTCACCTTCCCTGGCATATGGTCCCCGGTTATCTGATCAAACATTATTCTGGGTGTTTCTGTAAGGATGCTTTTGCACGAGAGTATTATTTACATCAGTGTCCTGAGTAAAGGCGGTTGCCCTGTATAGGGTGGGAATTCCTCTTCCAATCCACTGACCGCCTGAATAGAACAAGGCTGACCATCACCGAGGTAAAAGACGATTCCCCTGTTGCATGGGCTTCCAGCAGGCTTTCAGCTCTGCAGATTTTGAGATTGCCAAACTTTGTAATCTCTCTATCTCTCTCAATCAATCTCTCTCTCTCTCTCACTCTCTCTCTCTCTCTGTCTCACTGTCTCTCACTTTCTGTAACATATTTCTGTATGTATATATATATTTATATTTATATTTTTCAATATTTAATTTGAATATTTCATCTGCCTTATCATGTACATGATTACCTATGGTCAATTAAAATTATAAATGTTCAAAGTTATTATAAAGGGAAGTTAAAGTAGAAACTACTAATGTTACATAACACATCTGATGTGGAATTATGACAAATATAATGAGCTTGTAGCAAATAACTGAAGTCAGGATCCAGTGCCCTAACATGTTCTCCAAATATCTTATTTCTACCTTTTCAGAATTTAGCTGTCAACAGTTCTTCTACAGTTTCTCTCTTCTCTCCTGGACCTGAACACTACTCTTTTCTCTGCTGTCCCCTTGGGCACTGAAGCTTCTTGTGATGGGCCATGGTTGGTGAAGGGCCCTGTCTGGTTTAGAAATAATTTGCAACTCTCATTTTATATTACTGTGGAGTGTGGGAACACATGTTTCATGGAATCAGGATGTCCCTCTCACCTGACACGAACACTTCCCTAGACCGCTGTCGTGTGCTTAAAATTCCTTTATCAGGAAATAAATCCCTTGTACTCCATAAGTAAATATCAGGTTTCAATTGTGTGAAACCAAAAATAGATATAAGATAACATTTAAGACTCAAAGCGTCACATATCAGTGACTGAGAGTGGGGTTGGGAGTGGAGAGAAGATCAGAGCATTAAGGTCTGAAATCTAGATGAAATATGGGCTTAGGGCTCATCTGATATACTTGCTTTCTCCTGCTCCTTCCAAACATGCTTTATGACTTTGAAGACAGTAATAGAAAAAGGTTTTCACTGTTTATTCTCTGTCTTCTTTTTCAACCCTCCAGAACCCTCAACCTGCCACATTACCTTCACTGCCCCATATATACAACATAACTGTCCAAGTTGGTACTTTGACATGTTGCCCATGCATTTAGTAAGAATCCTTTCATAGCTTTCATAATTCTACCTGCAGTCAGAAGGAAGAACTGGCCTAGTAACGTGTCTTGAGCAACTAATCTGCAAGCTTCTGAGGAATGTCGTTTTATAATGGGAAAGGAGGAAGAAGAGGAGATGAAGAGGAGAGAAAGAGAAAGAGGAGACACTTGAGATTTCCGAAGAGTCACCAGCTAAGCATGTGCCAGAAGTCCAGGACCTAACCTGTCCCTCAAGCTCAGCCACATGTTCACTACTATAAAAAATTTAAATATTATAATAGCTGGTTATAAAAATGAAATTACAGTATATAATTTATAATTGGGAAAACATAAAGTTGTTCAAAAATGAACACATCTAATAAACTGCCGAGAAAAATCACTGCTTATATTTTGCTGTATTTAGTGTTAGGAGTTTTCTAGTTTCATAAACCCACAGACATGCATACATGTCTTTCAGGTTACTGATTTGTGATCTTTTATCTTTTGCAACATAGATGCCTCCAGCCATAAGTTGCTCTCTATGCGCTGCATTACATTTATCCCTAAATTTCTTCTATGTTTTCTTTGCATTTTCATTCACCCCATAGAATTTTCTATGTATTTCTTATTTGTTCTTCGAGCCATTGTTTATCTAAGAGTGTGTTTCTATACTCATAGATGTCACAGAAACAGAGAGTAAACTGGTGGCCAGCAGGGGCTGAAGGGTTCAGCAAAAGAGGAGATGTTGGGCAGTGGATACAAGCCTGCAGTCATACGATGAAGAAGCTCTGGGAGTCTATGGAACATCATGGTGAGTCTAGTTAATAACACTCAGTTGTGTAGTTAAACTTGCTCAGAAAATAGACCTTAAGCATTCTCATCACACACACACACACACACACAAACACACACAAATACACAGACATAGACATATTTAAATGGTTAATGTTGAAGTGATTAATGTATTAAGTGACCAATGGTGGTAATCACTGCACAAAGTACACATATGTCAAATCATCCCATTATGCACCGTAAATATGTCCAATTTAATTTGTCAATTATACCTCAAAAATTCCGGATGGAAAAGATGAAAGAAGAACCCTCCTACAAAACAGTAACAAAGTTTGAGAATCTTTGGGTTCCTTCTCCTCCTTGCCTCTCTTAGGCTCTGATACTGTTCTCTGAGAGAGCTTCCCTTAACAATTCTTCTCTGTGGGCCGTGTATCCCTCTCACAGTGGATAATCCCTTCTAGTCACCTGTACTGACCACATCTGAAAGTGGTAGGGTATAAATTGGGGAAAGAGGGCTGGAATGTCATTACAATTCTTGAAAAATCAGTCTTTTTCGTTTTGGCACATAGTTTATTTAGTTGTCATTTCCCTCAAAAACTTATTAGACACCGGACATCATTCATTCCTCCAATCATTTCTGTGTCCCAGGGACCACACTCAGGTCCTTTTCTGGAAGTAATTTTCTGGCCTGATTAAATTGCTGCTTTGGTCCCTGAACATAATTTAACTACCATGAGGCTGCCTGGCACATAGTTGGAAAGACTACAACTTCTGTCTCTTTTCTCTCTTGTTACAGTCAACTGAAATTGGACTTCAAGTTCAAAACCACTTCTAACCTCATCTCTTACTCTTTACGGCTTACGAGTGTTGACTTTCCTAATTCAACAAGGTTTTGAATATCTGGACTGTACTTTTTCCTATTCATTTCCTTTTATTTCTGACCTGCCAACCAGAATTTTTTTCCTGAACATATATTTATTGAAATACCCCGATCAAGTCAACAAGTGACCAATATTTGGTCTGCCTCTCAGAATACCATGGACAAAATTTACTGCAAATATTTTCCCATTGAATAAAATGTATCACCACATTTATGGCTTCCAATATCAGATTCCTTGCTTACCACCTCCAGACTCTAAGCCAATGCCATAATTTTAAGATATGTTACGGAAGCATCCCTTCTCAAACACTAATTTCTGTGTCAGGTCAAATAACACTAGCTACAGGAGAGACAACTCCCAAATATCAGTGTTGATATCTCACTCATACAATTGTCTCATAAGCATCGGGCAGTAGTCGGGACATGGTTTTTTTCCTGCAGTTCTGGCATCTTGGACTCCTTTACTTCTAGGACCACAAGAAGAGATATGCTTAAAGAACACATCCCTTTTCACGGCTTACTGGACCTGTAAGCTACTCACTTAGAAAACAAGCTGCATAGCAACAGTCATTTTGTAAATCTAGATAAAGAGTGGAATCCCCAGTGTACCTCAAAAGTGGGGTCAAATCAGTCAAGAAAGTAATTTCAGACGTGAAAAAGTATAATAAGACACTGAGGTTGTTGAGTTTTGCAGTAAGAAGAACGTGTTGTGCACATGGAGAGCAGGCCGCACTGTGCGTGGTAAGGACCCTTGAAACTTCCCTTTATTTGTACTGCCCATGTTTTCAGAACTACTATAATTTTATGCAGAATATCCCAATAATTTCCCAAAGCCTTTAATATTTCATGTAATATTATAAATACCGTTATTTTGGAAAAGAATTGGATCACAGAATATGAAAGTGTAATATAGTTTAAGAATCTCCTTATGTGCTGTACTAGGTATGTCAGAACCTCTTTCCTTCTAGAGCAAACATTGTGGTGGTGGTGATGGTGGTTACAGGAATGATGACACAGGCAATGATAATTGGCCACCTCAAAAAGTCCCAAATATGTGCACGGCATTTTGGTAACTGAACTACACAGATTCATGTATATTTTATGCATAAGCCTGTTGGCACTGTATATGTGATTTTCCCCACATTTTAATAAAGGGATTGAACTTCTGAGGAGTTAAATAATTGGTTTCTCAAATCAATCAAACAATAATTAAGAAAATAACCTGGATATGAAATTATATACAAATAATCATGTATGTAACTCAAAATTCGTATAACACTGGTTGTGGGAGCCTGAAATTTGGATCGAAAAAGGATAGAAATCAACCAAAATTATGATATGATATGGCCTAAAGCAGGTTTGAAAAGAAAGAAAATACTTTTACCATCACAAAAATGAAGTGTGTTTTATTCAGGAAATGGAGGATAAGTAACAATTGCTCATCTGGTAGAAACCGCTGCCCAGGTGACAGACAGCTACAGAAGACAGTGAGAGAATCCTCAGAGGGTACCCAGGAGGAGAGATACTGCTCTTCCTTCTGAGGCTCTGTGATGTTTTCTTGAATACCTCCCAGAGGGAAGCAGCATAGCAGACTCAGATAGGAAACCTCTGACCGTCAAGAATCACCACACTCACACTGCAGGCTGAAGGGTGGAAAGCTTCTTCTGTGTCCATGATAGGCTTTGAAGAGAAGATGAAGTTGGAGCTGTGGAACTAGGTGAGCTGATTGTCCTTATCCTTTCCAGATGCAGATAAAAGCTGAAGCTGTTACTTGTTCTTGGGTGGGCACTTCTGCTGGCATTGTTGGGGAGGTGTCCCAGGAGGGCATTTCTCAGTGCACTTTATAGGTGGGCAAGGGTCTGAACACTTGGTAGGTGAGCAAGGATCCGGGCACTTAGTTGGGCACACTGGAGTTTGCTTCTCCTGCTGCTTGCATTGCTGCTGTTGAGAAGACATTTCTCTGGAGTCTTAATATCTGAAAGAAAGTATATGACCGTGTTCACAAGAAGGAATTCCTTCAGAGAGAAGAGCCAAAGCTTTTATAACTCAAATAGACAGTATCCCTCCAATCTCTAAGTATGGGTTTTAATCTCTTTAATACCTTTTAATGAATTTCTGCCTTCTCTCTCGTTCTTTAGCAAATCTATTCATCAGCCCAGAGAAAACCTTCTCTTTTCTCATACAACATTTCCAAAGAAAATAGCTTTGTTTAAAAGAAACAAGCAATGATTTCTCTTTTGGTTTCTTTCTTCTTCTTAATTTTTTAATAAAAACGTCATCTTCAAAAACGGCCATCACAAGTTCTAGAATCCTGGGCAAGCTCACAAGCAATTTCTATCACCCTTTTTCCTTATGAGGTCCCGACAGGATTACTTATGTACAAAGCAAAGGGCAATCAGGATGAACGTAAGGGCATCACACCTTCTAAGATAAATGCCTCTGAAATCACAGCAGAGGTCTGAGAGAAAGGCATAGAAAAATGTAAATACTTTACTCTTTATCCCTTCATGTCAAAATGTCCTGTTAATTTCTTTTTCAATAGAGGAATTCAAACTAGGTTTCAGAAATCTACTAAATACAATAGAACATTGTGCGCAGATTCCAAGTTCCCAACCACTAAGGAGCATTACACCCATGATCATAACTTTGGACCCATTAACTTTGCTGTCTCCAGCATAAACTCAACATTCAGGGGCCCAAGAACAACGTTGAACTGAAGAATCAGACTCACCAGGATCTCTAAAGTCAATCGGAACTCGAGCAGAAGGAAGATAGCTGTCGTGCAGCAGAGGCCCTTTATATTGGGGTTTGCTGCCCCACCCAGGGGGAAGCGGAGCTACCAAAACTGGCCTGATTCAGTCATTTCCCAACCAAATGCAAATCCATCCTTAAGTGGCTTGGCAGGGACTCTGAAAACAGGTAATGTCCTGCGCCAGCATCTCCTCACTAGATTATGTTCTCATGACTCACAGAGTCCCTGCCTTATTTCTCCGATTCAGTGGTTTATGGCAGTGGGAGGATTTCGAAGCTTCTCTAACTTGTACACAAAGGTTCCGTTTCTTGATTGGGGAAGATGACCCTTTTCTATCTTTCACCTTCCTTGACTTCTAAATCTGCCTGCCGAGTTGCACTTGAACTGGTGGCAATTTTATTGTACATGCTGGTTTGAGAAGGGCCTGGCTACCTGGTGACACCTTTCTCTTTATCTCAAGCCCATCTTATAATGCATTTCCTCTTGATCCATGGCTTGCTAAGTGAAGTATCTTCTCTTCTAAAATGGACTGAAGGAGGGTTGCAGATCATCTCCGATGACTTCCCACCATGATACTTAGATACCTTTAATAAAGTGATGACCTCAAGGGACCACCTTTCATTGCTTTGCTCCTTCAAATTAAGAACATCCAGCAGTCACATTCCTATGAATTTTGTAAATCTGTTTCACTTCCGGCCACAAGGAGGTCACTACGTGCGTAGCATCACCTACCATAATTCCAATGAGCTGGCAGATCACAACTTAGACTTACAATACAAACCAAGCCTTTTACTCATACCTCCCAAACGTGATATACCACCTGCTCTTACCTAATTTCTCCCAAAGGACCTCTTTGGATTTCTTCAACTTTTGAAGAAAGCTCAGGGGGGTGTTTAAGGATTCTGGCTTCCTGTCCCTTTGAAATTTTTGGAAAACCCTATCTAATAGGCAATGCCATTCAAGTCACTAATTTTATATGTATTTATTATTTACGAATTATTTAAATACATGTTGTTTCACATCAAATTCAAGAGAAAGTTGATATCCCTTTTTTAAACACGCAGTCACTGAAGTTCATTGCCATTCATATAAAACTTCTTCATGATTAATAATAATTTTGTTAAAATTTTAACCTACGTTTTACGTTTTCCATTTCGCTCACCCTGGAACATATGTCAAATAAGCGTATTTCCTGCTCTACATTCTTCTTACAATTTGTCAGTGTGATGGAAGGAAAGTTTGGTGGTTAATTTATGGGTCACCTTCCCTGGCATATGGTCCCCGGTTATCTGATCAAACATTATTCTGGGTGTTTCTGTAAGGATGCTTTTGCACGAGAGTATTATTTACATCAGTGTCCTGAGTAAAGGCGGTTGCCCTGTATAGGGTGGGAATTCCTCTTCCAATCCACTGACCGCCTGAATAGAACAAGGCTGACCATCACCGAGGTAAAAGACGATTCCCCTGTTGCATGGGCTTCCAGCAGGCTTTCAGCTCTGCAGATTTTGAGATTGCCAAACTTTGTAATCTCTCTATCTCTCTCAATCAATCTCTCTCTCTCTCACTCTCTCTCTCTCTCTGTCTCACTGTCTCTCACTTTCTGTAACATATTTCTGTATGTATATATATATATTTATTTTTATATTTTGCAATGTTTAATTTGAATATTTCATCTGCTTTATCATGTACATGATTACATATGGTCAATTAAAATTATAAATGTTCAAAGTTATTATAAAGGGAAGTTAAAGTAGAAACTACTAATGTTACATGACACATCTGATGTGGAATTATGACAAATATAATGAGCTTGTAGCAAGTAACTGAAGTCAGGATCCAGTTCCCTAGCATGTTCTACAAATATCTTATTTCTACCTTTTCAAAATTTAGCTGTCAACAGTTCTTCTACAGTTCCTCTCTTCTCTCCTGGACCTGAACACTACACATTTCTCTGCTGTTCCCTTGGACACTGAAGCTTCTCGTGACGGGCCATGGTTGTTGAAGTGCCCTGTCTGGTTTAGAAATAAATTTGCAACTCTCATTTTATATTACTGTGGAATGTGGGAACACAAGTTTCATGGAATCAGGATGTCCCTCTCACCTGACACGAACACTTCCCTAGACCGCTGTGGTGTGCTTAAAATTCCTTTATCAGGAAATAAATCCCTTGTATTCCATAAGTAAATATCAGGTTTCAATTGTGTGAAACTATAAATAGATATAAGATACCATTTAAGACTCACAGCGTCACATATAAGTGATTGAGAGTGGGGTTGGGAGTGGAGAGAAGGTCAGAGCACTAAGGTCTGTAATCTAGATGAAATATGGACTTAGGGCTCATCTGATATACTTGCTTTCTTCTGCTCTTTCCAAACATGCTTTATGGCTTTGAAGACAGTAATCGAAAAAGTTTTTCACTGTTTATTCTCTGTCTTCTTTTTCAACCCTCCAGAACCCTCAACCAGCCATATTACCTTCACTGCCCCATATATACAACATAACTCTCCAAGTTGGTACTTTGACATGCTGCCCATGCATTTAGTAAGAATCCTTTCATAGCTTTCATAATTCTACCTGCAGTCAGAAGGAAGAACTGGCCTAGTAACGTGTCTTGGGCAATTAATCAGCAAGCTTCTGAGGAATGTCATTTAATAATGGGAAAGGAAGAAGAAGAGGAGATGAAGACGAGAGAAAGAGAAAGAGGAGACACTTGAGATTTCAGAAGAGTCACCAGCTAAGCATGTGTCCGAATTCCAGGACCTAATCTTTCCCTCAAGCTCAGCCACATGTTCACTACTATAAAATATTTAAATATTATAATAACTGGTTATAAAATGAAATTACAGTGTATAATATATGATTGGGAAAACAAAGTTGTTCAAAAATGAACACATCTAATAAACTGCCAAGAAAAATCACTGCTTATATTTTGCTGTATTTAGTGTTAGGAGTTTCTAGTTTCATAAACCCACAGACATACATACACGTCTTTCAGGTTACGGATTTGAGATCTGTTATCTTTTGCTACATAGATGCCTCCAGCCATAAGTTGCTCTCTATGTGCTGCATTACATTTACCCTAAACGTCTTCTATGTTTTCTTTGCATTTTCATTCATCCCAAAGTATTTTCTATTTATTTCTTATTTCTTCTTCGAGCCATTGTTTCCTTAGGAGTGTGTATCCAAACTCGTAGATGTCACAGAAACAGAGAGTAGAATGGTGGTCAGCAGGGGCTGAGGGGTTCAGCAAAAGAGGAGATGTTGGGCAATGGGTACAAGCCTGCAGTCATACGAAGAAGAAGCTCTGGGAGTCTACGGAACATCATGGTGAGTCTAGTTAATAACACTCAGTTGTGTAGTTGAAACTTGCTCAGAAAATAGACCTTAAGCATTCTCATCACACACACACACACACACACACAAATACACAGACATAGACATATTTAAATGGTTAATGTTGAAGTGATTAATGTATTAAGTGACCAATGGTGGTAATCACTGCACAAAGTACACAAATATCAAATCATCCCTTTATGCACCGTAAATATGTCCAATTTAATGTGTCTATTATACCTCAAAAATACCGGATGGAAAAGATGAAAGAAGAACCAGCCTACAAAACAGTAACAAAGTCTGAGAATCTTTGTATTCCTTCTCCTCCTTGCCTCTCTTAGGCTCTGATACTCTTCTCTGAGAGAGCTTCCCTTAACACTTCTTCTCTGCGGGCCTTGTATCCACCTCACAGTGGATAATCCCTTCTAGTCACCTATACTGACCACATCTGAAATAGGTAGAGTGGAAAGTGGGGAAAGAGGGCTGGAATGTCATTACAATTCTTGAAAAATCAGTCTTTTTCGTTTTGGCACATAGTTTATTTAGTTGTCATTTCCCTCAAAAACTCATTAGACACCCGACATCATTCATTCCTCCAAACATTTCTGTGTCCCAGGGACCTCACTCAGGTCCTTTCCTGGAAGTACTTTTCTGGCCTGATTAAATTGTTGCCTTGATCCCTGAACATAATTCAACTACCATGAGGCTCCCTGGCACAAAGGTGGAAAGACTACAACTTCTGTCTCTTTTCTCTCTTGTTACAGTCAACGGAAGTTGGACTTCAAGTTCAAAACCACTTCTAATCTCATCTCTTACTCTTTACGGCTTACAAGTGTTGACTTTCCTAATTCAACAAGGTTTTCAATATCTGGGCTGTATATTTTTCTTTTCATTTTTTTTATATTGCTGACCTGCCAACCAGAAAGTTTTTCCTGAACATATATTTATTGAAATACCCCGATCAAGTCAACAAGTGACCAATATTTGGTCTGCCTCTCAGAATACCATGGACAAACATTACTGCAAATACTTTCCCATTGAATAAAATGTATCACCACATTTATGGCTTCCAATATCAGATTCCTTGCCAACCACCTCCAGACTCTAAGCCAATGCCATAATTTTAAGATATGTTATGGAAGCATCCCTCCTCAAACACTAATTTCTGTGTCAGGTCAAATAACACTAGCTACAGGAGAGACAACTCCAAAATATCAGTGTTGATATCTCACTCATCCAATTGTCTGATAAGCATTGGGCAGTAACCTGGGCATCTTTTTTTTCCTGCAGTTCTGGCATCTTGGACTCCTTTACTTCTAGGACCACAAGAAGAGATATGCTTAAAGAACACATCCCTTTTCACGTCTTACTGGACCTGTAAGCTACTCACTTAGAAAACAAGCTGCAGAGCAACAGTCATTTTGTAAATCTAGGTAAACAGTGGAAACCCCAGTGTACCTCAAAAGTGGGGTCAAATCAGTCAAGAAAGTAATTTCAGACGTGAAAAAATATAATAAGACACTGAGGTTGTTGAGGTTCGCACTAAGAACGTGTTGTGCACATGGAGAGCAGGCAGCACTGTGCATGGTAAGGACCCTTGAAACTTCCCTTTATTTGTACTGCCCATGTTTTCAGAACTACTATAATTTTATGCAGAATATCCCAATAATTTCCCAAAGCCTTTAATGTTTCATATGATATTATAAATACCGTTATTTTGGAAAAGAATAGGAACACAGAATATGAAAGTGTAATATAGTTTAAGAATCACCTTATGCGCTCTAGTAGGTATGTCTGAACCTCTTTCCTTCTAGAGCAAACATTGTGGTGGTGGTGATGGTGGTTACAGGCATGATGACAGAGACAATGATGATTGGCCACCTCACAAAGTGCCAGTTATGTGCCCGGCATTTTGGTAACTGAATTACACACATTCATGTAAATTTTATGCCTAAGCCAGTTGGCACTGTATATGTGATTTTCCCCACATTTTAATAAAGGGATTGAACTTCTGAGGAGTTAAATAATTGGTTGCTCAAATCAATCAAACAATAATTAAGAAAATAACCTGGATTTGAAATTATATACAAATATTCATGGATATAACTCAAACTTCATATAACACTGGCTGTGAGAGTCTGAAATTTGGATCGAAAAAGGATAGAAATCAACCAAAATTATGATATGATATGGCCTAAAGCAGGTTTGAAAAGAAAGAAAATACTTTTACCATCACAAAAATGAAGTGTGTTTTATTCAGGAAATGGAGGATAAGTAACAATTGCTCATCTGGTAGAAACTGCTGCCCAGGTGACAGACAGACACAGAAGACAGTGAGAGAATCCTCAGAGGGTACCCAGGAGGAGAGATACTGCTCTTCCTTCTGAGGCTCTGTGATGCTTTCTTGAATACCTCCCAGAGGGAAGCAGCATAGCAGACTCAGAGAGGAAACTTCTGACCGTCAAGATTCACCACACTCACACTGCAGGCTGAAGGGTGGAAAGCTTCTTCTGTATCCATGATAGGCTTTGAAGAGAAGATGAAGTTGGAGCTGTGGAACTAGGTGAGCCGATTGTCCTTATCCTTTCCAGATGCAGATAAAAGCTGAAGCTGTTACTTGTTCTTGGGTGGGCACTCTTGCTGGCATTGCTGGGGAGGTGTCCCAGGAGGGCATTTCTCAGTGCACTTTATAGGTGGGCAAGGGTCTGAACCCTTGGTAGGTGAGCAAGGATCCGGGCACTTAGTTGGGCACACTGGAGTTTGCTTCTCCTGCTGCTTGCATTGCTGCTGTTGAGAAGACATTTCTCTGGAGTCTTAATATCTGAAAGAAAGTATATGACCGTGTTCACAAGAAGGAATTCCTTCAGAGAGAAGAGCCAAAGCTTTTATAGCTCAAATAGACAGTATCTCTCCAATCTCTAAGTATGGGTTTTAATCTCTTTAATACTTTTTAATGGATTTCTGATTTCTCTCTCGTTCTTTAGCAAATCTATTCATCAGCCCAGAGAAAACCTTCTCTTTTCTCATACAACATTTCCAAAGAAAATAGCTTTGTTTAAAAGAAACAAGCAATGTTTTCTCTTTTGGTTTCTTTCTCCTTCTTCTTTTTTTTTTTAATGAAAACGACATCTTCAGAAATGGCCATCACAAGTTCCAGAATCCTGGGCAAGCTCACAAGCAATTTCTATCACCATTTTTTCTTATGAGGTCCCGACAGGATTACTTATGTACAAAGCAAGAGGCAATCAGGATGAACGTAAGGGTATCACACCTTCTAAGATAAATGCCTCTGAAATCACAGCAGAGGTCTGAGAGAAAGGCATAGAAAAATGTAAATACTTTACTCTTTATCCCTTCATGTCAAAATTTCCTGTTAATTTCTTTTTCAATAGAGGAATTCAAACTAGGTTTCAAAAATCTACTAAATACAATAGAACATTGTGCCCAGATTCCAAGTTCCCATCCACTAAGTAGCATTATACCCATGATCATAACTTTGGACCCATCAAATTTGCTGGCTCCAGCATAAACTCAACATTCGGGGGCCCGAGAACAAAGTTGAACTGAAGAATCAGACTCACCAGGTTCTCCAAAGTCAATCGGAACTCGAGTAGCAGGAGGATAGCTGTCGTGCAGCAGAGGCCCTTTTTATTGGGGTTTGCTGCCCCACCCAGGGGGAAGCGGAGCTACCAAAACTGGCCTGGTTCAGTCATTTCCCAACCAAATGCAAATCCATCCATAACTGGCTTGGCAGGGTCTCTGAAAACAGGTAATGTCCTGCGCCAGGATCTCCTCACTAGATTATGTTCTCATGACTCACAGAGTCCCTGCCTTAGCTCTCCGTTTCAGTGGTTTATGGCAGTGGGAGGATTTCGAAGCTTCTCTAACTTGTAGACAAATGTTCCATTTCATGATTGGGGAAGATGACCCTTTTCTATCTTTCACCTTCCTTGACTTCTAAATCTGCCTGCCTAGTGCACTTGAACTGGTGGCCATTCTATTGTACATGCTGGTTTGAGAAGGGCCTGGCTACCTGGTGACACCTTTCTCTTTATCTCAAGCCCTTCTTATAATGCATTTCCTCTTGATCTATGACTTGCTAAGTGAAGTCTCTTCTCCTCTTCTAAAATGGACTGAGGGAAGGTTGCGAATCATCTCTGATGATTTCCCACCGTGATACTTAGATACGTTTAGTAAAGTGGTGACCTCTAGGGATCACCTTTTATTGCTTTGCTCCTTCAAATTAAGAACAGCCAGCAGTCACATTCCTATGAACTTTGTAAATCATTTTCACTTCCAGCCACAAGGAAGTCACTAGGAGCATAGCATCACCTACCATAATTCCAATCAGCTGGCAGATCAGAACCTAGACTTACAATACAAAACAGGTCTTTTACTCATACCTCCCAAACGTGATATACCACTTGCTCTTACCTAATTTCTCCCAAAGGACCCCTTTGGATTTCTTCAACTTTTGAAGAAAGCTCAGAGGGGTGTTTAAGTATTCTGGCTTCCTGTCCCTTTGAAATTTTTGGAAAACCCTATCTAATAGGCAATGCCATTCAAGTCACTAATTTTATATGTATTTATTATTTATGAATTATTTAAATACATGTTGTTTCACATCAAATTCAAGAGAAAGTTGATATCCCTTTTTTAAACACGCAGTCACTGAAGTTCATTGCCATTCATATAAAACTTCTTCATGATTAATAATAATTTTGTTAAAATTTTAACCTACGTTTTACGTTTTCCATTTCGCTCACCCTGGAACATATGTCAAATAAGCGTATTTCCTGCTCTACATTCTTCTTACAATTTGTCAGTGTGATGGAAGGAAAGTTTGGTGGTTAATTTATGGGTCACCTTCCCTGGCATATGGTCCCCGGTTATCTGATCAAACATTATTCTGGGTGTTTCTGTAAGGATGCTTTTGCACGAGAGTATTATTTACATCAGTGTCCTGAGTAAAGGCGGTTGCCCTGTATAGGGTGGGAATTCCTCTTCCAATCCACTGACCGCCTGAATAGAACAAGGCTGACCATCACCGAGGTAAAAGACGATTCCCCTGTTGCATGGGCTTCCAGCAGGCTTTCAGCTCTGCAGATTTTGAGATTGCCAAACTTTGTAATCTCTCTATCTCTCTCAATCAATCTCTCTCTCTCTCTCACTCTCTCTCTCTCTCTGTCTCACTGTCTCTCACTTTCTGTAACATATTTCTGTATGTATATATATATTTATATTTATATTTTTCAATATTTAATTTGAATATTTCATCTGCCTTATCATGTACATGATTACCTATGGTCAATTAAAATTATAAATGTTCAAAGTTATTATAAAGGGAAGTTAAAGTAGAAACTACTAATGTTACATAACACATCTGATGTGGAATTATGACAAATATAATGAGCTTGTAGCAAATAACTGAAGTCAGGATCCAGTGCCCTAACATGTTCTCCAAATATCTTATTTCTACCTTTTCAGAATTTAGCTGTCAACAGTTCTTCTACAGTTTCTCTCTTCTCTCCTGGACCTGAACACTACTCTTTTCTCTGCTGTCCCCTTGGGCACTGAAGCTTCTTGTGATGGGCCATGGTTGGTGAAGGGCCCTGTCTGGTTTAGAAATAATTTGCAACTCTCATTTTATATTACTGTGGAGTGTGGGAACACGTTTCATGGAATCAGGATGTCCCTCTCACCTGACACGAACACTTCCCTAGACCGCTGTCGTGTGCTTAAAATTCCTTTATCAGGAAATAAATCCCTTGTACTCCATAAGTAAATATCAGGTTTCAATTGTGTGAAACCAAAAATAGATATAAGATAACATTTAAGACTCAAAGCGTCACATATCAGTGACTTAGAGTGGGGTTGGGAGTGGAGAGAAGATCAGAGCATTAAGGTCTGAAATCTAGATGAAATATGGGCTTAGGGCTCATCTGATATACTTGCTTTCTCCTGCTCCTTCCAAACATGCTTTATGACTTTGAAGACAGTAATAGAAAAAGGTTTTCACTGTTTATTCTCTGTCTTCTTTTTCAACCCTCCAGAACCCTCAACCTGCCACATTACCTTCACTGCCCCATATATACAACATAACTGTCCAAGTTGGTACTTTGACATGTTGCCCATGCATTTAGTAAGAATCCTTTCATAGCTTTCATAATTCTACCTGCAGTCAGAAGGAAGAACTGGCCTAGTAACGTGTCTTGAGCAACTAATCTGCAAGCTTCTGAGGAATGTCGTTTTATAATGGGAAAGGAGGAAGAAGAGGAGATGAAGAGGAGAGAAAGAGAAAGAGGAGACACTTGAGATTTCCGAAGAGTCACCAGCTAAGCATGTGCCAGAAGTCCAGGACCTAACCTGTCCCTCAAGCTCAGCCACATGTTCACTACTATAAAAAATTTAAATATTATAATAGCTGGTTATAAAAATGAAATTACAGTATATAATTTATAATTGGGAAAACATAAAGTTGTTCAAAAATGAACACATCTAATAAACTGCCGAGAAAAATCACTGCTTATATTTTGCTGTATTTAGTGTTAGGAGTTTTCTAGTTTCATAAACCCACAGACATGCATACATGTCTTTCAGGTTACTGATTTGTGATCTTTTATCTTTTGCAACATAGATGCCTCCAGCCATAAGTTGCTCTCTATGCGCTGCATTACATTTATCCCTAAATTTCTTCTATGTTTTCTTTGCATTTTCATTCACCCCATAGAATTTTCTATGTATTTCTTATTTCTTCTCCGAGCCATTGTTTATCTAAGAGTGTGTTTCTATACTCATAGATGTCACAGAAACAGAGAGTAAACTGGTGGTCAGCAGGGGCTGAAGGGTTCAGTAAAAGAGGAGATGTTGGGCAGTGGATACAAGCCTGCAGTCATACGATGAAGAAGCTCTGGGAGTCTATGGAACATCATGGTGAGTCTAGTTAATAACACTCAGTTGTGTAGTTAAACTTGCTCAGAAAATAGACCTTAAGCATTCTCATCACACACACACACACACACACACACACACACAGAAATACACAGACATAGACATATTTAAATGGTTAATGTTGAAGTGATTAATGTATTAAGTGACCAATGGTGGTAATCACTGCACAAAGTACACATATGTCAAATCATCCCATTATGCACCGTAAATATGTCCAATTTAATTTGTCAATTATACCTCAAAAATTCCGGATGGAAAAGATGAAAGAAGAACCCTCCTACAAAACAGTAACAAAGTTTGAGAATCTTTGGGTTCCTCCTCCTCCTTGCCTCTCTTAGGCTCTGATACTGTTCTCTGAGAGAGCTTCCCTTAACAATTCTTCTCTGTGGGCCGTGTATCCCTCTCACAGTGGATAATCCCTTCTAGTCACCTGTACTGACCACATCTGAAAGTGGTAGGGTATAAATTGGGGAAAGAGGGCTGGAATGTCATTACAATTCTTGAAAAATCAGTCTTTTTCGTTTTGGCACATAGTTTATTTAGTTGTCATTTCCCTCAAAAACTTATTAGACACCGGACATCATTCATTCCTCCAATCATTTCTGTGTCCCAGGGACCACACTCAGGTCCTTTTCTGGAAGTAATTTTCTGGCCTGATTAAATTGCTGCTTTGGTCCCTGAACATAATTTAACTACCATGAGGCTGCCTGGCACATAGTTGGAAAGACTACAACTTCTGTCTCTTTTCTCTCTTGTTACAGTCAACTGAAATTGGACTTCAAGTTCAAAACCACTTCTAACCTCATCTCTTACTCTTTACGGCTTACGAGTGTTGACTTTCCTAATTCAACAAGGTTTTGAATATCTGGACTGTACTTTTTCCTATTCATTTCCTTTTATTTCTGACCTGCCAACCAGAATTTTTTTCCTGAACATATATTTATTGAAATACCCCGATCAAGTCAACAAGTGACCAATATTTGGTCTGCCTCTCAGAATACCATGGACAAAATTTACTGCAAATATTTTCCCATTGAATAAAATGTATCACCACATTTATGGCTTCCAATATCAGATTCCTTGCTTACCACCACCAGACTCCAAGCCAATGCCATAATTTTAAGATATGTGACAGAAGCATCCCTACTCAAACACTAATTTCTGTGTCAGGTCAAATAACACTAGCTACAGGAGAGACAACTCCCAAATATCAGTGTTGATATCTCACTCATACAATTGTCTCATAAGCATCGGGCAGTAGTCGGGACATGGTTTTTTTCCTGCAGTTCTGGCATCTTGGACTCCTTTACTTCTAGGACCACAAGAAGAGATATGCTTAAAGAACACATCCCTTTTCACGGCTTACTGGACCTGTAAGCTACTCACTTAGAAAACAAGCTGCATAGCAACAGTCATTTTGTAAATCTAGATAAAGAGTAGAATCCCCAGTGTACCTCAAAAGTGGGGTCAAATCAGTCAAGAAAATAATTTCAGACGTGAAAAAATATAATAAGACACTGAGGTTGTTGAGTTTTGCAGTAAGAAGGACGTGTTGTGCACATGGAGAGCAGGCCGCACTGTGCATGGTAAGGACCCTGGAAACTTCCCTTTATTTGTACTGCCCATGTTTTCAGAACTACTATAATTTTATGCAGAATATCCCAATAATTTCCCAAAGCCTTTAATATTTCATATGATATTATAAATACCGTTATATTGGAAAAGAATTGGATCACAGAATATGAAAGTGTAATATAGTTTAAGAATCTCCTTATGCGCAGTACTAGGTATGTCTGAACCTCTTTCCTTCTAGAGCAAACATTGTGGTGGTGGTGATGGTGGTTACAGGCATGATGACAGAGACAATGGTGATTGGCCACCTCACAAAGTGCCAATTATGTGCTCGGCTTTGTGGTTACTGAATTACACACATTCTTGTAAATTTTATGCCTAAGCCTGTTGGTGCATTTTATGTGATTTTCCCCACATTTTAATAAAGGGATTGAACTTCTGAGGAGTTAAATAATTTGTTGCTCAAATGAACCAAAAAATGATTAAGAAAATAACCTGGATTTGAAATTATATACAAATAATCATGGATATAACTCAAAATGCGTATAACACTGGTTGTGAGAGCCTGAAATTTGGATCGAAAAAGGATAGAAATCAACCAAAATTATGATATGATATGGCCTAAAGCAGGTTTGAAAAGAAAGAAAATACTTTTACCATCACAAAAATGAAGTGTGTTTTATTCAGGAAATGGAGGATAAGTAACAATTGCTCATCTGGTAGAAACCGCTGCCCAGGTGACAGACAGCTACAGAAGACAGTGAGAGAATCCTCAGAGGGTACCCAGGAGGAGAGATACTGCTCTTCCTTCTGAGGCTCTGTGATGCTTTCTTGAATACCTCCCAGAGGGAAGCAGCATAGCAGACTCAGATAGGAAACCTCTGACCGTCAAGAATCACCACACTCACACTGCAGGCTGAAGGGTGGAAAGCTTCTTCTGTATCCATGATAGGCTGTGAAGAGAAGATGAAGGTGGAGCTGTGGAACTAGGTGAGCCGATTGTCCTTATCCTTTCCAGATGCAGATAAAGGCTGAAGCTGTTACTTGTTCTTGGGTGGGCAATCCTGCTGGCATTGCTGGGGAGGTGTCCCAGGAGGGCATTTCTCAGTGCACTTTATAGGTGGGCAAGGGTCTGAACCCTTGGTAGGTGAGCAAGGATCCGGGCACTTAGTTGGGCACACTGGAGTTTGCTTCTCCTGCTGCTTGCATTGCTGCTGTTGAGAAGACATTTCTCTGGAGTCTTAATATCTGAAAGAAAGTATATGACCGTGTTCACAAGAAGGAATTCCTTCAGAGAGAAGAGCCAAAGCTTTTATAACTCAAATAGACAGTATCCCTCCAATCTCTAAGTATGGGTTTTAATCTCTTTAATACCTTTTCATGAATTTCTGACTTCTCTCTTGTTCTTTAGCAAATCTATTCATCAGCCCAGAGAAAACCTTCTCTTTTCTCATACAACATTTCCAAAGAAAATAGCTTTGTTTAAAAGAAACAAGCAATGTTTTCTCTTTTGGTTTCTTTCTCCTTCTTTTTTTTTTTTTAATGAAAACGTCATCTTCAGAAATGGCCATCACAAGTTCCAGAATCCTGGGCAAGCTCACAAGCAATTTCTATCACCATTTTTTCTTATGAGGTCCCGACAGGATTACTTATGTACAAAGCAAGAGGCAATCAGGATGAACGTAAGGGTATCACACCTTCTAAGATAAATGCCTCTGAAATCACAGTAGAGTTCCAAGAGAAAGGCATAGAAAAATGTAAATACTTTACTCTTTATCCCTTCATGTCAAAATGTCCTGTTAATTTCTTTTTCAATAGAGGAATTCAAACTAGGTTTCAAAAATCTACTAAATACAATAGAACATTGTGCCCAGATTCCAAATTCCCATCCACTAAGTAGCATTATACCCATGATCATAACTTTGGACCCATCAAATTTGCTGGCTCCAGCATAAACTCAACATTCGGGGGCCCGAGAACAAAGTTGAACTGAAGAATCAGACTCACCAGGTTCTCCAAAGTCAATCGGAACTCGAGTAGCAGGAGGATAGCTGTCATGCAGCAGAGGCCCTTTTTATTGGGGTTTGCTGCCCCACCCAGGGGGAAGCGGAGCTACCAAAACTGGCCTGGTTCAGTCATTTCCCAACCAAATGCAAATCCATCCATAACTGGCTTGGCAGGGTCTCTGAAAACAGGTAATGTCCTGCGCCAGGATCTCCTCACTAGATTATGTTCTCATGACTCACAGAGTCCCTGCCTTAGCTCTCCGTTTCAGTGGTTTATGGCAGTGGGAGGATTTCGAAGCTTCTCTAACTTGTAGACAAATGTTCCATTTCATGATTGGGGAAGATGACCCTTTTCTATCTTTCACCTTCCTTGACTTCTAAATCTGCCTGCCTAGTGCACTTGAACTGGTGGCCATTCTATTGTACATGCTGGTTTGAGAAGGGCCTGGCTACCTGGTGACACCTTTCTCTTTATCTCAAGCCCTTCTTATAATGCATTTCCTCTTGATCTATGACTTGCTAAGTGAAGTCTCTTCTCCTCTTCTAAAATGGACTGAGGGAAGATTGCGAATCATCTCTGATGATTTCCCACCGTGATACTTAGATACGTTTAGTAAAATGGTGACCTCTAGGGATCACCTTTTATTGCTTTGCTCCTTCAAATTAAGAACAGCCAGCAGTCACATTCCTATGAACTTTGTAAATCTTTTTCACTTCCAGCCACAAGGAAGTCACTAGGAGCATAGCATCAACTACCATAATTCCAATCAGCTGGCAGATCAGAACCTAGTCTTACAATACAAAACAAGTCTTTTACTCATACCTCCCAAACGTGATATACCACTTGCTCTTACCTAATTTCTCCCAAAGGACCCCTTTGGATTTCTTCAACTTTTGAAGAAAGCTCAGAGGGGTGTTTAAGTATTCTGGCTTCCTGTCCCTTTGAAATTTTTGGAAAACCCTATCTAATAGGCAATGCCATTCAAGTCACTAATTTTATATGTATTTACTAATTACGAATTATTTAAATACATGTTGTTTCACATCAAATCTAGGGGTAAATTCAAGAGAAAGTTGATATCCCTTTACTAAACATGCAGTCACTGAAGTTCATTGCCATTCATATAAAACTTCTTCATGATTAATAATAATTTTGTTAAAATTTTAACCTACGTTTTATGTTTTCCATTTCGCTCACCGTGGAACATATGTCAAATAAGCGTATTTCCTGCTCTACTTTCTTCTTACAATTTGTCAGTGTGATGGAAGGAAAGTTTGGTGGTTAATTTATGGGTCACCTTCCCTGGCATATGGTCCCCGGTTATCTGATCAAACATTATTCTGGGTGTTTCTATAAGGATGCTTTTGCACGAGAGTATTATTTACATCAGTGTCCTGAGTAAAGGCGGTTGCCCTGTATAGGGTGGGAATTCCTCTTCCAATCCACTGACCGCCTGAATAGAACAAGGCTGACCATCACCGAGGTAAAAGACGATTCCCCTGTTGCATGGGCTTCCAGCAGGCTTTCAGCTCTTCAGATTTTGAGATTGCCAAACTTTGTAATCTCTCTATCTCTCTCAATCAATCTCTCTCTCTCTCACTCTCTCTCTCTCTGTCTCACTGTCTCTCACTTTCTATAACATATTTCTGTATGTATATATATATTTATATTTATATTTTTCAATATTTAATTTGAATATTTCATCTGCCTTATCATGTACATGATTACCTATGGTCAATTAAAATTATAAATGTTCAAAGTTATTATAAAGGGAAGTTAAAGTAGAAACTACTAATGTTACATGACACATCTGATGTGGAATTATGACAAATATAATGAGCTTGTAGCAAATAACTGAAGTCAGGATCCAGTGCCCTAACATGTTCTCCAAATATCTTATTTCTACCTTTTCAGAATTTAGCTGTCAACAGTTCTTCTACAGTTTCTCTCTTCTCTCCTGGACCTGAACACTACTCTTTTCTCTGCTGTCCCCTTGGGCACTGAAGCTTCTTGTGATGGGCCATGGTTGGTGAAGGGCCCTGTTTGGTTTAGAAATAATTTGCAACTCTCATTTTATATTACTGTGGAATGTGGGAACACATGTTTCATGGAATCAGGATGTCCCTCTCACCTGACACGAACACTTCCCTAGACCGCTGTCATGTTGCTTAAAATTCCTTTATCAGGAAATAAATCCCTTGTACTCCATAAGTAAATATCAGGTTTCAATTGTGTGAAACCAAAAATAGATATAAGATAACATTTAAGACTCAAAGCGTCACATATCAGTGACTGAGAGTGGGGTTGGGAGTGGAGAGAAGATCAGAGCATTAAGGTCTGAAATCTAGATGAAATATGGGCTTAGGGCTCATCTGATATACTTGCTTTCTCCTGCTCCTTCCAAACATACTTTATGACTTTGAAGACAGTAATAGAAAAAGGTTTTCACTGTTTATTCTCTGTCTTCTTTTTCAACCCTCCAGAACCCTCAACCTGCCACATTACCTTCACTGCCCCATATATACAACATAACTGTCCAAGTTGGTACTTTGACATGTTGCCCATGCATTTAGTAAGAATCCTTTCATAGCTTTCATAATTCTACCTGCAGTCAGAAGGAAGAACTGGCCTAGTAACGTGTCTTGAGCAACTAATCTGCAAGCTTCTGAGGAATGTCGTTTTATAATGGGAAAGGAGGAAGAAGAGGAGATGAAGAGGAGAGAAAGAGAAAGAGGAGACACTTGAGATTTCCGAAGAGTCACCAGCTACGCATGTTCCAGAAGTCCAGGACCTAACCTGTGCCTCAAGCTCAGCCACATGTTCACTTCTATAAAAAATTTAAATATTATAATAGCTGGTTATAAAAATGAAATTACACTATATAATTTATAATTGGGAAAACATAAAGTTGTTCAAAAATGAACACATCTAATAAACTGCCAAGATAAATCACTGCTTATATTTTGCTGTATTTAGTGTTAGGAGTTGTCTAGTTTCATAAACCCACAGACATGCATACATGTCTTTCAGGTTACTGATTTGTGATCTTTTTTCTTTTGCAAAATAGATACCTCCAGCCATAAGTTGCTCTCTATGCACTGCATTACATTTATCCCTAAATTTCTTCTTTGTTTTCTTTGCATTTTCATTCACCCCATAGAATTTTGTTTTTCTTTCTTATTTCTTCTTCGAGCCATTGTTTATTTAAGAGTGTGTTTCTATACTCATAGATGTCACAGAAACAGAGAGTAAACTGGTGGTCAGCAGGGGCTGAAGGGTTAAGCAAAAGAGGAGATGTTGGGCAGTGGATACAAGCCTGCAGTCATACGATGAAGAAGCTCTGGGAGTCTATGGAACATCATGGTGAGTCTAGTTAATAACACTCAGTTGTGTAGTTAAACTTGCTCAGAAAATAGACCTTAAGCATTCTCATCACACACACACACACACACACACACACACACACACAGAAATACACAGACATAGACATATTTAAATGGTTAATGTTGAAGTGATTAATGTATTAAGTGACCAATGGTGGTAATCACTGCACAAAGTACACATATGTCAAATCATCCCATTATGCACCATAAATATGTCCAATTTAATTTGTCAATTATACCTCAAAAATTCCAGATGGAAAAGATGAAAGAAGAACCCTCCTACAAAACAGTAACAAAGTTTGAGAATCTTTGGGTTCCTTCTCCTCCTTGCCTCCCTTAGGCTCTGATACTGTTCTCTGAGAGAGCTTCCCTTAACAATTCTTCTCTGCGGGCCGTGTATCCCTCTCACAGTGGATAATCCCTTCTAGTCACCTGTACTGACCACATCTGAAAGTGGTAGGGTATAAATTAGGGAAAGAGGGCTGGAATGTCATTACAATTCTTGAAAAATCAGTCTTTTTCGTTTTGGCACATACTTTATTTAGTTGTCATTTCCCTCAAAAACTTATTAGACACCGGACATCATTCATTCCTCCAATCATTTCTGTGTCCCAGGGACCACACTCAGGTCCTTTTCTGGAAGTAATTTTCTGGCCTGATTAAATTGCTGCTTTGGTCCCTGAACATAATTTAACTACCATGAGGCTGCCTGGCACATAGTTGGAAAGACTACAACTTCTGTCTCTTTTCTCTCTTGTTACAGTCAACTGAAATTGGACTTCAAGTTCAAAACCACTTCTAACCTCATCTCTTACTCTTTACGGCTTACGAGTGTTGACTTTCCTAATTCAACAAGGTTTTGAATATCTGGACTGTACTTTTTCCTATTCATATTTTTTTTCTGACCTGCCATCCAGAATATTTTTCCTGAACATATATTTATTGAAATACCCCGATCAAGTCAACAAGTGACCAATATTTGGTCTGCCTCTCAGAATACCATGGACAAAAGTTACTGCAAATATTTTCCCATTGAATAAAATGTATCACCACATTTATGGCTTCCAATATCAGATTCCTTGCTTACCACCACCAGACTCTAAGCCAATGCCATAATTTTAAGATATGTTACAGAAGCATCCCTTCTCAAACACTAATTTCTGTGTCAGGTCAAATAACACTAGCTACAGGAGACACAACTCCCAAATATCAGTGTTGATATCTCACTCATACAATTGTCTCATAAGCATTGGGCAGTAATCGGGACATCTTTTTTTTTCCTGCAGTTCTGGCATCTTGGACTCCTTTACTTCTAGGACCACAAGAAGAGATATGCTTAAAGAACACATCCCTTTTCACGGCTTACTGGACCTGTAAGCTACTCACTTAGAAAACAAGCTGCATAGCAACAGTCATTTTGTAAATCTAGACAAAGAGTGGAATCCCCAGTGTACCTCAAAAGGGGGGTCAAATCAGTCAAGAATGTAATTTCAGACGTGATAAAGTATAATAAGACACTGAGGTTGTTGAGTTTTGCAGTAAGAAGAACGTGTTGTGCACATGGAGCACAGGCAGCACTGTGCATGTAAGGACCCTTGAAACTTCCCTTTATTTGTACTGCCCATGTTTTCAGAACTACTATAATTTTATGCAGAATATCCCAATAATTTCCCAAAGCCTTTAATATTTCATATGATATTATAAATACCATTATTTTGGAAAAGAATTGGATCACAGAATATGAAAGTGTAAAATAGTTTAAGAATCTCCTTATGTGCTGTACTAGTTATGTCTGAACCTCTTTCCTTCTAGAGCAAACATTGTGGTGGTGGTGATGGTGGTTACAGGCATGATGACAGAGACAATGATGATTGGCCACCTCACAAAATCCCAAATATGTGCCCGTCATTTTGGTAACTGAATTACACACATTCATGTAAATTTTATGCCTAAGCCAGTTGGCACTGTTTTTGTGATTTTTCCCACATTTTAATAAAGGGATTGAACTTCTGAGGAGTTAAATAATTTGTTGCTCAAATCAATCTAACAATAATTAGGAAAATAACCTGGTTTTGAAATTATATACAAATAATCATGTATATAACTCAAAATTCATATAACAGTGGTTGTGAGAGCCTGAAATTTGGATGGAAAAAGATAGAAATCAACTAAAATTATTTTATGATATGATATGGCTAAAAGCAGGTTTTAAAAGAAAGAAAATACTTTTACCATCACAAAAATGAAGTGTGTTTTATTCAGGAAATGGAGGATAAGTAACAATTGCTCATCTGGTAGAAACCGCTGCCCAGGTGACAGACAGACACAGAAGACAGTGAGAGAATCCTCAGAGGGTACCCAGGAGGAGAGATACTGCTCTTCCTTCTGAGGCTCTGTGATGCTTTCTTGAATACCTCTCAGAGGGAAACAGCATAGCAGACTCAGAGAGGAAACTTCTGACCGTCAAGATTCACCATACTCACACTGCAGGCTGAAGGGTGGAAAGCTTCTTCTGTATCCATGATAGGCTTTGAAGAGAAGATGAAGGTGGAGCTGTGGAACTAGGTGAGCCGATTGTCCTTATCCTTTCCAGATGCAGATAAAGGCTGAAGCTGTTACTTGTTCTTGGGTGGGCACTTTTGCTGGCATTGCTGGGGAGGTGTCCCAGGAGGGCTTTTCTCAGTGCACTTTATAGGTGGGCAAGGGTCTGAACCCTTGGTAGGTGAGCAAGTATCCGGGCACTTAGTTTGGCACACTGGAGTTTGCTTGTCCTGCTGCTTGCATTGCTGCTGTTGAGAAGACATTTTTCTGGGGTCTTAATATCTGAAAGAAAGTATATGACCGTGTTCACAAGAAGGAATTCCTTCAGCTAGAAGAGCCAAAGCTTTTATAACTCAAATAGACAGTATCCCTCCAATCTCTAAGTATGGTTTTTAATCTCTTTAATACCTTTTAATGAATTTCTGACTTCCCCCTTCGTTCTTTAGCAAATCTATTCATCAGTGCAGAGAAAACCTTCTCTTTTCTCTTACAACATTTCCAAAGAAAATATATTTTTTTGAAAGAAGCAAGCCATGGTTTCTGTTTTGTTTGTTTTGCTTTGTTTTTTTTAATGAAAACAACCTTTTCAAAAAAGGCCATCACATGTTCTAAAATCCTCGTTGAGCTCACAAACTATTTCTATTACCATTTTTTCTTATGAGGTCCCAACAGAGCAGACTTTGTGCAGAGCAAATGGCAATCAGAATGAATGTAAAAGCCTCACACCTTCTAAGATAAATGCCTCTGAAATCACAGCAGAGGTCCAAGAGAAAGGCATAGAGAAAGGTTAATCCTTTTGCTCTTTATCCCTTCATGTCAAAATGTCCTGTTAATTTCTTTTTCAATAGAGGAATTCAAGCTTTGTATCAGAAATCTAGTAAATGCAATATAACATTTTGCCCTGTTCCCATCCACTAAGTAGCATTATATCCATGATCATAACTCTGGGCCCATCAAATTTGCTGCTTCCAGCATAAACTCAACATTCCGGGGCCCAAGAGCAAAGTTGAACTGAAGAATCAGACTCACCAGTTTCTCCAAAGTCAATCAGTACTTGAGTAGCAGGAGGATAGCTGTGGTACAGCAGAGGACCTTTTTATTCGGGCTTGCTGCCCCACCCAAGAGGAAGTGGAGCTGTCCAAACTGGCCTAGTGCATTCTTTTCCCAACCAAATGCAAATCCATCCATAACTGGCTTGGCAGGGTCTCTGAAACAGGAAATGTCCTGTGCAGGATCTCCTCAATGAATTATGTTCCCATGACTCACAGTGTCCCTGCCTTAGCTTTCCATTTCAGCGGTTTATTCCAGTGGGGGAATTTCGGTGTTTCTCTAACTTGTAGACAAAGGTTCCATTTCTTGATTGGGGAAGATGACCCTTTTCTATATTTCACCTTCTTTGACTTCTAAAACTGCTTAGTTGCACTTTAACAGGTCGCCATTTTGTAGTCCATACTGCTTTGAAAATGGCCTGGCTACGTGGTGACACATTTCTCTTTACCTCAAATCATTCTTACAAAACATTTCTCCTTGATCCACCGCTTGCTAAGTGAAATCTCTTCTGCTCTCCTCAAATGGTCTGAGAGAAGTTTGCAGATGATCTCAGATGACTTCCCATCAGGATACTTAGATAGGTTTACTAAAGTGCTGACCTCTAGGGTCCTCCTTTCACTGCTTTGCTCCTTCAAATTAAGAACATCCAACAGTCAGATTCCTATGAACTTTATTAATCTGTTTCACTTCCGTCCACAAGGAATTCACTAGGAGTGTAACATCATCTACCATAATTCCAATCAGCTGGCAGATCAGAATCTAGGTTTACAATAGAAACCAAGACTTTTACTCATACCTCCCAAACGTGACATATCACTGGCTCCTACCTAATTTCTCCCAAAGGACATCTTCAGATTCTTCAACTTTTCCAGAAAGCTCAGAGCAGTGTTTAAATTCTCTGGCTTCCTTTCCCTTTGAAATAATTGGAAACCCTGTCTAATATGCCATGCCATTCAAATAACTAGTTTTAAATCTATTTGTTATTTATGAATTATTTAAATACATTGATTCACATCAAATCTAGGGGTAAATTCAAGGGATAGTTTAAATCACTTTATTAATAATTCGGTGTTTTATGTTAATTGCCATTCATACACTACTTCTTAATCATTCATAATAATTTTATTATAATTTTAGCCTATCTTTAGATTCCTCCATATTGATCACTGCAGAATATATGTGAAATTAACCTATTTCATGCTCTACTTTCTTCATACAATTTGTCCATGTGCTGGAAGGAAGTTTTGAAATTTTTTATGGGTCATCTTAACTGGAACAAGTTTCTCAAATATTTGGTCAGTCTTTACTCGGGTTTTTTCTCTAAGGATGCTTTTGGATGAGAGTAATATTTAAATCAGTGCCCTGAGTAAAGGAGTTTGCCCTCTGTAGGTGGGTAGGCCTCATATAGTCAGTTGAATAGAACAGAAGTCTGACCCCTCCCCCATCCAGGTAAGAGACAATTCCCCTGCCTGATGGCCTTCCAGCTAGGGTTGGCCCTGCATATTTTGGACTTTCCAGCCTTCCTAATCTCTCTATATATATTTGTCTCTTTCTCTGTCTCTTCTCTCTCTTTTGTTGTGTGTGTGTGTGTGTGTGTCTCTCTATATATTCATATATATGTATATATACATATATATATATGTAAACTGAATATTTCTTCTGCCATTTCATGCACTTGATTCCCTATGGCCAATTAAATTAAACATTCAAAATGTTAGTTTAAAGTGAATTTAAAGTAAAAGATATTAATATTACATGATACTTGTGATGTGTAATTATAACAAATATAATGAGCCTTTAGGGAATTACTGAAGTTCAGGAAAAATGCCCTAGTATGTTCTCCAACCCTGGCAAAAGATTTCATTTCTACCTTTTCAGTCTTGGACCTGAACTATCCTCCATCCCCTTGGGCACTGAAACTTTTCTTTATGGGTCATGGCTGGTGAGTGGCCCTGTCTCATTTAGGAAAAAATTTTCAACACTGGCTTTATGTTACTGTAGAATGTGGTAACACATTTGTAATAGAATCAGGATGTCCCATCTCACCTGACCCCAACACTCCCCTAGACTGCTGTCATATGCTTAAAATTCCTTTATCAGGAAAATAAATATTTTTTATTCCACCAATAAATATCAGATTTAAGTTGTGTGAAACCAAAAATAAATGTAATATACCATTTAAGACTCAACCCATCACATATCAGTGACTGAGAGTAGGTTTGGGGAGGGGAGAGAGGATCAGAGCACTAAAAGTATGAAATCTAGGTGAATTACAAACTTAGGGCTGATCTATTTGCTTTCTTCTACTCTTTCCAGATATGTTTTAGGTCTTTAAAAGACAGTAACTTTAAAAATGTATTTCCATGCTCATTTTCTGTCTTCTCCTTCAGCCCTCCACTCCCCTCAACTTGCCATATTACCCTTTGCTCCCCAACGTGTACTCCTAACTTTCCAATTTTGTACATTTTCATGTCAATGCATTTAGTGATGAGTTCTTTCATTTCTTTTTGTGTATGTGTGTGTGGTACACGGGCCTCTCACTGTTGTGGCCTCTCTCGTTGCAGAGCACAGGCTCTGGACGTGCAGGCTCAGTGGCCATGGCTCACGGGCCTAGCCGCTCCACGGCATGTGGGATCTTCCTGGACTGGGGCACGAACCCATGTCCCCTGCATCAGCAGGCGGACTCTCAACCACTGAGCCACCAGGGAAGCCCAGTTCTTTCATATTTTAAAAAATTCTTGCAGTCAGTAGAGCTGACTAGTTGCAAATTAAAAGTTTAAAGTGATGTTGCTAAATGCTCTTCCTTGTCTTGGACAAATAATCAGGAAGCTTTTCAGGACTGCAGTTGTATAATGGGAAAGGAGGAAGAAGAGGAGAATGAGGAGAGGAATAGAAAGAGGAAGCCCTTGAAACCTATGAAACAGTCACCAGCTATGCTCTGGAAAGGGAAGGATCACTGAGTCAACCCAGCATCACATCCCATCAGTTAAACAGTTTGGGTTCCCAGAACTGTTTTGTTCCTGTCAGTAAGGAAAAGCTTTTAACCCAGATTGCCATTGGCCATGACCATCCAGGGACAGAGCCATGACTAGAGCACCTTCAGGAAAGGTGTCTACAAGTAATGTCATCACCAGATGGATCATATAGGGTATTTCAGAGAACAAACAGAAGGAACTTTACTCAACAGATCAGTTACTACTCCCCATAGTTTCACATCACATCTAAGACATAAATCCTTAGGAAAATGTCTGATGTCTGTCATCAAAAAATTTGAAAATTAACTGCTCAAATGGGATTGCAGCGTCAGGTACTCCAGCTTTGCTCATACCTGAGGTCATTCCCGCTGAGGACACATCTCTCAAAAAGGGCACAAATCATTACAGTCAAAGCACCAAAGTCACAGCAAGCCTGGTGCCCCCAACATATCAGGCAGCAGTCGCTTTATTGGTTGCAGTGGTGAACTTGAACACTCAAGAGTTCCTCAAGATCAACTACATGAAATGTTGCAGTGAGGACTACTGTCTCCATTCTGTAGCTTTCTGAGGGTTTAACTATGAATTATTACTATAAGAAAAATGACAGGAAAGAACATTTTAAAATTTTTTTTCCAATTTTTGCTTCAACATTTTATCTCACATATTGCTACTGTATGTTATACACTATTGAATAGAATAATCATGAAAATTAAGATTCTACAATAAAATAGGGAAGGAATAAAAACAAGTAAATGAGAGATATGGTAAGATATTCCTGATATTTGTAGGGGAAAAAAAGGTAACTGCAAGTACCCTTGAATTTCTGCCTTTTGCTTTTATTTCTGAGTGTCAGGCTCACTCTCCACCAACTTTCCATAATGTTGCTGAATTGGACAAATTACAGTACATTCATATGGTTGAATTCTTAAGATCCTCAAAGAGCATTTTTACAAGTTGTTTTAATATTATCAAAAATATTCAAATTATAATTTTAAATCATATGTAAAACATGATGAGATTTTGATTAACATATATTTGAGAAAAGACAGGAAATGTATATAATATGCTAAGAGTGAGTTACTGGTGTAATTACAGATAATTTTTACTTTTGTGTTTTTCTTTTCAAAAGATTCTCCAAAGAATATCTACTAATGAGTAAAGAATCTTAAAATGTTACTTTGAAAAGGGAACAAGAGACAAGTCTATCTATTCCTCAATTAGAGGGAAAATATTCTTCCTCCTTTCCAGACCAGATGTTTTACAACAATATTTCTGGCCAGTCATCAAATTTTGGACTGGAGGTGGTATATATTTTACTGTTATTCTCTCGATATTTGATCACATCTCAATATAATCCTTCTTGAAGAAAAATTCCAATGATAATCCACTCTCATCCCAGCATTGACACACAAAAGCCACAGGCCCCCGATAGTCATATGCATCTATGCAACAGTTCAATCAAAAATGGAGGATCATACTTAGCTTAAAAAACTAATAAGGAGGGCTTCCTTGGTGGCGCAGTGGTTGAGAGTCCACCTGCCGATGCAGGGGACACGGGTTCATGCCCCGTTCCGGGAAGATCCCACATGCCGCAGAGCGGCTGGGCCCATGAGCCATGGCCACTGAGCCTATGCATCCAGAGCCTGTGCTCCACAACAGGAGAGGTCACAACAGTGAGAGGTCTGCATACCGCAAAAAAAAGAAAAAAAAAACTAATGAGGAATGAGTTCATCCAGACTTCAAAGTCAAACAGATAGAAATCCTATAATTGGTCAGACTATGATAAATTAGGTAAAAGTGGATGGTAGTAAAAGAGGTAGTGATGAAAATAACATAACAGTAATGATAGTACCTACTTTTAAACTGTTATGAGAAATAAATTTTAAGAAGAAACTATATAAAGCACGTAGCACAGGTGGCAGAAAGTATACAATTAGTTAAATAATAAATTATTAATTAAATAAAGTCAAAATATCAATTTCAAGTTGTGTTTGATGGTTGAGGATGTCATTTGCTTCATTTTTTAGAAGATTTTCAACACCACTCCATAAAAGGTTTTACTTTATTTTTCTATATATCCTATATCCTTCCTTTGTTTTTTGTTTGTTTTTAATTTTTTATTTTTATTGGAGCATAGTTGCTTTACAATATTGTGTTACTTTATACTGTACGACAAAATGAATCATCTATACGCATACAGATATCCTCTCTCTTTTGGATTTCCTTTCCATTTAAGTCACCGCAGAGCACTGAGTAGAGTTCCCTGTGCTATACAGTAGGTTCTCATTAGTTATCTGTTTTATACATAGTATCATGATGCATATATGTTAATCCCAATCTCCCAATTCATCCCACCACGACCCTTTTTCCCCCTTGGTATCCATACATTTGTTCTTTACATCCGTGTCTCTATTTCTGCTTTGGAAATAAAACTGTCTATACAAATTTTTTTCAGATTCGACATATGTGTGTTAATATACAATATTTGTTTTTCTCTTTCTGACTTACTTCACTCTGTATGACAGTCTCTAGGTCCATCCATTTCTCTGCAAATGACCCAATTTGATTCTTTTTATGACTGAGTAACATTCCATTGCATATATGTACCACATCTTCTTTATCCATTCCTCTGTTGATGGAAATTTAGGTTGCTTCCATGTATTGTTTACTGTAAATAGTACTGCACTGAATATTGGCATGCATTTTTGAATTATGGTTTTCTCAGGGTATATGCTCAGTAGTTGGTTTGCTGGGTGATATGGTAGTTCTATTTTTAGTTTTTTAAGGAATCTCCATGTTGTTCTCCATAGTCGCTGTATCAATTTACATTCCCACTAACAATGCATGAGGGTTCCCTTTTCTCCACACCCTCTCCAACATTTATTATTTGTAGAGTTTTTTATGATGGCCATTCTGACCAATGTGAGGTGATACCTCACTGTAATTTTGATTTGCGTTTCTCTAATAGTTAGCAATGTTGACCATATTCTCATATGCTTTTTGGCCATCTGTATGTCTTCTTTAGAGAAATGTCTATTTATATCTTCCACCCATCTTTTGATTGGGTTGTTTGTTGTTGTTGTTTTGATATTGAGCTGTATGAGCTATTTGTATATTTTGGAGTTTAATCCTTTTTCTGTTTCTTTCTTTGCAAATATTTTCTCTCATCCTGAGGGTTGTCTTTTCATCTTGTTTATGGTTTCCTTTGCTGTGCAAAAGATTTTACGTTTCATTCAGTCCCATTTGTTTATTTTTGGTTTTATTCTCATTACTCTAGGAGGTGGGTCAAAAAAGATCTTGTTGCAATTAATGTCAAAGAGTGCTCTGTCTATGCTTTCCTCTAAGAGTTTTATAGTTTCTGGCCTCACATTTAGGTCTTTAATCCACTTTGAGTTTATTTTTGTGTATGTTGTAAGGGAGTGTTCTGAGAAACAAAAGTGGAGCTGAAGGAATCAGTCTCCCTGACTTCAGACTATACTACAAAGCTACAGTAATCAAGCCAGTATGGTATTGGCACAAAAACTGAAACATTGATCAATGGAACAGGATAGAAATCACAGAGACAAACCCAGGAACCTATGGTCACCTAATCTATGACAAAGGAGGCCAGAATACAAAATGGAGCAAAGACAGCCTCTTCAATAAGTGATGCAGGGAAATCTGGACAGCTACATGTAAAAGAATGAAATTAGAACAGTCCCTAGCACCATACTTCATTTTTAAAAAGAATTTTTATATCATTTCTATTTTAAGTCACTTCCAAAAGTTTTTAGGAGAAAGCAAATAAGAACACCCAACTTGAATTAGGTATAAAGAAATAATAAAATGCACTATCATAGACACTTATTTTTATGTGGTGAAATGAGAGTTAATCTAAGCAGAAATTTATAACATAGTATAGAAACAGGACAATATAATTGTTCCTAGGTATTTGGACTCACTTAAGCCTTCCTCTGAATATTGTTAAATACCTAAAAACTCCCAATCCAATAAAATCTAACATGTTAATTTTGTTGGTGGAAAAAATAACATTTATAAATATTTATTATTCTGTATTAAAAATATGATGTAATCTCTGGTTCCTTTTACTAACACTATGGTTAGCTGTTTAAGACAATAGGAAAATCTCTAGTTTAAATATCACATGCCTCCTTGTGGCAGTTTACCCAAATGTCAGGCTAAGTACTTATAAGAAAATGAATAACCATCAGCACTAACTTTTCAGTTGCAAACAGACTTTATAAATCCTAGCTTTTTATTCCCTAAATGTGAGATCAGAATATTTAAAGGAGTGATTTCAAGGGCTGACAATAATATGAACTGATCTCATGTGGTGCGTGCTAATGAGAGTAAGAAGAACATGAGGTAAAAAATGAAATGAATCATACACTTCTCAAAGCAGTCTTTCCAAGACAGTGAAAGTACATGGGCTGTTAGGTCACTTCACAAAAAGTCATAAAGAAAAATAAAGAAACAGGTTAAAATGTGGAAAATTCTGGGGAGGAAAACTGTTTGGACTTTAGCATGGGAGGAGCAGGTGACTGCTTCCTGGACAGAGAGTGCTAACAGAGCTGACAGCACAATAAGAAGAAAACTTACAGAAAAGATAGGTGAAAAAAAAATTCTTATGGGGGGGATCAGGAAGATGGCGTAGAAGTAATATGTGGAGATCACCTTCCTCCCAGAGATACACCAGAAATACATCTACACAAAGAACAACTCCTACAGAACACCTACTAAATGCTGGCAGAAGATCTCAGACCTCCCTAAAGGCAAGAAATTTCCCACGAACCTGGGTGGGGCAAAAGAAAAAAGAATAAACAGAGACAAAAGAATAAGGATGGGACCTGCACCAGTGGCAGGGAGCCGTGAAGGAGGAAAGGTTTCCACACACTAGGAAGCCCCTTCATGCGTGGAGACTGCGGGTGGTGGAGGTGGGGGGAGCTTTGGAGCCATGGAGGAAAGCACAGCAACAGGGGTGCGGAGGGCAAAGCAGAGAGATTCCCACACAGAGGATCGGTGCTGACCAGCACTCACCAGCCCGAGAGGCTTTTCTGCTTACCCGCTGGGGTGGGAGGGGCTGGGAGCTCAGGTTCGGGCCTAGGTCGGATCACAGGGAGAAGACTGGGGTTGGTGGCATGAACACAGCATGCAGGGGGGTAGTGCACCACGGCTAGCCGGGAGGAAGTCTGGGGAAAAGTCTAGACCTGCCGAAGAGGCAAGAGACTTTTTCTTCCTTCTTTGTTTCCTGGTGCCCGAGGAGAGGGGATTAAGAGCGCTGCTTAAAAGAGCTCCAGAGATGTGCGTGAGCCCCGGCCAAAAGCATGGATGACAGAGACGGGCATGAGACGCTAAGGCTGCTGCTGCCACCACCAACAAGCCTGTGTGCGAGCACAGGTCACTATCCACACCTCCATTCAGGGTAGCCTGTGCAGCCTGCCACTGCCAAGGTCTGGGATCCAGGGACAATTTCACCGGGAGAACGCACGGCACGCCTCAGGCTGGTGCAATGGCCCGCAGGCCTCTGCCGCCGCAGTCTTGCCCCGCATCTGTAACCCGCCCTCCCCAGGCCTCAGGGAGCCAGAGTCCCAGAAGCAGCTGCTCCTTTAACCCCGTCCTGTCTGAGTGAAGAACAGACGCCCTCCAGCGACCTACACGCAGAGGCAGGGCCAAATCCAAAGCTGAGCCCCGGGATCTGTGCGCACAAAGAAGAGAAACAGAAATCTCTCCCAGCAGCCTCAGAAACAGCAGATTAAAGCTCCAAAATCAACTTGATGTATGCTGCATCTGTGTACTACTTGAATAGGCAACGAATCATCGCAAATTGAGGAGGTGGGCTTTGAGAGCAAGATTTTTTATTTCCCCTTTTCCTCTTTTTGTGAACTGTGTATGTGTATGCTTCTGTGTGAGAATTTGTCTGTATAGCTGTGCTGCCACCATTTGTCCTAGGGTTCTATCCGTACATTTTTTTCTTTTTTAAAAAATTTTTTTCTTAATAATGATTTTTCATTTTAATAACTTTATTTTATTTTATCTTACTTTATTTAATTTTATTTTATCTTCTTTCATTCTTTCTTTCCTTTCTTCCCTCCTTGTTTCCTTCCTTCCTCACTTCTTCCCTCCCTCCTTCCTTTCTATCTTTCTTTCTTCTTTCTTTCCTTCTCCCTTTCTTTCTTTCTTTCTTTCTTTCTACATTTTCTCCCTTTTATTCTGTGCCATGTGGATGAAAGGCTCTTGGGGCTCCAGCCAGGAGTCAGTGCTGTGCTTCTCAGGTGGGAGAGCAAACTTCAGGACACTGGTCCACAAGAGAACTCCCAGCTCCACATAGTATCAAACAGTGAAAATCTCCCAGAGATCTCCAACTCAACACCAGCACCCAGCTTCACTCAACGACCAGCAAGCTACAGTGCAGGACACTCTAGGCCAGAAAACTGGCAAGACAGGAACACAACCCCATGCATTAGCAGAGCGGCTGCCTAAAATCATAATAAGTCCACAGACACCCCAAAACACACCACCAGACGTGGACCTGCCCACCAGAAAGACAAGATCCAGCCTCATCCACCAGAACACTGGCACTGGTCCGCTACACCAGGAAGCCTACACAACACACTGAACCAACCTTAGGCACTGGGGACAGACACCAAAAACAACAGGAACTATGAACATGTAGCCTGCAAAAAGGAGACTTCAAACACAGTAAGATAAGCAAAATGAGAAAACAGAAAAGCACAAAGCAGATGAAGGAGCAAGATAAAAACCCACCAGACCTAACAAATGAAGAGGAAATAGGCAGTCTACCTGAAAAAGAATTCAGAATAATGATACTAAAGATGATCCAAAATCTTGGAAATAGAATACAGAAAATGTAATAAACATTTAACAAGGATGTAGAAGAAATCAAGAGGAAAAAAACAATGATGAAGAACAAAATAAATGGAATTTAAAATACTCTAGATGGGATCAATATCAGAATAACTATGGCAGAAGAACGGATAAGTGACGTGGAAGATAAAATAGTGGAAATAACTACTGCAGAGCAGAATAAAGAAAAAAGAATGAAAAGAACTGAGGACAGTCTCAGAGACCTCTGGGACAACATTAAATGCACCAACATTCGAATTATATGTGCTCCAGAAGAAGAAGAGAAAAAGAAAGGGACTGAGAAAATATTTGAAGAGATTATAGTTGAAAACTTCCCTAATACGGGAATGGAAATAGTTAATCAAGTCCAGGAAGCACAGAGAGTCCCATACATGAAAAATCGAAGAAAAAATACTCCAAGACATATATTAATCAAATTGTCAAAAATTAAATACAAACAAAATATATTAAAAGCAGCAAGGGAAAAACAACAAATAACACACAAGGGAATCCCCATCAGGTTAAGAATTGCTCTTTCAGCAGGAACTCTGGAAGCCAGAAGGGACTGGCAGAACATATTTAAAGTGTTGAACCAGAAAAAACTACAAGCAAGATTACTCTAGGCAGAAAGAATATCATTGAGATTTGATGGAGAAATTAAAACCTTTACAGACAAGCAAAAGCTGAGAGAGTTCAGCACCACCAAGTCAGCTTTACAAAAAATGCTAAAGGACCTTCTCTAGGCAAGAAACACAAGAGAAGGAAAAGACCTAAAATAACAAACCCAAAACAATTAAGAAAATGGGAATAGGAAGATACATATTGATAATTACCTTAAATGTAAATGGACTAAATGCTCCCACCAAAAGACACAGATTGGCTGAATGGATATAAAACAAGACCCATACATATGCTGCCTACAAGTGACACACTTCAGACCTAGAGACACATACAGACTGAAAGTGAGGGGATGGAAAAAGATATTCAATGCAAATGGAAACCAAAAGACAACTGGAGTAGCAATTCTAATATCAGACAAAATAGTCTTTATTATAAAGACTATTAGAAGAGACAAAGAATGACACTACATAATGATCAAGGGATCGATCCAAGAAGAAGATATAACAATTATAAATATTTATGCACCCAACATAGCAGCACCTCAATACATAAGGCAAATACTAACAGCCATAAAAGAGGAAATCGACAGTAACACATTCATATTACGGGATTTTAACACCCTACTTTCACCAATGGACAGATCATTCAAAAGGAAAATAAATAAGGAAATGCAAGCTTTAAATGATACATTAAACAAGATGGACTTAATTGATATTTATAGGACATTCCATCCAAAAACAGAATACACATTTTTCTCAAGTGCTCATGGAACATTCTCTAGGATAGATCATATCATGGGTCACAAATCAAGCCTTGGTAACATTTAGAAAATTGAAATTGTATCCAGTATCTTTTCTACAACAACGCTATGAGACTAGATGTCAATTAAAGGAAAAGATCTGTAAAAAATACAAACACATGGAGGCTAAACAATTCACCACATAATAATGAAGTGATCACTAAAGAAATCATAGAGGAAATCAAAAAATGCCTAGAAACAAATGACCATAGAGACACGAATATCCAAAACCTATGGGATGCAGCAAAAGGAGTTCTAAGATGGAGGTTTATAGCAATACAATCCCACCTTAAGAAACAGGAAACATCTCGAATAAACAGCTTGACCTTGCACCTAAAGCATTTAGAGAAAGAAAAACAAAAAAACTCCAAAAATAGCAGAAGGAAAGAAAGCATAAAGATCAGAACAGGAATAAATGAAAAAGAAATGAAGGAAACGATAGCAAAGATCAATAAAACTAAAAGCTGGTCATTTGAGAAGATAAACAAAATTGATAAATCATTAGCCAGACTCATCAAGAAAAAAAGGGAGAAGACTCAAATCAATAGAATTAGAAATGAAAAAGGAGAAGTAACAACTGACACTGCAGAAATACAAAAGATCATGAGAGATTACTACAAGCAACTATGCCAATAAAATGGAGAACGTGAAAGAAATGGACAAATTCTTAGAAATGCACAACCTGCCAAGACTGAATCAGGAAGAAATAGAAAATATGAACAGACCAACAACAAGCCCTGAAATTGAAATTGTTATAAAAAAATCTTCCAACAAACAAAAGCCCAGGACCAGAAGGATTCACAGGCGAATTCCATCAAACATTTAGAGAAGAGCTAACACCTATCATTCTCACACTCTTCCAAAATATAGCAGAGGGAGGAACACTCCCAATATCATTCTATGAGGCCACCATCACCTTGATTCAAAAGCCAGACAAGGATGTCACAAAGAAAGAAAACTACAGGCCAATATCATTGATGAAAATAGATGCAAAAATCCTCAACCAAATTCAGGCAAACAGAATCCAACAGCACATTGAAGGGATCATTTACCATGATCAGTTGGGGTTTATTCCAGGAATGCAAGGATTCTTCAATATATGCAACTCAATCCACGTGATACACCATATTAAAAAAATGAAGGCGAAAAACCATATGATCTCAGTCGATGCAGAGAAAGCTTCGACAAAATTCTACACCCATTTATGATAAGAACCCTGCAGAAAGTAGGCATAGAGGGAGCTTTCCTCAACATAATAAAGTCCATATGTGACAAACCCACAGCCAACATCGTCCTCAATGGTGCAAAATGGAAACCATTTCCACTAAGATCAGGAACAAGACAAGGTTGCCCACTCTCAACATTCTTATTCAACATAGCTTTGGAAGTTCTAGCCACAGCACTCAGAGAAGAAAAACAAATAAAAGGAATCCAAATTGGAAAAGAAGAAGTAAAGCTGTCACTGTTTGCAGATACCATGATACTATACATAGAGAATCCTAAAGATGCTACCAGAAAACTACTAGAGCTAATAAATGAATTTGGTAGAGTAGCAGGATACAAAATTAATGCACAGAAATCTCTTGCATTCCTATACACTAATGATGAAAAATCTGAAAATGAAATCAAGAAAACACTCTCATTTACCATTGCAAGAAAAAGAATAAAATCTCTAGGAATAAACCTACCTAAGTAGACAGAAGACCTGTATGCAGAAAATTATAAGACACTGATGAAAGAAATTAAAGATGATACAAATAGTTGGAGAGATATACCATGTTCTTGGATTGGAAGAATCAACATTCTGAAAATGATTGTACTACCCAAAGCAATCTACAGATTCAATGCAATCTGTATCAAACTACGACTGGCATTTTTCGCAGAACTATAACAAAAAATTTCACAATTTTTTGTGAAATTTATTAAATTTCCTAAATTTTAATTTAAGAATTTTTAATTTTTAATTTTTAATTCCTAAAATTTCCTAAATTCCCATATTCCATTTTGTGAATATGGAAACACAAAAGACCCCAAATAGCCAAAGCAATCTTGAGAACGAAAAATGGAGCTGCAGGAATCAGGCTCCCTGACTTCAGACTATACTACAAAGCTACAGTAATCAAGACAGTATGGCACTGGCACCAAAACAGAAATACAGATCAATGGAACAAGATAGAAAGCCCAGAGATAAGCCCACACTCATATGGTCACCTTATCTTTGATAAAGGAGGCAGGAATGTACAGTGGAGAAAGGACAGCCTCTTCAATAAGTCGTGCTGGGAAAACTGGACAGGTACATGTAAAAGTATGAGATTAGATCACTCCCAAACACCATACACAAAAATAAGCTCAAAATGGATTAAAGACCTAATGTGAGGCCAGAAACTATCCAACTCTTAGTGGAAAACATAGGCAGTACACTCTATGACATAAATCACAGCAAGATCCTTTTTGACCCACTTCCTAGAGAAATGGAAAAAAAGCAAAAATAAACAAAAGGGACCTAATGAAACTTCAAAGCTTTTGCACAACAAAGGAAACCATAAATAAGACCATAAGTCAGCCCTCAGAATGGGAGAAAATATTTGCAAATGAAGCAACTGACAAAGGATTAATCTCCAAAATTGACAAGCAGCTCATGCAGCTCAATAACAAAAAAGCAAACAACCCAATTCAAAAATGGGCAGAATACCTAAATAGGTATTTTTCCAAAGAAGATATACAGACTGCCAACAAACACATGAAAGAATGCTCAACATCATTAATCATTAGAGAAATGCAAATCAAAACTACAATGAGATATCATCTCACACCAGTCAGAATGGCCATCATCAAATTATCTACAAACTTTAAATGCTGGAGAGGGTGTGGTGTAAAGGGAATACTCTTGCATTGCTGGGGGGAATGTGAATTGATCCAGGCACTATGGAGTACAGTATGGAGGTTTCTTAAAAAACTAAAAATAGAACTACCATATGACCCAGGAATCCCACTACTCAGCATATACTCTGAGAAAATCCTAATTCAAAGAGTCATGTACCAAAATGTTCATTGTAGCTCTGTTTACAATAGCCCGGAGATGGAAACAACCTAAGTGTCCATCATCGGATGAATGGATAAAGAAGATGTGGCACATATATACAATGGAATATTACTCAGCCATAAAAAGAAATGAAATTGAGCTATTTGTAATGAGGTGGATAGAACTAGAGTCTGTCATACAGAGTGAAGTAAGTCAGAAAGAGAAAGACAAATACCATATGCTAACACATATATATGGAATTTAAGGAAAAAAAGTGTCATGAAGAACCTAGGGGTAAAACAGGAATAAAGACACAGACCTACTTGAGCATGGACTTGAGGATATGGGGCGGGGGATGGGTAATCTGTGACAAAGCGAGAGAGAGACATGGACATATATACACTACCAAACATAAGGTAGATAGCTAGTGGGGAGCAGTCGCATAGCACAAGGAGATCAGCTCAGTGCTTTGTGACTGCCTGGAGGGGTGGGATAGGGAGGGTGGGAGGGAGGGAGATGCAAGAGAGAAGGGATATGGGAACAGATGTATATGTACAACTGATTCACTTTGTTATAAAGCAGAAACTAATTTAAAAAAGAAAAGAAAGAAAGAGAAGGCATCCAAATTGGAAGGGAAGAAGTAAAACTGTCACTACTTGCACATGGCATGATAGTATACATATATATATATATATATATATATATATATATATATATATATATATATATATATATATATATGACTCAAAAGTCTCCACCCAAAACTATTGGAACTAATAAATGAATTCAGTAAAGTTACAGTATTCAAGATTAATATACAGAAATCTGTTGCTTTTCTATACTCTAGTAATGGACTATCAGAAAAAACAAGAAAACAATCCAGTTTAAAATTTCATCAAAAAGAAGAAAATGCCACAGAATAAACTTAACCAAGGTGGTGAATGTCTTATACTCTGAAAACTATAACATGTTGATGAAGGAAATCGGTTGATACAAAGAAATGGAAAGATGTCCCATGTTCATGGGTTAGAAGAATTAATTTTCTTAAAATGTCCATACTACCCAAAGCAATCTTCAGATTTATTGCTATCCATATCAAAATACCCTTGACATTTTCCCCAGAACTAGAACAAATAATCCTAAAATTTGTATTGAACCACAAAAGACACCAAATAACCAAAACGATCCTGAGAAAAAAAAAAACAAAGCTGGAGGTATCATGCTCCCTGGCTACAGACTATACTCCAAAGTACAGTATGGTACTGGCACAGAAACAGACATATAGATCAATGGAACGGAAAAGAGAGCCTAGAAATAAACCCATGTCCATACAGTCAATTAATCTACCACAAAAGATGCAAAAATAAACAATGGGTAAAAGACAGCCCCTTCGATAATTGGTGTTGGAGAAACTGGACAACTGCATGTAAAAGAATGACATTAGAACATTTTACATACAAAAATTCACTCAAATGGATTGAAGACCTAAATGTAAGACTGGACACCATAAAACTCCTAGACAAAAACATACAAAAAACAGTACACTCTTTGACATAGTCTTACAACATTTGGGGGGGATCTGTCTGCTCAGCCAAGAGAAACAAAAGCAAAAAATAAACAAATGTGACCTAATCAAACTTAAAAGCTTTTGCACAGTGAAGGAATTTATCAACAAAATGAAAAAAAAACACCCTACTGAATGGTAGAAGATATTTGCAAATGATATGTCTCATAAGGGGATATATCAAAATACATAAAGGGCTCATACAATTAAATATAAAAAACCCAATGAGAAAAAGTTATTTTAAAAAGTGAATAGAGAGTGGAGGAAGATGGCGGAAGAGTAAGATGAGGAGATTACCTTCCTTCCCACAGATACATCAGAAATTCATCTACACGTGGAACAACTCCTACAGAACACCTACAGAACGCTGACAGAAGACCTCAGACCCCCCAAAAGGCAAGAAACTCCCCACATACCTGGGTAGGACAAAAGGAAAAAGAATAAAGAGAGACAAAAGGATAGGGACGGCACCTGCACCAGTGGGAGGGAGTCTTGAAGGAAGAAATGTTTCCACACACTAGAAGCCCCTTCGTGGTTGGAGACTGCAAGTGGCATAGGGGGAAAGCTTCGGAGTAGGGGAGGAGAGCACAGCAACTGGGGTGTGGAGGGCAAAGCGGAGAGATTCCAGGACAGAGGATCGGTGCCCTCAGGCACACACCAGCCCGAGAGGCTTGTGTGCTTGGCCGCCGGGGCGGGCGGGGCTGGTAGCTGAAGCTCGGGTATCCGGTTTCAGTGGGAGCGCAGGGAGAGGACTGGGGCTGGCGGCAGGAAGAGAGCCTGAAGGGGTTAGTGCAACACGGCTAGCCCGGAGGGAGTCCGGGGGAAAAAGTCTGGAGATGCCAAAGAGGCAAGAGACTTTTTCTACCCTATTGTTTCCTGGTGCGCGAGGAGAGGGCATTATGAGCTACTTAAAGAAGCTCCAGAGATGGGCGTGAGCCTCGGATAAAGGCGCGGACACCGGAGACAGGCGTGGGATGCTGGGGCTGCTGCTGCCGCCGCCACAAGTCCTGTGTGCGAGCACAGGTCACTGTCCAACCCCCCTTCCGGGGAGCCTGTGCAGCACGCCACTGCCAGGGTCCCGGGACCCAGGGACGGCTTCCCTGGGAAAGTGCACAGAGTGCCTCAGGCTACTGCAACATCACACCAGCCTCTGCCGCCGCAGGCCAGCCCCGCACTGCGTGCCCCTCCCTCTGCTCTGCATGAGTGAGCCAGAGACCCCGAATCAGCGTCTCATTTAAACCCGTCTTCTCTGAGCGAAGAACGGACGCCCTCCGGCAACCTACATGCAGAGGCGGGGACAGGTCCAAGGCTGAGACCCGGGAGCTGTGAGAGCATAGAAGAGACAGGGAAATCTCTCTGTGCAGCCTCGGAGGCAGCGGATTAAAGCTCCACTGTCCCCTTGATGTGCCCTGCGTCTGTGGAGTGCATGAATGGACAGCGAATCATCCCAAATTGAGTAAGTGGACTTTGAGGACAAGATTTAAGACTTTTTCCCCTTTTCCTCTTTTTACAATGAATTATCCCAAATTAAGGAGGTGGACTTTGAGAGCAAGATTTTAGATTTTCCCCCCTGCTCTCTTTTTGTGAATGTGTATGTGTATGCTTCAGTGTGAGATTTTCTCTGTATACCTCTGCTTCCACCATATGCCTCAGGGTTCTATCTGTCCGTTTTTTTTTTCAATAATTACTTTTTAATTTTAATAATCCTACTATATTTTATACTTTATTTGACTTTACCTGCTCTTTCTATTTTTCCTACCTTCCCTTACTACCTCCCTACCTCTGCCCCTCCTTTCTTTCTTTCTCTCTTTCTTTCCTTCCTCCCTCTCACCTTCCCCCCTGTCTTTCTTTCCTTCTCTCTTTCTTTCTTTTTTCCTTTTTCTTTCTTTCTTTCTTTCTTTCTTTCTTTCTTTCTTTCCTTCCTCCCTCTCTTTTTCCTGTCACTCTTTCTTATTCTTTCCTTCCTCCTTCCATCCCTCCTTTCATTCTTTCTTGATTTCCATCCTTCCTACCTCCCTCCCTCCTTTCTTTCGTTCTTTTTTCCTTCCTTCCTTACTTCCTGCATTTCTTTCCTTCTTCCTTTCTTTCTCTCTCTCTCTTTCTTTCTTCTACTAAATCTTTCTTTCTATTTTTTTCTCACTTTTATTCTGAGCCATGTAGAAGAAAGGCTCTTGGTGCTGCAGCCAGGAGTCAGTGCTGAGCCTCTGAATTGGGAGAGCCAACTTCAAGACACGGGTCAACAAGAGACCTCCCAGCTCCACATAATATCAAGCGGTAAAAATGTCCCAGAGATCTCCATCTCAACACCAGCACCCAGCTTCAGTCAATGACCAGCAAGCTACAGTGCTGGTCACCCTATGCCAAGCAAGCAGCAAGGCAGGAACACAACCCTACCCATTAGCAGAGAGGCTGCCTAAAAACATAATAAGGCCACAGGCACCCCAAAACACACCACCATATGTGGACCTGTCAACCAGAAAGACAATATCGAGCCTCAACCACCAGAACACAGGCACTAGTCCCCCCACCAGGAAGCTTACACAACCTACTGAAACGACCTTAGCCACTGGGGACACACACCAAAAACAACGGGAACTACGAATCTGCAGCCTGTAAAAAGGAGACCCCAAACACAGGAAGATACGCAAAATGAGAAGACAGAAAAACACACAGCAGGTGAAGGAGCAAGATAAAAACCTACCAGACCTAACAAATGAAGAGGTAATAGGCAGTCTACCTGAAAAAGAATTCAGAACAATTATAGTAAAGATGAGCCAAGATTCGATATCCAAGATACAAAGTCTTGGAAATAGAATAGACAAAAATGCAAGAAACAGTTAACAAGGACCTAGAAGAACTAAAGATGAATCAAGCATCAATTAAAAACACAATAAATGAAATGAAAAATACTCAAGATGGGATCAATAGAAGAATAACTGAGGCAGAAGAACGGATAAGTGAGGTGGAAGATAAAATAGTGGAAATAACTGCTGCAGAGCAAAATAAAGAAAAAAGAATGAAAAGGACAAAGGACAGTCTCAGAGACCTCTGGGACAACATTAAACGCACCAACATTCGAATTATAGGGGTTCCAGAAGAAGAAGAGAAAAAGAAAGGGACTGAGAAAATATTTGAAGAGATTATAGTTGAAAACTTCCCTAATATGGGAAAGGAAATAGTTAATCAAGTCCAGGAGGCACAGAGAGTCCCATACAGAATAAATCCAAGGAGACATACACCAAGACACATATTAATCAAACTGTCAAAAATTAAACACAAAGAAATCATATTAAAAGCAGCAAGGGAAAAACAACAAATAACACGCAAGGGAATCCCCATCAGGTTAACAGCTGATCCCTCAGGAGAAACTCTACAAGCCAGAAGGGAGTGGCAGGACATAATTAAAGTGATGAAGGAGAAAAACCTGCAACCAAGACTACTCTACCCAGCAAGGATCTCATTCAGATTTGATGGAGACATTAAAACCTTTACAGACAAGCAAAAGCTGAGAGAGTTCAGCACCACCAAATCAGCTTTACAACAAATGCTAAAGGAACTTCTCTAGGCAAGAAACACAACAGAAGGAATATACCTACAATAACGAACCCAAAGCAATTAAGGAAATGGGAAAAGGAACATACATATGAATAATTACCTTAAATGTAAATGGACTAAATGCTCCCACCAAAAGACACAGACTGGCTGAATGGATACAAAAACAAGACCCATATATATGCTGTCTACAAGAGACCCACTTCAGACCTAGAGACACATACAGATTGAAAGTAAGGGGATGGAAAAAGATATTCCATGCAAATGGAAATCAAAAGAAAGCTGGAGTAGCAATTCTTATATCAGACAAAATAGACTTTAAAATAAAGACTATTAGAAGAGACAAAGAGGGCCTCCCTGGTGGCACAGTGGTTAAGAGTCCGCCTGCCGATGCAGGGGATACGGGTTCGTGCCCCGGTCTGGGAGGAACCCATATGCCGCGGAGCGGCTGGGCCCGTGAGCCATGGCCGCTGGGCCTGCGCATCCGGAGCCTCTGCTCCGCAACGGGAGAGGCCACAACAGTGAGAGGCCCGCATACCGCAAAAAGAAAAAAAAAAAAAAAAAGAAGAGACAAAGAAGGACACTATATAATGATAAAGGGATCGATCCAAGAACAAGATATAACAATTGTAAATATTTATGCACCCAAAATAGGAGCACCTCAATACATAAGGCAAATACTAACAGCCATAAAAGGTGAAATCGACAGTAATACACTCATAGTAGGGGACATTAACACCCCACTTTCACCAATGGACAGATCATCCAAAATGAAAATAAATAAGGAAACACAAGCTTTAAATGATACATTAAACAAGATGGACTTAATTGATATTTATAGGACATTCCATCCAAAAACAACAGAATACACAATTTTCTCAAGTGCGCGTGGAACATTCTCCAGGATAGATCATATCTTGGGTCCCAAATCAAGCCTTGGTAAATTTAAGAAAATTGAAATTGTATCAAGTATCTTTTCCGACCACAATGTTATGAGACTGGACAACAATTACAGGAAAAGAACTGTAAAAAATACAAACACATGGAGGCTAAACAATACACTACTCAATAACGAAGTGTTCACTGAAGAAATCAAAGAGGAAATTTAAAAATACCTAGAAACAAATGACAATGGAGACACGAAGACCCAAAACCTATGGGACGCAGCAAAAGCAGTCCTAAGGGGGAAGTTTATAGCAATACAATCCCACCTTAAGAAACAGGAAACATCTCGAGCAAACAACCTGACCCTGCACCTAAAGCCATTAGAGAAAGAAGAACCAAAAAAACCCAAATTTAACAGAAGGAAAGAAATCATAAAGATCAGATCAGAAATAAATGAAAAAGAAATGAAGGAAACGATAACAAAGATCAACCAAACTAAAAGCTGGTTCTTTGAGAAGATAAACAAAATTGACAAACCATTAGCCAGACTCATCAAGAAAAAAAAGGAGAAGATTCAAGTCAATACAATTAGAAATGAAAAAGGAGAACTAACAACACTGCAGAAATACAAAAGATCATGAGAGATTACTACAAGCAACTCTTTGCCAATAAAATGGACAACCTGGAAGAAAGGGACAACTTCTTAGAAATGCACAACCTGCCAAGACTGAATCAGGAAGAAATAGAAAATATGAATAGACCAATCACAAGCACTGAAATTGAAACTGTGATTAAAAATCTTCCAACAAACAAAAGCCCAGGACCAGATGGTTTCACAGGCGAATTCTATCAAACATTTAGAGAACAGCTAACACCCATCCTTCTCAAACTCTTCCAAAATATAGCAGAGGGAGAAGCACTCCAAAATTCATTCTACCAGGCCACCATCACCTTGATACCAAAACCAGGCAAGGATGTCACAAAGAAAGTAAACAACAGGCCAATATCACTGATGAACCTAGATGCAAAAATCCTCAACAAAATACTAGCAAACAGAATCCAACAGCACATTAAAAGGATCATACACCATGATCAAGTGGGGTTTATTCCAGGAATGCAAGGATTCTTCAATATATGCAAATCAGTCAATGTGATACACCATATTAACAAATTGAAGGAGAAAAACCATATGATCATCTCAATAGATGCAGAGAAAGCTTTTGACAAAATTCATCACCCATTTATGATAAAAACCCTGCAGAAAGTAGGCATAGAGGGAACATTCCTCAACATAATAAAGGCCATATATGACAAACACACAGACAACATTGTCCTCAAAGGTGAAAAACGGAAACCATTTCCACTAAGATCAGGAACAAGACAAGGCTGCCCACTCTCACCAGTCTTATTCAACCTAGTTTTGGAAGTTTTAGCCACAGCAATCAGAGAAGAAAAGGAAATAAAATTAATCCAAATTGGAAAAGAAGAAGTAAAGCTCTCACTGTTTACAGATGACATGATACTATACATAGAGAATCCTAAAGATGCTACCAGAAAACTACTAGAGCTAATCAATGAATTTGGTAAAGTAGCAGGATACAAAATTAATGCACACAAATCTCTGGCATTTCTGTACACTAATGATGAAAAATCTGAAAATGAAATCAAGAAAACACTCCCATTTACCATTGCAACAAAAAGAATAAAATATCTAGGAATACACCTACCTAAAAAGACAAAAGACATGTATGCAGAAAATTATAAGACACTGATGAAAGAAATTAAAGATGATAAAAATAGATGGAGAGATATACCATGCTCCTTGATTGGAAGAATCAATATTGTGAAAATGACTCTACTACCCAAAGCAATCTACAGATTCAATGCAATCCCTCTCAAACTACCACTGGCATTTTTCACAGAACTAGAACAAAAAAATTCAAAATTTGTTTGGAAAAATAAAAGACCCCGAATAGCCAAAGTAATCTTGAGAATGAAAAACGTAGCTCGAGGAATCAGGCTCCCTAACTTCAGACTCTACTACAAAGGTACGGTAATCAAGACAGTGTGGTACTGGCACAAAAACAGAAAGATAGATCAATGGAACAGGATAGAAAGCCCAGAGATAAACCCACGCACATATGGTCAACTTATCTTTGATAAAGGAGGCAAGAATGTACAGTGGAGAAAGGACAGCCTCTTCAATAAGTGGTGCTGGGAAAACTGGACAGGGACATGTAAAAGTATGAGATTAGATCGTTCCCTAACACCATACTCAAAAATAAGCTCAAAAGAGATTAAAGACTTCAATGTAAGGCCAGAAACTATCAAACTCTTAGAGGAAAACATAGGCAGAACACTCTATGATATAAATCACAGCAAGATCCTTTTGGACCCACCTGCTAGAGAAATGGAAATAAAAACAAAGTTAAACAAATGGGACCTAATGAAACTCCAAAGTTTTTGCACAGCAAAGGAAACCATAAACAAGACCAAAAGACAACCCTCAGAATGGGAGAAAATATTTGCAAATGAAGCAACTGACAAAGGATTAATCTCCAAAATTTATAAGCAGCTCATGCAGGTCAATAGCAAAAAAACATACAACCCAATCCAAAAATGGGCAGAAGACTTAAATAGGCATTTCTCCAAAGAAGATATACAGACTGCCAACAAACACATGAAAGAATGCTCAACATCATTAATCATTAGAGAAATGCAAATCAAAACTACAATGAGATATCATCTCACACCAGTCAGAATGGCCATCAACAAGAAATCTAGAAGCAATAAATACTGGAGAGGGTGTGGAGAAAAGGGAACACTCTTGCACTGCTGGTGGGAATGTGAATTGGTACAGCCACTATGGAGAACAGTATGGAAGTTCCTTAAAAAGCTAAAAATAGAACTACCATATGACCCAGTAATACCACTACTAAGCATGTACCCTGAGAAAACCATAATTCAAAAAGATATATGTACCAAAATGTTCATTGCAGCTCTATTCACAAGTGCACGGAGCTGGAAACAACCTGAGTGTCCATCATCGGATGAATGGATAAAGAAGATGTGGCACATATATACAATGGAATATTACTCAACCATAAAAAGAAATGAAACTGAGCTATTTTAATGAGGTGGATAGACCTAGAGTCTGTCATACAGAGTGAAGTAAGTCAGAAAGAGAAAGACAAATACTGTATGCTAACACATATATATGGAATTTAAGGGAAAAAATATCATGAAGAACCTAGGGGTAAAACAGGAATAAAGACACAGACCTACTGAGAATGGACTTGAGTATATGGGGAGGGGGAAGGGTAAGCTGTGACAAAGCGAAAGAGAGGCATGGACATATATACACTACCAAACGTCGGGTAGATAGATTGTGGGAAGCAGCCGCAGAGCACAGGGAGATCAGCTCGGTGCTTTGTGACTGCCTGGAGGGGAGGGATGGGGAGGGTGGGAGGGAGGGAGATGCATGAGGGAGGGGATGTGGGAACAGATGTATATGTATGACTGATTCACTTTGTTATATAGCAGAAACTAATAAAAAAAATGTAAAAAAAAAAGAGAGGCATGGACATATATACACTACCAAACGTAAGGTAGATAGATAGTGGGAAGCAGCTGCAGAGCACAGGGTGATCAGCTCGGTGCTTTGTGACCGCCTGGAGGGGTGGGATGGGGAAGGTGGGAGGGAGGGAGATGCATGAGGGAAGGGATGTGGGAACAGATGTATATGTATGACTGATTCACTTTGTTATAAAGCAGAAACTAATAAAAATAAATAAATAAATAAAAATAAGAAAAATTCAATCAGTAATTATAACATATCTAAATTTGCATGACCCCTATAACATAACTTAAAATATGTAAATAACTGACAAATAAATGAAGAGCTAGATTAATCCACAATCATAGTGGGAAACTCTAACACGCCTTTTGCAGTAACTGATAAGATAAATAGGTATAAATCAGTAAGGATATAAAGGATTTGAAAAACATAGTTAGCACACTTGACCTAGTTGACAGGTCAAGAACATCACACACAACATCTAAAAAAGGCACATTCTTCCTTTTTTTTTTCTTTTTTTTTCCACCACCACCACCTCCCTCCACTTTCCCCCCTTGGTGTCCATACACTTGTTCTCTACATCTTTGTCTCTATTTCTGCTTGCAAACCGGTTCATCTGTACCATTTTTCTAGATTCCACACATATGCGTTAATATATGATATTTGTTTTTCTCTTTCTGACTGACTTCACTCTGTATTACAGTCTCTAGGTCCATCCACATCTCTACAAATGACCCAGTTTCGTTCCTTATTATGGCTGAGTAATATTCCATTGTATATATGTGCCACATCTTCTCTATCCATTCATCTCTAGATGGGCATTTAGATTGCTTCCATGAGCTGGCTATTATAAATAGTGCTTCAATGAACATTGGATGCATGTGTTTTTTCAATTATGGTTTTCTCTGGATATATGCCCAGTGGTGGGATTGTTGTGTCATATGCTAATTCTATTTTACATTTTTTAAGGCACCTCCATACTGTTCTCCATAGTGGCTGTATCAGTTTACATTCCCAACAACAGTGCAAGAGTGTTCCGTTTTCCCTCCAGGATTTGTTGTTTGTAGATTTTTCTGATGATGCCCATTCTAACTGGTGTGAAGTGATACCTCATTGTAGTTTTGATTTGCATTTCTCTGATAATTAGTTATGTTGAGCAGCTTTTCCTGTACCTCTTAGCCATCTGTATGTCTTCTTTGGAGAGATGTCTATTGATGTCTTCTGCAAATTTTTTGATTGTTTTGTTTATTTTTTTAATATTGAGCTGCATGAGCTACTTGTATATTTTGGAGATTAATCATTTGTCTGTTGATTCATTTGCAAATATTTCCTCCCATTCTGAGGGTTGTCTTTTCATCTTGTTTATAGTTTCCTTTGTTGTGCAAAAGCTTTTAAGTTTTATTAGGTCCCATTTGTTTATTTTTGTAATTATTTCCATTACATTAAGAGGTGAGTAAAAAAAGTCCTTCCTGTGATTTATGTCATAGAGTGTTCTTCCTATGTTTTCCTTTAAGAATTTTATAGTGTCCAATCTTAAACTTAGGTCTTTAATCCATTTTTTAACATCTTTATTGGAGTATAATTGCTTTACAATGGTGTGTTAGTTTCTGCTTTATAACAACATGAATCAGCTATACAGATACATATATATCCCCATAACTCCTCCCTCTTATGTCTCCCTCCCACCACCCCATACCAACCCTCTAGGTGATCACAAAGCACTGTGCTGCTCTCCCTGTGCTATGCGGCTGCTTCCCACTAGCTCTCTATTTTTCATTTGGTAGTATTTATATGTCCATGCCACTCTCTCACTTCATCACAACTTACCCTTCCCCCTCCCCGTTTCCTCAAGTTCATTCTCTACGTCTGCTTCTTTATTTGTGTTCTGTCCCTACCTTCTTCAGAACGGTTTTTCTAAATTCCATATATATGTGTTAGTATATGGTTTTTGTTTTTCTAATTCTGACTCACTTCACTCTGTATGACAGACTCTAGGTCCATCCACCTCACTACAAATAACTCAATTTCGTTTCTTTTTATGGCTGAGTAATATTCCATTGTATATATGTGCCACATCTTCTTTATCCATTCATCTGTCGATGGACACTTAGGTTGCTTCCATTGCGTATCTATTGTATGTAGAGTTGCAATGAACATTGTGGTACATGACTGTTTTTTATTTGTTTGTTTGTTTTTGCAGTACGCGGGCCTCTCACTGCTGTGGCCTCTCCCTTTGTGGAGCACAGCCTCCAGACGCGCAGGCTCAGTGACTATGGCTCATGGGCCCAGCCACTCCGCAGCATGAAGGATCTTCCCAGACTGGGGCACAAACCAGCATCCCCTGCATCAGCAGGCAGACTCTCAACCACTGTGCCACCAGGGAAGCCCACATGACTGTTTTTGAATTATGGTTTTCTCATGGTATATGCCCAGTAGTGGAATTGCTGGGTCGTATGGTAGCTCTTTGTTTAGTTTTTTAAAGAACCTCCACACTGTACTCCATAGTAGCTGTATCAACTTACATTCCCACCAACAGTGCAAGAGGGTTCCCTTTTCTCCACACCTTCTCCAGCATTTATTGTTTGTAGATTTTTTGATGATGGTCATTCTGACTGGTGTGAGGTGATACCTCATTGTAGTTTTGATTTGCATTTCTCTAATGATTAGTGATGTTGAGCATTCTTTCATGTCTTTGTTGGCAATCTGTATATCCTCTTTGGTGAAATGTCTATTTAGGTCTTCTGCCCATTTTTGGGTTTGGTTTTTGTTTTGTTTTTTTTGTTATTGAGCTACATGAGCTGCTTGTAAATTTTGGAGATTAATCCTTTGTCAGTTGCTTCATTTGCAAATATTTTCTCCCAATCTGACAGTTGTCTTTTCATCTTGTTTATGGTTACCTTTGCTGTGCAAAAGCTTTGAAGTTTCATTAGGTCCCATTTGTTTATTTTTGGTTTTATTTCCATTTCTCTAGGAGGTGGTTCAAAAGGATCTTGCTGTGATTTATGTCAAAGAGTGTTCTTCCTATATTTTCCTCTAAGAGGTTTATAGTGTCTGGCCTTACATTTAGGTCTCTAATCCATTTTGAGTTTATTTTGTTTGTATGGTGTTAGGGAGTGTTCTAATTTCATTCTTTTACACGTACCTGTCCAGTTTTCCCAGCACCACTTATTGAGGAAACTGTCTTTTCTCCATTGTATATCCTTGCCTTCTTTGTCATAGATTAGTTTACCATAGGTGCATGGGTTTATCTCTGGGCTTTCTATATTGTTCCATTGATCTATGTTTCTGTTTTTGTGCCAGTACCATATTGTCTTGATTACTGTAGCTTTGTACTTTAGGCTGAAGTCAGGGAGTCTGCTTCCTCCCGCTCTGTTTTTTTCCCTCACGACTGCTTTGGCTCTTCGGGAGCTTTTTTGGCTCCATACAAATTTTAAGATTTTTTGTTCTAGTTCCGTAAAAATTGCCATTGGTAATTTGATAGGTGTTGCATTGAATCTGTAGATTGCTTTGGGTAGTAGAGTCATTTTCACAATATTGATTCTTCCAATCCAAGAAGCTGGTATTTCTCTCTCCCTGTTGGTGTCATCTTTGATTATTTTCATCAGTGTTTTATCATTTTCAGAGTACAGTACTTTTACCTCCTTAAGTGGGTTTATTCCTAGGTATTTTATTCTTTTTGTTGAAGTGGTGAATGGAATAGTTTCCTTAATTTCTCCTTCTGATATTTCGTTGTTAGTGTATAGGAATGGAAGAAATTTCTGTATCTTAATAACATATCCAGCTACTTTACCAAATACATTGATTAGCTCTAATAGTTTTCTGGTGGCATTTTTAGGATACTTTATGTCTAGTATCATGTCATCTGCAAACATTGACAGTTTTACTTTTTCTTTTCCAATTTGTATTCTTTTGTTTCTTTTTCTTCTCTGATTGCCATGGCTATGACTTCCATTACTATGTTAAATAATCGTGGTGACAGTGGACATCATTGTCTTGTTCCTAATCTTAGAGGAAATGCTTACAGTTTTTCACCATTGAGAATGATGTTTGCTGTGGGCTTGTCATATATGGCCTTTATTATGTTGAGTTAAGTTCCTCTATGCCCACTTTGAAGAAAGTTTTTATCATAAATTGGTGTTGAAATTTCTCAAAAGCATTTTCTGCATCTATTGAGGTGATCTTATGGTGTTTATTCTTCACTTTTTTAATATGGTGTATCACATTGTTTGACTTGCATATATTGAAGAATCCTTGCATCCCTGGGATAAAGCTCACTTGATCATGGTGTATGATCCTTTTAATGTGTTGTTGGATTCTGTTTGCTAGTATTTTATTGATGATTTCTGCATCTGGGAGTGTTCCTTACTCTGCAAATTTTTGGAAGCGTTTGAGAAGGATGGATATTAGCTCTTCTCTAAACGTTTGATAGAATTCACCTGTGAAGCCCTCTGGTCCTGGACTTTTGTTTGCTGGAAAATTTTTAATAAAGTTTCAATTTCATTACTTGTGATTTGTCTGTTCATATTTTCTATTTCTTCCTGGTTCAGTCTTGGAAGTTTGTACTTTTCTAAGAATTTTTCCATTTCTTCCAGGTTGTCCATTTTATTGGCATAGAGTTGCTTGCAGTGGTCTTTGAGGATGCTTTGTATTTCTGCGGTGTCTGTTGTAACTTCTCTTTTTTAATTCTAATTTTATTGATTCGTGTCTTCTCCTTTTTGTTCTTGACAAGACTGGCTAAAGGTTTATCAATTTTGTTTATCTTCTCAATGAATCAGCTTTTAGTTTTATTGATCTTTGTTATTGTTTTCTTTGTTTCTATTTCATTTATTTGTGCTCTGATCTTTATGATTTCTTTCCTTCTACTAACTTCCGGTTTTGTTTGTTCTTCTTTCTCTATTTCCTTTAGGTGTATGGTTAGATCGTTTATTTGAGATTTTTCTTCTTTCTTGAGGTAGCATTGTATTGCTATAAACTTCCCTCTTAGAATTGATTTTGCTGCATCCCACATGTCTCATATCATTGTGTTTTCATTCTCATTTGTCTCTAAGCAATATTTCATTTCCTGTTTGATTTCTTCAGTGATCTCTTGTTTATTTAGTAATGTATTGTTTAGCCTCCATGTGTTTGTGTTTTTTATGTTTTTTCCGCTCTAATTGATTTCTAATCTCATAGCATTGTGGTCAGAAAAGATGCTCGATATGATTTCAATTTTCTTGAATTTACCAAGGCATTTCAGATGGAATGTCCTATAAATATCACTTAAATTTTCAGATGGAATATCTTATAAATTTTTCAGATGGAATGTCCTATAAATATCACTTAAATCTTTCACGTCTATTGGGTCATTTAAAACTTCTGTTTCCTTGGGCTTCCCTGGTGGCGCAGTGGTTGAGAGTCCACCTGCCGATGCAGGGGACATGGGTTCGTGCCCCGGTCTGGGAAGATCCCACATGCCGTGGAGCGGCTGGGCCCGTGAGCCATGGCCGCTGAGAGCCTGCGCGTCCGGAGCCTGTGCTCTGCAACGGGAGAGGCCACAACAGTGAGAGGCCCACATACCGCAAGAAAAAAAAAAAAAAAAAAAAAACTTCTGTTTCCTTATTAATTTTCTATCTGCATGATCTGTCCATTGGTGTAAGTGAGGTGTTAAAATTCCCCACTATTATTGTGTTACTGTCAATTTCCTCTTTTATAGCTGTTATCAGTTGCCTTATGTATTGACGTACTCCTATGTTGGGTACATATATGTTTATAATTCTTAGTTCTTCTTCATTGATCCCTTGATCATTATGTACTGTCCCTCCTTGTGTCTTCTAACATTCTTTATTTTAAGGTCTATTTTATCTGATATGAATATTGCTACTCCAGCTTTCTTTTTATCTCCATTTCCATAGAATATCTTTTTCTACTCCCTAATTTTCCATCTTTTTGTGTCCCTAGGTATGAAGTGGATCTCTTATAGACAGTATATATATATATGGGTCTTATTTTTGTGTCCATTCAGTGAGCCTGTGTGTTTTGGTAGGAGCATTTAATCCATTCACCTTTAAGGTAATTTTCGATATGTATGTTCCTATTACAATTTTCTTAATTGTTTTCGATTTGTTTTTGTAGGTCCTTTTCTTCTCTTGTGTTTCCTACTTAGAGAAGTTCCTTTAGCATTTGTTGTAGAGCTGGTTTGGTGGTGCTGAATTCTCTTAGCTCTTGCTTCTCTGTAAAGCTTTTGATTTCTCCATCGAATCTGAATGAGATCCTTGCTGGGTAGTGTAATCTTGGCTTTAGTTTCTTCCCTTTCATCATTTTAAGTATATCATGCCACTCCCTTCTGGCTTGCAGAGTTTCTGCTGAGAAATCAGCTGTTAACCTTATGGGAGTTCCCTTGTATGTTATTTGTCATTTTTTTCCTTGTTACATTCAATAATTTTTCTATGTCTTTAATTTTTGTCAGTTTGATTACTATCTGTCTTGGCATGTTTCTCCTTGGGTTTATCCTGCCTGGGACTCTCTGTGCTTCCTGGAGTTGGGCTATTTCCTTTCCCGTGTTAGGAACGTTTTCAACTATAATCTCTTCAAATGTTTTCTCTCATCCTTTCTATCTCTCTTCTCCTTCTGGGATCCCTATAATGTGAATGATGTTGTGTTTAATGTTGTCTCAGAAGTCGCTGAAACTGTCCTCAATTCTTTTCATTCTTTTTTCATTATTCTGTTCCATGGCAGTGAATTCCACTATTCTGTCTTCCAGGTCACTTATCTGTTTCTCTGTCTCAGTTATTCTGCTATTGATTCCTTCTACTGCATTTTTCATTTCAATTATTATATTGTACATCTCCCTTTGTCTTTAATTCTTCTAGGTGTTTGTTTTTTAATTCTTCTAGGTTTTTGCTAAACATTTCTTGCATCTTCTTGATCATTGCCTCCATTCTTTTTTCAAGGTCCTCGATCATCTTCACTATCATTTTTCTGAATTCATTTTCAGGAAGGTTGCCTATCTCCACTTCATTTAGTCGTTTTTCTGGGGTTTTATCTTTTTCCTTCGTCTGGTACCTCGTCCTCTGCCTTTTCATTTTGTCTATCTTTCTGTGAATATGGTTTTCATTCCACCAGCAGCATAATTGTTGTTTTTCTTGCTTCTGCTGTCTGTCCTCTGTTGGATGAAAATATCTAGGCACATTCTTTTAAAATGCATGTGTGGAGGAGCTTCAAAATGGCAGAAGAGTAAAAAGTGGGGATAAAACTCCTCCCGACAAATACATCTGAAACATATCTACATGTGGAACAACTCCTACAGAACACCTCCTTAATGCTGGCAGAACCTAGACCTCCCAAAAGGCAAGAAACTACCCATGTACATGGGTAGGACAAAAAAAAACAGAGACAAAGAATAGGGACGGTACCTGCCCCAGTGAGAGGGAGCTGTGAAGGAGGAAAGGTTTCCACACACTAGGAAACCTCTTTGTGGGTGGAGACTGTCGGTGGTGGAGGAGGGAAACTTTGGATCCATGGAGGAGAGCACAGAATCAGGGGTGTGGAGGACAAAGTGGAGAGATTCCCACACAGAGGATCGGTGCTGATGAGCACTCACCAGCCAGAGAGGCTTGTCTGCTCACCTGCCAGGACGGGAGGGGATGGGAGCTGAGGCTTGCTTGGGCTTCGGAGGTCAGATTCCAGGGAGAGGACTGGAGTTGGTTGTGTGAACACAGCCCAAAGGGGCTAGTGCACAACAGCTATCTGGGAGGGAGCCCAGGAAAAAGTCTGGAGCTGCTGAAGAGACAAGAGACTTTTTCTTGCCTCTTTGTTTCCTGGTGCGTGAGAAGAGGGGATTAAGAGCCCCACTTAAAGGAGCTCCAGAGACAGGCGCAAGCCATGGATACCAGCAAAGACCACAGAGATAGGCATGAGACTAAGTCTGCTGCTGCAGCCACCAAGAAACCTGTGTGCATGCAAAGGTCATTATCCACTCCTCCACTCCCAGAAGCCTGTGCAGCCCGCCACTGCCAGGGTCCTGTGATCCAGGGACAACTTCCCTGGGAGAACCCACAGTGCAGCTCAGGCTGTGGCAATGTCATGCTAGCCTCTGCTGCCACAGACTTGGCCCACAGCCGTAACCTTCCCTCCCCCTGTCCTGAGTGAGCCAGAGATCCAACATCAGCTGCTCCTTTAACCCCGTCCTGTATGAGTGAAGAACAGACGACCTCAGGTGACCTACACGCAGAGGTGGCAGAATCCACAGCTGAAACCCAGGAGCTGTGCAAACAAAGAAGAGAAAGGAAAATTTCTCCAAGCAGCCTCAGGAGCAGCGGGTTAAATCTCCACAATCAACTTGATGTACCCTGCATCTGTGGAATACTTGAATAGACAATGAATCATCCCAAATTGAGTAAGTGGATTTTTGGAGCAATGATATATTTTTTTTTCCTTTTTTCTCTTTTTGTGAGTGTGTATGTATACGCTTCTGAGTGTGATTTTGTCTGTATAGCTTTGCTTCTACCATTTGTCCTAGGGTCCTGTCTGTCCATATTTTCTTTGTTTGGGTTTTTTTTACTTTAAATTTTTTTTCTAAATAATTATTTTTTATGTTAATAACTTTGTTAGATTAATTTATTTTACTTTATCTTCTTTCTTTCTATCTTTCTTTTCTCCCTTTTATTTGAGCTGTATGGAGGAGAGGCTCATGGTGCCTCAGACTGGCACTAGGCTGTGCGTCTGAGGTGGGAGAGCCAAGTTCAGGACACTGGTCCACAAGAGACCTCGGAGCTCCACATAATATCAAAAGGCAAAAATCACCCAGAGATATCCATGTCAACGCTAAGACCCAGCTCCACTCAACAACCAGCAAGCTACAGTGCTTGACAACTTATGCCAAACAACCAGCAGGACAGGAACAAAACTCCATGCACTAGAAGAGTGGCTGCCTAAAAACATAATAAGGGTACAGACACCCAAAATCACACCACCAGACCTGGACCTCCCAACCACAAAGACAAGACCCAGCCTCATCCACCAAAACACAGTCACTAGTCCCATTCACAAGAAAGCCTACACAACTCACTGAACCAACCTTATCCACTGGGGACAGACACCTAAAACAATGGGAACTATGAACCAGCAGCTTGTGAAAAGGAGACCCCAAACACAGTAAGTTAAGTAAAATGAGAATACAGAGAAACACACAGCAGATGAATGAGCAAAGCAAAAACTCACCAGACCTAACAAATGAAGGGCAAATACGCACTCTACCTGAAAAAGAATTCAGAATAATGATAGTAAAGATGATCGAGAATCTTGGAAGTAGAAAGGAAAAAAATACCTAGGACACAGAACTAAAGAGCAAACACACAGTGATGAACAACACAATAAATGAAATTAAAAACTCTCTAGATGGACTCAAAAGCAGAATAACTGTGGCAGAAAAACGGATAAATGACCTGGAATATAAAATAGTGGAAATAACTACTGCAGACCACAATAAAGGAAAAAGAATGAAAAGAATTGAGGACAGTCTCAGAGACCCCTGAAACAACATTAAACGTACCAACCAACATTTGAAATATAGGGATCCCAGAAGAAGAGGAAAAAAAAGGGACTGAGACAATATTTGAAGAGATTATAGTGGAAAATTTCCCTAATATGGGAAAGGAAATAGTTAACCAAGTCCAGGAAGCACAGAGATACCATACAAGATAAATCCAAGGAGAAACACACCAAGACACATATTAATCAAACTATCAACAAGTAAATACAAAGAAAACATATTAAAAGCAACAAGGGAAAAACAAATAACACACAACGGAATCCCCAACAGGTTAACAGCTGATCTTTCAGCAGAAACTTTGCAAGCCAGAAGGGACTGACAGGACATATTTAAAGTGATGAAGGAGAAGAACCTACAACCAAGGTGACACTACCCAGCAAGGAACTCATTCAGATTTGACAGAGAAATCAAAATTTTTATGACAAGCAAAAGCTAAGAGAATTCTGCACCACCAAACCAGCTTTACAACAAACGCTAATGGAACTTCTCTAGGCAGAAAACACAAGAGAAGGAAAAGACCTACAATAAAAAACCACAACAATTAAGAAAATGGTAATAGGAACATACATATTCATGATTACCTTAAATGTAAATGGATTAAATACTCCAACCAAAAGACCTAGATTTGCTGAATGGATACAAAAACAAGACACGTATATATGCTGTCTACAAAAGACCGACTTCAGACCTAGGGACACATACAGACTGAAAGTGAGGGGATTGAAAAAGATATTCTATGCAAATGGAAATCAAAAGAAAGCTGTAGTAGCAATTCTCATATTAGACACAATAGTCGTTAAAACAAAGACTATTAGAAGAGACAAAAAAGGACACTAAATAATGATGAAGGGATCAATCGAAGAAGAAGATATAGCCATTGAAAATATTTATGCACCCAACATAGGAGTACCTCAATGCATAAGGCAAATACTAACAGCAATAAATGGGGAAATTGACAGTAACACAATCATAGTAGGGGATTTTAACACCCCACTTTCACCACTGGACAGATCATCCAAAATAAAAATAAATACGGAAACACAACTTATAAATAAGGAAATACAGGTTTTAAATGTGTTTCCTTATTTGTTTTTGAAACACAAGTTTTAAAAATAAATAAGGAAACACAAGTTTAACTCCAAACACAAGTTTTAAACAAGATGGACTTGGGGCCCGGAGGAAGATGGCGGAAGAGTAAGACGTGGAGATCACCTTCCTCCCCACAGATACATCAGAAATTCATCTACACGTGGAACAACTCCTACAGAACACCTACTGAACGCTGACAGAAGACCTCAGACCCCCCAAAAGGCAAGAAACTCCCCACATACCTGGGTAGGGCAAAAGAAAAAAAGAATAAACAGAGACAATAGGATAGGGATGGGACCTGCACCAGTGGGAGGGAGCCGTGAGGGAGGGAAGGTTTCTACACACTACAAGCCCTTTCGTGGGCGGAGACTGCAGGTGGCGGAGGGGGAAAGCTTCAGAGTAGCAGAGGAGAGCACAGCAACAGGGGTGCGGAGGGCAAAGTGGAGAGATTTTGGCACAGAGGACCGGTGCACTCAGGCACACACTAGCCTGAGAGACCTATCTGCTCGGCCGCCGGGGCGGGCGGGGCTGGGAGCTGAGGCTCGGGTATAGGCTTTCAGTCGGAGCACAGGGAGAGGACTGGGGCTGGCGGCAGGAAGAGAGCCTGAAGGGGATAGTGCACCACGGCTAGCCCGGAGGGAGTCCGGGGAAAGGGTCTGGAGCTGCCGAAGAGGCAAGAGACTTTTTTCCCTTTTGTTTCCTGGTGCGCGAGGAGAGGACATTAAGAGGGCTGCCTGGGGAAGCACCAGAGACAGGCGCGAGCCGCGGGTAAGGCGCGGACCTCGGAGACGGGCGAGGGCCGCCGCCGCCGCCGCCGCCGCCCGCCGCCGCCGCTGCCGCCGCCCGCAGCCGCTGCCGCTGCCACGGGGCCTCTTTTCAAGTGCGGGTCACTGTCCACCAGGCCTTTCGGGGGGCCTGTGCACCCAGCCACTGCCGGGGTCCCGAGACCAGGGGACGGCTTTCCGGAGAAAGCGCACGGAGCGCCACGGGCTGCTGCAATGTCACGCCGGCCTCTGCCGCCGCAGGCCCACCCCACAATACGCGCCCCTCCCTCCCATCTGCCTGAGTGAGCCAGAGACCCCGAATCAGCGGCTCCTTTAAACCCGTCCTGTCTGAGCGAAGAACGGACGCCCTCCAGCGACCTATGTGCAGAGGCGGGGCCAGGTCCAAGGCTGAGACCCGGGAGCTGTGAGAGCAGAGACAGGGAAATCTCTCTGTGCAGCCTAGGAGGCAGCGGATTAAAGCTCCACGGTCCATTTGATGTGCTCGGCGTCTGTGGAGTGCATGAATGGACAGCGAATCATCCCAAATTGAGGAAGTGGACTTTGAGGACAATATTTAAGACTTTCCACCCTTTTCCTCTTTTTACAATGAATAATCCCAAATTAAGGAGGTGGACTTTGAGAGCAAGATTTCAGACTTTTTCCCCTTTTCCCCTTTTTACAATGAATTATCCCAAATTGAGGAAGTGGACTTGGAGAGCAAAATTTTTGATTTTTCCCCCTGCTCTCTTTTTGTGAATGTGTATGTGTAATCTTCTGTGTAAGATTCTCTCTGTATAGCTTTGCTTCCACCATATGTCCCAGGGTTCTATCTGTCCGTTTTTTTTTTCAATAATTACTTTCTAATTTTAATAACGCTACTATATTTCATACTTTCTTCTATTTTACTTTACCTGCTCTTTCTTTTTTTCCTACCTTCCCTTCCTCCCTCCCTCCCTCTGCTCCTCCTTTCCTTCTTTCTTTTTCTTTCCTCCCTCCCTCCCTCCCACCCTTCTTCTTTCCACTTTCTTTTTCTTTCCTTCCTCCCTCCCTCCCTCCTGTCTTTCTTTCTTTCTTTCCTTCCTCCCTCCCTCCCTCCCTTCTTCCATTCACTCTTCCTTTTGCTTTCATTCCTCCCTCCCTCCCTCCTTTCTTTCCTTCTTTCATTCCATCCTTCCCCCCCCCTCCCTCCTTTCTTTCTTTCTTCCGTCCTTCCTTCCTTTGTTCCTTTCTTCCTTTCTTTCCCTCTCACTTTCTTTCTTCTACTAATTGTTTCTTTCTAATTTTTCTCCCTCTTATTGTGAGCCGGGTGGATGAAAGGCTCTTGATGCTGCAGCCAGAAGCCAGTGCTGTGCCTCTGAAGTGGGTGAGCCAACTTCAGGAAACGGGTCCACAAGAGACCTCCCAGCTCCACATAATATCAAGCAGCGAAAATCTCCAAGAGATCTCCATCCCAACAACAGCACCCAGCTTCAGTCAATGACCAGCAAGCTACAGTGCTGGTCACCCTATGCCAAGCAACTAGCAAGGCAGGAACACAAACCCACCCATTAGCAGAGAGGCTACCTAAAAACATAATAAGGCCATAGGTACCCCCAAAACACACCAGCAGACGTGGACCTGTCCACCAGAAAGACAAGATCGAGCCTCAACCACCAGAACACAGGCATTAGTCCCCCCACCAGGAAGCCTACACAACCTACTGAAACAACATTAACCACTGGGGTCAGACACCAAAAACAATGGGAACTACGAATCTGCAGCCTGCAAAAAGGAGACACCAAGCACAGTAACATAAGCAAAATGAGAAGACAGAAAAACACACAGCAGGTGAAGGAGCAAGATAAAAACCTACCAGACCTAACAAATGAAGAGGTAATAGGCAGTCTACCTGAAAAAGAATTCAGAATAATGATGGTAAAGATGATCCAAAATCTTGGAAATAGAATAGACAAAATGCAAGAAACAGTTAACAAGGACCTAGAAGAACTAAAGATGAATCAAGCATCGATTAAAAACACAATACATGAAATAAAAAATACTCTAGATGGGATCAATAGCAGAATAACTGAGGCAGAAGAACGGATAAGTGAGGTGGAAGATAAAATAGTGGAAATAACTGATGCAGAGCAAAATAAAGAAAAAAGATTGAAAAGAACAGAGGACAGTCTCAGAGACCTCTGGGACAACATTAAACGCACCAACATTCGAATTATAGGGGTTCCAGAAGAAGAAGAGAAAAAGAAAGGGACTGAGAAAATATTTGAAGAGATTATAGTTGAAAACTTCCCCAATATGGGAAAGGAAATAGTTAATCAAGTCCAGGAGGCACAGAGAGTCCCATACAGAATAAATCCAAGGAGAAATACACCAAGACACATATTAATCAAACTGTCAAAAATTAAACACAAAGAAATCATATTAAAAGCAGCAAGGGAAAAACAACAAATAACACACAAGGGAATCCCCATCAGGTTAACAGCTGATCTCTCAGCAGAAACTCTACAAGCCAGAAGGGAGTGGCAGGACATAATTAAAGTGATGAAGGAGAGAAACCTGCAGCCAAGATTACACTACCCAGCAAGGATCTCATTCAGATTTGATGGAGAAATTAAAACCTTTACAGACAAGCAAAAGCTGAGAGAGTTCAGCACCACCAAACCAGCTTTACAACAAATGCTAAAGGAACTTCTCTAGGCAAGAAACACAACAGAAGGAATATACCTACAATAACGAACCCAAAGCAATTAAGGAAATGGGAATAGGAACATACATATCAATAATTACCTTAAATGTAAATGGACTAAATGCTCCCACCAAAAGACACAGAGTGGCTGAATGGATACAAAAACAAGACCCATATATATGCTGTCTACAAGAGACCCACTTCAGACCTAAAGACACATACAGATTGAAAGTAAGGGGATGGAAAAAGATATTTCATGCAAATGGAAATCAAAAGAAAGCTGGAGTAGCAATTCTTATATCAGACAAAATAGACTTTAAAATAAAGACTATTAGAAGAGACAAAGAAGGACACTACATAATGATCAAGGGATCGATCCAAGAAGAAGATATAACAATTGTAAATATTTATGCACCCAACATAGGAGCACCTCAATACATAAGGCAAATACTAACAGCCATAAAAGGGGAAATCGACAGTAACACAATCATAGTAGGGGACTTTAACACCCCACTTTCACCAATGGACAGATCGTCCAAAATGAAAATAAATAAGGAAACACAAGCTTTAAATGATACATTAAACAAGATGGACTTAGTTGATATTTATAGGACATTTCATCCAAAAACAACAGAATACACATTTTTCTCAAGTGCTCATGGAACATTCTCCAGGATAGATCATATCTTGGGTCACAAATCAAGTCTTGGTAAATTTAAGAAAATTGAAATTGTATCAAGTATCTTTTCCGACCACAATGCTATGAGACTAGACATCAATTACAGGAAAAGATCTGTAAAAAATACAAACACATGGAGGCTAAACAATACACTACTCAATAACGAAGTGATCACTGAAGAAATCAGAGAGGAAATTAAAAAATACCTAGAAACAAATGACAATGGAGACACGACAACCCAAAACCTATGGGATGCAGCAAAAGCAGTTCTAAGGGGGAAGTTTATAGCAATACAATCCCACCTTAAGAAACAGGAAACATTTCAAGTAAACAACCTGACCCTGCACCTAAAGCAATTAGAGCAAGAAGAACAAAAAACCCCCAAAGCTAGCAGAAGGAAAGAAATCATAAAGATCAGATCAGAAATAAATGAAAAAGAAATGAAGGAAACGATAGCAAAGATCAACCAAACTAAAAGCTGGTTCTTTGAGAAGATAAACAAAATTGACAAACCATTAGCCAGACTCATCAAGAAAAGAAGGGAGAAGACTCAAATCAATAGAATTAGAAATGAAAAAGGAGAAGTAACAACTGACACTGCAGAAATACAAAAGATCATGAGAGATTACTACAAGCAACTCTATGCCAATAAAATGGACAACCTGGAAGAAATGGACAAATTCTTAGAAATGCACAACCTACCAAGACTGACTCAGGAAGAAATAGAAAATATGAATAGACCAATCACAAGCACTGAAATTGAAACTGTGATTAAAAATCTTCCATCAAACAAAAGCCCAGGACCAGATGGCTTCACAGGCGAATTCTATCAAACATTTAGAGAAGAGCTAACACCCATCCTTCTCAAACTCTTCCAAACAATTTCAGAGGAAGGAACACTCCCAAACTCATTCTACGAGGCCACCATCACCTTGATACCAAAACCAGGCAAGGATGTCACAAAGAAAGAAAACTACAGGCCAATATCACTGATGAACATAGATGCAAAAATCCTCAACAAAATACTAGCAAACAGAATCCAACAGCACATTAAAAGGATCATACACCATGATCAAGTGGGGTTTATCCCAGGAATGCAAGGATTCTTCAATATATGCAAATCAATCAATGTGATACACCATATTAACAAGTTGAAGGAGAAAAACCATATGATCATCTCAATAGATGCAGAGAAAGCTTTCGACAAAATTCAACACCCATTTATGATAAAAACCCTGCAGAAAGTAGGCATAGAGGGAACTTTCCTCAACATAATAAAGGCCATATATGACAAACCCACAGCCAACATTCTCCTCAATGGTGAAAAACTGAAACCATTTCCACTAAGATCAGGAACAAGACAAGGTTGCCCACTCTCACCACTCTTATTCAACCTAGTTTTGGAAGTTTTAGCCACAGCAATCAGAGAAGAAAAGGAAATAAAAGGAATCCAAATCGGAAAAGAAGAAGTAAAGCTGTCATTGTTTGCAGATGACATGATACTATACATAGAGAATCCTAAAGATGCTACCGAAAAACTACTAGAGCTAATCAATGAATTTGGTAAAGTAGCAGGTTACAAAATTAATGTACAGAAATCTCTGGCATTCCTGTACACTAATGATGAAAAATCTGAAAATGAAATCAAGAAAACACTCCCATTTACCATTGCAACAAAAAGAATAAAATATCTAGGAATAAACCTACCTAAGGAGACAAAAGACCTGTATGCAGAAAATTATAAGACACTGATGAAAGAAATTAAAGATGATACAAACAGATGGAGAGATATACCATGCTCCTCGATTGGAAGAATCAATATTGTGAAAATGACTCTACTACCCAAAGCAATCTACAGATTCAATGCAATCCCTATCAAACTACCACTGGCATTTTTCACAGAACTAGAACAAGAAATTTCAAAATTTGTTTGGAAAAACAAAAGACCCCGAATAGCCAAAGCAATCTTGAGAACGAAAAAAGGAGCTGGAGGAATCAGGCTCCCTGACTTCAGACTATACTACAAAGCTACAGTAATTAAGACAGTGTGGTACTGGCATAAAAACAGAAAGATAGATCAGTGGATCAGGATAGAAAGCCCAGAGATAAACCCACGCACATATGGCCAACTTATCTTTGATAAAGGAGGCAGGAAAGTACAGTGGAGAAAGGACAGCCTCTTCAATAAGTGGTGCTGGGAAAACTGGACAGGGACATGTAAAAGTATGAGATTATATCATTCCCTAACACCATACACAAAAATAAGCTCAAAATGGATTAAAGACTTAAATGTAAGGCCAGAAACTATCAAACTCTTAGAGGAAAACATAGGTAGAACACTCTATGACATAAATCACAGCAAGATCCTTTTGGACCCACCTCCTAGAAAAATGGAAATAAAAACAAAGATAAACAAATGGGACCTAATGAAACTGAAAAGCTTTTGCACAGCAAAGGAAACCATAAACAAGACCAAAAGACAACCCTCAGAATGGGAGAAAATATTTGCAAATGAAGCAACTGACAAAGGATTAATCTCCAAAATTTATAAACAGCTCATGCAGCTCAATAGCAAAAAAACAAACAACCCAATCCAAAAATGGGCAGAAGACTTAAATAGGCATTTCTCCAAAGAAGATATACAGACTGCCAACAAACACATGAAAGAATGCTCAACATCATTAATCATTAGAGAAATGCAAATCAAAACTACAATGAGATATCATCTCACACCAGTCAGAATGGCCATCATCAAGAAATCTAGAAACAATAAATGCTGGAGAGGGTGTGGAGAAAAGGGAACACTCTTGCACTGCTGGTGGGAATGTGAATTGGTACAGCCACTATGGAGAACAGTATGGAGGTTCCTTAAAAAACTAAAAATAGTACTACCATATGATCCAGCAATCCCACTACTAGGCATATACCCTGAGAAAACCATAATTCAAAAAGAGACATGTACCAAAATGTTCATTGCAGCTCTATTCACAATAGCCCGGAGCTGGAAACAACCTAAGTGTCCATCATCGGATGAATGGATAAAGAAGATGTGGCACATATATACAATGGAATATTACTCAGCCATAAAAAGAAACGAAACTGAGCTATTTGTAATGAGGTGGATAGACCTAGAGTCTGTCATACAGAGTGAAGTAAGTCAGAAAGAGAAAGACAAATACCGTATGCTAACACATATATATGGAATATAAGAAAAAAAAATGTCATGAAGAACCTAGGGGTAAAACGGGAATAAAGACACAGACCTACTTGAGAATGGACTTGAGGATATGGGGAGGGGGAAGGGTAAGCTGTGACAAAGCGAAAGAGAGGCATGGACATATATACACTACCAAACGTAGGCTAGATAGACAGTGGGAAGCAGCCGCAGAGCACAGGGAGATCAGCTCGGTGCTTTGTGACTGCCTGGAGGGGAGGGATAGGGAGGGTGGGAGGGAGGGAGATGCATGAGGGAGGGGATGTGGGAACAGATGTATATGTATGACTGATTCACTTTGTTATAAAGCAGAAACTAATAAAAAAATAAATAAATAAATAAATAAATAAATAAAAAACCAAATGTGAAATAAAGACATTTTCAGATAAAAAAAAAAAAAAAAAAAGAAAGACTTAAAAAAATAAAAGGGTGAAGAAATAATATTTCCCATTATAGTGATATTTCCATAAGACTCATATGTTTTTTAAAATATTTTATTTAATCTTCATATTAGATTTTTGAGTTAGATATTTTTTTCACTTACTAGTTGAGAAAAATGAGTTTCATGGATTTAAGTAATTTTCCAAAAGTTATAGCTATTAAATGATACTTAAGGCCCTAATAGAATTATCTTTCAAATCTAGTTATTTTATAGATAAATAGATAGGGAGACAGAGAGACAGAGAGAGATGTGTGTGTATTTTTTTTTAAAGACAGTGAGTTTAGTGTGGTATGCCAAATGAGAGATGAATGTGACATCCATATTGGTTGTGATAGAGGAAATGAAAGAATGAGATGACTCCAAGTGGTTTTTTGAAGGAAAACTCAGTCAGCAAGATCTATTCACTTGTTAGCTATCAGGAGAAAAATCTATGGACTAATCAATGCCAATAACACCTTTTTAGTCTGGGTGAATTGGAGAATGGTCATTCAATTAACAGAACTTTAAGAATCAAGGTTTAGGGTTAGTGAGAGGAGAAATACAAAATTACTTGTAGAATGCTGATTTTAAGGTCATTTCAGGACCTCTCAATGGAAATTCACAACGGGAGTTCTGGGGAGATGAGAAGAGAAATAACATTGATGTTATTGATATATTACTGTTAGAAGTTTAAAAATGTGTGTTTGGGAAGTTTTATTGACTATAAATTTATAAGGTGTTATATTGGCTTCAAATCAAAGACAGTTAATGCAGTGAAGAAAAGCAGGTTGGAGCCAGGGTTGTGACTACAGGTTCTTTTACTTTAAATAATAATAGAAAATACACATGCAGTCCATCTATACTAACTTCAAACACTTATAATGTATGAATGAATTTGAGTGTAAATATTTTATAATCTAACAAAAGAATAAAATATGTTGTTTTTGTCAAAAGATGAATAAATAAATAAATACTGAAAGCTTCAACAAAAGATGTGCAAGACCTTTACACTAAGCACTATAAACTTGCTGCTGAGAGAAAATAAATAATTGCCGAAATATCCCTTGTTCATGGATCAAAAGACTCATTATTGCTGAGTTATCATTTCTTCCCAAATTGATCTATAGATTTTAAGTAACTCCAATCAAACTGCCAGTGGGATTTTTAAAGAAATTGACAAGCTAATATAAAATGTACATAACAATGAATACTGCTTGGGACAGCAAAGCTGATTTTAATAAGGAACATCAAAGTTGGAGAATTAATTTTAGGATTGCATTATAGAGCTACACTAATTAAGACAGTATGCTATCAGCATAAGAATAGACAAGCGATCAATAGACAATAATAGAAAATCCAGAAATAGACCCGCAACATATATGGTCAGTTGATTTTCAACAAAAATGCCAAGGTAATTCAATGGACAATAAATAATCTTGTCAACAAATGGTACTCTTACAGTTGGATACTGATACAGAAATTAATGAAGCTTTGACCTTTGCCTCACACCATACAAAAATCAATTGAAATATATCACAGACTAAAATGTAAGATCTAAGACTCTACAATTCCTGGAGGAAAATAGAAGAAAATCTTAGTTACAGTGGGGTAGGCAAATTGTTATTAAAAATCAGTATCCAGGAGTGGGATTTTTGGGTCACATGGTAGTTCTATTTTTAGTTTTTTTTTTTTTTAAGAATCACTGTTCTCCATAATGGCTGTATCAATTTACATTCCCACCAAGAGTGTAGCAGTGTTCCATTTTCTCCACACCTTCTCCAGCATTTATTGTTTATAGATTTTTGATGATGACCATACTCTCCCGTGTGAGGTGATAACTCATTTTAGTTTTGATTTGCACGTCTCTAATAATTAGTGACGTGGAGCATCTTTTCATGTGCCAGCAATCCCACTTCTGGGCATATACCCAGAGAAAACCATAATACCAAAAGGTAAATGCACTCCAATGTTCATTGCAGCAGTATTTACAATAGCCAGGACATGGAAACCACCTAAATGTCCATCAACAGGGGAATGGATAAAGAAAAGGTGGTACATATATACAATGGAATATTACTCAGCCATAAAAAAGAACAAAATAATGACATTTGCAGTGACATGGATGGACCTAGAGATTGTCATACAGAGTAAGTCAGAAAGAGAAAGACAAATATTGTATAATATTGCTTATATGTGGAATCTAGAAAAATGATCCAGATGAACCCATTTGTAAAGCAGAAATAGTAACACAGACATAGAGAACAAATGCACGGATAACAAGGGAGTAAGGGGGGTTGGATGAATTGGCGGATTGGGATTGACATATTTACACTACTATGTATAAAATAGATAACTAATGAGAACCTACTGTATATCACAGGGAACCCTACCCAATGTTCTGTTGTAATTTAAATGAGAAGGAAATCCAAAAAGGAGGGTATATATGTACATGTATAGCCAATTCGCTTTGCTGTAAAGCAGAAACTAACACAACTTTGTAAAGCAACTATACTCCAATAAAAATTATTTTTAGGAAGACAAAAATGCAGAGAAATATATAGATTTGAGTTGAGAAAATACTGTATCATTGTTACATTGCACATGAACAAATTGATAAGTAAAGATATAAAAGGTCTTGTTCAGTGTTAGGGCAAGAAAATGCTGAAATGAAACTTTGAGCATGGGTCTATCTCCTAATTCATTTATTTTTATCTTATCACATTGCCAGATATTTACTTAATAAAATGAAATATATGTTTGAAAAAATCAGTATCCAAAATTTATAAATAACTCATAAAGTCACTCATAAAAAGACAGACAGCTCGGGCTTCCCTGGTGGCACAGTGGTTGAGAGTCCGCCTGCCGATGCAGGGGACATGGGTTCGTGCCCCGGTCTGGGAAGATTCCCACATGCCACGGAGCGGCTGGACCCGTGAGCCATGGCCGCTGAGGCTGCGCGTCTGGAGCCTGTGCTCTGCAACGGGAGAGGCCACAACAGTGAGAGGCCCGCGTACTGCAAAAAAAAAAAAAAAAGAGAGAGACATCTTAAAAAAAAAAAAAGACAGACAGCTCAATAGAAACATGGGCAAAAGGCACTGTACACACACAAAAAATGATGCATCCAAATGGCCAATAAAAGTATTTTCAAAGCTTCTAAAAGTCATTAATACTTAATAAACAGTTTATTCAAAACACAAGGAAAGATCACTACTCACAATGTACACCAGATGTGTAAAACTTTAAACAATGTGGAAATGATCAACTAATTTAAAGAGATAGCATAAACAGCAAATACAGTACACCACTGGTAGGGGGTTTAAATTGGTCCAAGTATTTTGGAAAACAGTTTGGCATTATCTATCAAAGTACAAGATGCATATACTTCTGGGAATATACCCTAGAGAAATGTGTGAACATGTGCACTAGCAGGTATGAAGAAAATGTCACAGTGTCCCTAATAGCTCCAAATAGGAAACGACTGAAAGGTCAACCAAGAGTATAACAAAGAGAGAAAAGAAGTGTTGTATAGCCATACAATGATATTCTAAAATACACCAGTGAATAAACTAAAACTATATAGTGTTAATTGAAAGAGACAAAAAGATGGCATGCAGTATAATTCCATTTTTATAAAGTTCAAAAACTGAAAAACTTAACAGTAGCTTTTAGAGATGCCTCTATACTGGTGGTTTAAAAACTAAAGAAAAACAGGAAAGTGATTATTAGGAGTCAGGATTGCGGTTACTTCTAGTGGAGAAGGTATAGGATGTAATTTAACAAGGAAACGTGTCTTTTGAAGGATTGGTAATGGTATTTTTCTTGACTTTGAATTTATTGACTAACGATAAAAGCGTGATCAGTTTATAATTATCCACTCTCAGTTATACAGCTAAAGTTTATGAACTTTCTGAATTTGTTCATCATGTGCCCCCAAAAAACGAAGGGCTTTTATTTTTTGTTTTTCTTAAAGACAAAAGAGAGGGGGAAATCTATCCACAATAATATTAGGCCAGAGCCCTTTTCAAGAGTGTAAAGTCAACCCTCCTAAAAAGAAAATCAATTATTTTAGCATTGGCTGCACAAGAGTAAACTTTCTTATACATTTTTGTACCTATAAGGTGATGGAAATTAATGGGGTCGACTTCCCTATAAGATGGGAAACTAATAGACTGACATGTCACCTAATGACTCTCTCAAAATAAATTTTCATCTTGCAAAAGAGTTTTCATTTATTCCTCAGTTCTTTTAACCTTTTTTGAAAATGTCTTTGAAAGGCCATATGTACTTTTAATTAAAAGAAATAATATGTGATATTGAAAATTACATAGTTATAAGATTTTAGACCTTTGACCCTCTGCATAATATGGCTGTCAAAATGTGAATAAATTATCAAAATCTTTATTACGTCTTCAAGATCCAACCTCTTGGACCTCAATTGGAGATACTGTCTCCTTGATCACTGTTCTTTCTGCTGTTACTTTGCTCTGCCTTAGCACTTGTCATCCCCTTTCACTGGTACAGTGCACCCCAGATATGCTCACCTACCCACAGCTTACTCTTCTGTTCATTCAGGTCTTTGCCCAAAGAGCTACTTTGGAAGAGCTTTTCTAAACAATTTTCTCTAACCCATGCCTAACTATTATTTGTCATGTGTGTGTTTGTGTGTATGTGTGTGTGTGTGCATGTGTGTGTGTGTGTGTAAAATTCCCTCAAGAATTTAGGCGGACAAGGACTTTGGTCACCATCATCATATCCCTAGCACACAAGAGACTAGCTGGCACTTGTTAGATAATTAGGAAACATTTGTGAATAAATTAATTAATTTCTATTAGTCCACTGAGTGGAATATATTCTTTCCTACTTTTTACAGATAAGAAAACTGAGGCTGAAAGGGTTCAATTTTTTTCAGGGTCACACAAGGTAGGAGGAGGTAGAAATGAGTTTGAAACCAATAAAAGAATTATTTGATGTATCCAATACTAAAGGTGTATTTCAGGCAAAACTGAACTCAGTGATGGAATAAGTGTAACTCTAATAATTCAATAAGAATGAAAAAGAATGCTCAGAAGAGTAGTTGTAGTTGACAGAAGAGATTAAAAACACTAAATGTAAAAATAAAAAAAGGAGAAGAAGAAGAAAGAGGAAGAAGAAGAAGAAGAAGAAGAAGAAGAAGAAGAAGAAGAAGAAGAAGAAGAAGAAGAAGAAGAAGAAGAGGAAGAGGAAGAGGAAGAAGAAGGAGAAGGAGAAGAAGAAGGAAGAAATGTGGTCTCAACCATGAAATGTGCTTTATTGGAGAAGTAAAAGAATATACACACTAAGTGCTCACAGGGTAGAGATCACAGCCCGATTACAGACAGGCAGATGGCAAAGCAAGATCAGGTGATGATCCTGCTGCTCTTCTTCCAACAACATGGTGTCTGCTTCAGGAACCAGACCTTTTATCTGTCAGCTGTCAATCCAGGAGGGAGGTTAAGGAAGATGCAGTCCATCACCATGGCTGAAGGGAGGACGATGGAGTCCTGGGACTAAGAAAAACTTAGATCTTGTTGTTTCATGGTCCTGATGAAATCTGGTGCTGTTACTTGTACTTGGGTGGACACTTATGCTGGCAGGGTGGACATGGATGCAGAGGAGGACATTTCTGCTGGCACAGTGGAGGTGGCACTGCACAAGGTGGGCATGGAGGACAGGGACATGGCTCCAGACACTTTAGAGGTGGGAAAGGTTCAGGGCACTTAGGTGGGCAAGGCTCAGGGCACTTAGGTTGGCAAGGCTCAGGGCACTTATGTATGAACATAGGAGGTGACTGGCAGGGCTGCTTGCACTGATGCTGCTGGTAAGACATCTTTCCTGGGTCTCAAGGAATCTGAAATACAAAGATACAACACTGTTCATAACAGAGACAGTCCTACTGGTAGAACATTTAGCTGAGCACACAACCCTTTCATCTCCAAGGGCTTTCTTTGATCCCTTAGAGAGTCTTTATAGTTTTGTGTAACTTCTTCACCATTCTTTTTTAGCACGTCTTGCTCTCAGATCTTCAGTTTTTTCTTGTTAATCTCTCATTCTACCACTTTCTAAAGACAAAATTACCTATGCAGGTGTTGTGTGAATACAAACACTATCTGGAGAAGAAGAACCTGGATATTAAAATTGTAGCCAATCCCAAAACAAATCTCTACTTATATCTACCATGAGGCCCTGGTTGCTGGTCTAACTGACATGACTGTGGGCTTTTAAGGAGAAATGCAGAGGCCCAAACCCAGCACTCAATGGGATTGAACTCTGAGAGGGATGCAGTTTGAGCTAATGTAGGGTGGGCTACAGCACAGCATCTCATCTCTCTTACTCTCCTTCAGTTTAAGATCATACCTCTGACTCCATTTCTCTCATCACTTTCAGGATCACCTACCAAATACCAGCTTAAATTTACCCCTAATACCTCATTATCTTCTTTTCCCCATACGGAGCACTAATTGGTTAAAATAAAGTCACCTACTCCTCCAGGTTCAATCTTACCACTCAAGTGCCAAAAAGACCTCTAAGATTTGTACTCACCACAGGCTCCAAAGAAGACCTATCACTGAGTGTCACGAAGATAGCACAACTGAGATGGAGACTCCTTTTATAAGGGCCAGGCAACCCCACACAGGGAGAACAGCCCAGAACTGACATGCTGCACTTATTTCCCAACCCAAATACCATCTGCTGGCAATCTCAAAAATGACTTGCCACACTCATGCTGATATCACAAAACTTCCTTGTCCACGATCTTCCTCACCCCTCACTGAGGAAGAGCATGGTGATTCACTCGAGTCTTTATCTCATATTCCCTGTGCCAGTGTCATGTGCCAATTAGGAAATAGGAGAAAATTTTTGACAGCGTGATGCTCTTCCATAGTCAGAGATGGTGCTTCCCCCACTCCCCAGCTCCCAAGCATCTGGTATGTAAAACTCACTACCTCATTCAATTTCACCTGCCCAGCACCCAGCTTTGTTTCCCCTGATGGTAGAGACCAGGGTTTGCTAAACCCACATATTTTAACCCCTACCCGCAGTTTTTCTAAACTCCCCTTTTACCATATTCTACTGGTCTCTTGGCTTTTCTTGAAAATTAAATGACTTAAACAGAGTTACAGAGTCTTATCTTGATTTCCTAGTGCTGACAGTCCCATGTTGTGTGTGTTTTCAGATAGCTCCCTAAATGAGCTTGAACAGGACTGCATGATCCCTCAGTTTCCTAGGCCATAAGATCACAGGCTGGGGCCACTTCCTAAAGCTCTACATTTGCATATTTACACACTGATCTGGTCTCTGGGGCCCCCATGACCACGAGTGACTTGTGGTCTACTAGAAACCCAAATTCCTCTCTTCTCATTACCTTCAAAATTGATTCAATGTCTGGACTGTATCCATTTAGAAGTTTTCCACTCATACTCCCAAAATATCTTGTGCTACTTTCCCCTACAAAAGTTAATTCAATGGACTCTATCAGGCCCTCTCTTTTGAAATGACATTTAGTGCATTTTCAGATATTCTTAGTACACTCAGGGAATGAAACTCCAGGAGTCATTGATCCCACCATTCAATTCATGGGTATTTTTCCCTAAATAAATAAAATATGGCTGACAGAAGACCCAGTGATAATTTATTAGTATAACTTGCTGAACCACAGTAACACTTCAGCTAATATTATGCACTACTCCCTCCAGGGGAAAACTTGAGTGCCTTGGTTATGTAGAAATCTATAGGCAACAGTACTGTGTGACATTAAATATTTCCCACCCTCCCTGAAGATCAGTTTACCTACACAGCTGTAAATTAGAGATAAAAAATACCCACCTCAAATATTTGTTACAAAAAACAAAATGCCTAATATAATTTCTTTTGCTTTGAGCTGATGAGTTTATAGTCACTTGTTACAGCAGCAGTAGGAAATGAATACAAAACTGTAACATTCCTTTTCTGTTTAAGTCTTTATCATTTCAGAGTATTTAAATAATATGCAAATTAAGAAATGGGATTATTGAGTCAAAAAAAGAACTATCAATATATTTAAAATGTATGGCATTAATTTCCAAAATGTTTTGATCAAATGACACTCCCACCAATAGTATGTGATAGTGCCTAATTCACTTTCTTTTTAATAAATTTTCAGTGTGGGTCTATCGATCTCATATTTCACTTATAGTTAGTAAGCAAGTTACAGTCTAACTGTCCGTGATAACTGTTTCACTTCCTATCACATTATGGAAAAATCTGTTACAAGCACTTTAAGACTGCCAGCAGCTCCTATATAGCCTTTAAGTCTCTGTTAGAAAGCAGGTATGACAAGAGTATTGGCCGCATACAAAGATTTCTGGTTATTTTGACTAAGAAAATCTGCACTTTGACACTTCTTCAAGAATCAGGATGTACAGAATAATATTAATGGGTGGTGAGTATAAGATTGTGTTTATGAAAAACCCTCCCAACCCTTTCTTAGTTATATCTAAAACATTTGAACTTCCTCTAAAATGAACTGGATGTATGTCTCTGTATATAGATATTCACCCACACAGTAATGGCATGTTTCTGTAAAGAGACACAAAGAGATGTCCCTGTAGATGGTATCTGGCTCATTACTAACCCTACAATTTTTTTTTAATCTTTGACGTGCACTGTCTCAAATTCACTTGGCTTAAATTAGATTGTTCCATATATGAAGATGCTTATCAGTAATCTGGAGTCTATTTTGTTGACCAAAGTAGTCTACATTTTTAAAACCTCAAGATAATATCTTGCTGCCAATTTTTCTAAGGAAGAATATTGCAAGGAGTACCTGCTTACAATCAGATAATCCAAGGAAGCATTGCTCTGCTATTATCATGGATAGACAGTTGAAAGAATAGTGTCTGCCTTGAAAACTTCCCAATCTAAAATGATGTCTGCTGTGCTTTGCAGAGTGAGCTACTCTGGGCTCAGTTAAGCACTTGATAATACATAGTTCAGGAGCGTGAAGGAAACCCAGGCTTTGCCTACAGGTACCCTAAACACACCTCCAAGCAGGGAGTGGCAACCTTTCTTCTAATTGTAAAGAGAAACCCAATTTCAGAAGGGGATTGACATATATACACTAATATGTATAAAACAGGTAACTGACCTTCAAGAAGGCAGAGGAGTAAGACGTGGAGATCACCTTCCTCCCCACAAATACATCAGAAATACATGTACATATGGAACAACTCCTACGGAACACCTACTGAATGCTGGCAGAAGACCTCAGACTTCCGAAAAGGCAAGAAACTCCCCACGTACCTGGGTAAGGAAAAAGGAAAGAGAAAAAAAAAAAGAGACAAAAGACTAGAGATAGGACCTACACCTCTGGAAGGGAGCTGTAAAGGAGGAAAATTTTCCACACACTAGGAAACCCCTTCACTGGTGGAGACGGGAGCTTGCAGAGCAGGGTGGGAAGCTTCAGAGTCACGGAGGAGAGCACAGTGACAGAGGGCAAAGCAGAGATATTCCCACACAGGTGATGAGTGCTGACCAGCACTCACCAGCCTGAGAGGCTTGTCTGCTCATCCTCCGGGGCGGGTGGGGGGTTGGAGCTGAGGTTCTGGCTTCAGAGGTCAGATCCCAGGGAGAGGACTGGGGTTGGCTGCGTGAACACAGCCTGAAGGAGGCTACTGCCCCACAGCTAGTCAGGAGGGAGTCCGGTAAAAAATCTGGCCCAGCCTAAGAGGCAAGACACCATTGTTTCATGGTTCACGAGGAGGGGCGATTCAGAGCACTGCCTAAACGAGCTCCAGAGACAAGCACGAGCTGTGGCTATCAGTGTGGAAACAAGAGACGAGCATGAAATGCTAAGGCTGTTGCTGCAACCACCAAAAAGCCTGTGTGCAAGTAAAGGTCACTATCCACACCTCCCATCCAAAGAGCCTGTGCAGCCTGCCTCTGCCTGGGTCCCGTGATCCAGAGACAACTTCCCCGGGAGGAAAAATGGTGCACCTCAGGCTGTGGCAACATCACGTTGGCCTCTGCAGCCACAGGCTCACCCCGCATTCTGTACCCCACCCTACCCCCGGCCTGAGTGAGCCAGAGCTCCCTAATCAGCTGTTACTTTAAACCTGTCCTCTCTGAGTGAAGAAAAGACGCCCTCAGGAGACCTACAGGCAGAGGTGTGGCCAAATCCAAAGCTGAACCCCAGGAGCTGTGCGAACAAAACACAGAAGGTGAAATTTCTCTCAGAAGCCTCAGGAAAAGAGAATTAAATCTCCACAATCAACTTGAGGTACGCTGCATCTCTGGAATACCTGAATGGACAACGAATCATCCCAAAATTGAGGCGGTGGGAGTTGGGAGCAACTGTAAACTTAGAGTTTGCTTTCTGCATCTAATCTGTTTCTGGTTTTATGTTTATCATACTTTAGTATTTAGAGTTTATTATCATTAGTAGATTTTTTATGGATTTGGTTGCTCTCTTCCTTTTTTTCTTTTTCTTTTTATATATAGATTTTTTTCCCTTTTTCTCTTATTGTGAGTATGTATGCATATGCTTCTTAGTGTGATTTTGTCTGTGTAGCTTTGCTTTTACCATTTGTTCTAAAGGTCTGTGAGTCCATTTTTCTTCTTTTGTTTTCTTTTAGTTTTTCTAGTATAGTTTTTAGCACGTATTAGCATTGGTGGATTTGTGTTCTGTTTTGTTTATTCTCTTCTTCCTTTCTATCTTTTTCTCTTTTTTTATTTTCACTTTATAATTTTTTTATTTTTAATATTTTTTTTAATTTTAATAACTTTATTTTATTTTATTTTTCTCCCTTTTCTTCTGATCCGTGCAGCTGACAAGGTTTTGGTGCTCCAACCAGGTGTCAGGCCTGTGCCTCAGAAGTGACAGAGACAGCTCAGGACATTGATCCAAGAGACACCTCCAAGCTCCACATAATATCAAATGGCAAAAGCTCTCTCAGAGAACTCCATCTCAATGCTAAAACCCAGTTCCACTCAACGACCAGCAAGTTCCAGTGCTGGACACCCTTTGCCAAACAACTAGCAAGACAGGAACACAAAACCACCCATTACCAGACAGGCTGCCTAAAATCATAATAAGATCACAGATACCCCAAAACACACCACTGAATGCAGTCCTGCCGAACAGAAAGACAAGATCCAGGATCATCCACCAGAACACAGGCACCAGTACCCTCCACCAGGAAGCCTATGCAGTCAACTGAACAAACCTTACCCACTCGGGCAGACACCAAAAACAATGGAACTATTACCCTGCAGTCTGCGAAAAGGAGACACTAAATACAATAAGTTAAGCAAAATGAGAAGACAGAGAAATGCACATTAGATGAAGGAGTAAGGTAAAAACCCACCAGACCAAACAAATGAAAAGGAAATAGGCAGTCTACGTGAAAAAGAATTCAGAACAATGAGAGTAAAAATGTTCCAAAATTGTAGAAATATAATGGAGAATATACAAGAAACGTTTAAGAAGGAGCTACAAGATCTAAAGAGCAAACAAACAATGATGAACAACACAATAAATGAAATTTAAAATTCTCTAGAAGGAAACAATAGCAGAATTACTGAGGCACAAAAATGGATAAGTGACCTGGAAGATAAAGTAAGGCAAATAACTACCACAGAGTGGAATAAGGAAAAAATGAATGAAAAGAATTGAGGACAGTCTCAAACCTCTGGGACAACATTAACCACACCAACTTTAGAATTATAGGGGTCCCAGAAGAAGAAGAGAAAAAGAAAGGGACTGAGAAAATATTTGAGACATTATAGTTGAAAACTTCCCTAATATGGGAAAGGAAATAGTCAATGAAGTCCAGGAAGCATAGAGAGTCCCATACAGGATAAATCCAAGGAGAAACATGCCAAGACACATATTAATCAAATTCTCAAAAATTAAATACAATAAAATATTAAAAGTATCAAGGGAAAAATGACAAATAACATACAAGGGAATGCCCCTAAGGCTAAGAGCTGATCTTTCAGCATAAACTCTGCAAGCCAGAGGGAGTGGCAGGACATATATAAAGTGATGAAAGGGAAAAATATACAACTAAGATTACTCTACCCAGAAAGGATCTCATGAAGATTTGATGGAGAAATAAAAAGCTTTTCAGACAAGCAAAAGCTAAGAGAATTCAGCACCACCAAACCAGCTTTACAACAAATGCTAATGGAACTTCTCTAGTCAGGAAACACAAGAGAAGGAAAAGACCTACAATAACAAACCCAAAACAACTAAGAAAATGGTAATAGGAACATACATATCAATAATTACCTTAAATGTAAATGGAATAAATGCTCCCACCAAAAGACATGGACTGGCAGAATAGATACGAACACAAGATCCATATATATGCTGTCTACAAGAGACCCACTTCAGACCTAGGGACACATACAGACTGAAAGCAAGGGCATGGAAAAAGATATTCAATGCAAATGGAAATCAAAAAGCTGGAGTAGCAATTCTCATATCACACACAAAAACACTTTAAAATAAAGATTATTACAAGACACACAGAAGGACACTACATAATAATCAAGGGATCAATCCAAGAAGAAGATATAACAATTGTAAATATTTATGCACCCAACATAAGAGCACCTCAATACATAAGGCAAACGCTAACAGCCATAAATGGGGAAATCGACAGTAACACCATAATAATAGGGCCCTTTAATACCCCACTTTCACCAATGGACAGATCAACCAAAATGAAAATAAAGAAACACAAGCTTTAAATGATACATTAAACAAGATAGATTTAAATGATATTTATAGGACATTCCATCCAAAACAACAGAATACACACTCTTCTCAAGTGCTCATGGAACATTCTCCAGATAGATCATATTTTGGGTCACAAATCAAGTATTGGTAAATTTAAGAAAATTGAAATCGTATCAGGTATCTTTTTCTGACCACAGCGCTATGAGACTAAATATCAGTTACAGGAAAAAATCTGTAAAAATACAGACAAGTGGAGGCTAAACAATACACTACTAAATATCCAAGAGGTCACTGAAGAAATCGAAGAAGAAATCAAAAAATACATAGAAACAAATGGCAATGAAAACACGATGACCCAAAACCTATGGGATGCAGCAAAAGAGTTCTAAGAAGGAAGTATATAGCAAGATAATCCTACCTCAAGTAACAAGAAACATCTCAAATAAACAACCTAACCTTAACCTAAAAGAATTGCAGAAAGAAGAATTAAGAAAACCCCAAAGTTAGCAGAAGGAAAGAAATCATAAAGATCACAGCAAAAATAAATGAAAAAGAAATGAAAGAAACAACAACAAAGGTCAATACAACTAAAAGCTGCTTCTTTGAGAAAATAAAGAAAATTGATAAAACATTAGCCAGACTCATCAAGAAAAAAAGGGAGAAGACTCAAATCAGTAGAATTCGAAATGAAAAAGGAGAAGTAACACCTACACAGCAGAAATACAAAGGATCATGAGAGATTACTACAAGGAAATATATGCCAATAAAATGGAAAGCCTGGAAAAAATGGACAAATTCTTAGAAAAGCACAAACTTCCATGACTTATCCAGGAAGAAATAGAAAATATAAACAGACCAATCACCATCATTGAAATTGAAACTGTGATTGAAAATCTTCCAACAAACAAAAGCCCAGGACCAGATGGATTCACAGGCGAATTCTATCAAATATTTAGAGGAGAGTTTACACCTATCCTTCTCAAACTCTGCCAAAATACAGCAGAGGGAGAAACAATCCCAAACTCAGCCTACATGGCCAGCATCACCCTGACACCAAAACCAGACAAAGATGTCACAAAGAAAGAAAACTACAGTCCAATATCACTGATGAACATAGATGAAAAAAACTCAATGAAATACTAGGAAACAGAATCCATCAGCACATTAAAAGGTCATACACCATGATCAAATGGGGTTTATCCCAGGAATGTATGGATTCTTCAGTATATTCAAATCAATCAATGTGACACAACATATTACCAAATTGAAGGAGAAAAACCATATGATCATCTCAATAGATGCAGAAAAAGCTTTTGATAAAATTCAACACCTATTATGATAAAAATCCTCCAGAAAGTAGGCATAGAGGGAACTTTCCTCAACATGATAAAGGCCACATATAACAATCCCACAGTCAACATCATCCTCAATGGTGAAAAAATAAAACTATTTCCACTAAGATCAGGAAAAAGACAAGGTTGCCCACTCTCACCACTATTATTCAACATAGATTTGGAAGTTTTAGCCACAGAAATCAGAGAAAAAAAAGAAATAAAGATTCCAAACCAGAAAAGAAGAAGTAAAGCTGTCACCATTTGCAGATGACAGGATACTATACGTTGAGAATCCTAAAGATACTACCAGAAAACTACTAGGGCTAGTCAATGAATTTGGTAAAGTAGCAGGATACAAAATTAATGCACAGAAATCTCTTGCATTCCTATACACTGATGATGAAATATCTGAAAGAGAAATTAAAGAAACACTCCCATTTACCACTGCAACAAAATGAATAAAATACCTAGGAATAAACCTACCTAAGGAGACAAAAGACCTGCATGCAGGAAACTATAAGACAGTGATGAAAGAAATTAAAGATGATGCAAACAGATGGAGAGATATACCATGTTCTTGGATTGGAAGAATCAACATTGTGAAAATTACTATACTACCCAAAGCAGTCAACCAATTCAATGCAATCTTGATCAAACTACTAACGGTATTTTTCACAGAACTAGAACAAAAATTTGACAATTTTTTTGGAAACACAAAAGACCCCGTATAGCCAAAGCAATACTGAGAAAGAAAAATGGAGCTGGAGGAATCAGCCTCCCTGACTTCAGACTATACTACAAAGCTGCAGTAATCAGGACAGTATGGAATGGCACAAAACAGAAATATAGATCAATGGAACATGATAGAAAGCCCAGAGATAAACCCACACATATATGGTCATGTTATCATTGATAAAGGAGGCAAGAATAAGAGAACCCCTTCAATAAGTGGTGCTGGGAAACCTGGACAGCTACATGTAAAACAATTAAATTAGAAAATTCCCGAACACCATACACAAAAATAAATTCAAAATTGATTAAAGACCTAAATGTAAGGCCTAACACTATAAAACTCTTCAAGGCAAACATAGGCAGAACACTCTATGATATAAATCACTGCAAAAAATTTTTTGACCCACCTTCTAGAGAAATGGAAATAAAAGCATATAAACAAATGGGACCTAATGAAATATAAAAGCTTTTGCACAGCAAAGGAAACCATAAAAAAATGAAAAGACCACCCTCAGAATGAGAGGAAATATTTGCTAATAAAGCAACTGACAAAGAATTAATCTCCAAAATTTATAAGCAGCTCATGCAGCTCAATAGCAAAAAAACAAATAACCCAATCCAAAAATGGGCAGAAGACTTAAATAGGCATTTCTCCAAAGAAGATATACAGACTGCCAACAAACACATGAAATAATGCTCAACATCATTAATCATTAGAGAAATGCAAATCAAAACTACAATGAGATATCATCTCACACCAGTCAGAATGGCCCTCATCAAGAAATCTACAAACAATAAATGCTGGAGAGGGTGTGGAAAAAAGGGAGCACTCTTGCACTGCTGGTGGGAATATGAATTGGTACAGCCACTATAGAGAACGGTATGGAGGTTCCTTAAAAAACTAAAAATAGAGCTACCATATGACCCAGCAATCCCACTATTAGGCATATACCCTGAGAAAGCCATAATTCAAAAAGAGACATGTACCACAATGTTCATTGCAGCTCTATTCACAATAGCCCGGAGATGGAAACAACCCAAGTGTCCATCATCGGATGAATGGAAAAAGAAGATGTGGCACAAATATACAATGGAATATTACTCAGCCATAAAAAGAAACGAAACTGAGCTATTTGTAGTGAGGTGGATAGACCTAGAGTCTGTCATGCAGAGTGAAGTAAGTCAGAAAGAGAAAGACAAATACCGTATGCTAACACATATATATGGAATTTAAGAAAAAAATATGAAGAACCTAGGGTAAAACAGGAATAGAGACACAGACCTACTGGGGGTGGGCTTGGGGATATGGGGTGAGGGGGCTGTGATGGGGCGGGGGAGAGGCATGGCCGTGTATACACTGCCGGGCGTAGGGTGGATGGATGGTGGGGGGTGGCCGCGTGGCGTGGGGGGATCAACTCGGTGCTTTGTGGCCGCCTGGAGGGGTGGGATGGGGAGGGTGGGAGGGAGGGAGATGCAGGAGGGAGGGGATGTGGGAATAGATGTATATGTATGACTGATTCACTTTGTTGTAAAGCAGAGACTAATAATAAAAAAAATTAGATGAGAACTGAGCTTGAACAAAAAAAAAAGAATTAATCTCCAAAATTTATAAGCAGCTCATGCAGCTCAGTATCAAAAAAAACAAGCAACCCAATCCAAAAATGGGCAGAAGACCTAAATAGACATTTCTCCAAGGAAGATATACAGATTGCCAACAAACACATGAAAGGATGCTCAACATCACTAAACATTACAGAAATGCAAATCAAAACTACAATAAGGTATCACTTCACACCGGTCAGAATGGCCAACATCAAAAAATCTACAAATAGTAAATGCTGGAGAGGGTATGGAGAAAAGGGAACCTCTTGCACTGTTGGTGGGAATGTGAATTGATACAGCCACTATGGAGAACAGTATGATGGTTCCTTAAAAATCTAAGAATAGAACTACCATATGACCCAGCAATCCCACTACTGGACATATACCCTGAGAAAACCATAATTCAAAAAGAGTCATGTACCAAAATTTTCATTGCAGCTCTATTTCCAATAGCCAGGACATGGAAGCAACCTAAGTGTCCATCAACAGATGAATAGATAAAGAAGGTGTGGCACATATATACAATGGAATATTACTCAGCCATAAAAAGAAACGAAATTGAGTTATTTGTAGTGTGGTGGATGGACCTAGAGTCTGTCATACAGAGTGAAGTAAGTCAGAAAGAGAAAAACAAATACCATATGCTAACACATATATATGGAATCAAAAAAAAAAGTAATGAAGTACCTAGGGGTAAGACAGGAATAAAAGACACACACAGACCTACTAGTGCATGGACTTGAGGATATGGGGAGGGGGAAGTGTAAGCTCTCACAAAGTGAGAGAGTGGCATGGACATAGATGCACTACCAAACGTAAAATAGATAGCTAGTGGGAAGCAGCCGCATAGCACATGGAGATCAGCTAGGTGGTTTGTGACCACCTAGAGGGGTGGGATAGGGAGGATGGTAGGGAGGGAGATGCAAGAGGGCAGAGATATGGGAACATATGTAAATGTATAACTGATTCACTTTGTTATAAAGCAGAAACTAACATATCATTGTAAAGCAATATACTCCAATAAAGATGTTAAAAAAAATGAGTCATGTACCACAATGTTCATTGCAGCTCTATTTACAATAGCTAAGACATGGAAACATCCTAAGTGTCCATCGACAGATGAATGGATAAAGAAGGTGTGGCACGTATATACAATGGAATATTACTCAGTCATAAAAAGAAATGAAATTGCTCTATCTACCCCTTGAGCAGTCACTGGTGGTGGCCCACCCTACACTGGGGCACTCTTGAAAGATGCAGCTCTCTGAAGCTGAAGCCAACCTTGAAGATGACAATGGCTCCCAAGAGCTGGAACAGAAAATCATTTTTTTAATGGAAAGCTGGGCAGCACGTCTTTGTTTCACCCCTATCATCTCCTAGTAGATAAAGATGTTTGTGATTAAATTATGATAAAGATTTCACAGTTTTATGAACCAGATAATCAGATAATGCTTGATTGAGTAATCATTTTGCTCCATATGGCATTAACTGGGAGTACTTGGTGGTATTCACCTGGTAGCTGATCTGCTCTGGAACGTTCAAGATAGATTCATCCACATTCACCCTGCCTGATGCCTTGACAGGAACGATGTTAGGCTAGACTCAATTACGCTCCTCTCATTCCCCAGGTAATTTCAAGGTCTCTTCAGAAGAGTGACCAGATTCTTGCACTATGGCTCAAGACATCAAAAGAAAGAAGAGGGAAATTGACCTAAATAAAAAAGCAGTCATAGGACTGCCCATATTCAAGAACCCATATTCCCCCCCACTACACACACATACCTCTCAATAGAGATTTTTTTTTTTTTTTTGCGCTACGTGGGCCTCTCATTGTTGTGGCCTCTCCTGTTGTGGAGCACAGGCTCTGGACGCGCAGGCTCAGTGGCCATGGCTCATGGGCCCAGCCACTCTGTGGCATGTTGGATCTTCCCGGACCGGGGCACAAACCCATGTCCCCTGCATCGGCAGGCAAACTGTCAACCACTGTGCCACCAGGGAAGCCCAATAGAGAAATATTAAATAAACTATGCCCATCTTTAATATCACAGCTTTTCACCCTACAACCCCAACCCTGCTGTCTCCACATTTCTGAACCCTGTCTCCCATAATCAGATTTTTGGCTTCCACACACCTTTCAACCCAGTCCCTTACAAACCCTTGATCTCTGCAAAACACACATTCCTGATCCTTGTCTTCCCCAAACCTCAGAACTCTGCTTTCTACATAACCCTCTCCCCATTGCTCTCCCAACAATTCCAGACTGTACACTTCCTGAAGCCCAAATTTTGCCATCCATACATTCCTGAGCCCTACCCTCCCAAAGATCTGTACCAGTTATCAATTTATTGTCTCTCTTCTCCAAAGCCAGCCTTCTTTGCCTGTACCATGATAAGGGATCTGGGCTTTATAAATATTCCTCTTTTTCCAGTTGTTAGGTGTTAAGCTTTGTCAGTAGAAGGCACTGGAGGGACATTAGAAGAGGGTTTTTCTCTTTCTCGTTCTGGTTTATCTCATTTGCAAAGTGGAAAAGGAGGAATAAAAAGTTGATACTACAATTTGTCCATCTCTTAAGGCCAAAAACAGTATGTGTCATGGATTTCAGACTTTTTTTTACTCCCTGCCATATAATCAACATCAAGTCCATAGGTTCTACCTCCATTACTGGGGTTTTCCTTTTCTTTTTTCTTTTTTCTTTTTTTTTTTTTTTACAGAATATTGTCTTAACTAAAATCTTACGTAGAACTGCAACATACAAAAGAGTAAACTTGGGCTACTCTGGTTGAAATTCATAGATGTAGACCTGTTCTACTAGCCTGTGAATATCTCTAAAAAATCTTACATTCTTTCGAACATGGATTGGAAACAAATACCCTGAAATATGACTTTATTTTGTCTACTTTCCTCCATTTTCACTGTCAAAACCCTAAGGCAAGCCACCATCATCTCTTACTTGAACTAATGAAATAGCCTCCAAAGTAGTTCTGCAGCTTCCATGTCTGCCTCCAAATAATTTATTATTTATTCAGAATCCATGATAATCTCTTTAAATGTAATTTAGAGGATACCATTTCAATGATTTAAAAGGCTCTACATAATCTGTCCCTACCTCTTCTTCCATCTCTTGTCTTCCCCCAACCCATGCATCCCACTCATTATATTCCACCACACTGCCTCATTTCCACTTCTCCAATAGAACAAGCTCTTTCTCTTTGCATTTCCCTCTGTCTGGAACATTCTTCCCTGAATGATGCTTCTCATCTCTCAGGTCTTGGCTCACATGTATCATTAAGGAGAATATTAAGCACAAGTAACAGAAACACACTTCACATTGACTTAATTAATTAAAATTTAATTTCATAGTATTCTTAGTAGAATGCAGTGGCTTATGGCAAACAACACTCTCACCAGGAACAAATAGAAAAATTTGTTATAATTTTAAAGCCAGTTGTTTAAAGAATTCAGAGAGTTCCTAGAGAAATGAAGACTAGAGAGAACTAATATCATAAAGAGGAGAAAATCTTAGAAAGAAGAGCTGACTTTTGCAGCTGCTGCTTTTTCTCTGGGAGCATTTACCAGTTCTGGCAGAAAACAAGGGACTGATATTCTGGGCTTTCCCGGACATTCAGCTTTTGAGAGACAGAGAAGCTTTTGATCATCTCACTGGGATAGTGTGACACGTGATTTATTGTTCAGAAAATTTGGCAAAATCTAAAGCTGCATGAGGTGAGATGATGAAAAGTTAAGTATTCAGGGGAATGTTAAGAGTAATAATATGAAAATTTGCATTTTACTCTAATAAGCTAAATATTCATTATCTACAGTAATACTAAAAGAATATAAAACTAAGAAATTAATCAAAAGAAAATAAAATATAAAGAAATATTAATTCAAAAAGGGCAAGAGAAAATGAACATAAAACATGTAGTAAGACGGTAGATATTAGTAATTATTTAAATGTTATTAACTAAATACACCAATATTACACCAAGATTGTCACACTGGATTTCCTTAAACTATATGTTGTTATAAGAGACACACCAAATTAAAAGGAGCAGAAAAGTTGAATGTAAAAGCATGGAAAAGATAGAGTTTGTAAGCAATAGCCGTAAGAAACCTGGTGTAGCTATACTAATACCAAATGGAGTAAAATTTAAGTCAAGAAGCCTTTCTAAAGATAAAGAATGGCATTTCATAAGAATGAAATGATCAATGCAACAGGAAGGTTTAGTAATTCTAAATCTGGGTGTATCTCAAAACATGGTTTCAAAATTCATAAAGAAAATATTGACAGAACAAAAATAGAGGCAAATCAAAATCACATTCCAGTTCCAAAAGTTAATACAACAAGCAGACAAAAAAATCAATAAGGAAATAGAATTTCTCCCTATTGCAATTAACAAACTTGACCTTATTGTAATATATAGAATATCATACCAAATAAAATATACCTATGGAATATTTACCAAAACAGATCACATGCTTGTCATAATATGTCTCCACAAATTTTAAAGGATTAAAATTATACAGAATGTATGCTACATTGGAATGAAGCTGGAAATTTATAACAGATGGGTAATTAGAAAATCACAAACTAATTAGAAATTAAAGAATATAATTCAAAATAACCCATGGGTCATATCAAATTCCTATGAGAATTATAAAATATTTTAAGTGAATTATAATCAAAATGTGAGATATCAAAACTCATTTGATGCAGTGCTTTTGAGAGAGAAATTGAGAGTCCCAAGTACATATAATAGAGGAGAAAAAAACTGAAAATCAATTATTTAAACTTCCATCTCAAGAAACTAGAAATAGAACAAATTTAACTTAAAAAAAGTAGAAGAAAATAATAAAGAATAGAAATAAGCAAAATATAAAACAAACAGAAAACAGAAAAATGAACAAAGCCAAAAAATGGTTTTAAAATGTATTAGTAACAATAATTTCCTAGACAACTGGCCAAGAAATAAAAGGAGAAACATAAATAACCAATATTAGGAATGGGAAAAGTGGTATCACTACAGATCCTACAGGCATTCAAAAAATAATAATAGAACATTATGAATAACTTTAAGCAAATAAATTTTAAAATTAAATTAGACAAACCATAAAAATACAACTTACAAGAACTAATACAAAAATAAATTAAAAAACTGAATAGTTCCATAAAGTAGATGAATCAGCTATTAAAAACTTTTTCACAAAGAATACTGACCCAGTAGTCTTCATTGTGAATTCTTCCAAAATTTTTCATTTAAAAGTTGTATTATAAAAAAATGTATCATAATTTAGAAAAGTATATGAGTACATATAGGAGAAAAGTATATGCAGCCTTTTTTTAAAATAACAAAGTGAACACCCATATATCCACCACACAGGTTGAGAACTAGAATTTGACTAGTATCTTAGAGTTCCAAATTTTTAAGGAAGTAATGACACCAATTCTATGCAAATTCTTTCAGAGAATGAAAAACAGTGGGACAGTTTTCAATTCAGGAGGCAAGAAAACATAATTGTTTTAAATACATAACTGTCTTGATTAATATTAAAAATTTTTTATAAAATTCAGCTATTATTTCTGATAAATATGCTTCACAAATTAGGAAAAAAGATTCTTCCCCAATCTAACGGAGTGTCTGCAAAAATACCTACAGGAAACATCATACTTAATAGTGAAATATTGAAAGTTCCCCTCTGAGATCAGGAATGAGATCAAGGAGCCCATTATTACCATTTTTACTCAACCTTCCTGGAGTTCTTGACAATGCAACAAGGTGAAAAAAAGAAAGGAGGCATAAATATTTGAAATTGCATATCAAAACAACTAGATAGGGGCTTCCCTGGTGGCGCAGTGGCAGAGAATCTGCCTGCTAATGCAGGGGACACGGGTTCGAGCCCTGGTCTGGGAGGATCCCACATGCTGTGGAGCGGCTAGGCCCGTGAGCCACAGCTACTGAGCCTGCACGTCTGGACCCTGTGCTCCGCAACGGGAGAGGTCGCGATAGTGAGAGGCCCGCGCACCGCGATGAAGAGTGGCCCCCACTTGCCACAACTGGAGAAAGCCCTCGCACAGAAACGAAGAGCCAACGCAGCAAAAATAAATAATTAAAAAAAAAAAAAAACAACTAGATATGTCGGGGGGGTTGTTTTGTTCGATTTACTGTGACTGTTGCTTGCTTATACATAGGATGAAGAAGAAAATATGTTTCAGGAATCTTTTCAGAGAAGAACAGGAAATGTTGAAAATTCTGTCAATTAACTATTTGTGTATTTGTAAAGAACTATATATTTTGAAATTTCCTACATTATTCCATTATTTACAAACTTGTACTGACTACCAACCATTTGCCTGATCTTGGGGTTGGTGCTGAAAATAAAGGAACAGTGTCTGTCCCTGGGGATTTCAGTGTCTAATATTGGGAAGAAAACAATATGGCAAAGTAGACTATAGCAAAGGAAGAGTGACTCATTAAATACACTTTTTCCTTCAACTATCCCTTTTATGAGATCTTTTTCAAAATATTCACCGTTCTGATGAAAGGTGATGTGTAGGGAAAAAAATAATTTGGCAACCCCTCTCACTTGCCTGTGGTTTGCTTTTGGAGGAGTTCTTTCATGGCTCTGGAGCTAGGTTTTCTAACACAAACAAAAAGAATGCAAAATAAACTAAAGATAGTTGAGTTGAAAGAGAACGAAGTTAACATACATGAAATGTCAGTATTTCTGGGGCCATTGTGGAGCCTTCTCTGGCTCATTGGTCTAGTGTAGGCCACTGATTGCAGTCTCAAGACACTGGACATCCTATTATTTGGCAAGCAGGTTTTAACTTTGCAGTATGGGATTGCATCAACCCTCCTGGCTGACTTGGCCTAGAGGACTTCAAGGCTGAAAAGATCAGGGATTCTCATCTATAGTAAAAGGAACTTTACTTCAAAATTGGGAAGATGTGGTGTCTGAACATTTTTGTCCCCTGTATCTTACAGGTTTTACTTAGATCCAAGAAAGACATCCTTTCAGCAGCAGTAACAGAGTAAGGTCCCCAGATACATGAGCCTTGTCCACACCCAAGGACCCTGAACTCTGCACCCATCTAACAGCCAGCTGAAGCATGCCCCACGTCAGGAGGAATGCCCACTTTAGCAGAAGTGACGTCCTCAGTAGTAATTGCAAAGCAAACCAAAGTGCAGTTGATCATTTTTCTTGGGAGCATTTCCCATAAGAAACATAATTAACATACTTTCAAGATCTTTCCTGAAACAGAGCTGCCTTTATCTTACCTGCAATGGTCAAGACAGAGTCAGTTCTTCCAGCTTCTGGATAGGAAAGATCTTCAGGACATAGGTTTAATTCCCTTCTCTAGATCTCTTCCCATTTGAACAAAATTGTCCTGAAGTGTGGACAACCCAATAAAAGGCTTTGCATATTAGGTCCCTTCCCCCACCTTCATAGAGGGCTAAATCCATCCTTTGCATACTCTCAACTTCCTCGACCAGCTGGTCCAGAGACAACCCAGCTGGCTCCTTCTCTGTTTTCTCCAATAAAACATTGTTCCCTAAGAGGCCCATCCTCCTGTTCACTTGGCATCCATCCCCAGCATGGTTTCTTGTGGAAGAGTGGAATTTAAGACTAGGAAGGATAGAAACTAATGCAAAGAGGAGTGAGCGCCCAGCCAGGGAAGAGAGATGAAGAAGTGACAAAGGAGGGACCGTAGGAGACTCTGGAGATCCAGACAGTTAAAAAGAATGAGGGGCTTCCCTGGTAGTCCAGTGAGCAAGATTCCACACTTCCAATGCAGGGGGCACGGTTTCAATCCCTTGTCAGGGAACTAAGATCCCACATGCCTGTGCAGCACAGCCATAAATAAGTAATTAATTAAATATACAAACAAGCAAATAAATAAATAATTTTTTTAAAAAAAAGAAGACAGAGAAGGAGGAAGAGGAGGAGGAAGAGGACTTGTGGAGATAGAATTGAAACTTTGATGGAAGCACTTCTGCTGACTGCAAGGTAGGGCGGGGCTCAAGTCTTGAGTGGACAGATTCGAGGATCTGGAGAGAAGTATGACAAGTCACTTTGTATTGCTGCTCTACTACTGATAAAGCATCTTCCCCCAGGATTAAGAAACCTGCAAGAAATGATGAAGACCTTTTTTATTTCAATTAACGCTTTCTCATTTAAACTGTATTACTATAAAGTTTAAGCTTGAATGTAAAGGGCACTCTGTCCTCTCACCTCCTTTCAGTCTCAGGGACTAAAACCTCTCTGTCATGACCATTAGCCTCCTAGGAACTACCACATTCTGAGAATAACAACGATATTATTTTTGGAGCACTTTCTCTAAGCCAGGTCTTTACTTGTGTTAAGTAATTTAGTCTTCACAGTCATTAACAACTGGTCTTTTAAATGATTTATGGCTAGGTATTAAATAATTTAAGATCAATTACACAAGTAGAAAAGGTAGACTCAAGATATGAATCAAGTCATGTGGACTGGGAGTGCATTGCCTTTATAAGAAATGCAATTATCTCAGAGATTATGTAACTTGCCCCTGGTTATGCATCTAGTAAGTAATATAGAGTCTGACTCCAACTCTGTCAATACTGTCTCCATGGGAGGAGAGAAAGGACATCAGACTGGGTCATATGTGGAAATGCAGAGGCAACAGAATTGCTTAACCTGAATAAGAGAAGGTTTTGATGGGAAAGACAAGAGAGATTGATGCCTAAAGGCACTGTAGGAGGATGCACAAGTTGTTAATGAGGTTCAAGTGGTAGACATGGGGAGAGAGAGTAGAAGTTATAGGAGGCAGGTTTCAGTTTGGTACAAGACAGACATTTCTCAAAGCAGATTTTCTCCCAGGAGAGTGGCTTCCTTAAAAAGCAGTTACAGCTTGTCACTACAGGTGTTTTAGCAGAGGCTAGAAGTCCTGAGTCTGAGATGTTCCAGAGGACTCCTTTTCTGGAGCTGGGAATGCCTGGACTGAAGTCTCTCCTTAGCGTCTAGAAGTGTTTATGCCTTGGATCTTTCCCACTGGGGCCACTCTCTAACCTGCTCATGGCTTCCTCAGGAAATTTCACAGCACTTCCCTCACCATACACATTCACACATACACACACACACACACACACACACAGAGGCAGGAAATATTCAATCAGTAATTCAGAGATGTGTACATGTTTTATTTTGCTATATTTTGATTTTTAGGCAGTAGGTTCAGAAATTCATCTATATGATGACCCTGTGAAATAGTTTCTTTGGACTATTATAGAAGCATGCATTAATCTTATTTGTTGATAAATGTTTGTCATAACCCTGATGTAAGCCAAATATGAACGGAAGCTTTGATAAGGCCTATTTTTCTTGTTCAATCATACTTCTGAGAACTTCAATTTCATGATGTCATTTCAGGGAACAACTTCATACTGTGTAATTAATAACGTCTAGTTTTATATAAGCTGGGAATATTAATTACAAGCAACATAAGCTCACTCTGGCTGACTAAGCTTATTAAAGAGCTTATTAAAAGGCTATTAAAAGGCTATTGGGTGGAACTGCTGGGAGAGCTAAAGAACCAGATTTGAAGCTAAGTGTCGAGGAACTATGCCCAAAACCACACAACAGAACTGGCCTGGTGAGGAAGCTGCTGCCACCACTGCCTCCACTCCACCAAAGCAACATTTGTGCCAGGAGTACACCCTTGCATCCTCAGCCAACAACAAAAGAGAGACACCACCCTTGCCAGCAAAATGTATTCTACAAGGAGACCCTCTTCCCACTGCTCCTTTCTGGAGCAAGTTCTGATTGGTAGAGCCCAAGCTGTAAAAGACACTGTAAGACTGATTTTCTGGGTTCTACTTTGGGAAGAAATGATGCATAAGTCTATAAAATAGTGCATACATAGTAATGTGTTCAAAGGGTATTGGAAAATGAGGAGGGAAATTACATATATTTGCCACAAGCTCAAATTAGTATTGGATTTATATCCAGCCCATTTGAGATGAAAACTGACAACATCAGTCACATATTTGAAATATCTGTCAGGGGGTTCAGTTTTGCTAGCTGGAAATGACCTCGATGCTCATTTAAAAGCAAAAATGGAACACTAAACATCTCAGGGAGGCTGCACCCAAGTAGGGCAGACTTAACTGTATTTATCAGTTGTGTTATAATCCTGACTGCATAGACGTTATCACAGGTACCAGACTCAAGGAATTATTAGAATAATTGGAGCTAATATTGTGAGCTTAACAGTTCCACCTGATAGTGCCTCTATTTCTCTCATTTATCTTCCTCCATCTCATTCATGCTACTTTCATCAAGGTACCATCTGTTCTCACCTGGCTTAATTGTAAGAGCCTCTCAACTGGTCTTATTCAACCCCTGATGCCCTATAAGCCATTCACCACACTGCAACCATACTACAAGTGAGACTATGTTATTTGCTTAATACCCTTCAGTGGCTTCCTGTTACACTTAAAAACATAACTGACCTCCTTAACATTGGGCCATAAAGCTATGATGGTTTGGCTATCCCCACATATCTAATCCCATGAAGCATGGGTCACAACATTCTCCCCTGGCTTGGCTTATGAGCTCTGGTCACACTGGCCTCTCTGCTCCTCATATGTTCCACGTTCCTTCCCTCCCACCCACCACACATGCCAGTCTCTCAGCCAGGAGCTATCTTTCCCTAGTTGATTTTCATGTACTGTAGAGTGTTCAGGCTAACTCTGATTGATTATTCTACACAAGGTTAGTTCCCCCTGTTTCATCCTCTTATAACCCTGAACCACTCTTTCATGACACATATAGAATTATTACAGAATTATTCATGTAACCATTTGTTTAATGTCCACTGACCTTGATGGATTTAAGTTTCATGTATCATTCACTGCTATATGCCCAACACCAAACAGTTCCCAGGACAAATGAGGTCCTCAATAAAAGTTCATGGAATGACTCTTCTCTTCCCTTCGCTCTGGAAACTAAGATTTGGCCAAGCATGAGATGAGAGCTGATAATGTCTCAGAATGAATAGGGCACTGTCAACCAGGTTACTGGGTTCCAGTATTCACTGTGTGACCCTAGACACATTGTTTTATATTTCTGACCTCAGTTCAGCAGTGGGAACACAGCAAACAAACTTTAAATTCTTGCTTGAACTTCCTCTGTGCTCTATTAGTTTATTGCCCACACATACATTTATCCATCCATCCACGTGTGCTTATCAGTCTTAATTATCCACAAGCCCCATACCTGGCCAGACAGAATCACTCCATCCATTGTTCTGTCCAAGCTGTTCTTGTCCTCAGAAGATCCCAGTGCCATGAAGAGGACTGACTTGGGACCTCTCAGCCTACATGTAGCTGGGGTCTGGAGCAAATATCAAGTCTTTTCCCAGCAGTTCTAATTCATGTCAGTTCCTGAAAACTAACTTGTGACTTTCAAAGAAAACTCCACAGTTTGGCAGCTGTATGGATACTAACATTTTCCTTTCACCTGGAAGAGCATCCATGAAGAATAAATAACATACCCTTGTCTTTATGAGTATAATAAAGACTACGTTTTTCAGAACTTCTGGAGCTTTCCAAGAAAGCACTTATCGATGGTCAAGAAAGCTGATTCAGATTTTATACAAGTTTTTGTAGCCACTGCGAGTAAAAGTGAAAGAGTAAAGCAGGGCTGAAGTGAGAGTAGCATCGACATATATACATTACCAACTCTAAAATAGATAGCTAGTAGGAAGCAGCAGCATAGCATAGGGAGATCAGCTCGGTGCTTTGCAACAACCTAGAGGGGTGGGATAAGGAGGGTGGGAGGGAGGTTCAAGAGGAGGGGGTATGGTGATATATGTATATATATGGCTGATTCACTTTGTTATACAACAGAAACTAACACAGTATTATGAAGCAATTACACTCCAATAAAGATGTATAAAAAGAAACATGTAAATCAGAAAAAAAAATGTCTTTTCATTATGCCTAATGTGGATAATATAACTCAAGTATGTAGACTTCTAGGAGAATAATTTTAGAACTTAGGTGATGAGTTAAGTGGATAGATACCATGATCCTATCATAACAATCCCTGTAATATCTGAGCACATGGAAGATATAGAGTATTTCCAATACCCCTTTCTACTTAATTCCCTCCCAAAGGCAACCACGGTTCAGATTCCTATCACCACAGGTGAGTTTTGCTTATTCTAGAACATCATACATACAGAATCATACAGAACTCACTCTGCTGTATTTGACTTTTTTTCCTGAACATAATGTTTTGATATCCATCATGCTGTTGCTTTTATCAGTAGTTTTTTAAGGTTTTTTTTTATTACTAGGGTATTCCACTGTGTGAATTATCTACAATTTATTCATCCATTTATATGTTGAAAAACATTTGGATTGTTTCTATTTGGAGCTACTCAAACAAAGATACTATGAATATTTATGTACAAGTCTTTTATGGATATATGTTTTTATTTCTCAAATAAATATTTAGAAATGAAGCTTCTTGGTCATAACAGAGATCTATGATTAACATTATAAGAAACTGCCAGATTGTTTTCTAAACTGGTTGTGCCATTTCACACTCTCATCAGCATTGTATGAGAGTTCCAAATCCATGCCACGCTTAAGTCACTTACTTTAATCTTAGCCATTTTCAAGATCTGAAATGGTATCTCATGGGGTTTTTTTTTCTTGTTGTTGTTGATTTATTTATTTATTTATTTTGTTTACTTTTTATTTTTATTCTCGGCTCCATTGATTTTTTTATTTTTATTTTTACTTTTTTTATTTTTTTTATTTTTTTTTGCTTTATAACAAATTTAATCAGTTATACATATACATATGTTCCCATATCACCTCCCTTTTGCGTCTCCCTCCCACCCTCCCTATCCCACCCCTCCAGGCGGTCAAAAGCACCGAGCGAATCTCCCTGTGCTATGTGGCTGCTTCCCACTAGCTATCTACCATACGTTTGGTAGCGTATATATGTCCATGCCTCTCTTTCACTTTGTCACAGCTTACCCTTTCCCCTCCCCATATCTTCAAGTCCATTCTCTAGTAGGTCTGTGTCTTTATTCCTGTCTTACCCCTATGTTCTTCATGACGTTTTTTTTCTTAAATTCCAATTATATGTGCAGCATACGGTATTTTTCTTTCTCTTTCTGACTTACTTCACTCTGTATGACAGGCTCTAGGTCCATCCACCTCATTACAAATAACTCAATTTCGTTTCTTTTTATGGCTGAGTAAGATTCCATTGTATATATGTGCCACATCTTCTTTATCCATTCATCCGATGATGGACACTTAGGTTGTTTCCATCTCCAGGCTATTGTAAATAGGGCTGCTATGAATATTTTGCTAAATGTCTCTTTTTGAATTATGGTTTTCTCAGGGTATATGCTCAGTAGTGGGATTGCTGGGTCATATGGTAGTTCTATTTTTAGTTTTTTAAGGAACCTCCATACTGTTCTCCATAGTGGCTGTACCAATTCACATTCCCACCAGCAGTGCAAGAGTGTTCCCTTTTTTCCACACCCTCTCCAGCATTTATTGTTTCTAGATTTTTTGATGATGGCCATTCTGACTGGTGTGAGATGATATCTCATTGTAGTTTTTATTTGCATTTCTTTAATGAGTAAAGATGTTGAGCAACCTTTCATGTGTTTGTTGGCAGTCTGTATATCTTCTGTGGAGAAATGTCTATTTAGGTCTTCTGCCCATTTTTGGATTGGGTTGTTTGTTTTTTTGCTATTGAGCTGCATGAGCTGCTTATAAATTTTGGAGATTAATCCTTTGTCAGTTGCTTCATTTGCAAATATTTTCTCCCATTCTGAGGGTTGTCTTTTGGTCTTGTTTATGGTTTCCTTTGCTGTGCAAAAGCTTTTAAGTTTCATTAGGTCCCATGTGTTTATTTTTGTATTTATTTCCATTTCTCTAGGAGGTGGGTCAAAAAGGATCTTGCTGTGATTGATGTCATAGAGTGTTCTGCCTATGTTTTCCTATAAGAGTTTGATAGTGTCTGGCCTTACATTTAGGTCTTTAATCCATTTTGAGCTTATTTTTGTTTATGGTGTTAGGGAGTGATCTAATCTCACACTTTTACATGTCCCTATCCAGTTTTCCCAGCACCACTTATTGAAGAGACTGTCCTTTCTCCACTGTACATTCCTGCCTCCTTTATCAAAGATAAGTTGACCATATGTCCGTGGGTTTATCTCTGGGCTTTCTATCCTGTTCCATTGATCTATCTTTCTGTTTTTATGCCAGTACCACACTGTCTTGATTACTGTAGTTTTGTAGTATAGTCTGAAGGCAGGGAGCCTGATTCCTCCAGCTCCATTTTTCGTTCTCAAGATTGCTTTGGCTATTCGGAGTCTTTTGTGTTTCCATACAAATTGTGAAATTTTTTATTCTAGTTCTGTGAAAAATGCCAGTGGTAGTTTGATAGGGATTGCATTGAATCTGTAGATTGCTTTGGGTAGTAGAGTCCTTTTCACATTATTGATTCTTCCAATCCAAGAACATGGTACATCTCTCCATCTATTTGTATCATTTTTAATTTCTTTCATCAGTGTCTTATAATTTTCTGCATACAGATCTTTTGTCTCCTTAGGTAGGTTTATTCCTAGATATTTTATTCTTTTTGTTGCAAAGGTAAATGGGAGTGTTTCCTTGATTTCACTTTCAGATTTTTCATCATTAGTATATAGGAATGCCAGATATTTCTGTGCATTAATTTTGTATCCTGCAACTTTACCAAATTCATTGATTAGCTCTAGTAGTTTTCTGGTAGCATCTTTAGGATTCTCTATGTATAGTATCATGTCATCTGCAAACAGTGACAGCTTTACTTCTTCTTTTCCGATTTGGATTCTTTTTATTTCCTTTTCTTCTCTGATTGCTGTGGCTAAAACTTCCAAAACTATGTTGAATAAGAGTGGTGAGAGTGGGCAACCTTGTCTTGTTCCTGATCTTAGTGGAAATGGTTTCAGTTATTCACCATTGAGGACAATGTTGGCTGTGGGTTTGTCATATATGGCCTTTATTATGTTGAGGAATGTTCCCTCTTTGCCTACTTTCTGCAGGGTTTTTATCATAAATGGGTGTTGTATTTTGTCGAAAGCTTTCTCTGCATCTATTGAGATGATCATATGGTTTTTCTCCTTCCGTTTGTTAATATGGTGTATCACGTTGATTGATTTGCATACATTGAAGAATCCTTGCATTCCTGGAATAAATCCCTCCTGATCATGGTGTATGGTCCTTTTAATGTGCTGTTGGATTCTGTTTGCTATTATTTGGTTGAGGATATTTGCATCTATGTTCATCAGTGATATTGGCCTGTAGTTTTCTTTCTTTGTGATATCCTTGCCTGGTTTTGCTATCAAGGTGATGGTGGCCTCGTAGAATGAGTTTGGGAGTGTTCCTCCTTCTGCTATATTTTGGAAGAGTTTGAGAAGGATGGGTGTTAGCTCTTCTCTAAATGCTTGATAGAATTCGCCTGTGAAGCCATCTGGTCCTGGGCTTTTGTTTGTTGGAAGATTTTTTATCACAGTTTCCATTTCAGTGCTTGTGATTGGTCTATTCATATTTTCTATTTCTTCCTGAGTCAGTCTTGGCAGGTTGTGCATTTCTAAGAAGTTGTCCATTTCTTCCAGGTTGTCCATTTTATTGGCATAGAGTTGCTTGTAGTAATCTCTCATGATCTTTTGTATTTCTGCAGTGTCAGTTGTTACTTCTCCTTTTTCATTTCCAATTCTATTGATTTGAGTCTTCTCCCTTTTTTTCTTCATGAGTCTGGCTAATGGTTTCTCAATTTTGTTTATCTTCTCAAAAAACCAGCTTTTAGTTTTATTGATCTTTGCTATTGTTTCTTTCATTTCTTTTTCATTTATTTCTGACCTGATCTTTATGATTTCTTTCCTTCTGCTAATTTTGGGATGTTTTTGTTCTTCTTTCTCTAATTGCTTTAGGTGCAAGGTTAGGTTGTTTATTCGAGATGTTTCCTGTTTCTTAAGGTGTGATTGTATTGCTATAAACTTCCCTCTTAGAACTGCTTTTGCTGCATCCCATAGGTTTTGGGTCGTCATGTCTCCATTGTCATTTGTTTCTAGGTATTTTTTAATTTCCTCTTTGGTTTCTTCAGTGATCACTTCGTTATTAATTAGTGTATTGTTTAGCCTCCATGTGTTTGTATTTTTTACAGGTCTTTCTTTGTAATTGATATCTAGTCTCATAGCATTGTGGTCGGAAAAGATACTTGATACAATTTCAATTTTCTTAAATTTACCAAGGCTTGATTTGTGACCCAAGATATGATCTATCCTGGAGCATGTTCCATGAGCACTTGAGAAAAATGTGTATTCTGTTGTTTTTAGGTGGAATGTCCTATATATATCAATTAAGTCCATCTTGTTTAATGTATCATTTAAAGCTTGTGTTTCCTTATTTATTTTCATTTTGGATGATCTGTCCATTGGTGAAAGTGGGGTGTTAAAGTCCCCTACTATGATTGTTTTACTGTCGATTTCTCCTTTTATGGCTGTTAGTATTTGCCTTATGTATTGAGGTGCTCCTATGTTTGGTGTGTAAATATTTACAATTGTTATATCTTCTTCTTGGATCGATCCCTTGATCATTATGTAGTGTCCTTCTTTTTCTCTTCTACTGGTCTTAATTTTAAAGTCTATTTTGTCTGATATGAGAATTGCTCCTCCAGCTTTCTTTTGGTTTCCATTTTCATGGAATATCTTTTTCCATCCCCTTACTTTCTGTCTGTATGTGTCTCTAGGTCTGAAGTGGGTCTCTTGTAGACAGCAGATATATGGGTCTTGTTTTTGTATCCATTCAGCCATTCTGTGTCTTTTGGTGGGAGCATTTAGTCCATTTACATTTAAGGTAATTATCGATATATATGTTCCTATTCCCATTTTCTTAATTGTTTTGGGTGCATTATTGTAGTTCTTTTCCTTCTGTTGTGTTTCTTGCCTAAAGAAGTTCCTTTAGCATTTGTTGTAAAGCTGGTTTGGTGGTGCTGAACTCTCTCAGCTTTTGCTTGTCTGTAAAGGTTTTAATTTCTCCACCAAATCTGAATGAGATTCTTGCTGGGTAGAGTAATCTTGGTTGCAGGTTTTTCTCATTCATCACTTTAATTATGTCCTGCCACTCCCTTCTGGCTTGTAGAGTTTCTGCTGAGAGATCAGCTATTATCCTGATGGGGATTCCCTTGTGTGTTATTTGTTGTTTTTCCCTTGCTGCTTTTAATATGATTTCTTTGTGTTTAATTTTTGACAGTTTGATTAATATGTGTCTTGGCGTATGTCTCCTTGGATTTATTCTGTATGGAACTCTCTGTGCCTCCTGGACTTGATTAACTATTTCCTTTCCCATATTAGGGAAGTTTTCAACTATAATCTCTTCAAATATTTTCTCAGTCCCTTTCTTTTTCTCTTCTTCTTCTGGAACCCCTATAATTCGAATGTTGGTGCGTTTAATGTTGTCCCAGAGGTCTCTGAGACTGTCCTCTGTTCTTTTCATTCTTTTTTCTTTATTTTGCTCTGCAGCAGTTATTTCCACTATTTTATCTTCCACCTCACTTATCCATTCTTCTGCGTCAGTTATTCTGCTATTGATCCCATCTAGGGTATTTTTTATTTCATTTATTGTGTTTTTAATTGATGCATGATTCATCTTTAGTTCTTCTAGGTCCTTGTTAACTGTTTCTTGCATTTTGTCTATTCTATTTCCCAGATTTTGGATCTTGGAAATAGAATCTTGGATCATCTTTACCATCATTGTTCTGAATTCTTTTTCAGGTAGACTGCCTATTACCTCTTCATTTGTTAGGTCTGGTGGGTTTTTATCTTGGTCCTTCTCCTGCTGTGTGTTTTTCTGTCTTCTCATTTTGCTTATGTTACTGTGTTTGGGGTCTCCTTTTTGCAGGCTGCAGGTTCGTAGTTCCCGTTGTTTTTGGTGTCTGTCCCCAGTGGCTAACGTTGTTTTAGTGGGTTGTGTAGGCTTCCTGGTGGAGGGTACTAGTGCCTGTGTTTTGGTGGATGAGGCTGGATCTTGTCTTTCTGGTGGGCAGGTCCACGTCTGGTGGTGTGTTTTGGGGTGTCTGCAGACTTTTTATGATTTTAGGCCACCTCTCTGCTAATGCGTAATGTTGTGTTCCTGTCTTGCTAATTGTTTGGCATAGGGTGTCCAGCACTGTAGCTTGCTGGTCGTTGAGTGAAGCTGGGTGTTGGTGTTGAGATAGAGATCTGTGGAATATTTTCGCCATTTGATATTATGTGGAGCTGGGAGGTCTCTTGTGGACCAGTGTCCTGAAGTTGGCTCTCCCATCTCAGAGGCACAGCACTGACTCCTGGCTCCTCGGTTTGGGATGATTTGTTGTCTATTCATGTATTCCACAGATGCAGGGTACATCAAGTTGATTGTGGACCTTTAATCCACTGCTTCTGAGGCTGCTGGGAGAGGTTTCCCTTTCTCTTCTTTGTTCTCGCAGCTCCTGGGTCTCAGCTTTGGATTTGGCCCTGCCTCTGCATGTAGGTTGCCGGAGGGTGTCTGTTCTTCGCTCAGACAGGACACGGTTAAAGGAGCAGCCTCTTCGGGGATTCTGGCTCTCTCAGGCCGGGCGGGAGGGAGGGGCACAGAGTGTGGGGCGAGCCTGCAGCGGCAGAGGCCGGCGTGACGTTGCACCAGCCCGAGGCGCGCCGTGCCTTCTCCCAGGGAAGCCGCCCCTGGATCCCGGGACGCCAGCAGTGGTGGGCTGCACAGGCTCCAGGAAGGGCAGTGTGGACAGTGACCTGCACTCGCACATAGGCTTCTTCGTGGTGGCAGCAGCAGCCCCAGCCTCCCACGCCCGTCACTGGGCTCCACGCTTTCAGCCGCGACTCACCCCCGTCTGTGGATCTCATTTAAGCAGCGCTCTTAATCCCCTCTCCTCATGCACCAGGAAACCAAGAGGGAAGAAAAAGTCTCTTGCCTCTTCGGCAGCTCCAGAGTTTTCCCGGACTCCCTCCTGGCTAGCTGTGGCACATTAGCCCCCTTCAGGCTGAGTTCTCGCTGCCAGCCCCAGTCCTCTCCCTGCGCTCTGACCGAAGCCCGAGCCTCAGCTTCCAGTGCCGCCTGCCCCGGCGGGTGAGCAGACAAGCCTCTCGGGCTGGTGACTGCCGCTCGGTACTGATCCTCTGTGCGGGAATCTCTCCGCTTTGCCCTACCCAGGTATGTGGGGAGTTTCTTGCCTTTTGGGAGTTCTGGGGCCTTCTGCCAGCTTTCAGTAGGTGTTCTGTAGGAGTTGTTCCACGTGTAGCTGTATTTCTGGTGTATCCGTGGGGAGGAAGGTGTTCTCCGTGTCTTATTCTTCCGCCATCTTACCCGGAAGTCTCTCTCATGGGGTTTTTAACTTCACTTCCCTGATTAGAAATGTTGTTAAGCATTTTTTCACATGTTTTTTGGTTATTTACACATTTTACTTGACCATAAATGTTGGGTCTATTTCTGGATTCTTTTTTTTTTTTTTTTTTTTTTTTGGCGGTATGCGGGCCTCTCACTGTTGTGGCCTCTACCATTTCGGAGCACAGGCTCCGGATGCGCAGGCTCAGTGGCCATGGCTCACGGGCCCAGCTGTTCCACAGCATGTGGGATCTTCCCAGACCAGGGCATGAACCTGTGTACCCTGCATTGGCAGGCGGACTCTCAACCACTGCTCCACCAGGGAAGCCCTATTTCTGGATTCTTTATACTGTTCCATTGATCTGTACGTCTATTATATACAAAAGCCACACATTCTTGATGGATGAACATCTTAGACTTCAAGTCTAAGTCCTGAAATCAGACAGTGTGGGACCCACAATCTTGTTCTTTTCCAAGATAATTTGGATTAGTCTAGATTATTTCCATTTCCATATAAATTTTAAATTTGGCCTGTTAATTTCTCCAAAAACAAAGCCAGCCAGGGTTTTTTGTGGGATTACAAGGAATCAATGATTAATTTAAGAGGGCTGATATATTTTAAGTAGTGTGTTATCCAATGTATGAATTCTGTATATCAGTTCATTTATTTATATCTTCTTGAATTTTTCTCTGGATTGTTTTATAAAAGTTTTCAGTATAGAAGTCTTGCACATTTTTGTTAAATATAGTTCTAATACTTTATGATTTCTATGCTGTTGTTAATTTATTTTATTTCCAATTGTTTGGTGATGTATACATAAATATAATTGATTTTTATATATTGGCCTTATATTCTGTGGCATTGCTGAAGTCACTTAATTCCTATATATATTTGTGTAACTTCCTTAGAAATCTGTTATCTGTTAATAAAGACATATCATCTGTTAATAGACAGATCATCTGTCATCTGTTAATAAAGATATATTTGCTTCATTTTTTCCAATTCATGCTTTTTTTTCTTACCCTATTGCACTAGCTAGAACCTCCAGTAATTGTTGAATAGAAGTAATGAGTTGAGATATACTTGTCTTGCTCCTGATATTAGGGGAAAATATTTCACAATTAGTACAATGTTAGCTGTAGGTTTTTCATAGGTGAACTTCATCAAACAGAGATAATTCCATTCAATTTCTATTCTGCAGAAACTTTTATCATGAATGTGTATTGAATTCTGTCAAATGCTTTCTCTACATCTTTTGAAATAATAGTGTGATTTTTCTCCTCTATTCAGTTAATTTTGGTGAATCACATTGAATTATTTTTAGAATAATTAAATAAATCTTGCATTCTTATGATAAATCTGCTTAATATATTGCAGGATTCAGTTTACTAATATTTTGTTAAAGATTTTTGTTTCTGTGTTCATGATGGATACTGGTCTGTAATTTTACTTTTTGGAATGTTCTTGTCAAATTTTGATATCAGAGCTATATTATTCCCAACTAGACTTGGCGAGTATTCATTCCCTATTCCTTTGTTTTCTGAAAGAGGTTATGTATGATTAATATTTTTTCTCCCTTAAGTGTTTTTGATACAGTTCACTAGTTAACCAATTTTACAGCAGAGTTTTCTAAATGTGGAGGCTTTAAATTATGAGTTAAATTTCTCTAATAATCATAGGAGTTGTATTACTAAGGTTCAACCAGAGAAACAGAACCAGTAGAAGATATACATTAAGAGATATAATGCAAGGACTTGTCAGCTAAGCAAATCAAAAATCCATAGGGCTGACTGCCAGAAATGGCAGGCTGAAACTATGTTATGGGCTGAAGTTACTGTACATGCATAGGATTGTTTCAGGCATGCTTCAGTTCTACTCTTAAGGCCTTTCAACTATTGAATCAGCCCAACCCAGATTATCTAGTATATTCTCCCTTACTCAAAGTCATTTGATTATGAACATTAATCACATCTACGTTTATGCAACACCTAGAACAGTGTTTGAATAAGTAGGGATTGTAGCCTAGCCAAGCTGACACATCAAAAGATCATTACAGAGCTATCCAAATTTTCTTTATGTGTTAGTTTTTGTTACTTGATTTTCAATGAGTTTGTACTTTTCATACAAGTTGTAGAAGTTATTATTATGAAGTTGTTTGAAACATCTGCTCATTATCTTTTTTATGTAATATTGTCATACCTATCATTTTTGGAATATTTTCTATCCACTCAATATACACAACAATGTCACCATGTATGTAAAGGTGTTCAAGCCACAAACTAAATAATAATTTTTAAATAATAATAAATTTTAAACCCTAGGATTCATCTCTGATTTCTCGTGTCCTCACCTCCCACATATAATTTCTCCCCAAAATTCTGTACTAACAATAGAATCACTTCTTATCTACTCATTATCTCCAGTGTTCTTATCCTGGTTGGAGTCAGTATTATCCTTCCTCTGAACCACTGCAAAAGTCACTTGTCTTGTTTCTTTCTGCCTATTTCATGCCACAATCCCATATCAGAAAAACTACAGAAATCCTATGAAGACATTAATATTATTCTCTGTCTCTACTGAAGTTATCAAGTATCTTCCAATGTCAGAATAAAATCCAGAGTCCTTACTGTCCTACAAACATTCTAAGTTCCTACAACAAATGCTAAAGGAAATTCTGTAGGCAAGAAACACAAGAGAAGGAAAAGACCTACAATAACAAACTTTAAAAAATTAAGAAAATGGGAATAGTAACATACATATTGATAATTACCTTAAATGTAAATGGATTAAATGCTGCCACCAAAAGACACAGACTGGCTGACTGGATACAAGAACCATATATATGCAATCTACAAGAGACCCACTTCAGACCTAGGGACACATACAGACTGAAAGTGAGGGGATGGAAAAAGATATTCCATGCAAATGGAAATGAAAAGAAAGATGGGGTAGCATTTCTCATATAAGACAAAATTGACTTTAAAATAAAGACTATTATAAGAGACAAAGCAGAACACTACATAATGATCAAGGGATCAATCCAAGAACAAGATATAACAATTGTACATATTTATGCACCCATCATAGGAGCACCTCAATACATAAGGCAAATGCTAACAGCCATAAAAGGTGAAATTGACAGTAACATAATCAGAGTAGGGGAACTTAACACCCCAATTTCACCAATGGACAGATCATCCAAAATGAAAATAAATAAGGAAACACAAGCTTTAAATGATACATTAAACAAGATGGACTTAATTGATACTAATAGAGCATTCGATCCAACAACACAATACACATTTTTCTCAAGTGCTTATGGAAACTTCTCCAGGATAAATCATATCTTGGGTCACAAATCAAGCCTCGGTAAATTTAAGAAAATTGAAATTGTATAAACTATCTTTTCTGACCACAATGCTATGAGACTAGATATCAATTACAGGAAAAGAGCTGTAAAAAATACAAACACATGGAGGCTAAACAATACACTACTTAATAACCAAGAAATCCCTGCAGAAAACAAAGAGGAAATCAAAAAATACCTAAAAACAAATGACAATGACAACACGATGACACAAAACCTATGGGATGCAGCAAAGGCAGTTCTAAGAGGGAAGATTATAGCAATACAATCCTACCTTAAGAAACAGGAAACATCTCAAATAAAAAACCTAACATTGCACCTAAAGCAATTATAGAAAGAAGAACACAAAAATCCCAAAGTTAGCAGAAAGAAAGAAATCATAAATGTCAGATCAGAAATAAATGAAAAAGAAATGAAAGAAACAATAGCAAAGATCAATAAAACTAAACGCTGGTTCTTTGAGAAGATAAACAAAATTGATAAACCATTAGCCACACTCATCAAGAAAACAAAGGGAGAAGACTCAAACCAATAGAATTAGAAATGAAAAAGAAGTAACAGCTAACACTGCAGAAATACAAAGGATCATGAGAGATTACTACAAGCACTTCTATGCCAATAAAATGGACAAATTGGAAGAAATGGACAACTTCTTAGAAATGCACAACCTGCTGAGGATGAACCAGGAAGAAATAGAAAATATGAACAGACAAATCCAAGCACTGAAATTGAAACTGTGATTAAAAATCTTCCAACAAACAAAAGCCCAGGCCCAGATGGCTTCATAGGCGAATTCTATCAAACATTTAGAGAAGAGCTACCACCTATCCCTCTCAAACTCTTCCAAAATATACCAGAGGAAGGAACACTCCCAAACTCATTCTACGAGGCCACCATCACCCTGATACCAAAACCAGACAAAGATGTCACAAAGAAAGAAAACTACAGGCCAATATCACTGATGAACATAGATGCAAAAATCCTCAACAATACTAGCAAACAGAATCCAAAAGCACATTAAAAGGATCATAAACCATGATCAAGTGGGGTTTATTCCAGGAATGAAAGGATTCTTCAATATACTGAAATCAATCAGCATGATACACCATATTAACAAATTGAAGGAGAAAACCCATATGATCAACTCAATAGATGCAGAGAAAGCTTTTGACAAAATTCAACACCGATTTATGATAAAAACCCTGCAGAAAGTAGGCATAGAGGGAACTTTCCTCAACATAATAAAGGCCATATATTACAAACAAACAGCCAACATCATCCATAATTTTGAATAAATGAAACCATTTCCACTAAGACCAGGAACAAGACAAGGTCGCCCATTCTCACCACTCTTATTCTACATAGTTTTGGAAGTCTTAGCCACAGCAATCAGAGAAGAAAAAGGAATGCAAATTGGAAAAGAAGAAGTAAAGCTGTCACTGTTTGCAGATGACCTGATACTATACATAGAGAATTCTAGAGATGATATCACAAAACTACTAGAGCTAATCAGTGAATTTGGTAAAGTAGCAGGATACAAAATTAATGCACAGAAATCTCTGGCATTCCTATACACTAATGAAGAAAAATCTGAAAGTGAAATTAAGAAAACACCTGCGGACTTCTGGGTAAGATGGCGGAAGAGTAAGACGCGGAGATCACCTTCCTCCCCACAGATACACCAGAAATACAGCTACACGTGGAACAACTCCTACAGAACACCTACTGAATGCTGGCAGAAGACCCCAGACCTCCCAAAAGGCAAGAAACTCCCCACATACCTGGGTAGGGCAAAGCGGAGAGATTCCCGCAGGGAGAGGAGCGGTGCCAAGCAGCACTCAGCAGCCCGAGAGGCTTGTCTGTTCCCCCGCTGGGGCGGGCGGTGCTGGAGCTGAGGCTCGGGCTTCGGTCAGAGCGCAGGGAGAGGACTGGGGCTGGCGGCGAGAACTCAGCCTAGGGGGTGCTAATGTGCCACAGCTAGCTGGGAGGGAGTCCGGGAAAACTCTGGAGCTGCCGAAGAGGCAGGAGACTTTTTCTTCCCTCTTGGTTTCCTGGTGCGCGAGGAGAGGGGATTAAGAGCAACGCGTAAAGGAGCTCCAGAGACAGGCGCGAGTCGCGACTGAAAGCGCGGAGCGCAGAGACGGGCGTGGGACGCTGGGGCTGCTGCTGCCGCTGCCAAGAAGCCTGTGTGGGAGCGCAAGTCACTGTCTACACCGCCCTTCCGGGAGCCTGTGCAGCCTGCCACTGCCGGGGTCCCGGGATCCAGGGGCGGCTTCCCTGAGAGAACGCACGGCGTGCCTCGGGCTGGTGCAACGTCACGCCGGCCTCTGCCGCTGCAGGCTCGCCCCGCACTCCGTGCCCCTCCCTCCCGCCGGGCCTGAGTGAGCCAGAGCCCCCGAAGAGGCTGCTCCTTTAACCGTGTCCTGTCTGAGCGAAGAACAGACGCCCTCCGGCGACCTACATGCAGAGGCGGGGCCAAATCCAAAGCTGAGACCCAGGAGCTGTGAGAACAAATAAGAGAAAGGGAAACCTCTCCCAGCAGCCTCAGAAGCAGCGGATTAAAGCTCCACAATCAACTTGATGTACCCTGCATCTGTGGAATACATGAATAGACAACAAATCATCCCAAACCGAGGAGCCAGGAGTCAGTGCTGTGCCTCTGAGGTGGGAGAGCCAACTTCAGGACACTGGTCCACAAGAGACCTCCCAGCTCCACATAATATCAAACGGCGAAAATCTTCCAGAGATCTCCATCTCAACACCAGCACCCAGCTTCACTCAACGACCAGCAAGCTACAGTGCTGGACACCCTATGCCAAACAACTAGCAAGACAGGAACACAACGTCACCCATTAGCAGAGAGGTGGCCTAAAATCATAAAAAGTCCGCAGACACCCCAAAACACACCACCAGACGTGGACCTGCCCACCAGAAAGACAAGATCCAGCCTCATCCACCAGGACACAGGCAGTAGTCCCCTCCACCAAGAAGCCTACACAACCCACTAAACCAACTTTAGCCCCTGAGGACAGACACCAAAAACAACGGGAACTACGAACCTGCAGCCTGCAAAAAGGAGACCCCAAACGCAGTAACATAAGCAAAATGAGAAGACAGAAAAACACACAGCAGGAGAAGGACCAAGATAAAAACCCACCAAACCTAACAAATGAAGAGGTAATAGGCAGTCTACCTGAAAAAGAATTCAGAATAATGATGGTAAAGATGATCCAAAATCTTGGAAATACAAGAGACAAAATGCAAGAAACAGTTAACAAGGACCTAGAAGAACTAAAGATGAATCAAGCATCGATTAAAAACACAATAAATGAAATAAAAAATACTCTAGATGGGACCAATAGCAGAATAACTGAGGCAGAAGAACGGATAAGTGAGGTGGAAGATAAAATAGTGGAAATAACTGATGCAGAGCAAAATAAAGAAAAAAGAATGAAAAGAACAGAGGACAGTCTCAGAGACCTCTGGGACAACATTAAACGCACCAACATTCGAATTATAGGGGTTCCAGAAGAAGAAGAGAAAAAGAAAGGGACTGAGAAAATATTTGAAGAGATTATAGTTGAAAACTTCCCTAATATGGGAAAGGAAATAGTTAATCAAGTCCAGGAGGCACAGAGAGTCCCATACAGAATAAATCCAAGGAGAAATACACCAAGACACATATTAATCAAACTGTCAAAAATTAAACACAAAGAAATCATATTAAAAGCAGCAAGGCAAAAACAACAAATAACACACAAGGGAATCCCCATCAGGATAATAGCTGATCTCTCAGCAGAAACTCTACAAGCCAGAAGGGAGTGGCAGGACATAATTAAAGTGATGAAGGAGAAAAACCTGCAACCAAGATTACTCTGCCCAGCAAGAATCTCATTCAGATTTGATGGAGAAATTAAAACGTTTACAGACAAGCAAAAGCTGAGAGAGTTCAGCACCACCAAACCAGCTTTACAACAAATGCTAAAGGAACTTCTCTAGGCAAGAAACACAACAGAAGGAAAAGAACTACAATAACGAACCCAAAACAATTAAGAAAATGGGAATAGGAACATACATATGAATAATTACCTTAAATGTAAATGGACTAAATGCTCCCACCAAAAGACACAGACTGGCTGAATGGATACAAAAACAAGACCCATATATCTGCTGTCTACAAGAGACCCACTTCAGACCAAGAGACACATACAGACTGAAAGTAAGGGGATGGAAAAAGATATTCCATGCAAATGGAAACCAAAAGAAAGCTGGAGTAGCAATTCTCATATCAGACAAAATAGACTTTAAAATAAAGACTACTAGAAGAGACAAAGAAGGACACTACATAATGATCAAGGGATCGATCCAAGAAGAAGATATAACAATAGTAAATATTTATGCACCAAACATAGGAGCACCTCAATACATAAGGGAAATATTAACAGCCATAAAAGGAGAAGTCGACAGTAACACAATCATAGTAGGGGACTTTAACACCCCACTTTCACCAATGGACAGGTCATCCAAAATGAAAATAAATAAGGAAACACAAGCTTTAAATGATACATTAAACAAGATGGACTTAAATGATATTTATAGGACATTCCATGCAAAAACAACAGAATACACATTTTTCTCAAGTGCTCATGGAACATTCTCCAGCATAGATCATATCTTGGGTCACAAATCAAGCCTTGGTAAATTTAAGAAAATTGAAATTGTATCAAGTATCTTTTCAGACCACAATGCTATGAGACTAGATATCAATTACAGGAAAAGAGCTGTAAAACATACAAACACATGGAGGCTAAACAATACACTACTTAATAACGAAGTGATCACTGAAGAAATCAAAGAGGAAATTAAAAAATACCTAGAAACAAATGACAATGGAGACACGACGACCCAAAACCTATGGGATGCAGCAAAAGCAGTTCTAAGAGGGAAGTTTATGGCACTACAATCCCACCTTAAGAAACAGGAAACATCTCGAATAAACAACCTAACTTTGCACCTAAAGCAATTAGAGAAAGAAGAACAAAAACATCCCAAAGTTAGCAGAAGGAAAGAAATCATAAAAATCAGATCAGAAATAAATGAAAAAGAAATGAAGGAAACGATAGCAAAGATCAATATAACTAAAAGCTGGTTCTTTGAGAAGATAAACAAAATTGATAAACCATTAGCCAGGCTCATCAAGAAAAAAAGGGAGAAGACTCAAATCAATAGAATTAGAAATGAAAAAGGAGAAGTAACAACTGACACTGCAGAAATACAAAAGATCATGAGAGATTACTACAAGAAACTCTATGCCAATAAAATGGACAACCTGGAAGAATTGGACAAATTCTTAGAAATACACAACCTGCCAAGACTGAATCAGGAAGAAATAGAAAATATGAACAGACCAATCACAAGCACTGACATTGAAACTGTGATAAAAAATCTTCCAACAAACAAAAGCCCAGGACCAGATGGCTTCACAGGGGAATTCTATCAAGCATTTAGAGAAGAGCTAACACCTATCCTTCTCAAACTCTTCCAAAATATAGCAGAGGGAGGAACACTCCCAAACTCATTCTATGAGGCCACCATCACCTTGAGACCAAAACCAGACAAGGATATCACAAAGAAAGAAAACTACAGGCCAATATCACTGATGAACATAGATGCAAAAATCCTCAACAAAATACTAGCAAACAGAATCCAACAGCACATTAAAAGGATCATACACCATGATCAAGTGGGGTTTATTCCAGGAATGCAAGGATTCTTCAATATATGCAAATCAATCAACGTGATACACCATATTAACAAACGGAAGGAGAAAAACCATATGATCATCTCAATAGATGCAGAGAAAGCTTTTGACAAAATTCAACACCCATTTATGATAAAAAAACCTGCAGAAAGTAGGCATGGAGGGAACTTTCCTCAACATAATAAAGACCATATATGACAAACCCACAGCCAGCATTGTCCTCAATGGTGAAAAACTGAAACCATTTCCACTAAGATCAGGAACAAGACAAGGTTGCCCACTCTCACCACTCTTATTCAACATAGTTTTGGAAGTTTTAGCCACAGCAATCAGAGAAGAGAAGGAAATAAAAGGAATCCAAATGGGAAAGAAGAAGTAAAGCTGTCACCGTTTGCAGATGACATGATACTATACATAGAGAATCCAAAAGATGCTACCAGAAAACTACTAGAGCTAATCAATGAATTTGGTAAAGTTGCAGGATACAAAATTAATGCACAGTAATCTCTGGCATTCCTATATACTAATGATGAAAAATATGAAAGTGAAATCAATGAAACACTCCCATTTACCATTGCAACAAAAAGAATAAAATATCTAGGAATAAACCTACCTAAGGAGACAAAAGACCTGTATGCAGAAAATTATAAGACACTGATGAAAGAAATTAAAGATGATACAAATAGATGGAGAGATGTACCATGTTCTTGGATTGGAAGAATCAACATTGTGAAAATGACTCTACTACCCAAAGCAATCTACAGATTCAATGCAATCCCTATCAAACTACCAATGGCATTTTTCACAGAACTAGAACAAAAAATTGCACAATTTGTATGGAAACACAAAAGACCCCGAATAGCCAAAGCAATCTTGAGAACGAAAAATGGAGCTGGAGGAATCAGGCTCCCTGCCTTCAGACTATACTACAAAGCTACAGTAATCAAGACAGTATGGTACTGGCACAAAAACAGAAAGATAGATCAATGGAACAGGATAGAAAGCCCAGAGATAAACCCACGGACATATGTTCACCTTATCTTTGATAAAGGAGCCAGGAATGTACAGAGGAGAAAGGACAGCCTCTTCAATAAGTGTTGCTGGGAAAACTGGACAGGGACATGTAAAAGTATGAGATTAGATCACTCCCTAACACCATACACAAAAATAAGCTCAAAATGGATTAAAGACCTAAATGTAAGGCCAGACACCATCAAACTCCTAGAGGAAAACATAGGCAGAACACTCTATGACATAAATCACAGCAGGATCTTTTTTGACCCACCTCCTAGAGAAATGGAAATAAAGACAAAAATAAACACATGGGACCTAATGAAACTTCAAAGCTTTTGCACAGCAAAGGAAACCATAAACAAGACGAAAAGACAGCCCTCAGAATGGGAGAAAATATTTGCAAATGAAGCAACTGACAAAGGATTAATCTCCAAAATTTATAAGCAGCTCATGCAGCTCAATAGCAAAAAAACAAACAACCCAATCCAAAAATGGGCAGAAGACCTAAACAGACATTTCTCCACAGAAGATATACAGACTGCCAACAAACACATGAAAGGATGCTCAACATCTTTACTCATTAGAGAAATGCAAATCAAAACTACAATGAGATATCATCTCACACCAGTCAGAATGGCCATCATCAAAAAATCTAGAAACAATAACTGCTGGAGAGGATGTGGAAAAAAGGGAACACTCTTGCACTGCTGGTGGGAATTTGAATTGGTACAGCCACTATGGAGAACGGTATGGAGGTTCCTTAAAAAACTACAAATAGAGCTACCATATGACCCAGCAATCCCACTACTGGGCATATACCCTGAGAAAACCATAATTCAAAAAGAGACATGTACCAAAATATTCATAGCAGCCCTATTTACAATAGCCCGGAGATGGAAACAACCTAAGTGTCCATCATCGGATGAATGGATAAAGAAGATGTGGCACATATATACAATGGAATATTACTCAGCCATAAAAAGAAATGAAATTGAGCTATTTGTAATGAGGTGGATGGACCTAGAGTCTGTCATACACAGTGAAGTAAGTCAGAAAGAGAAAGACAAATACTGTATGCTGACACATATATATGGAATTTAAGAAAAAAATGTCATCAAGAACATAGGGGTAAGACAGGAATAAAGACACAGACCTACTAGAGCATGGACTTGAGGATATGGGGAGGGGGAAGGGTAAGCTGTGACAAAGTGAAAGAGCGGCATGGACATATATACACTACCAAACGTAAGGTAGATAGCTAGTGGGAAGCAGCCGCATAGCACAGGGAGATCAGCTCGGTTCTTTGTGACCGCCTGGAGGGGTGGGATAGGGAGGGTGGGAGGGAGACGCAAAAGGGAGGGGATATGGGAACATATGTATATGTATAACTGATTAAATTTGTAATAAAAAAAAAACTTAATAAAAATAAATAAATAAATAAATAAAATACCAAAAAAAAAAAAAAAAAAAAAGAAATGAAATTGAGCTATTTGTAATGAGGTGGATGGACCTAGAGTCTTTCATACAGAGTGAAGTAAGTCAGAAAGAGAAAGGCAAATACTGTATGCTGACACATATATATGGAATTTAAGAAAAAAAAATGTCATGAAGAACATAGGGGTAAGACAGGAATAAAGACACAGACCTACTAGAGAATGGACTTGAGGATATGGGGAGGGGGAAGGGTAAGCTGTGACAAAGTGAAACAGCGGCATGGACATATATACACTACCAAACGTAAGGTAGATAGCTAGTGGGAAGCAACCGCATAGCACAGGGAGATCAGCTCGGTTCTTTGTGAACGCTTGGAGGGGTGGGATAGGGAGGGTGGGAGGGAGACGCAAAAGGGAGGGGGTATGGGAACATATGTATATGTATAACTGATTAAATTTGTAAAATAAAAAAAATCATGCTAAGAAAAAAAATAGTGGAAATAACTGCTGTAGAGAAAAATAAAGAAAAAAGAATGAAAAGGACAGAGGACAGTCTCAGAGACCTCTGGGACAACATTAAATGCACCAACATTCGAATTATAGGGGTTCCAGAAGAAGAAGAGAAAAAGAAAGGGACTGAGAAAATATTTGAAGAGATTATAGTTGAAAACTTCCCCAATATGGGAAAGGAAATAGTTAATCAAGTCCAGGAGGCACAGAGAGTCCCATACAGAATAAATCCAAGGAGAAATACGCCAAGACACATATTAATCAAACAGTCAAAAATTAAACACAAAGAAATCATATTAAAAGCAGCAAAGGAAAAACAACAAATAACACACAAGGGAACCCCCAGCAGGTTAACAGCTGATCTCTCAGCAGAAACTCTACAAGCCAGAAGGGAGTGGCAGGACATAATTAAACTGATGAAGGAGAAAAACCTGCAACCAAGATTACTCTAGCCAGCAAAGATCTCATTCAGATTTGATGGAGAAATTAAAACGTTTACAGACAAGCAAAAGCTGAGAGAGTTCAGCACCACCAAACCAGCTTTACAACAAATGCTAAAGGAACTTCTCTAGGCAAGAAACACAGTAGAAGGAATATACCTACAATAACGAACCCAAAGCAATTAAGGAAATGGGAATAGGAACATACATATGAATAATTACCTTAAATGTAAATGGACTAAATGCTCCCACCAAAAGACACAGACTGGCTGAATGGATACAAAAACAAGACCCATATATATGCTGTCTACAAGAGACCCACTTCAGACCTAGAGACACATGCAGATTGAAAGTAAGCTAATGGAAAAAGATATTCCATGCAAATGGAAATCAAAAGAAAGCTGGAGTAGCAATTCTTATATCAGACAAAATAGACTTAAAAATAAAGACTATTAGAAGAGACAAAGAAGGACACTACATAACGATAAAGGGATCGATCCAAGAAGAAGATATAACAATTGTAAATATTTATGCACCCAACATATGAGCACGTCAATACATAAGGCAAATACTAACAGCCATAAAAGGGGAAATCGACAGTAACACAATCATAGTAGGAGACTTTAACACCCCACTTTCACCAATGGACAGATCATCCAAAATGAAAATAAATAAGGAAACACAAGCTTTAAATGATACATTAAACAAGATGGACTTAGTTGATGTTTATAGGACATTCCATCCAAAAACAACAGAATACACATTTTTCTCAAGTGCTCATGGAACATTCTCCAGGATAGATCATATCTTGGGTCACAAATCAAGCCTTGGTAAATTTAAGAAAATTGAAATTGTATCAAATATCTTTTCCGACCACAATTCTATGACACTAGACATCAATTACAGGAAAAGTTCTGTAAAAAATACAAACACATGGAGGCTAAACAATACACTACTCAATAACGAAGTGATCACTGAAGAAATCAAAGAGGAAATTTAAAAATACCTAGAAACAAATGACAATGGAGACACGACGACCCAAAACCTATGGGACGCAGCAAAAGCAGTTCTAAGGGGGAAGTTTATAGCAATACAATCCCACCTTAAGAAACAGGAAGCATCTAAAGCAATTAGAGAAAGAAGAACAAAAAAACCCCAAAGTTAGCAGAAGGAAAGAAATCATAAAGATCAGATCAGAAATAAATGAAAAAGAAATGAAGGAAACAATAGCAAAGATCAACCAAACTAAAAGCTGGTTCTTTGAGAATATAAACAAAATTGACAAACCATTAGCCAGACTCATCAAGAAAAGAAGGGAGAAGACTCAAATCAATAGAATTAGAAATGAAAAAGCAGAAGTAACAACTGACACTGCAGAAATACAAAAGATCATGAGAGATTACTACAAGAAACTCTATGCCAATAAAATGGACAACCTGGAAGAAATGGGCAAATTCTTAGAAATGCACAGCCTGCCAAGACTGACTCAGGAAGAAATAGAAAATATGAATAGACCAATCACAAGCACTGAAATTGAAACTGTGATTAAAAATCTTCCATCAAACAAAAGCCCAGGACCAGATGGCTTCACAGGCGAATTCTATCAAACATTTAGAGAAGAGCTAACACCCATCCTCAAACTCTTCCAAACAATATCAGAGAAAGGAACACTCCCAAACTCATTCTATGAGGCTACCATCACCTTGATACCAAAACCAGGCAAGGATGTCACAAAGAAAGAAAACTACAGGCCAATATCACTGATGAACATAGATGCAAATATCCTCAACCAAATAATAGCAAACAGAATCCAACAGCACATTAAAAGGATCATACACCATGTTCAAGTGGGGTTTATTCCAGGAATGCAAGGATTCTTCAATATACGCAAATCAATCAATGTGATACACCATATTAACAAGTTGAAGGAGAAAAACCATATGAACATCTCAATAGATGGAGAGAAAGCTTTCGACAAAATTCAACACCCATTTATGATAAAAACCCTGCAGAAAGTAGGCATAGAGGGAGCTTTCCTCAACATAATAAAGGCCATATATGACAAACCCACAGCCAACATTGTCCTCAATGGTGAAAAACAGAAACCATTTCCACTAAGATCAGGAACAAGACAAGGCTGCCCTCTCTCACCACTCTTATTCAACATAGTTTTGGAAGTTCTAGCCACAGCAATCAGAGAAGAGAAGGAAATAAAAGGAATACAAATTGGAAAAGAAGAAGTAAAGGTGTCACTGTTTGCAGATGACATGATACTATACATAGAGAATCCTAAAGATGCTACCAGAAAACTACTAGTGCTAATCAATGAATTTGGTAAAGTTGCAGGATACAAAATTAATGCACAGAAATCTCTGTCATTCCTGTACACTAATGATGAAAAATCTGAAAATGAAATCAAGAAAACACTCCCATTTACCATTGCAACAAAAAGAATAAAATATCCAGGAATAAACCTACCTAAGGAGACAAAAGACCTGTATGCAGAAAATTATAAGACAGTGATGAAAGAAATTAAAGATGATACAAATAGATGGAGAGATATACCATGCTCCTGGATTGGAAGAATCAACATTGTGAAAATGACTCTACTACCCAAAGCAATCTACAAATTCAATGTAATCCCTATCAAACTACCACTGGCATTTTTCACAGAACTAAAACAAAAAATTTCAAAATTTGTTTGGAAAAACAAAAGACCCCGAATAGCCAAAGCAATCTTGAGAACAAAAAACGGAGCTGGAGGAATCAGGCTCCCTGATTTCAGACTATACTACAAAGCTACAGTAATCAAGGCAGTGTGGTACTAGCATAAAAACAGAAAGATAGATCAATGGAACAGGATAGAAAGCCCAGAGATATACCCACGCACATATGGCCAACTTATCTTTGATAAAGGAGGCAGGAATGTACAGTGGAGAAAGGACAGCCTCTTCAATAAGTGGTGCTGGGAAAACTGGACAGGGACATGTAAAAGTATGAGATTAGATCATTCCCTAACACGATACACAATAATAAGCTCAAAATGGATTAAAGACCTAAATGTAAGGCCAGACACTATCAAACTCTTAGAGGAAAACATAGGCAGAACACCCTATGACATAAATCACAGCAAGATCCTTTTGGACCCACCTCCTAGAGAAATGGAAATAAAAACAAAGATAAACAAATGGGACCTAATGAAACTTCAAAGCTTTTGCACAGCAAATGAAACCATAAACAAGAGCAATAGACAACCCTCAGAATGGGAGAAAATATTTGCAAATGAAGCAACTGACAAAGGATAAATCTCCAAAATTTATAAGCAGCTCATGCAGCTCAGTAGCAAAAAAACAAACAACCCAATCCAAAAATGGGCAGGAGACTTAAATAGGCATTTCTCCAAAGAAGATATACAGACTGCCAACAAACACATGAAAGAATGCTCAACATCATTAATCATTAGAGAAATGCAAATCAAAACTACAATGAGATATCATCTCACACCAGTCAGAATGGCCCTCATCAAAAAATCTAGAAACAATAAATGCTGGAGAGGGTGTGGAGAAAAGGGAACACTCTTGCACTGCTGGTGGGAATGTGAATTGGTACAGCCACTATGGAGAACAGTATGGAGGTTCCTTAAAAAACTAAAAATAGAACTACCATATGATCCAGCAATCCCACTACTAGGCATATACCCTGAGAAAACCATAATTCAAAACGAGACATGTACCAAAATGTTCATTGCAGCTCTATTCACAATAACCCAGAGCTGGAAACAACCTAAATGTCCATCATCGGATGAATGGATAAAGAAGATGTGGCACATATATACAACGGAATATTACTCAGCCATAAAAAGAAATGAAACTGAGCTATTTGTAATGAGGTGGATAGACCTAGAGTCTGTCATACAGAGTGAAGTAAGTCAGAAAGAGAAAGACAAATACCGTATGCTAACACATATATATGGAATTTTTAAAAAATGTCATAAAGAACCTAGGGGTAAAAGGGGAATAAAGACACAGACCTACTTGCGAATGGACTTGAGGATATGGGGAGGGGGAAGTGTAAGCTGTGACAAAGCGAGAGAGAGGCATGGACATATATACACTACCAAACGTGAGGTAGATAGATAGTGGGAAGCGTCCGCAGAGCACGGGGAGATCAGCTCGGTGCTTTATGACCGCCTGGAGGGGTGGGATGGGGAGGGTGGGAGGGAGGGAGATGCATGAGGGAAGGGATATGGGAACGGATGTATATGTATGACTGATTCACTTTGTTATAAAGCAGAAACTAATAAAAAAAATTTTAATTTTTTTTTATGTATTAACACTGAAGAATCTTGCTTTTTGCTCAGTTAATGCCCAGACCACCATGGGTGTAGACAAGTAAGTCTGGGGGTCCAGATTCTTCCTTGAAGCCTCCAGAAGGAACACAGCCTTGCCAACCCCTTGATTTTAGACTTCTGACCTCTAAAACTCTAAGAGAATAAAATCTTGTTTTTTCAAACCAAGTTTGTGATAATCTGTTATACCAAATAGGAAACCAAAAAGATCTCATTCTCTCTTCTTAAAATTCCCAAAGAAGACATGAGGTGGGAGGACTAGGCAGGAGGAGGGGCATAAAGGGCACTTAGTCCATCAACCCTGGAGCCCCTGGACTGGCCCCAGTAGCATGCTGGAAATGATACCCAGGAATGCTGACTGTTAAATATTCAGAAACTTTGCAAGCCAGTTGTTAAATCATTGGTAGCTTGAAATTATCCATAGTGGGAGGATTTTGAAAAACAGCACGTGTTACATACAAATCAGGGCTTTCCCACCCCTCCCTTCAGCAGGTTTACCAGACACCATTGGTTAGACCCAGCCTGGGAGACCGATAAATTCAGCAGTTCTTTGACATGAACAGCCTATGGACAGGGCCAGGTGTCAGGGAACTGTCAGTGCCCTCTATGGACTGAGAACTTCAGTCTTACAACTGGAAGGAACTAAATCATGCCAATGACAGAGTGACCTTGGAAGAGGACCCCAAGCTCCAGAAAGGCACACAAGAGCCAACACGTTGTTTACAGCCTTGTGAGACCCTGAGCAGAGGGCCCAGCTAAGCTATGCCCAGACCCTGAACCCATGGAAACAATGAGATAATAAACGCCTATTGTTTAAGCTGCTAAATTGTGTGATTTGTTATGCAGCAACACAAAACTAATACAGATTCCATAAACAGTTCCTTACCCTCCCAAATATTCTCTTCTTCAGGTTAGCCATCCCTAGTAACCCTGTTTTTCAAGCATTTTTTGCATGGCCCAATTTCCTGGTTCTGCCCCATCTTCATCTTTTTCATTTCGAGTCCAGAATGACAATATTCCTCTTCCTGTAAGGAGCCCACAAAAAAAAAGTGGACCTGACAGGACAAAGGCAATGATAAGCACCCCCAAGGATGAGCACAGTATCCACACTCTGAATTGGATTTTTGGTAGTTGTGACTATGGTGGTTCCTGTGTTTGTGGCCAAATCCAATGGAAAGATGGTAATCACAGAGGGTAAAGAAACATGAGAGCAGACAAGGTGCCACTCTCTTCCTCTCTGGATCCTTGGGCTTAGTCTCCTTCGTGGATATTGTTTAAATCGTGAGTTCCTAGCCTACAAATGAAGGACTCCTCTTTCTTGCAAGGTTGCCTTAGAACTGAAAGAGAGGTCTTATCACTGTAGCAACAAAGGAAAGCCCTCCACCCACCACTTTCCCAGATCCCTGAGCCCAGCCCACTCTTCCCAGCCAGCATGGATGCCCCAAGTGCAGTGCCCACAGAGCGAGCAGGAATGCCCACTGAGGAAGATATGGTAGCATCTGAAGCCAACACCCCCCAAATCCAGACGAGGCTCACCTCCTGCATCTCCTTCCCCAACTCCATACCAGGAGCACCCCACAACCCCACAAAATTCCAACACTCATGAGCTCCAAACCTGCACAGTCCACTGGCTTTCCACTGGTGCTTAAGTGACTCTTCCCAGATCCTTCCTAGGAAACAATCGGGATTAAACAAAAGTACTCTCGGCATCATCCCAGGAGCAAGATGTGCACTTCCTTCCTCTCCTCCTGTCCCCTGACCAGGAAGGACTGGCTCTCCCTGCTGCTGTCCCAACCCGTGCTGCCTCCTGGTGGTAGAAGAAGATCATTAAGAAAATGAGTTCTATATTTCCTCCATTTTATTAAAAAATATGAAGAACTTTTAAATCAAACCTGGTTCAGGAATTGACAAGAACTATCTTAAATCATCTGAAAATCCCCCCAGATTTTCCTGACTTTGCAGTCCCACATTTAGTGAAGGAAACTAGTCCTCAGTCTTTTATTCCATGCCCAGAGATTGAACCTGCAGGGGGCACTCACAGCACACAGAGGATTTTTCTCTTCATCTCTCCATTAAAACCTCTGTCCCAGTGAGACCCAAGTTACCCCCCCTTGCAGGGAGCTGGGAAGGCGATAGAGCCACGGGAGCACACAGGAAAGAGAAGTTGGTTTGAGGGCCTTAGGAAGAGCCCTGAGGAGAATTCAGGTCACAGTGGAGGGAGCTGGGGGCTTCCCTCAAGAGAATTACTCCCACCTACCCACTATTTCACAGCCCACATGCCTTCCAATTCTACCCAATCCCATGTCCTCCCATTACTCCTGAAGAAGGCCTCACCAGGCAAGGGATTTTTGTGTGTATTGGGGGGTTGGGGGGAGGTTCAGGGCAAGGGAGACACCAGCTGCAGGGAAGAGACGATTGAGACTTAAGGCTGGAGCCTGATATGTGAGCATCTCTACGTGGACCCCTCAACCAGATGGGGGTTTGTCCTGGACCAATCTGAATGGTCTAGGATATCCAGCGCATAAGGCCCTATGATGCCTACCTCCTGGGGTCTCTGGGACTGATACAGCTATATTGATCTTGGAAGCTGACCTTTAGATACAGATCTCCTCATTACAATCTCCACCCACATGAAGCTGGATCCTTCTCCTCTGACAGAGAGTTCACTTCAGTCTTAACTCCCCTGCTAGATTTTGTCTTGTATGTCCTTTCGTTTATTCTCCAAACATTCATTGAGTGTCTATTATATACCAGCCATGAGCCAGCAGTAAAATGAAAAGAATAACAAGACAGCCCTTCCATGAAGCAGGGCATTGTGTGAGTCAGGAGACAGAAATATACACAGCCATTATCTCCCAGCAGAACAGGTGAGGACCTCAAGCTGTTGGGAGTGCACTGGGGAAGTCACTATACTCTCATGACTATAGTGGGGAGTGGGGGAGGACAGGGAGGTCTGCATGGAAGGTAAGGTTTTCAAGATGAGTCCAGAGGTGACAAAAATAAATATTAACCAGACAAGAAGGGGGAGGACATTCCAGTTTGAGAGAAGAGCAATGGCAAAACTATTGAAATAATGTAACTGCATCTCTTCACTGACAATAAGCATTGTTTATTGAGTGACTAAGACTTGTTGGGCCTTGCACTAGGGGTACAGATATAAAAATAAGTGGTTCCTGAACTCTGGACTAGCCCATCATTTGAGGGGAATTGGGAAATAAATAATTACAAAATACAGAGGGAATTCCCTGGCAGTCCAGTGGTTAGGACTCCACACTTCCACTGCCAAGTGGAAGGTTCAATCCCTGGTCACATAACTAAGATCCCACAAGCCATGCAGCACAGCAAAAAAATAAATGAATAAATAACTACAAAATAGAGGGATAAAATCTTATCATGAGCTTGGCTCAGGCAACGAACAGCCTGGGAGGGTCAGGTAAATCACACTCTGTGAGTTCAAGGTTGGAGGAACGTAGAGGGAGGAGATGACTGGAAGAGAAAAAGCACAGAGTCAGAAAGGTCCAGCACATTTGGGGAACCACAAGCAGTTTAGCTCCAGAATCTATGGTAAGTATAAAAGACTGAGCTGAAAGAATCTTGCAGACCCAACTAACAATCTGGGACCTCATCTTAAATTCAGTTGTAAAATTAGACTTCGGTTTTATAAAATTCACTGTGACAGTGCTGTAGAATATGAATTCAAGGTGGGCACTCTGGGAGACCTGTGACAATGACAACCTCAGTGAAGGCAACAGCAGTGACTGTGAGGGTGATAGGGGACTGACTCAAGAGAGGTATTCACTGGGGCTCCCAAACACTGGCCTGGGTCAGTAGCCTGTGGTTTTGGAAATAGAACTGGCAGATCCCAGTGGCACATTTTGTGTAAGGTTGAGTGGGAGGCAAGAGGCTGGCATGACCCCAAGTTTCTGGCTTAGAGATCTTGGTGAATAGGGATGCTATTCACAGAGTTGGAGCACACAGGAGGAGCATGTTAGAAAAGATGCAGAAAGTGATGAATTCTGATTTTATGACAGCAGTTGGAAGCACCAGAGTACATCCAATGGATGTTAACATTTGGACCTGGAGAAGAGGGAAGACCGAGGCTTTGGAATTCTTTGAGGTAGCGGTGGTAGTTATAGCAATGGTGGGAAATGAGATCAACAGCAAATATGTAAAGTGAAAGGAGCCAGGTGACATTGAAAGGATTCAGCAGAGGAAGAACAGGTTGTGGAGGAGGGTAGAAGAGGCCAGAGAAATGGGACACCATCCAGGTAATAGAGGAACCCAAGGGGAGAGGGGTAAAAAAGACGACAACAGTATCAAATGCTGCAGTAAAGACAAATTGGATAAATACCGAACCGTGTCCATGAGGACATCATGGAACTTCCCTCACCTAATTCATAATGAACAAGCAAATCTACATAAACATCAGGAGAAAATCACCAATCATAATTGATGCACAGTGAAAGGGGAGGATTGTGAGTGTTTCACATGGGCCACAGAGGAAGAGCTGGATATCCAGGCTGTGGAAAATCCTATACAAGAGGGCTACCTGCAGGTAAAATCCCATCAGAGAGAATCTGGAGAACTGCCCAATGCCCAGGTGCTGAAGGAGCAGGTTGCAGATATGTTTGCCAATATTGAAGGATGCTGCAATCAAAACCCCAACAAGGTGAGGGGCAGAAGGGGCTGAAGAACATATTCAAGTTTCCCACCACAGAAAAGGTCAGCTTTAACCACCTGCCAACCCAGAGAGCCCCTATGTCAGTGCAGAACAGTATCAGTCAGGTAAGAACCTTCCTCTCCCTCCTCTCTTCTCCCTTTGCAAGCCCTCCCTCCAAAACCAGAGGCTGTCAGGTGAGTGAGGAAGAGGAGACACTCCAAATAGCACATAGAGAAGATGCTCTCCTTTCTGGTCCCAAGTGGGAAACAGAAGGAAATATAATCTTCCAGGAAATACACCTTCTGATTATTGAAATAAGATTGTTTATGAAAACAGGAACCAGAGAACTCCTTATTTTTTAAAACATCTTCATTGGAGTATAATTGCTTTACATTGTTGTGTTAGTTGCTGCTGTACAACAAAGTGAATCAGCTATATGTATACATATATCAACATATCCCCTCCCTGTTGTGTCTTCCTCCCACCCTCCCTATCCCACCCCTCTAGGTGGTCACAAAGCACTGAGCTGATCTCCCTGTGCTATGTGGCTGCTTCCCACTAGCAACCTATTTTACACTTGGTTGCGTTTATTTGTCAGTGCTACACCCTCACTTCATCCCAGCTTACCCTTCCCTTCCCGTGTCTTCAAGTCCATTCTCTACATCTGCGTCTTTATTCCTGTCCTGCCCCTACGTTCTTCAGAGCCTTTTTTTCTTTTTTTATATTCCATATATATATGTTAGCATACGGTATTTGTTTTTCTCTTTCTGACTTACTTCACTCTGTATGACAGTCTCTAGGTCCATCCACCTCACTACAAATAGCTCAATTACATTTCTTTTTCTGGCTGAGTAATATTCCATTGTATATATGTCTCACATCTTCTTTATCCATTCATTGCTTAATGGACACTTAGGTTGCTTCCATGTCCTGACTATTGTAAATAGTGCTGCAATGAACATCGTGGTACATGACCCTTTTTGAATTATGGTTTTGTCAGGGCATATGCCCAGGAGTGGGATTGCTGGGTTGTATGGTAGTTCTATTTTTTGTTTTTTAAGGAACCTCCATACTGTTCTCCATAGTGGCTGTATCAATTAACATTCCCACCAACAATGCAAGAGGGTCCCCTTTTCTCCACACCCTCTCCAGCATTTATTGTTGGTAGATTTTTGATGATGGCCATCCTGACCCGTGTGAGGTGATACCTTATTGTAGTTTTGTTTTGCATTTCTGTAATGATTAGTGATGTTAAGCATCCTTTCATGTGTTTGCTGGCAATCTGTATATCTTCTTTGGAGAAATGTCTATTTAGGTCTTGTGCCCATTTTTGGATTGGGTTGTTTGGTTTTTGGTTTTTTTTATATTGACCAGCATGAGCTGCTTGTATGTTTTGGAGATTAATTTAATCATTTGTCCATTGCTTCATTTGCAAATATTTCCCCCATTCTGAGGGTTGCCTTTTCATCTTGCTTATGGTCTCCCTTGCTGTGCAAAAGCTTTTAAGTTTCATTAGGTCCCATTTCTTTATTTTTGGGTTTTTTTTTCCTTACTCTAGGAGGTGGGTCAAATAGGACCTTGCTGTGATTTATGTCATAGAGTGTCTGCCTATGTTTTCCTCTAAGAGTTTTTTGGGACTGGCCTTACATTTAGGTCTTAATTCATTTTGAATTTATTTTTGTGTATGGTGTTAGGGAGTGTTCTAATTTCATTTTTTTACATATAGCTGTTCACTTTGCCCAGCACCAATTATTGAAGAGACTGTCTTTTCTCCATTGGATACTCTTGCCTCTTTTATCAAAGATAAGGTGACCGTGTGTGCGTGGGTTTATCTCTGGGCTTTCTATCCTGGAACAGGATTGCTCCAGGATAGAAATTGATAGATCAATTGTTCCATTGATCTATATTTCTGTTTTTGTGCCAGTACCATATGGTCTTGATTACTGTAGCTTTGTAGTATAGTCTGAGGACAGGGAGACTGATTCCTCCAGATCCGTTTTTCTTTCTCAAGATTGCTTTGGCTATTCGGGGTCTTTTGTGTTTCCATAAAAAATGTGCAAATTTTTGTTCTACTTCTGTGAAAAGTGCCATTGGTAGTTTGATAGATATTGCATTGAATCTGTAGATCGCTTTGGGTAATAGGGTCATTTTCACAATATTGATTCTTCCAATCCAAGAACCTGGTATTTCTCTCTATCTGTTGGTGTCATCTTTGATTATTTTCATCAATGTTTTATCGTTTTCAGAGTACAGGTCTTTTGTCTCCTTAGGTAGCTTTATTCCTAGGTATTTTATTCTTTTTGTTGCAGTGGTAAATGGGAATGTGTCCTTAATTTCTCTTTCAGGTTTTTCAGCATTAGTGTATAGGAATGCAGGAGATTTCTGTGCATTAATTTTGTATCCTGCTACTTTACCAAATTCATTGATTAGCTCTAGTAGTTTTCTGGTAGCATCTTTAGGATTCTCTATGTATACTACCATGTCATCTGCAAACAGTGACAGTTTTACTTCTTCTTTTCTGATTTGGATTCCTTTTATTTCTTTTTCTTCTCTGATTGCTGTGGTTAAAACTTCCAAAACTATGTAGAATAATAGTGCTGAGAGTGGGCAACCTTGTCTTGTTCCTTATCTCAGTGGAAATAGTTTCAGTTTTTCACCATTGAGAAAGATGTTGGCTGTGGGTTTGTCATATATGGCGTTTATTATGTTGAGGTAAGTTCCATCTGTGCCCACTTTCTGGGGAGTCTTTATCATAAATCGCTGTTGAATTTTGTCAAAAGCTTTTTCTACATCTATTGAGATGATCATATGGTTTTTCTCCTTCAGTCTGTTAATATGGTTTCTCACATTGATTGATTTGCGTGTATTGAAGAATCCTTGCACTCCTGGGATAAACTCCACTTGATCATGGTGTATGATTCTTTTAATGTGCTGTGGGATTCTGTTTGCTAGTATTTTGTTGAGGATTTTTGCATGTTCATCAGTGATATTGGTCTATAGTTTTCTTTTTTTGTGACGTCTTTGGTTTTGGTGTCAGGGTGATGGTGGCCTCGTAGAATGAGTTTGGGAGTGTCCCTTCCTCTGCTATGTTTTGGAAGAGTTTGAGAAAGATAGGTGTTAGCTCTTCTCTAAATATTTGATAGAATTCGACTGTGAGGCCATCTGGTCCTGGGCTTTTGTTTGTTGGAAGACTTTTAGTCACAGTTTCAATTTCAGTGCTTGTGTTTGGTCTGTTTATATTTCCTATTTCTTCCTAGTTCAGTCTCAGAAGGCTGTGCTTTTCTAAGAATGTGTCCATTTCTTCCAGGTTGTCCATTTTATTGTCATATAGTTGCTTGTTGTAATTTCTCATGATCCTTTGTATTTCTGCAGTGTCAGTTGTTACTTCTCCTTTTTCATTTCTAATTCTGTTGATCTAGGTCTTCTGCCTTTTTTTCTTGATGAGTGTGGCTAATGGTTTATCAATTTTGTTTATCTTCTCAAAGAACCAGCTTTTAGTTTTACTGATCTTTGCTATTGTTTCCTTCGTTTCTTTTTCATTTATTTCTGATCTGATCTTTATGATTCCTTTCCTTCTGCTAACTTCAGCGTTTTTTTGTTCTTCTTTCTCTAATTGCTTTTGGTGTAAGTTTAGGTTGTTATTTAAGGTTTTTCTTGTTTCTTGAGGTAAGAGTGTGTTGCTATAGACTTCCCTCTTAGAACTGCTATTGCTTCATCCCATACATTTTGGACCATCCTGTTTTCATTGTTATTTGTTTCTAGGTATTTTTTGATTTCCTCTTTGATTTCTTCAGTGATCTCTTGGTTATTTAGTAGTGTATTGTTTAGCCTCCATGTGTTTGTATATTTTACAGGGTTTTTTTTTCCTGTAATTGATATCTAGTCTCATAGTGTTGTGGTCAGAAAAGATATTTGATATGATTTTAATTTTCTTAAACTTACCAAGGCTTGATTTGTGACCCAAGATATGATCTATCCTGGAGAATGTTCCATGAGCACTTGAGTAAAATGTGTATTCTGTTGTTTTTGGATTGAATGTCCTATAAATATCAATTAAGTCCATCTTGTTTAATGTGTCATTTAAAGCTTGTGTTTTCTTATTTATTTTCATTTTGGTTATTCTGCCCATTGGTGAAAGTGGGTTGTTAAAATCCCCTACTATTATTGTGTTTGTGTCAAATCCCCTTTTAAGGCTGTTAGCATTAGCCTTATGTATTGAGGTGTTCCTAAGTTGGGTGTATAAATATTTACAATTTTTATATCTTCTTCTTGGAAGAACTCCTTATTGTCTAAGCAGGATCCTAAAAGTCACTGACATCTGCTAGAGATTACATCCCAAGAGGAAGGAAAAAGCCAGCCCCACAGAGAGTGTTTGAAGAGGCACCAATGGAAGGAATAGAGTTCTTTTCTGACTTTATCCTATGAGTCCTGCTTATTCAACAAGAATCACACAGAGAGACAGAAAAAGAAGACAGGAAAAAAAAAAAGACTTCATCTAAAAAGCAGAGAAGGGGATTGCGAGTGAGGTTAAAATTTCTGACATGTAGAATTCCCTGGCCTGGTAAAATATACAGAACTACAGGGCCTGCAGTTTCACAAGGAGAGACCACTGAATGGTTCACTGACTTTTTGGGCCTTAGTGAATGCTTAAAATACTATCTTTTTTCAATAACATTTATATCAATTCTCCTTACTCAAAAATGAAATCATCCATTAACAGCTAGTATTGAAATATCTAATCTTCCTGGATTAGACCACCAGGAACTTTGGCTGGAAGGCACACAAAAATGATATGGAGAAGTGGGATTTCAGGGCCAATATCAGGAGGTAAGAGAGATAGGTCAAAGACAGGCAGAGAGAGATCCTACAAGCCAAGAGAAGACAAAGCCAGGAAAGCAATGAAAAATAATAACTCATATGTATAGTGAACATTTATTGGGGGCTGTTCAAACATAGAATCTTATTCAGTCTTCACAACAACCTACAAGTACAGTGAGGCGGGAGGATGGATGGAAGTGTAGGCTTTGTACTTAGAAAAATCCCTGGCATCTTATAAGCACTCAATATAAATTACATATTATCTTAAGGTGGGTGCTATTATTATCACATTTTACTCTTGAAGGAATTGAAACTTAGAAAGTTTAAGTCAGGTACTAGGGGTCATTTGGTAAGTAAACGATAAAGGCAGGACTTGAACCCGGGGATCTGACTCTAGAGTCCTCACTCTCAACCTGGGAGCCTTGACATCCACTCCTCTCCCCTTCCAGTCTCTCTCCTTCTGAGACCCAGCCACTCAAGCAGCCTGTTCTGTGTTTCATCTCAGTCGTGCCTTGCTGCCAGCTAGCTGCCAACCAAATCCTAAGCCAAACATAAGTGGATAGCTGTTACTAAATGAAACCCTTTAAAGAAGGGTTTTTAAGATGCTGTCCTGTTGACAGTCCAATGAGTGATAGACTTTCACTTAGTGTGAATTTCTTAAGCAAGAAATAGGAGAGGGGAGAAAGGAGAGAGAGGAAGATGACAACAGCCAGACAACGGCCAGTAGAAATCACTACATCCTTTGACACCACTGTCACAAATGACTAACTTCTCCATAACCAGATTGCTAACTTCGGTCCAGAGCAGAACAGTAGGTGGAGCTGGGACTCCTGAAATGAGTGTAAGAACTGCTTTTCAACAGCTTTGAAGAGATAGTGCTCTTAAATAAAATGACAGAAGGAAGAAAATGAGAGGATTGGGCTGCACCAAGACAATGGATATAACACCAATTATCCCAGGGACAGGGGGTTCAGTTCTGGTTACCGTCACATTTCATTTAGGTTCATTTGGGTTTTATGACATTCTTTATCCACTGTGAATACCAAATAAACCCTGCATTGGGATACCCCATCCTCCCCATTACCTTTTCTCTTCTCTCCCCCAGTCCTCTCTCTCTGGACCAGCTCACTCTCATCCACTCATAAACATGTGTTGGGCTGAAGTGAACTCAGGATCTCAGGTCTGCCCAGCAGCACAAGGATCCATCTTTCCAATAACCATTCAACATGCTTCACTGAAAACACAAAATTCTCAGACTCAAACTCATCTTCTTCAAACACAACCTGTTCTGTTTCCTCAGTGCCCATGAACAATAGCACCTGGGAGTCCTCTGAGTTCTTAATTTTCTTCTTAACTTTCCACTAACCAGACCCCATAAATTTGCCTCTCTGATGACGTTTCTTTCATTGGTACCCTCTTTCTCCCACCACCACTGCCTTCTTCAGACATGGATATTTTTATAATTTCTTTGAACAGCTTAGTTCAACTTACACTCCACAACTCCATACTCCAAACCATCCTGCACTTTTTTTTAGCATCTTTATTGGAGTATAATTGCTTTACAATGGTGTGTTAGTTTCTGCTTTATAACAAAGTGAATCAGTTATACATATATATATATATATATATATATATATATATATATATATATGTTCCCATATCTCTTCCCTCTTGCATCTCCCTCCCTCCCACCCTCCCTATTTCACCCGTCTAGGTGGTCACAAACCACCGAGCTGATCTCCCTGTGCTATGCAGCTGCTTCCCACTAGCTATCTATTTTATAGTTAGTAGTGTATTTATGTCCATGCCACTCTCTCACTTTGTCACAGCTCTTACAACACCTTAGACATGATCATATCACAATTTTAACCAAAAGTCACTCATGATTCCTCAGTGAATGACTGCCAAGATGAATGTCTTGGACCAGAGTTCAAGGCACCATGTGTCTCTGAGGCCAAATTGACTTTCCACTCCTATTACCACCCCAGACACACCCCTATTGAAACCACAAAGACCCACTGGCTAGGCCTTTGAAAAAACAAGGAAGGAACTTTCACAGAGGCAGACCTTTCTACTCTAAGACAGGATCTGAGGTTAGCCCAACAGGTCAGGACTGGTCAGGAGCATCAAACTCAATTTCTTAAGAATAGGCAGCATCTACCTTAGATATCAAGGGGTGGCCAAACCCTGACTGAAAAAACAATCACAGAATCCAACAAAGAGTGAATTTTAGGCAGAGACATTGAGAAAAAGAGCTAAGATAATCCTTGGATTTGAGCCAGGGAGTGTGGAGTGGTAAAAAGAGGTTTCAGAATTTCATGTTAAAAACATAGTGGAGCGACATCCCTGGTGGCACAGTGGTTAAGAATCTGCCTGCCAACGCAGGGAACATGGGTTCGAGCCCGGTCCAGGGAGATCCCACATGTCACGGAGCAAATAAGCTTGTGTGCCACAACAGTAGCTGCGGAGCCTGTGTGCCTAGAGCTCATGCCCTGCAACAAGAGAAGCCACTGAAATGAGAAACCCACGCACTGTTACAAACAGTAACTCCCGCTCACCGCAACTAGAGAAAACCTGCACATAGCAACGAAGGCCCAACACAGCCAAAAATTAATTAATTAATTAATTAATTTTTAAAAATATAGTGGGGATAGGAGCGTCAAAATGGCTGTGATCAATCAGGGGAGCTCTCCTAGAAAGATAAAAAACGGGCAAGTTCAAAGGAGTTAAAATTTGGGAGACTGGGTGAGGGAATAGAGATCAGGTGTAAACAGAGCTTTTCTGCTCCTAGCAACAATGAGTCTCCCTATCCTTAGAGTTTACTTCCCTTCATGGTAGCCTGATTTCACCAGCATGAATTTTGAGGGCCCTGGGAGAGGACAGCACAGCAAAGGAGGTATTAATCATAGCCTATTCTCCTATTCAAGGGCTTCAGTTGAGATGGGAGCTCTGGAGTCACACAACAATCGCGACTTGATGATGCAGTGATGAGGTCACAAGTGGGGCTCCCCCTTCCCCCCACTCTGTCTTCCTCAGAGCTGTGCAGAAGAACCAGAGGGGAAAATCCACCTTCCCAGGCACAGCCATAACATCATCCTCACTCAACTACTTGTCAAGTTCAATACCAACTCAAAGGGGTGAGTTGCATGTGGACAACTGGAAATGCCCCCTCTTTTACCTCTCATTTCTGGGGGTGACCCACAGAATCCCAGGCATTAAACAGTGTTGAAATAATGCCTATATTTTGGTGAAAGTTTCCTCTCATTTTCAGTAGCAGGATCTAGCTACACCTCATTTGAAAGAGTGATTCTTAACCATTTTGGAGTTCAATGTAATGATCTGTCTCTCCAGAGAGCCATACTGATTTTAAAACAAAATTAGATTTTAAAATTTTATTTTTATATTGCTAAAGGAAATCAAAGATGTGCCAATTAGATCCAACTTGCAAGTATTGTCAGAGACAGAAAAGTCCTGTCCATATCCAGAAGTCAAACAGTCTATAGAGGAAGACCTAGCTCAGAGCAAAACTCAACAGAGGGGAAAAGGATTTACTCCCTAAAATCATATTTTGTGGCTCCAACATTCATATTTTCAGAGAAACTAGAATTTCCCAGTTTATCTCCTCTTCTCTTAACTTCTTCCCTTACCCTAATCACCAGGGGGAAGAGTTCCTAGAGTGGTCCATGGGAGTCCAGCCATGGTAGGAATTCAACTCTTTTCCATGCTCAGTCCTCAAGTGACAAAAGCAGTTCTCAAGGTTTTGAGGGCTTAGGCAAGACATAGAATTGGAAGAAGTGTCATAGGCCCCCAAGCCCACTAATATATCCTCCCATTCCATCTCCAGAGGGATAGGGAGGTGCCCTTACAAGAGTTCTTTAAAAGTGTTGTCATGCCATGGATGAATTTAGAAGTCCAATCAAGCTTAGGGACTCTTCAGAATAATGTTTTTAAATGAATGAAATAAAATACATGGGGTTACAGAAGATACCAATTATATTGATAAATATATGGTTAAATGTGGTTGGGTTGGAGGGTTGGGCCTAAGGACACTAAGGTTAAGAACTCCTGCTAGGGGCTATGGAATGGAGACAAGAATAAGTGAAAAGAAAGCATAGCAATGGTGGAGAGATCAAGAAATGTTGTCATCAATGCACTTCAAGGACAAGAGGACAGCCCTTAGATTAGAATTTATTCTAGAGCCTGAACACATCCCAGGAAAGGCTTTCTTAAGAACAAGAATGGGCAGGGCAGGAGGTGTGTGTGGGAAGGCTGTACTGGTCCTCTCCCACCTTGCAATGTGGTCTCCCACACATAACCTGTCACGTATTTCTTTGCAGGGCTCAGAAAATCAAGAAGGAATGTCTAGTGATGATAAAAACAAACCTAGTTTCTAGATTTTTTGATGATGGCCATTCTGACTGGTGTGAGATGATATCTCATTGTAGTTTTGATTTGCATTTCTCTAATGATTAATGATGTTGAGCATTCTTTCATTTGTTTGTTGGCAGTCTGTATATCTTCTTTGGAGAAATGTCTATTTAGGTCTTCTGCCCATTTTTGGATTGGGTTGTTTGTTTTTTGGCTATTGAGCTGCATGAGCTGCTTATAAACTTTGGAGATTATCCTTTGTCAGTTGCTTCATTTGCAAATATTTTCTCCCATTCTGAGGGTTGTCTTTTAGTCTTGTTTATGGTGGAGAGGGTGTGGAGAAAATGGAACACTCTTGCACTGCTGGTGGGAATGTGAATTGGTACAGCCACTATGGAGAACAGTATGGACGTTCCTTTAAAAACTACAAATAGAATTACCATATGACCCAGCAATCCCACTACTGGGCATATACCCTGAGAAAACAATAATTCAAAAAGAGTCATGTACCAAAATGTTCATTGCAGCTCTATTTAGAATAGCCCAGAGATGGAAACAACCTAAGTGTACATCATCCAATGAATGGATAAAGAAGATGTGGCACATATGTATAATGGAATATTACTCAGTCATAAAAAGAAACGAAATTGAGTTATTTGTAATGAGGTGGATAGACCTAGAGTCTGTCATACAGAGTGAAGTAAGTCAGAAAGAGAAAGACAAACACCATATGCTAACACACATATATGGAATTTAAGAAAAAGAAAAAACGTCATGAAGAACCTGGGGGTAAAACAGGAATAAAGACACAGACCTACTTGAGCATGGACTTGAGGATATGGGGAGGGGGAAGGCTAAGCTGTGACAAAGGGAGAGAGAGGCATGGACATATATACACTACCAAACGTAAGGTAGATAGCTAGTGGAAAGCAGCCGCATAGCACAGGGAGATCAGCTCGGTGCTTTGTGACCACCTGGAGGGGTAGGATAGGGAGGGTGGGAGGGAGGGAGATGCAAGAGGGAAGGGATATGGGAACAGATGTATATGTATAACTGATTCACTTTGTTATAAAGGAGAAACTAGTACACCATTGTGAAGCAATTATACTCCAATAAAGTTGTAAAAGAATAAATAAATAAAATAAAATAAAACAATAAAAACTTAGTGAACCCAAGAATGAGCCCAAGCAATGTGATCCCAGGTGTGAACAAAGGTGTGAGACTAAATGCCAGCCCAGATGTTTAAAGAAGCTGCTGCAACGGTGCTCTGAAAAGTGCCCACAGGAAAAGTGCCCAACACCACCGAAGTGTCCCCTGTGTCCCTCATGCCCCCCCCACTGTGCCCTCCACCATGCCCCTGCCCAGCTCCTTGCCCTCCCAAGCCATGTTCCAATCCCTGTCCTCCTAAATGCCCACCACCCTGCCCACCCCCAGAGCGAGGCAACAAGGGCACTACCCAGGCCACTACATCCACCATCTCCACCATATTCACCACTATGGGGCTGAGAGCTGAAGCCATGAACTGACAAGTAAATGTGTTCCTCTGCTGTGCAAGACTTTCTTCTCCTTGTTTCTTGGTAGTTTTTGGTTTGTTTCTTGTTTTCCAGCATTATACCACCAAGAAGCAACACCCTGAGGTTGAGGGTAGGACCCTGGCCCTCCACACTCAACAACCTTGGAAGATGGCCAGGTCTCTAACCCCACCTGCTGCATAGAGGGACGTGGCATCTTCTGAGAGGTGCACCCAGGGAATACACTCCTGCTAGAGCACAGCCTGAGAGAGTGATAAACATGGCTATTGAAGTGGCTAACCCCAGGAACCCAATGAGCACAAGGGGGGAAGAGTGTGTGAGTGGAAACAGGAATGACGCTGGGGAAAGTTCCACAAAGACTCAGGGAAAGAATTCTACCCTTGGCTATTAGTCCTTTTGCATAATGCTTGTGCTGACCACTCTGAAATCAGGCTTCATGGGTTTAAACTCTAGCTCTGCTCCCCAAAATTTTGTGACCTTAAGCCAGTTGGTTACCTTCTCTGAGCCCTAGTTTCCTTCTCTCTGTAAAAGGAATGAGGATACTAATAGTACTGGTGTTACCTGCTTGTTGTGTGGCTTAAGGAGTTAACAAATGCCAAGTGCCTGGTTTGCTGAGACACAGTGAGGGGAGCACACTGTGCCTGCCTAGGTGTGACACAACACACCTGAACTTGACTGCCTTGTGCTTCACTTCCTTGTCAGGCTGTAAATCTCCTGAGTGCAATAATCAGATTCTAACTCATACCAGTAAGCACAGCTAAGCATTCTTCTAAAAAATAAGAAATAAAAGAGGAGTTTGTGGATTACACCAATGTCAGTTGGCTGGCTTTGATCCTGGAGTATAGTTATGCAGCATGTCACCATGTCACCCTTGAGAGAATTCCAGTGAAGGGGACATGGGCTCTCTATTTTTGCAACTTTCTGTGAATCTATATACAATTTCCAAAGAAATAGTTAAGTACAAAAGAAATAGAAAAGGATAAATCTGGGAGGACCTCAATTAGGAATGAACCAGAAAAGTTTTCACAGCTGATATGTTAGTGTACAAGTAGCTACAGGGAGTACACATCAAAGTGCCTTAATTCACAAAAGGGAAGTTATCAGTTCATATTGCTGGGAAGGATATTAGGATGAGGAGGGGGCACGTAGAATTAAAAAAGAACTATAGGAACGAGGATTTCAGGGTCTGGGAGCATGGATTCACCACCACTGTTTCAATCTCTTTCATCCCCACCAGTCTCCACTCCTTTTCAGGATGGGTATCCTCACCTCTTAGACCTCTCCATGTGGTAAGGTCCTTGGCCAGGTGGACCCACGTTGTTGATGGCTTGGGTATGAGGTATTCCTGTTATTTCAGGAGAGAAACCTGATTGGTTCTTTCCAAAAACGCAGGTTATCATCACAGCTCACAACATCCAAGCAGAAGTAGGTTTAGGATTCTTTGCTGTCACAAAGGTAATGAAAGAGGCCAGGTCATGTTATAAGTGGGAGTGATTCTACCAACCTGCTTCCTTACCTGATGTTCTGTGATTTAGAACTTGAAACATCCAGAACTGCATCCTGTTCACTCATTCACAGGTAATATTTTATGTATTTCCTTAAGATTGGACTGTGAAAGAGACTGAAAAGGATCAGAAATTTTCACAGCTGAGTTTCTTTTAATTGAAATACAATTTACTTATTCTGAAATGGACAGATCTTAAACCCCAATCAGGATACGAAAAATAACAATCACTTCAGAAGGTACCCTTGTGCCTTGGCCAATGAATCCATACCAAAAAGCCATGTGGCTGACAGGGTCTTCGTGCTCTGGCTGGGTGTCAGGCCTGAGCTTTTGAGGTGGGAGACCGACTTCAGGACGTTGGTCCACCAGAGAACCCCCGGCCCCTCATAATATCAATCTGTGAGAGCTCTCCCAGATATCTCTGTCTCAACACTAAGACCCACCTCCACACAACAACCAGCAAGTTCCAGTGATGGACACGTCATGCCAAACAACTAGCAAGACAGGAACACAGCCCCACCCATTAGCAGAGAGGCTTCCTAAAATAATAATAAGTTCACAGACATCACAAAACACACCACCAGACGTAGCACTGCCCACCAGAAAGACAACAGCCTCATCCACCTGAACAGAGGCACCAGTCCCCTCCACCAGGAAGCCTACACAACCCATTGAACCAACCTTAGCCACTGGGGGAAGACACGAAAAACAATGGGAATGATGAACCTGCAGCCTGCAAAAAGGAGACCTGAAACACAGTAAGTTATGCAAAATGAGAATACAGAGAAACACACAGCAGATGAAAGAGCAAGGTAAAAACCCACCAGAACTAACAAATGAAGAGGAAATAGGCAGTCTACCTGAAAAAAGAATTCAGAGTAATGATAGCAAAGATGATCCAAAATCTTGGAAATAGAATAGAGAAAATACAAGAAATGTTTAACAAGGACCTAGAAGAATTAAAGAGCAAAGAAACAATGAAGAACAACACAATAAATGAAATTAAAAATTCTCAGGAAGGAATCAATAGCAGAATACTGAGGCTGAAGAGTGGATAAGTAACCTGGAAAATATAATAGTGGAAATAACTACCACAGAGCAGAATAAAGAAAAAAGAATGAAAAGAATGGAGGACATACTTAGAGACCTCTGGAACAACACTAAACACACCAATATTCGAATTATAGGGGTCCCAGAAGAAGAAGAGAAAAATAAAGGGTCTGAAAAATATTAAACAGATTATAGTTGAAAACATCCCTAATATGGAAAAAGAAATTGTCAATCAAGTCCAGGAAGCACAGAGAGTCTCATACTGCATAAATCCAAGGAGAAACATGCCAAGACACATATTTACCAAACTATTAAAAATTAAATACAAAGAAAAAATATTAAAAGCAGCAAGGAAAAGGCAACAAATAACATACAAGGGAATTCCCATAAGGTTAACAGCTGATCTTTCAGCAGAAACTCGGCAAGCCAGAAGGGTGTGGCAGGACATATTTAAAGTGATGAAGGAGAAAAACCTACAACCAAGATTATGCTACCCAGGAAAGATCTCACTCCAATTTGACAGAGAAATTAAAAGCTTTACAGCACATTCGCACACTCATTCACTGGGAAATACTGTGTCTTCAGCTAGAGAGAAACTGAGGGCGACGATGCCTAGCTAAGGGTGGATGGCCCTTGGTTACTAAGATTGCTTCTGTCTATAGATTCTTCGCATCTAGAGTGGGGAAGAGAGTATGTCTTGAGCAGCCGGGTGGATGAAAGGCTCTTGGTGCTGCAGCCAGGAGTCAGTGCTGTGCCTCTGAAGTGGGAGAGCCAACTTCAGAACACGGGTCCACAAGAGACCTCCCAGCTCCACATAATATCAAGCAGCGAAAATCTCCCAGAGATCTCCATCTCAACACCAGCACCCAGCTTCAGTCAAAGACCAGCAAGCTACAGTGCTGGTCACCCTATGCCAAGCAACTAGCAAGGCAGGAACACAACCCCACCCATTAGCAGAGAGGCTACCTAAAAACATAAGGCCATAGGCACCGCAAAACACACCACCAGACGTGGACCTGTCCACCAGAAAGACAAGATCGAGCCTCAACCAGCAGAACACAAGCATTAGTACCCCCCACCAGGAAGCCTACACAACCTACTGAAACAACCTTAGCCACTGGGGACAGACACCAAAAACAACGGGAACTACAAACCTGCAGCCTGCAAAAAGGAGACCCCAAACACAGGAAGATAAGCAAAATGAGAAGACAGAAAAATACACAGCAGGTGAAAGAGCAAGATAAAAACCTACCAGACCGAACAAATGAAGAGGTAATAGGCAGTCTACCTGAAAAATAATTCAGAACAATGATGGTAAAGATGAGCCAAGATTCGATTTCCAAGATCCAAAATCTTGGAAATAGAATAGACAAAATGCAAGAAACAGTTAACAAGGACCTAGAAGAACTAAAGATGAATCAAGCATCGATTAAAAACACAATAAATGAAATAAAAAATACTCTAGATGGGATCAATAGCAGAATAACTGAGGCAGAAGAACGGATAAGTGAGGTGGAAGATAAAATAGTGGAAATAACTGATGCAGAGCAAAATAAAGAAAAAAGAATGAAAAGAACAGAGGACAGTCTCAGACACCTCTGGGACAACATTAAACGCACCAACATTCGAATTATAGGGGTTCCAGAAGAAGAAGAGAAAAAGAAAGGGACTGAGAAAATATTTGAAGAGATTATAGTTGAAAACTTCCCTAATATGGGAAAGGTAATAGTTATTCAAGTCCAGGAGGCACAGAGAGTCCCATACAGAATAAATCCAAGGAGAAATACGCCAAGACACATATTAATCAAACTGTCAAAAATTAAACAAAGAAATCATATTAAAAGCAGCAAGGGAAAAACAACAAATAACACACAAGGGAATCCCGATCAGGTTAACAGCTGATCTCTCAGCAGAAACTCTACAAGCCAGAAGGGAGTGGCAGTACATAATTAAAGTGATGAAGGAGAGAAACCTGCAACCAAGATTACTCTACCCAACAAGGATCTCATTCAGATTTGGTGGAGAAATTAAAACCTTTACAGACAAGCAAAAGCTGAGAGAGTTCAGCACCACCAAACCAGCTTTACAACAAATGCTAAAGGAACTTCTCTAGGAAAGAAACACAACAGAAGGAATATACCTACAATAACGAGCCCAAAGCAATTAAGGAAATGGGAATAGGAACATACATATCAAAAATTACCTTAAATGTAAATGGACTAAATGCTCCCACCAAAAGACACAGACTGGCTGAATGGATACAAAAACAAGACCCATATATATGCTGTCTACAAGAGACCCACTTCAGACCTAGAGACACATGCAGATTGAAAGTAAGGGGATGGAAAAAGATATTCCATGCAAATGGAAATCAAAAGAAAGCTGGAGTAGCAATTCTTATATCAGACAAAACAGACTTTAAAATAAAGACTATTAGAAGAGACAAAGAAGGACACTACATAATGACCAAGGGATTGATCCAAGAAGAAGATATAACAATTGTAAATATTTATGCACCCAACATAGGAGCACCTCAATACATAAGGCAAATACTAACAGCCATAAAAGGGGAAATCGACAGTAACACAATCATAGTAGGGGACTTTAACACCCCACTTTCACCAATGGACAGATCGTCCAAAATGAAAATAAATAAGGAAATACAAGCTTTAAATGATACATTAAACGAGATGGACATAGTTGATATTTGTAGGACATTCCATCCAAAAACAACAGAATACACATTCTTCTCAAGTGCTCATGGAACATTCTCCAGGATAGATCATATCTTGGGTCACAAATCAAGCCTTGGTAAATTTAAGAAAATTGAAATTGTATCAGGTATCTTTTCCGACCACAATGCTATGAGACTAGACATCAATTACAGGAAAAGAGCTGTAAAAAATACAAACACATGGAGGCTAAACAATACACTACTCAATAACGAAGTGATCACTGAAGAAATCAAACAGGAAATTAAAAAATACCTAGAAACAAATGACAATGGAGACACGATGACGCAAAACCTATGGGACACAGCAAAAGCAGTTCTAAGGGGGAAGTTTAAAGCAATACAATCCCACCTTAAGAAACAGGAAATATCTCGAGTAAACAACCTGACCCTGCACCTAAAGCAATTAGAGAAAGAAGAACAAAAAACCCCAAAAGTTAGCAGAAGGAAAGAAATCATAAAGATCAGATCAGAAATAAATGAAAAACGAATGAAACGATAGCAAAGATCAACCAAACTAAAAGCTGGTTCTTTGAGAAGATAAACAAAATTGACAAACCATTAGCCAGACTCATCAAGAAAAGAAGGGAGAAGACTCAAATCAATAGAATTAGAAATGAAAAAGGAGAAGTAACAACTGACACTGCAGAAATACATAAGATCATGAGAGATTACTACAAGCAACTCTATGCCAATAAAATGGACAACCTGGAAGAAATGGACAAATTCTTAGAAATGCACAACCTGCAAAGACTGACTCAGGAAGAAATAGAAAATATGAATAGACCAATCACAAGCACTGAAATTGAAACTGTGATTAAAAGTCTTCCATCAAACAAAAGCCCAGGACCAGATGGCTTCACAGGCAAATTCTATCAAACATTTAGAGAAGAGCTAACACCCATCCTTCTCAAACTCTTCAAAACAATATCAGTGGAAGGAACACTCCCAAACTCATTCTATGAAGCCACCATCACCTTGATACTAAAACCAGGCAAGGATGTCACAAAGAAAGAAAACTACAGACCAATATTACTGATGAACATAGATGCAAAAACCCTCAACCAAATACTAGCAAACAGAATCCAACAGCACATTAAAAGGATCATACACCATGATCAAGTGGGGTTTATTCCAGGAATGCAAGAATTCTTCAATATATGCAAATGAATGAATGTGATACACCATATTAACAAGTTGAAGGAGAAAAAACATATGATCATCTCAATAGATGCAGAGAAAGCTTTCGACACAATTCAACACCCATTTATGATAAAAACCCTGCAGAAAGTAGGCATAGAGGGAACTTTCCTCAACATAATAAAGGCCATATATGACAAACCCACAGCCAACATTGTCCTCAATGGTGAAAAACTGAAACCATTTCCACTAAGAGCAGGAACAAGACAAGGCTGCCCACTCTCACCACTCTTATTCAACCTAGTTTTGGAAGTTTTAGCCACAGCAATCAGAGAAGAAAAGGAAATAAAAGGAATCCAAATTGGAACAGAAGAATTAAAGCTGTCACTGTTTGCAGATGACATGATACTATACATAGAGAACCCTAAAGATGCTACCAGAAAACTACTAGAGCTAATCAATGAATTTGGTAAAGTAGCAGGATACAAAATTAATGTACAGAAATCTCTGGCATTCCTGTACACTAATGATGAAAAATCTGAAAGTGAAATTAAGAAAACACTCCCTTTTACCATTGCAACAAAAAGAATAAAATATCTAGGAATAAACCTACCTAAGGGGACAAAAGACCTGTATGCAGAAAATTATGACACTGATGCAAGAAATTAAAGATGATTCAAATAGATGGAGAGATATACCATGCTCCTGGATTGGAAGAATCAATATTGTGAAAATGACTCTACTACCCAAAGCAATCTACAGATTCAATGCAATCCCTATCAAACTACCACTGGCATTTTTCACAGAACTAAAACAAAAAATTTCAAAATTTGTTTGGAAAAACAAAAGACCCCGAATAGCCAAAGCAATCTTGAGAATGAAAAACGGAGCTGGAGGAATCAGGCTCCCTGACTTCAGACTATACTACAAAGCTACAGTAATTAAGACAGTGTGGTACTGGCATAAAAACAGAAAGATAGATCAGTGGATCAGGATAGAAAGCCCAGAGATAAACCCACGCACATATGGCCAACTTATCTTTGATAAAGGAGGCAGGAATGTACAGTGGAGAAAGGACAGCCTCTTCAATAAGTGGTGCTGGGAAAACTGGACAGGGACATGTAAAAGTTTGAGATTAGATCATTCCCTAACACCATACACAAAAATATGCTCATAATGGATTAAAGAGCTAAATGTAAGGCCAGAAACTATCAAACTCTTAGAGGAAAACATAGGTAGAACACTCTATGACATAAATCACAGCAAGATCCTTTTGAACCCACCTCCTAGAGAAATGGAAATAAAGACAAAGATAAACAAATGGGACCTAATGAAACTTCAAAGCTTTTGCACAGCAAAGGAAACCATAAAGAAGACCAAAAGACAACCCTCAGAATGGGAGAAAATATTTGCAAATGAAGCAACTGACAAAGGATTAATCTCCAAAATTTATAAACAGCTCATGCAGCTCAGTAGCAAAAAAATAAACAACCCAATCCAAAAATGGGCAGAAGACTTAAATAGGCATTTCTCCAAAGAAGATATACAGACTGCCAACAAACACATGAAAGAATGCTCAACATCATTAATCATTAGAGAAATGCAAATCAAAACTACAATGAGATATCATCTCACACCAGTCAGAATGGCCATCATCAAGAAATCTAGAAACAATAAATGCTGGAGAGGGTGTGGAGAAAAGGGAACACTCTTGCACTGCTGGTGGGAATGTGAATTCGTACAGCCACTATGGAGAACAGTATGGAGGTTCCTTAAAAAACTAAAAATAGAACTACCATATGATCCAGCAATCCCACTACTAGGCATATACCCTGAGAAAACCATAATTCAAAAAGAGACATGTACCAAAATGTTCATTGCAGCTCTATTCACAATAGCCCAGAGCTGGAAACAACCTAAGTGTCCATCATCGGATGAATGGATAAAGAAGATGTGGCACATATATACAATGGAATATTACTCAGCCATAAAAAGAAACGAAACTGAGCTATTTGTAATGAGGTGGATAGACCTAGAGTCTGTCATACAGAGTGAAGTAAGTCAGAAAGAGAAAGACAAATACCGTATGCTAACACATATATATGGAATATAAGAAAAAAAAATGTCATGAAGAACCTAGGGGTAAAACGGGAATAAAGACACAGACCTACTTGAGAATGGACTTGAGGATATGGGGAGGGGGAAGGGTAAGCTGTGACAAAGCGAAAGAGAGGCATGGACATATATACACTACCAAACGTAGGCTAGATAGACAGTGGGAAGCAGCCGCAGAGCACAGGGAGATCAGCTCGGTGCTTTGTGACTGCCTGGAGGGGAGGGATAGGGAGGGTGGGAGGGAGGGAGATGCATGAGGGAGGGGATGTGGGAACAGATGTATATGTATGACTGATTCACTTTGTTATAAAGCAGAAACTAATTTAAAAAAATGGAAAAAATTAAAAAAAAAAAAAAAAAAAAAAAAAAAAAAAAAGAAGAACCTAAAGGGAATTCAAGGGGCAAATCATTTCCACGAGGATTGTCAGTGTTATATAATGATGGGGGAATGTATCCCCAAACTATACTGAGTATCATTTTTTTCTTTTTTAAGACATACCATATTATTATTTGCTCTCATTCAAGAGGTATATATGCTGGGTACACAGACTTACTCTCCTGGACATTTTAAGAGTCTGCATCAGTTACCTAGAAACCATGTTAAGTCCACTGCTAGTTCCTGCTCATGGACTAAAAATCTGAGAAAAGCAATAAAAGTCAAAATTAGCCTAAAAAAAAAAAAAAAAAAAAGAGACATGTACCAAAATGTTCATTGCAGCTCTATTTACAATAGCCCGGAGATGGAAACAACCTAAGTGTCCATCATCGGATGAATGGATAAAGAAGATGTGGCACATATATACAATGGAATATTACTCAGCCATAAAAAGAAACGAAACTGAACTATTTGTAATGAGGTGGATAGACCTAGAGTCTGTCATACAGAGTGAAGTAAGTCAGAAAGAGAAAGACAAATACCATATGCTAACACATATATACTGAATTTTTAAAAAAATGTCATGAAGAACCTAGGGGTAAAACAGGAATAAAGACACAGACCTACTTGTGAATGGACTTGAGGATATGGGGAGGGGGAATGGTAAGCTGTGACAAAGGGAGAGAGAGGCATGGACACATGTACACTACCAAACGTAAGGGAGATAGATAGTGGGAAGCAGCCGCAGAGCACAGGGAGATCAGCTCGGTGCTTTGTGACCGCCTGGAGGGGTGGGATGGGGAGGGTGGGAGGGAGGGAGATACATGAGGGAAGGGATGTGGGAACAGATGTATATGTATGACTGATTCACTTTGTTATAAAGCAGAAACTAATAAAAAATAAAAATAAAAAAATAAAACCTTAACAGACAAGCAAAGCTAAGAGAATTAATGACCACCAAACCAGCTCTACAACAAATAATAAAGGAACTTCTCTAGGCAGGCAAAACAAGAGAAAGAAAAGACCTACAATGACAAAAACAAAACAATTAAGAAAATGGTAATAAGAATATACATATCAATAATTACCTTAAATGTAAATGGATTAAATGCTCCAACCAAAAGACATAGAGTGGCTGAATGGATACCAAAACAAGTCCCATATATAAGCTGTATACAAGAGACCCACTTCAGACCTAGGGACACATACACACTGAAAGCAAGTGGGTGGAAAAACATATTCCATGAAAATGGAAAGCAAAATAAAGTTGGAGTAGCAATTCTCATATCAGACAAAATAGACTTTAAAATAAAGACTATTACAAGATTCAAAGAAGAACACTACATAATGATCAAGGGATCAATCCAAGAAGAAGATATAACAATTGTAAATATTGCTGCACCCAACGTAGGAGGACCTCAATACATAAGGCAAATGCTAACAGCCATAAAAGGGGAAACCGACAGTAACACAGTTATACTAGGGACCGATAACACCCCACTTTCACCAATGGACTGAACAACCAAAATGAAAATAAATAAGGAAACACAAGCTTTGAATGATACATTAAACATGATGGAGTGAATTGCTATTTATTGGATATTCCATCCAGAAACAATGAATACACTTGCTTCTCAAGTGTTCATGGAACATTCGCCAGGATAGATCATATTCTGCGTCATAAAACAAGCCTTGGTAAATTTAAGAAAATTGAAACTGTATCAAATACCTTTCCAGACCACAATGCTATGAGACTAGATATCAATTACAAGAAAAAAACTGTAAAATATAAAATACATATAGGCTAAACAATACATTATTAAATAACCAACAGATCACTGAAGAAATCAAAGAGGAAATCAAAAAATACCTAGAAACAAATAGCAATGAAAACAGGATGGCCCAAAACTTATGGGAGGAAGCAAAAGCAGTTCTAAGAGGGAAGTTTATAGTAACACAATCCTACCTCAAGAAACAAGAAACACCTCAAATAAACAACTTAACCTTACACCTAAAGCAATTAGAGAAAGAAGAACAAAAAAAAAAAACCCGAAGTTAACTGAAGGAAAGAAATCATAAAGATCAGATCAGAAATAAATGAAAAAGAAATGAAGGAAACAATAGCAAAGATCACTAAAACTAACAGTTGGTTCTTTGAGAAGATAAACAAAATTGATAAACTATTAGCCACACTCATCAAGAAAAAAAGGGAGAAGACCCAGATCAACAGAATTAGAAATGAAAAAGGAGAAGTAACGACTGGCACTACAGAAATACAAAGGATCATGAGAGATTACTACAAGCAACTATATGCCAATAAAATGGACAACTGGGATGAAATGGACCCATTCTTAGAAAAGCACAACCTTCCGGGACTGAACCCAGAGGAAATAAAAATATACACAGACCAATCACAAGCACTGAAATTGAAACTGTGATTAAAACATTCCAACAAACAAAAGCCCAGGATCAAATGGCTTCACAGGCAAATTCTATCAAACATTTAGAGTAGAGCTAACACCTATCTTTCTCAAACTCTTCCAAAATGTAGCAGAGGGAGGAACACTCCCATACTCATTCTACATGCCCACCATCACCATGATACCAAAACCAGACAAAGCTGTCATCAAAAAAAGGAAACTACAGGCCAATATCACTGATGAACACACATGCAAAAATCCGCAACAAAATACCAGCAAACAAAATCCAACAACACATTAAAGGATCACCATGATCTAGTGGGGTTTATCCCAGGAATGCAAGGATTCTTCAATACCTGCAAATCAATCAATGTGAGAAACCATATTAACAAATTGAAGGAGAAAAGCCATATGATCATCTCAATAGATGCAGAAAAAGCTTTTGAAAAAATTCAAAAGAAAATTGATAGCTCAATTTCGTTTCTTTTTATGACTGAGTAATATTCCATTGTATATACGGGCCACATCTTTATCCATTTTTCCAATGATGGACACTTAGGTTGTTTCCATCTCTGGGCTATTGTAAATAGAGTTGCAATGAACATTTTGGTACATGACACTTTTTGAATTATGGTTTTCTCAGGGTATGAGCTATTTGTAATGAGGTAGATAGACCTAGAGTCTGTCATACAGAGTGAACTAAGTTAGAAAGAGAAAGACAAATGCCGTATACTAACACATATATATGGAAGTTAAGAAAAAAAATGTCATGAAGAACCTAGGGGTAATACAGGAATAAAGACACAGACCTACTAGAGAATGGACTTGAGGATATGGGGAGGGGGGAGGGTAAGCTGTGACAAAGCGAGAGAGAGTCATGGACATATATACACTACCAAACGTAAGGTAGATAGCTAGTGGAAGGAGTCACATAGCACAGGGAGATCAGCTCTGTGCTTTGTGACCGCCTGGAGGGGTGGGATAGAGAGGGTGGGAGGGAGGGAGACACAAGAGGGAAGAGATATGGGAACATATGTATATGTATAACTGAATCACTTTGTTATAAAGCAGAAACTAACACACCATTGTAAAGCAATTATACTCCTATAAAGATGTAAAAATAAATAAATAAAATATATTTTTAAAATTTTAAAAAAGAAAATTGATAAATATCCCTCCAGAAAGTAGGCATAGAGGGAACTTACCTCAACATAATAAACGCCATATATGACAAACCCAAAAACTGAAACCATTTCCACTGAGATAAGGAACAAGACAAGGTTGCCCACTCTCAGCACTATTATTCTACATAGTTTTGGAAGTTTTAGCCACAGCAATCAGAGAAGAAAAAGAAATAAAAGGAATCCAAATCAGAAAAGAAGTAAAACTGTCACTGTTTGCAGATGACATGATAGTATACATAGAGAATCCTAAAGGTGCTACCAGAAAACTACTAGAGCTAATCAATGAATTTGGTAAAGTAGCAGGATACAAAAGTAATGCACAGAAATCTCTTGCATTCCTATACACTAATGCTGAAAAATCTGAGAAATTAAGGAAACACTCCCATTTACCACTGCAACAAAAAGAATAAAATACTTAGGAATAAACCTACCTAAGGAGAGAGAAGACCTATGTGCAGAAAACTATAAGACACTGCTGAAAGAAATTAAAGATGATACAAACAGTTGGAGAGATACACAGTGTTTTGGATTGGAAGAATCACTATTGTGAAAATGATGCTACTACCTAAAGCAATCTACAGATTCAATGCAATCCCTATCAAACTACCAATGGCATTTTTCACAGAAAACCATAATGCAAGAAGAGTCATGTACCACAATGTTCATTGCAGATCTATTTACAATAGCCAGGACATGGAAGCAACCTAAGTGTCCATCGATAGATGAATGGATAAAGAAGATGTGTCACATATGTAATGAGGTGAATTGACCTAGAGACTGTCATACAGAGTGAAGTAAGTCGGAAAGAGAAAAACAAATACTGTATGCTAATGCATATATATGGAATCTAAGAATAAAAATGGTTCTGAAGACCCTAGGGGCAGGACAGGAATAAAGACACAGATGTAGAGAATGGGCTTGAGGACACAGGGAGGGCAAAGGGTAAGCTGAGATGAAATGAGAGAGTAGCATTGACATATATATACTACCAAATGTAAAATAGCTAGCTAGTGGGAAGCAGCCGCATCACACAGGGAAATCAGCACAGTGCTTTGTGACCACCTAGAGGGGTGGGATTGGGAGAGTGGAAGGGAGACACAAGAGGGAGGGGATATGGGGATATATGTATACGTATAACTGATTCACTTTGTTTTACAGCAGAAACCAACACACCATTTTAAAGCAATTATACTCCAATAAAGATGTTAAAAAATACGAAAGAAGGCATATCTGAGGTACTCCCTTTGGAATCATGGCCCATAAACAGCTTTCCATCCTTCTGAGTCTGGAAAAATTGTTCAGGACAGCAAAAGGTACAATAACTACAGATAGTTCAAACTGTGCCCAGGAAAAGACACCTGGGACCCCCACCAAACCAAGGTCATATAATATCCTGGTTGCAGAAGAATTTTTAGGACACAAGAGCTAGACAAGGCGTTTTAGGGTGCAACCCCCTCATTTTTCAGATGTGAAAACTACTAGTTGCTTTCTCTGACATGTGAGCCTTGGGGTCTCAGGGTCTTCTGGAAAGAAATGGAGCCTGACATCCACACTGCAAGGCCCTGCAGAGACCTGCCTCCTGGTCCCAATTGAATGTATGGCATAGACAACTATGTTTAACCAAAAATTTCTATGAATAATAATAATAAAGGAAAATTTTCAACATTCTAGTCATTTTAGGACAATGGAGTATGGGTAACCAGTGAAGTATTTTTATTTTCTGAATTTTTACTAGTAGGCTTTTATTTCTTTTGTAATGGGGAAAAATGATATAATCATGAATACTTCCGAGACCCTCTAAGTCCTTTCATTTGCTCAATGAACAAAAAAAAAAGGAAAAGAAGGAAGAATGTCTTCCTCTACCTGAGCACGTGTATGTATAAAAGAAGGCACCCCCTCTTGGGTGCCTGCCACCAAGGGATAGGATCACAGTCCCACAGCCAAGCAGCTCCAATGCAGTGTTGGTCAGGGGCTGGTGCTCTCCCAGGGGACTCCGAGGACTCGGCACAGACTGGGTGGAGGGCAGTTCTGAGAAGACAAAACCATCCATTTGCCATTTTAGTTCTCTTTTCTCCTATGTAAAGGAAACCAAAGATAGACATCTCTTAATGGCTACTTTCACAGCAAAAATACTGGATCAAAGGCAATTTGTGGGAAGACAGCTAGAATGTGATGAGTGTGCCAGCTCCCTGCAGAATGCCATAATTACTCCCAAGCCCCAGCAGTGGCCACCCACCTCCTTTTGGGGTAGTTGACTGCTGCTGGGGCTTGGGAGTAACACCTGAAGAGTGGCACCATGAGAATCTGTGCAGTGCCAGGCTGATGGCTCACAGATAATGTGAGGGGTCAGGACCAAGCCTTCCACTTTTATGGGAAAAGCAGTTCTCAGGGTCCATTAGGATGGCGGCAAGAGGAGACCCTTGCATCACACATTCCCGAGAACCAGGGAGCGTATAGCCAGCCTTCAAAACACTTCTAAGTCCTCCCCAACAAAGCCAGTTGGGCGTGACTGGTAACCTGGACCAGTGTTATGAAAGGGTGGGCACAGAACACAGGGATGTTTAGCTTTGAAGTTCTAAAACTGGAAGGAACCTTAGAGATCATGTTCACAAATCCCCCGCCACCACATAGATGGAACTGGGGAGATGGCAGGAAGTAACCAGTTACCAAAACTGTGTTATTTTCCGATCCTGCTTTCACATGACCAAATATTCCAGCCAGGGGCAGGAGCACAGGCTCATCCTGGAAGGCTTTATTGATGATGACAAGTCATAACTGCTTCTACTTCACAGCTGTTGATGTTCAGCAAACAGATCAGTAAATAGAGAAAGTCAATTGCCAAACACAGGGATTCTAAGATACAAACTGATGGTAAAATACATACTGGGGTATTTTCAGCTGCACCCATCTTCCAGGTGCAGGAAACCTCACGTCTCACCTCGAGAGCTCCATGTTCTCTCCCAGGCTCAGAGAAAATTCTGCTCAGACTGAGGCTTCATGGGTTTTTCCACCAGACATGCTCTCATCCTCTCTCACCTCACCACTCGGAACCTCCTCACTGGCTTCTAAAGCCTCAAGCTCCCCTTCCTCTAGCCCTCCCTCCAGCAGAAGCCAGCAAGGAAGTCTTGCCCAAACTCAAATCTAAGCATGTCACTCTCTTGCCTAAAACCCTTAAAGGCTCCTCTTTGCCTAAAGAACATCTAGAATGACTTAACCTGTCATGTAAAATTCCTCAGGATCTGGCCCTGCCTCTTCTCTAGGTTTATCTCACCACTCCTCTATCTCCTTCTAGAACTTTGCAGTCCAACAACAGGTAATTGTGCAGATTTCCTAGCCCACAGCAGAGAGCTTCTGGCCTTTGTGACTTTACACTTGTTTCTCCTCCATCATCCTTCCTTCTTCCCCTGAATCCTCCTCTGACAGATCCACTTCAACAAGTTGTTGTCTCTGAGGCCAACTCAGGGGTCACCTGCTCCAAGAAGCTGCCCCCACCTTCCACCCGCAGGCTGGTTAAAGGCCCCTTTCTGTGGTCTTAGAGCCTTCCTCTCCTGTGATACTTACCACGCCATGATCTGGTTATCCATTTACACTGGACTGCGAGCTCTTTCCGAACAGAGATGGCCTGGCACACACAGCAAACATTCAATAATAATAAATGAGTGAGTCCTCAGTGGCTTTGGAGGCACCTTTCCAAAGAGGAGGGGATTGCTCTGGGCTGAGCCCCTGTCCGCTGTGCTCCTTACTCTCACTCAATGGAGTCATTCACAGAATCCAGAGGTGGGGAGTGGGGAAGAGGCTGAATGTGAGTGTCCTGGGACTGAGAGAAAGGCACCTGGCCTTGGTCACTTTCCCTCAGGCAGAAGATGCAGACCCTTCCAGCCCTACCCCTGACTTCACCTGGGAAGGCAAAATGGTAAAAGGAAAAGGCTTGTCATCCTACAGACATGGATTCAAAATGAACTCTACACTCCCAGCTGTGTAGACCAGACAAGATGTTTCACCTCAGGGGAAGAAGGGGTCACAGTTTCTTCACCTGAAGAATGAGAAAAAATGTCCTTCCAAAGTTTGGAGAGCAGTGACTAAGTGACATGACATATGTAAAGCCCCCCCACAGGGGAAACTGAACTTAGAAAGCCAGGATGCAAGAGCAGTCAAGAACCTAGGCCAGCACCTGGAGTCGTCACCCATCACCTACTGTGAAAAGAGCTTCTTGCCATCTGCTGTGTGAGGCAGTGGGTCTGAGGGAGAAAGGGAGAGTTATAGAGAAGGGAGACAAATATCTTCCAAGGCAAGATTTTGAAAGCCGTTTCTCCAGCTAGGCCCCAGGAGACCACGAATTACGGTAGGAGCCAGAAGTGGACTTTTGGGTGCGGCATTTAATAGGCTCTCAGTGTGCAGGTGAGGAAAGGAAGTTCCAGAGAGGGAAACAACTTAACATTTAAGCAACAACAGCACAGTGAGTTGGTTGTTAGAAGAGTTCAGGATTTCTAACCCAAATTTAGGCCAAGATGACCCAGGACCCAGACTCAAAAGGTAAAAGGATTGAAGACCAACATCAAGCCCAAACAATTGAGGAACATCGTTTCTCCCCATTTTCTGTGTCAGGGGTCTTTGACCTGGGGGCCATGAACCGCCTGAAGGTGAAGACATGTACCTATGAATATTTCCTCATCACCCCAAAAATGTTAAGAACTGCTGACCCTATATCTTTGTTACCTCCTTGAAGTTTATAAAGAATCCTGAATATAGTGGTTTCCTAAATGTTTTTACATGGACCAGCCTCTAGTCCAGACACGAGATCACCATGTGACCTTGAACAAGACCCTTAGCACTCTTGCCCCTGTTTCCTCATCTTAAAAAATGCAGTCAATAAATGATTCCATGCCTCCTGTTTAAAGCACATGCTGGGCTAAAACAAGCAGGTGGAGTCTGGCTGCCTCTTTTGTCCCCTCTGGGCCTGTGGCCTGTGATCCAGAGCCATTCCCATAACCTCTGATTCAAACTCCCTGCGTGGGTGACACCGGAGGAAAGGAAGTAAGAGGAGATGTGGGCTCTGCCCCAGGAACCCACAAGCTCCGAAAGCTCTCCAGAGGTACCTACTCCCCAGGAAACGAGACGGGCCACATTCTTCACCATTCAGCTTTATCAGAGCCATTGTCCTGTAATATGCTGACGAGGCCAGCTGAGTGAATCAGAGGAGTCTGTCTGGGAAGTTTTATGATCTGAACAAAGGAGATAGGTTTTTTGGGGGGGGTTTGTATTTTGTGGAGTTTTTTGCGGTACACGGGCCTCTCACTGTTGTGGCCTCCCCCGTTGTGGAGCACAGGCTCCGGACGCTCAGGCTCAGCGGCCATGGCTCATGGGCCCAGAAGCTCTGTGCCACGTGGGATCTTCCCGGACCGGGGCATGAGCCCATGTCCCCTGCATCGGCAGGCGGACTCTCAACCACTGCGTCACCAGGGAATCCCTGAATATAGTTATTTGATGGGAATGGGGGGGACAAAGCAATGTCCTGCACACACCTCACTCTCTTCTGCTGACCCTGTGTAATTACACCCTGGATCCCAATAATGACAGCTGTAGAAATCTAAAATCTTAAATCTCAGGTGGTATTCAGTCAGATTGTCCCCAGTCTCGCTGGAGGGCTGGGGATGGTTAGAGAAATTATTGAGTCACCTTATCTTAAGTTGTGGGGTGGAACAATCTCCCCAAAGCTGTCCCAGCCCAGGCCCAGATACTGGTTGATTTTTGAGGGCTCAGACCCCAAGTACTCCATCTCTGCACCAAAGAAAAGACAGGTCACCTTAGGTCACTCAGCCACCTGGCTAGCTCACTGCCACATGCAGAAGATAGAAAACTGGGTCTTCCTGTGGGTGGATTATAACGTAATCAAGGAGGAAAAGCCCACAACACACACATGTGTGCACACACTTCAAAGTCATGTAGATACAAGGCTAATCATTCATGATCACATGTATAGTATCACCAAATGTCAGAGCTGGAATGGACTCGACTGATTCCTAGTCTAACTTTCTCATTTTAAAGATGATGAATGTGAGGCCAAAGAGGGCCAGGGACTTGCCTGAAGTCACACATCTTGTTAGGGACAGAGCCAGGTCTCTTGGGTCTCTGTGCAGTACTCTGTCTACTGCATCACAATGCATAGAAAAGTACAAGTCAGAGGCTGAGTGCTGGGGGGGGGGGGGGGCAGAGGAAAGGAAATAGAACAAGGAGAACTGAGGGGAATCAGGAAGGCTTCATGAAGGAGATGAGTCCTGAACAGACTCAGATTGCACTAACATTCTGTAAGTAGCTTGATGGCCCTAAGTGTTGGTGCCTTTGTTTTCTAACTTATTCCTCACAAGAAGTCCATGAAATAGTGTTATCCCTTTTCCACAAGAGGAAATTGAGGCTCTGAGAGGCTAAAGAGCTTATCCAATATTACACATACCCTATGTAATAGAGTCAACACTAGGTCAGTGAGATCCTGAGTCCATTATTTCTCCATGCATTACCGAAAGCTACTCTTTGGCTGATACACTTAAATAAAGGAGGATTAAGCTGGGAATTTAATTCTTCATTTGAAACCTCCCTCCTCCAGAGTCCCCAAGAAATTCAGACATTGGGAAGGTATATTAATTTTCCATTGCTGCTGTAACAGGTTATCACAACTTTAGTGGGTTAAAATATCAGAAATTGGTGGGGGGGGGGATGAATTGGGAGATTGGGATTGACACATATACACTAATATGTATAAAATAGATAACTAATAAGAGCCTTCTGTATAGCACAGGGAACTCTACTTCACTTCGCTGTACAGTAAAACTAACCCAAAGTTTTAAAACAGCTATACCCCAATAAAAAAATTTATTTTTAACATCAGAAATTTATTATCATCCAGTTCTGGAAGTCAGAAGTCTAACACAGTCCTCTCTGGGCCAAAATCAAAATGCCAGCAGGGCTACATTTCTTTCTGGAGGCTCTAGGGGAGGATCTGTTTCCTTGCCTTTTCCAGCCTCTAGAGATTGTCCACATTACTGGCCTGGGGTCTCCTTCCATCTTCAAAACATGCAATGGCCAATCTTTCTCACATCACATCACATCACTCTGACACTGACCCTTCTGCCTCTTCACATTGAAAAACCCTTGTGATTGCACTGGACCCACTTCAATGTAATCAGCAGTGTCAGGCAGAAAGTCCTTTGAGAGGAGTTGAACTCTGGGCTTTTCTTAACTGCCTTCACCACCCTCCATGAGACCGTGACCTGGTATCTCCATTGTTCTGCACTTCTATTTGGTCTCCTTCTCCTTAGGCTCAGCCAAAAACATAGAAATTCATGTGGCATGAGCAAAGTCTTCTCAGGCATCCTGCTGCAGAAAACTTGGAAATCTCAACCAAGCAAGTCTCCTCCCCTAATCTCTCACCCACCCTTTTTCTGAGTCACTCTCAGCCTCTCTTCTCATCTCAACAGGCTCCTAACAAGGATTCCTTCCTGCAGGCTTCCTGGAAGTTCCCTGTCCACCCTCCTGGGCAGTAATTCCTACTGTCCAGTAAAACACGGCACAGACATCTGTTCCCCCAGAGCCTTCCAGGACCTTCCACTCAAGGTTAATGAAGGGGTCATCTTCTGGGATGTGGGGACTTACCTCCACCCATCTTTCCCATGAGACTGTGAGCCCCTTGAAAGCAGGGCCTAGAATGACTGAAAGAATGAATGAATAAACTCAGTGACAGAGAATTCTTTGCCTCCTAAGACTTCGGTGGGGGGGGAGGGGGTGGTTGCTTTGTCTATTAGCATTCCACACAAAAGATTAAGGCCATGAAGAGGGAAAGGAGAAATGGAAGGAAGAGATGAAAAAAGAGGAGAAGGAAAAGGAGGAGGAGAGTCCCCATTCTACACCTGACCATCCAGTTCCCAGATTCCCCAAATGACCTATCTCTTCAGTTACTCCCATGGATCTTCCAAATCATCCCACACATCCCCACTCCCACCACAGCCTCCCAAAGGTCACGTCCCTCACAGGAACATCATCACCACTCCCCTGGCCAGCCTCTGATCCCTCCCCATCCAGGCATTTGTCTCTCACCAGGACACTGAGGGGGACCACATTGGTGCTACATCAATCCTCCATGCACCACTCCTAAAGGACAAAATATCACCTGGTCTCCCACAGCTCGCCTTTTGAAAACATTTTCAGGACCAAGCATCCAAAAACTATATAAATCTTTGAAGGATTTCCTGATTTTAGCCAAATACCTCTTTTAGGAAACCTACCTATTCAAGCTTTAAAGTCCCTGGAATTTGTTCAACTTTAGCAAACAAGTACAATTCACCACGTTATGATCTAAGGGGTTCTTTTATAATGAATGTTTTCCTATTTTTCCGTTACATGAAATCCTCCTCTACACCCCATTGTCTCCCACTTTCAACGTCTTCATTCTTTACTTAATGAATTTACTCCATCAATAATCATTTATCTTCCACTTACTCTATCTATGGCACAGACCCTACCATCTAGGAACCTACCACCCAGTACAGTAATAAGATCTTGTACATAAATAACTGGAATTCTCAATAATGATAGTAAATGTCAAACAAATAGCACAAACAATAGATTCTATGGGAATTCAGAAAAAGACAAATGTGTTTCTAGTTTAGAGAAATCAGGAATGTCTCCTTGGAAGATAACAGACTTTAAAGGAGCCTTGACATATGCTTAAGATTTCTACAGGCCTGGAAAGGGAGGACAAACAAGTTAGAAGTGACAACCCAAACAGACTTACAAGCAGAGAAAACTGGGTATGTTTTCTTTGAAACTTTTCCTTTCATCCTCCTGGCTTTTATTGACCTGAGTTCTAAATAAGGTTTTTCCAGAAGGCAAGGAGGCAGATTAACCTTGTTCCGTCCTGTTTTTTTGGTCACTATGAAAACGCTGAATAACTCCACTCTTAGAAGTGTCATAAATCAAGGTTGAGAAGGTGAAGATTATCTGCCTTCTCCCTCCTTTCTCTTCCCCTCCAGACTACTTTACAACCCAAGAGTAACAAATGACTCCAATTTCCCTCAAGACCTCCATTCAGGAAAATCACTCTCTCCAGGATGCTGTAGGTCCTTTGTTTGCTTGGGTCCTATGAGTGAGACTTTGAAGAAGCACCCAGTGGAAATGCCTGAAAATGGCCATATGAGCCCTTGACCCAGACAGACCCCAGGCTTTAGGCATAAATTCTCCCCACAGGTGAAGACAAGATGAGCAAGGTGGATCTTATCTCTCACCACATCCTGAGCCAGTTTGAGTAGACAAGGAACCCAGTCCTAGTTCTGAGACAGAGATAACGTTTTATGAATGTTCTTTTGTGGTTGCCCTTAAGAAGAGAGATCTGACAGGAACCCCTCCCTGCTGAGGTCTGGTGAGGACCCAGAGGTCAAAATGGAGGCTGACTAACACGTATCCCAAGCAGTGACTCAAACCATGGGCAATTTCAGAGGAAGCTTGTTATGGTGACTCCACAATTAAGACCTCAGCCCACATGGCCAGTCTGTCTTGCAGGAGGCTGGACCAAGCACTATATAAAAGTCCCTACCAGGCTAGTCTCCTCCATCTACATCCTTTGTTGAGGCTTGTTGATGATCAGGTAAGTGGGGACGTCTGTGCCCTCTCTCTCCCTTTCTGCTCTGTGTCGGGGAAGCTACTATTCTCTTCCTCTACTGGACTGTAGTTTCTACTGATTTTTGAAGTGGTTTGCCATTTCTTGGGCTTCTCAAACCATTCTGTGTATTCTACCTAGTCTCCTGCATCTAATTTTCAAAAAGATTAGTCAAACAGGAGAGAAGGAAAAGACCCATGGAAGGATTGGGTTTAGGAGTTTTGGCCTATAGATATTGACAAAAGCTCTGAGAATATCCCCACCTAGGAGACGGTTGTCAGAGAGAGCTGAACTAGGGATAGAAAAGAGAAAGGAATAAAAATCAGCAGAGAAATGAGTTCTTAGTGTTAATAATCATTCGCTCCCCATTCCCCTCTAACAATCCTTCATCCTGCCAATTCCCAGCCTGTTACTGTTAATGCAAATAATTTCAAAGCTTGTGTTTGTTTCAGGTCCTGCAAATCACCCTAGGATGTCCTTTAATAAGCAGCAGTGCAAACAGCCATGCATGCCTCCTCCATGTCTTCAAAAGACCCAAGGGCATTGCCAGGCAAAGGCTGAGGAGCTGTGTATCCCCCCATTCCAGCACCCTTGCCAAAAGAAGTGCCCAGTGCAAGCTCAAGAGGTGTGTCTTCCTCAGTGCCAGGAGTTAAACCAAGAAAACTTCTTACAGCAAGGCTAAGACCGATGCCTACCTCTATGTCAAGACCAAAGCCCACTTCAGTGTGTGGAGACATGCCAGGAGATATCTCAGACAAAACGTGTGGAGGTTTGCCCACAGAAAGTCCAGGAGAAGTGCTTACCCCCTGGCAAGGGAAAGTAGCTGCTCGTAATGCCATTTGGGGGTCAAGAAGATGATCCCAGACCACCTCCAACCCCTGTCATGGTGACCTTCTCCTATGGGTACGTCTATGTGCACCCTGCTCTTGCCTCCTGGCCTCTTCAGTATTCCAGGACTTGGTTTGTGTCTCTGAAGACAGTTCTCTCTGTATTTCCTCAACCTCTGTGAATAAATGTTGTTGTCAACAATCTATTAGAATGTCTCTGCTGTAGGAATGATGTGGTTATCAGGGGCGACCAAAGAAGTCTAGTTCAGCTCATTTGGGGCAAAAATTCACCCAGCCCTGGGCGTATAACAGCCAAGGATGCCTCCATCCTTCTTTCAGAGCATCAACCTCTCACTTGAGCCTCAAAACAAACTGAATTTTGGTGGTCTTTGTGTGGATCACCACCACCATCGCTGTGGAGAAGTTGGTGATGTTGCAAAAATCAAAAACTGGGTAATTTTGTCTCTGCATCCCCAAAAAAGAACAGAAAATGATTAGATGTTGGAATGTTAGTTGTGCTTTAAAAAAAGAAAACTAAATGAAATGTAAAAGATTGATTCCAAACAGCCAATAAGAAAAGACGAGATGAAACGTTTGGGGTCCTGATGGTTGATCTTTGTGCTTCATTGCTGACCTGCTTTACACCCTTTATTTCAACCATGTACACTCTTTAGAGATGTGATTCGTGACTATGTGGTGCAGGCTGGTCTGTTCTCCAGCTTCTTTGCTTTCTTCTCCCTGGTGAAGGTAAAATGCGGAATAAAGCTGATCCTAAAACATGCCTGACTTGATGTGTGCTCATTCCTCTCCACCAACCAACCATCCGCTGTGCTTGTGATGACTATATTTTCCTTTTTTGAGAATCTGGAATAGGAATAAAAAACAGCCTTCCAGGGCTACCCTGGTGGCACAGTGGTTAAGAATCCACCTGCCAATGCAGGGGACACGGGTTCAAGCCCTGGTCCCGGAAGATCCCACATGCCACAGAGCAATTAAGCCTGTGCACCACAACTACTAAGCCTGCGCTCCAGAGCCCGTGAGCCACAACTCCTGAAGCCCGGGTGCTTAGAGGCCGTGCTCTGAAACAAGAGAAGCCACCACAATGAGAAGCCCACCCACCGGAACAAAGAGTAGCCCCCACTCACCGCAACTAGAGAAAGCCCGTGCACAGCAACAAAGACCCAATGCAGCCAAAAATAAATTAATTAATTAATTTAAAAAAAAAAAGAAACAGCCTTCTAAGGTACATAGAACAGCCATGCTCAAAGAAGCCTCCTTAAGGGGCACCTGGACCATCCCACCCCCATCCACAATATATCATAGGCTCACCTATGCCCACATTTTACATCTGAGAAAATCCACCTGGGGCTGGGGCCTCAAAACTTCAGGTCCAGGATTCTTTCCACTACAGCATCTTTCCTCTCTGATCCTTGTTTTCCAGACAAAAGGGCTAAAATGGGTAGGAGGGGAGTTACATGGAAGAGCCATGATACCCACACGCATAGCCTCCCTGTCAGAAGGAAGACCTAGGTGTGCCTCTGAGATGAACACAAACTCTGCCCTACCATCTGGCCAGATTTCAGAAAAGTCAGGCAGCCTGTGTCACTTCCCTGCACCCTGTCACTGCCCAGTTGTGGAGGATACACAAGACTGTGGGCTCTGAGGTTGCATGAAAGGTCCGAGTAGACTCCAGAACTACAGGAGAGAACCAATGGTGGTTTCTCAGCTGTGCCCTGAGGTCTGACCTGGACCCTGAGGCTTGAGTCAAGGGCCAACCTCCTGAGGGGTAAAGAGGTTCCTCCTTCATCCCCCCGGGTCCCTCTTTCTCCTCAACCTGTATGGCTGTGCCCCCATGGATGACCAGGAGAGCCCCTCCCTAAAGGGGAGCCCAAGGTCTCAGCTGTTTGGCTGAACTGAGGTCGTTCCAGCACTGGGACCACCCCAGTGTCTCAATCTTGGAGATTTTCTAAGGCAAGAAAGAGCTGGAGGATGACCTGGGGGAGATTTCAAGTGGCAACATGGAGCCCTCAGGCACTCACTGAGTCTGCAGGTGGCAAGTGCCAGGCCCTGAGGTCTATGCACATTCTCTAAAGGAATCCTGACAGTAGCCTCAGGGGGTGTATATTGCCCCTTTGTTAAGGAACTGGTCTGGCCTCACAAAGCTAGTAAGTAGTGAAGTCAAGATTCTAACCAGAGTTTCTCTTGACTCCACAAGAGACTCTTATTTGCATGAGGAAAGTGCCCATGGCACACAGGTGAAGTTTCTAGAAGCTGTCTTCTTCTCATTCATTCATTCATGAACCTAAGAAGCACTCACTGATCACCTACCAGCTGCCAGGTGCTGAAGATCCAAGCAGGCAGCATCCCTGTGCAGAGCTAGAGAGCTGTCTTTCCACAGACCATACATGCCAAAGGATACTTTCCAAATCCTCCTGCACATATCAAGTCCCTGAACATCTCCAGGGGTCTGAATCAGTTCTCTTGCCTGCTTGGGACAAGTTTTCTCTTCCATTTTCCAATTTTGGAATAAGCCAGCTGCTCCCCAGGGCCCCAGCCTGAAAAGAGACTCCAGAGAGCCTTCCCAGCAGGGAAGCTTCTGACTGGGCTGAGGATGCTCTAGGACATTTCTCCAGCCTGGTTCAAGCCCACGGAATGTCTTTGATCTCTGGCATTAAAAGTGTGCACATATTGGAGTCCAAGATCAGACACTCAGATGCTGAGCGGAAGCACGGGGCAGACGAGCAGGGAGAGTCCGGCCATATCCAAGAGAGGAAAACCCGCTGATTACAGGGGAGGCCTCAACAGAGGGAGGGAGACAAACCTGCAGATTGCAGATAGGGGAGCAGACGTCAGGGAGCCAGCAGGCCTTCATCAATCTCTGTCATAGGAACCACCACACCGTGCTTGTGCTCACAGAGCTCTGACCCAGCCCTTCCTGCACTGCTGCTGCTGCTGCTGGGGCTGGGGCCCTAGTGACACAGACCTGGGCCATGGGGACAACCAGGACCAAGCCCATGGCAGCTAGACTCCCTCAGCTGTTTGCATCTGAGCTGAAGCCTTTCAGAAGTGGGGTGGGGGGATTACCAGGGAGAGTCCCAGATGCTAGGAGTCCTGGTTGACAATTGTTAAAGAAAACCACAAACAGATGCCATAGTTTTCATATATCCCTCCATCAAACACCCACAGCCACATAACCAAAACTAAAACTGTCCTGATTCCCCCAAAATGTTGGCTTCTGACCATAAGCAAACTTAAGCTTTCCTCATGTCAGCATGATTTCATAGCTCCCCAGCCAATCAGCTACAAAAGAGTAATTTTGTGTAGCACCGTTAGCCAAAAAGGGATGCAGGCTTCTAGTGGCCAATCACGGTAGAGATCAATGTACTTCCTCACTTTAGAAACAGAGCTATAGGGACTTCCCTGGTGGCCCAGTGGTTAAGACTTTGCTCCCCAGTGCAGTGGGTGCGGGTTTGATCCCTGGTCAGGGAGCTAAAATCCCACATGCTTCAGGGCCAAAAATCAAAACATAAAACAGAAGCAATATTGTAACAAATTCAATAAAGACTTTAAAAATTGTCCACATTGGGCTTCCCTGGTGGCGCAGTGGTTGAGAGTCCACCTGCCGATGCAGGGGACACGGGTTTGTGCCCCGGTCCGGGAGGATCCCACATGCCATGGAGCGGCTGGACCTGTGAGCCATGGCTGCTGAGCCTGCGCGTCCGAAGCCTGTGCTCCGCAACAGGAGAGGCCCACATACCGCAAAAAAAAAAAAAAAAAAAAAGGTCCACATCAAAAACAGAAAGAAAGAAAAGAAACCAAGCTACAACCCTCTTTTTCTCAGCTTCTTGTCACTTTCTGCTAGAAGTCTTCCAGTTCTGCAAACTGTCCTTTTGTTCGTACCATAAACTTTTAAATTTTCTCTAACTTGATTTGACTTCAACTTTTGACCCAGTTAACTCAATATTTGACAAGCGTGGGACCCATGGGCTCTGTGTGCCAAGAAAAGAATATGCAAACTGACAGGAGCATAAAGGAGGGTGGTGGGGTTCATCCACTCCTTTGGTAGCTGTTTGTGGAGAACCGCTCTGCACAGGCCCCATGACAGGCTCCAGAGGCCCCAGGGGAGGGGGATGCATGATGGAACCGTGGCCTGAGGACTTTCACTGTAGCAACTGTTGAAATCTATTTAGTCTAGAGAAGAAATTAGCCGAAGGAGCAGAATAGCCGTGCTCAAGTATTTTAAGTGATTTTGTGAGGGAGGAAATGGATTTCTGTGAGTTTACAAAGGATGGAGTTGGAAGAGAAATAGGCAGAAATACAAATTTGGATTCAGTTTAAGAAAATTCATATGATGAGATCTGTTTGCTGGTGACAGGAGCTGCTTTTGGACTTGTCATGCTTCTACGAACTGGAGGTGTACAACTAGGGGGTGATGATACCAGTGTGACAGCTAGGTTTTTCTCTGCTTGTCTAGCACTGAGACTCACCTCACTCATCTAATTCTCTTGGACAGAGTTGGGACTGGGGGCAGAGGAGCCTAATGGGACAGAGAGATTCAGAAGACCTGACCCTGAGGTCAGGAGACAGAGGAAATTACTCTGACCTCTAATATACTCCCCAGAGGCCCTTCGGGGGTCCAAACTCCTGGCGACCAGCAGAGAGTGGACCACGGCTTGAGGCTAAAGGAAAGGAGGAGGACAGGTAAGTGATGGGAAGTGGCTCCCCCAAATTTAGGACTTTTCTAAGTATGTGTTTTGGGCCAAACACTTCAGCCCTGAGTGGCACCTTACAGTAATTCCTCACTAACTTCCAAATCCAATCTTCTCAGCCAGAGTTTAGCACACCTCTTTCCCCTTTATTCCTTACTACCTTGCCTTCTGGACCTGCTTTCTCTCCTGAGCCAGTGTAGTCCATCTGTTCCACGCGCATGTGCACCTGACAACCATCGTAGCCTCCTTACCGCCTGCACCTGCCCCTCTCCAACCCAGGATCCTCCTCCTGCTTGTGTCTGCCGACCCATGTGTTTCAAACTCACCTCCTCCAGGAAACCCTCTATGATGTCAGACCCACTTCCTACGTGTAGAGGGAGACCCCTGCAGCACTTCAACCTGGGCGCCATGCACCCACACTGGTCCCTAGGGGTCTGTGGTCCCTTAGAGCTGCCTTGTGTGTGAGTGGCCTGTGTCTCCTGTCAGCACGAGAGCCCCAGATGATGGCTCATGGGCCTGGCTGTGCTCTTTGGCTGTCTTCATAGGACCAACCACATTAAGTTTTAGACACTCTCGGAGTCAGCCAACCAGCATGTCCTCTGAGGCAGAGATGAAGGAGGCTTCTTTTATTGTTAGGGTGACCAAAATCATCCTGGCTGGCTTGGAACTGAGGGGGTTCCCAGGATGCAGGACTTTGGTGTTAACATTGGGATAGTCCCCCAAGAACCAAGACGATATGATCACCCTAACCAGGTACCTGCATGTATAAGACACGTTGCTTGATGGTACGGGAATACAGAGGGAGAGCAGATGAGACTCTCCACACTGGAGAAATTTGCAGCCCAAGGTTGGAATAGGAAGACCTCTCCGTAAAACCGCAAACTCAGAAGGCTTAGTGCCTGCGGCCTGGCCCCCTCCCTAGCCCCATTCTGCATGTGTGTGTGTGTGTGTGTGTGTGTGTGTGTGTGTGTGTTGGCTGGAGGACATTAGATCAACTGACAGGTGCCCAGATCAGCCCTGTATAAGCTCGAACTGGCAGGTCCTGGCTTAGAGAGGTAGTATAGTGGGGGATATCCCCACGTCTTCCCTCTCCATACCCACTAACACCATTAGCCCCAGGACATCTCAACCAATGGGCACCAGGTCTGGACTCAACCCACTCTTGCTCTCTTTTCTCTCCCACAGACACTGGCCTCACACCTGGAAATGGCTAGAAGAAAAGGCAGGTGGGCTGGCAGAGCCATCTAACCTGAAGGTCCCCATCTCTCCTCCTCTCCAACAGTCTCAACCACTGGCCAGCCTTTAAAAGCTCTGGGGACCCCTTTTCTCTTCCCAACAGCACCACCTACTGGCCATGGAAGCGCTGGGCCTGAGTCAGAGATGGTCGCACACACTGGGGCCCAGCCAAAGCCAGGTGCTTGCGAAGGCAAGAGCACAGAGAGGTAGCATCTAACAGAGTGGGAGGAAGGCTTAATGTGCAAGACAGAGTTAAATAACGTATGGGGTGGAGGCAACGTGCATGGGGGTTCAGGACGTAAGCTCAGGAATCAGACTGCTGGGATTCAAATCTGAACCCCACCATTTCTTTCCTTTAAAGAAAATCTGAGAGGCTTGTATGGGCCAGCACTGTTCCAAGCACTGGAGATACAGTAGTGAATTAGATACATAAAGATCTGCCCCCCAGAGCTTAGATGAATGCAGGAAGACAGACGAAAAGCAACTAAGCAAATGCATAAATAAGAAAATGTACAGACTAAAACAAGGTGAGGAGACAGTGTCTGGTGAGGAAGTCTGTTTAGTCGGGTAGTCTGGAAAAGCCTATCTTAGCACGTGAGGTCTGAATGGAAAAGTGAATGATCTGAAGGGGCTGGCCATGTAGAGGCTGGGAGCAGATGCAGCTCTCTCTGTGCTAACACAGAGAGAGATGCATCTGCAAGGGAGCTGGGCAGGTCAGCAGCCTCTGGAGTCTCCTCCTGGACACGGCCCTTGAAGGCGGACACTGACCAACTTTTACTCTATCCAAATGAATGTGAGAAGAAGGGCGAGGCCTCTTGTCACGTGAGCTGTGAGTGAGAAATGGGGAAGTTTCATACAAAGATGGCAAGACTTAGAGGGCACATGACAGCTGTCCTCAGACCTTTCAAATGTGATCCCAGAGGAAAGAGCATGGGTCCGTGAGTTCAGGGTACAGAAAGGCAGATTTCTGTTCATATCAGGAATTAAATGGCCCAGCAATGAAAAGGATTTCACATGCAGTAGTGAGTTCACCATCACTGAAAGTATGCAAGAAGAGGCCAATGACTACCCAAGAAGGTTATAGGAAGTTTGGACTCGATATTTTATTAGTCTTTTCAGTCTCACTTAGTCTTGCACTTAAATTCCTAACAGGTTGCTCTGAATGTAGTGAAAATAGCCTTTGCCAGCCAGTCACTGAAAAGACATCTGCCCCAGGACCCCAGGACCAGGAACACACCACATCAGGGCAGAAAACTGAGTGCTGGATGCAGAACAAGTTTCTCACACCCAGGGCCAACCCTACAGAAAGGAGAAAGGGAAGTCTTCATATCCCCTCTCCATTTCTGCTCACTTCCTTTCTCCTGGTCTCAGCACCAGAAGACAGGGACTTCCTCCCACACAGCAGTCTGAGAAAAAAGTAGTCCAGGCTATTAGAGAAAATATCCCACTCTTCCCAAGTCTTGAAACTCTTTACTGTGCACTACCTTTTACTGCAAAATATTTGCCCATGACCAATGAGCATATGAAAAGGGCATGTTCACCTCATTATTCATCAGAGAAGTACAAATAAAAACCTCAACAGCACACCCACTGGAAAAGCTAAAATTAAAAAGACAGAATGTGTAGTGTTGGAGAGGTTGTGGGAGTGTAAATTGGTGCAGCCACTTTGGAAAACACTTTGGCAGCAATTACTGAAGCTGAATATCAGGAGAGCCAATGACAGAGGAACTCCTCTCTTAGGCATATATCCGGCACATGGTCACTAAAAGTCAGATATTAGAATGTTCATTCTAGTATTATTCGTAATAGCCAAATATCAGAAACTACACAAATGCCCATCAATGAATAAACTAATTGTGGTACAGTCACATAATGTGATAACGTACAGTGATGTGTACGAATGATGTACAGCTACACACATCAACATAGATGATTCTCACAAGTAAAAATTAAGTGAGGGAGAAAGGAAACACACACACAACACACACAGAGAGTATTAAGGTGAACCACATGAAATTGCCTTTATGAAGATCTAAAACTCTTGAATACTGAAAATTTCATATGGCTCAAAATAAAGCATGCTGTATGGTTCCATTTATATAATTTACATAATGTGCAAAAAGTGAAATTGAGACTCTGATTAAAAATCTTCCACCAAATAAAATCCCAGGACCAGATGGCTTCACAGGCGAATTCTATCAAACATTTAGAGAAGAGCTAACATGTACCCTTCTCAAACTCTTCCAAAATATAACAGAGGGAGGAACACTCCCAAACTCATTCTACGAGGCCACCATCACCTTGATACCAAAACCAGACAAAGACGTCACAAAGAAAGAAAACTACAGGCCAATATCACTGATGAACATAGATGCAAAAATCCTCAACCAAATACTAGCAAACAGAAACCAACAGCACATTAAAAGGACCATACACCATGATCAAGTGGGGTTTATTCCAGGAATGCAAGGATTCTTCAATATATGCAAATCAATCAACATGATACACCATATTACAAAACTGAAGGAGAAAACCCATATGATCATATCAATAGATGCAGAGAAAGCTTTCAACAAAATTCAACACCCATTTATGATAAAAACCCTGCAGAAAGTAGGCATAGAGGGAACTTTCCTAAACATAATAAAGGCCATATATGACAAACCCACAGCCAACAACATCCTCAATGGTGAAAAGCTGAAACTATTTCCACTAAGATCAGGAAAAAGACAATGTTGTCCATTCTCACCACTCTTATTCAACATAGTTTTGGAAGTTTTAGCCACAGCAATCAGAGAAGAAAAGGAAATAAAAGGAATCCAAATGGGAAAAGAAGAAGTAAAGCTGTCACTGTTTGCAGATGACATGATACTATACATAGAGAATCCTAAAGATGCTACCAGAAAACTACTAGAGCTAATCAATGAATTTGGTAAAGTAGAAGGATACAAAATTAATGCACAGAAATCTTTGGCATTCCTGTACACTAATGATGAAAAATCTGAAAGTGAAATCAAGAAAACACTCCCATTTACCATTGCAACAAAAACAATAAAATATCTAGGAATAAACCTATCTAAGGAGAAAAAAGACCTGTATGCAAAAAAGTATAAGACACTAATGAAAGAAATTAAAGATGATACTAATAGATGGAGAGATATACCATGCTCCTGGATTGGAAGAATCAATATTGGGAAAATGACTCTACTACCCAAAGCAATCTACAGATTCTATGCAGTCCCTATCAAACAACCACTGGCATTTTTCACAGAGCTAGAACAAAAAATTTCAAAATTTATTTGGAAAAACAAAACACACCGAATAGCCAAAGCAATCTTGAGACCGAAAAACGGACCTGGAGGAATCAGGCTCCCTGACTTCAGACTATACTACAAAGCTACAATAATCAAGACACAGTGGTACTGGCATAAAAGCAGAAAGATAGATCAATGGAACAGGATAGAAAGCCCAGAAATAAACCCACGCACATATGGTCACCTTATCTTTGATAAAGGAGGCAGGAATGTACAGTGGAGAAAGGTCAGCCTCTTCAATAAGTCGTGCTGGGAAAACTGGACAGGTACATGTAAAAGTATGAGATTAGATCACTCCCTAATACCATACACAAAAATAAGCTCAAAATGGATTAAACACCTAAATGTAAGGCAGACACTATCAAACTCTTAGAGGAAAACATAGGCAGAGCACTCTATGACATAAATCACAGCAAGATCCTTTTGGACCCAACTCCTAGAGAAATGGAAATAAAAACAAAAATAAACACATGGGACCTAATGAAACTTCAAAGCTTTTTCACAGCGAAGGAAACCATAAAGAACACCAAAAGACAACCCTCAGAATGGGAGAAAATATTTGCAAATGAAGCAACTGACAAAGGATTAATCTCCAAAATTTATAAGCAGCTCATGAAGCTCAATAGCAAAAAAAAAAAAAAAAAATCCAAAAATGGGCAGAAGACCTAAATGGACATTTGTCCAAAGAAGACATACAGACTGCCAAAAAACACATGAAAGAATGCTCAACATCATTAATCATTAGAGAAATGCAAATCAAAACTACAATGAGATATCATCTCACACCAGTCAGAATGGCCCTCATCAAAAAATCTAGAAACAATAAATGCTGGAGAGGGTGTGGAGAAAAAGGAACACTCTTGCACTGCTGGTGGGAATGTGAATTGGTACAGCCACTATGGAGGTTTCTTAAAAAACTACAAATAGAACTACCATATGACCCAGCAATCCCACTACTAGGAATATACCCTGAGAAAACCATAATTCAAAAAGAGACATGTACCAAAATGTTCATTGCAGCTCTATTCACAATAGCCCGGAGCTGGGAACAACCTAAGTGTCCATCATCGGATGAATGGATAAAGAAGATGTGGCACATATATACAATGGAATATTACTCAGCCATAAAAAGAAACAAAACTGAGCTATTTGTAATGAGGTGGATAGACCTAGAGTCTGTCATACAGAGTGAAGTAAGTCAGAAAGAGAAAGACAAATACCGTATGCTAACACATATATACTGAATTTTAAAAAAAATGTCATGAAGAACCTAGGGGTAAAACGGGAATAAAGACACAGACCTACTTGAGAATGGACTTGAGGATATGGGAAGGGGGAAGAGGAAGCTGTGACAAAGCGAGAGAGAGGCATGGACATATATACACTACCAAACGTAAGGTAGATAGCTAGTGGGAAGCAACCGCATAGCACAGGGAGATCAGCTTGGTGCTTTGTGACCACCTGGATGGGTGGGATAGGGAGAGTGGGAGGAAAGGAGACGCAAGAGGGAAGGGATATGGGAACAGATGTATATGTATAACTGATTCACTTTGTTATAAAGCAGAAACTAATAAAAATAAATTATTAATTAATTTAATTAAATTAAGAAAAGAAAATATAAACAGACCAAACACAAGCACTGAAATTGAAACTGTGATTAAAAATCTTCCAACAAAGAGAAGCCCAGGACCAGGTGGATTCACAGGCGAATTCTATCAAACATTGAGAGAAGAGCTAACATCTATCCTTCTCTAACTCTTCCAAAATATAGCAGAGGGAGGAACACTCCCAAACTCATTCTATGAGGCCACCATCACCCTGATTCCAAAATCAGACAAAGATGTCACAAAAAAATACAACTACAGGCCAATATCACTGATGAACATAGATGCAAAAATCCTCAACAAAATACTAGCAAACAGAAACCAACAGCACATTAAAAGGATCATATACCATGACCAAGTAGCATTTAACCCAGGAATACAAGTATTCTTCAATACACGCAAATCAATCAATGTGAGAAACCATATTAACAAACTGAAGGAGAAAACCACATGATCATCTCAATAGATGCAGAAAAAACTTTGGACAAAATTCAACACCCATTTATGATAAAAACCCTGCAGAAAGTAGGCATAGAGGGTACTTACTTCAACATAATAAATGCCATATATGAAAAACCCACAGCCAACATCGTCCTCAATGGTGCAAAACTGAAGCCATTTCCACTAAGATCAAGAGTAAGACAATGTTGCCCATTCTCACCACTCTTATTCACATAGTTTTGGAAGTTTTAGCCATAACAATCAGAGAAGAGAAAGAAATAAAAGGAATCCAATTCAGAAAAGAATAAGTAAAACTCTCACTGTTTGCAGATGACATGATAATATACATAGAGAATCCTAAAGATGCTACCAGAAAACTACTAGAGCTAATCAATGAATTTGGTAAAGTATCAGGATACAAAATTAATGCACAGAAATCTCTTGCATTCCTATACACTAATGATGAAAAATCTGAAAGAGAAATTAAGGAAACACTCCCATTTACCACTGCAACAAAAGAATAAAATACCTAGGAATAAACCTACCTAAGGAGACAAAAGACCTGTATGCAGAAAACTATGAAACACTGATGAAAGAAATTAATGATGATACAAACAGATGGAGAGATATACCATGTTCTTAGATTGGAAGAATCAAGATGGTGAAAGTAACTACACTACCCAAAGCAATCTACTGATTCAATGCAATCCCTATCAAACAACCAATGGCATTTTTCACAGAAGTAGAACAAAAAATTTCACAATTTGTATGGAAACACAAAAGACCTCGAATAGCTAAAGCAATCTTGAGAAAGAAAAACGGAGCCGAAGGAATCAGGCTCCCTTCAGACTATACTACAAAGCTACACTAATCAAGACAGTATGGTACTGGCACAAAAACAGAAATATAGATCAATAGAACAGGATAGAAAGCCCAGAGATAAACCCACGCACATATGGTCACCTTAACTTTGATAAAGGAAGCAAGAATATACAGTGGAGAAAAGACAGCCTCTTCAATAAGTGATGCTGCACAAACTGGACAGCTACATGTAAAAGAATGAAATTAAAACACTCCATAACACCATACACAATAATAAGTTCAAAATGAATTAAGACCTAAATGTAAGGCCAGACACTATAAAACTCTTAGTGGAGAACATAAGCAGAACACTCTATGACATAAATCACAGCAAGATCCTTTTTGGCCCACCTCCTAGACAAATGGAAATAAAAACAAAAATAAACAAATGGGACCTAATGAAACTTCAAAGCTTTTGCACAGCAAAGGAAACCATGAACAAGGTGAAAAGACAATCTTCAGAATGGGAGAAAATATTTGCAAAGGAAGTGACGGACATAGGATTAATATCCAAAATACACAAGCACCTCATGCAGCTCAATATCAAAAAAACAAACAACCCAATCCAAATATGGGCAGAAGACCTAAATAGACATTTCTCCAAAGAAGATATACAGATTGCCAAGAAACACATGAAAGGATGCTCAACATCACTAATCATTAGAGAAATGCAAATCAAAACTACAATGAGGTATCACCTCACACCAGTCAGAATGGCCATCATCAAAAAATCTAGAAACAATAAATGCTGGAGAGGGTATGGAGGAAAGGGAACCCTCTTGCATTGTTGGTGGGAATGTAAATTGATACAGCCACTATGGAGAACAGTATGGAGGTTCCTTAAAAAACTAGAAATAGAACTACCATATGACCCAGCAATCCCACTTCTGGACATATACCTTGAGAAAACCATAATTCAAAAAGAGTCATGTACCACAATGTTCACGGCAGCTCTATTTACAATAACCAGGAGATGGAAGCATCCTAAGTGTCCATCAACAGATGAATGGATAAAGAAGATGTCGCACATATATACAATGGAATATTACTCAGCCATAAAAAGAAATGAAATTGAGTTATTTGTAGTGAGGTGTATGGACCTAGAGTCTGTCATACAGAGTGAAGTAAGTCAGAAGGAGAAAAACAAATACCATAGGCTAACACATATATATGGAATCTAATCTTTTTTTTAATGGTTCTGAACAGCCTAGGAGCAGGACAGGAATAAAGACGCAGACGTAGAGAATGGACTTGAAGACACAGGGAGTGGGGAGGGTAAGCTGGGATGAAGTGAGAGAGTGGCATGGCCTTACATATACTACCAAACGTAAAATAGATAGCTAGTAGGAAGCAGCCGCATAGCACAGGGAGATCAGCTTCATGCTTTGTGACCACCTAGAGGGGTGGGATAGGAAGGGTGGGAAGGAGACACAAGAGGGAGGAAATATGGGGATATATGTATAAGTATAGCTGATTCATTTTGTTATACAGCAGCAACTAACACAGCAATGCAAACAGTTATACTCCAATAAAGATGTTTAAAAAAAAAAAGATGACACCATCTGCAAAGTTGATAAAGGATGGATGGCAGAGCAAGCATGAAAGGCCCTGTTACCGTTATTACGGGTAAAGATGATAGATGGCAGCAATGGAGACAGAAGAGGATGTGTCTGAAAAGTGCTTGGTAGGAAATTTTAACAGGTGGATTCTATGTATGGAGTAAAGGAGAGGAAAAAAATGGAGAAACAATCCCATGTTTCAGGCTTGGTGGATGGTGGAGCCTTACAGAGAGATAAAAACTAATAGATATTTGGATATTTAAGCCTGGAGCTCAGAGATGTTTCGGCCAGAAATACACATTTGAGAGTCATCATCACATAGAAGGTAATGTGGGAATAAAGTTGTGGTAATAGCTGCGATCACCCAAGGGGAAGAGAAGCGGCCCCACAGAGCAGGGGACACTGCAAGGTCTCAAGGTTGGCAGTGGAGGAGAGGAGCTGGTCAGCCAGCTGATCAGGAGCATCCAGGGAAGGAAGGCGAGGTCTGGGAGACTGGAGGAGAGAGGAGCCCAAGAAAGCAAGGCGAATCAGTTGGGTCAAACAACACTAATAGGTCAGGAAACACAGAGGTCGCTGGTGCCTTGAGAAGAGTAGTCTGGGTGATGGCACAGAAGCCAGAATAGAATAGGGGAGGGGACTGAGGAACAAAGGGTGGTTCGGAGTCAGGGATGTTCTTAGTGGACTGTTTTTCAAGATGTTTGGCTGTGAACATGAACAGAGAAATGGGGTGATAGCTGGAGGGAAACAAGGAGCCAAGGAAACTTTTGATGTTTCTTTTTTCTTAGGATAAAGGACACTAAGAAATGATCCGGTGGAGAGGGGAAGATTGAAGATAGAAAAAGAAGGAGAAACTGAGGACTGGAGGACTTAAAAAACAGGCCTGGCAGCTGCACTGTTTTAAGTCTCAGCTCACATGCTAATTCTTCAGAAAGGTCATTCATGGCCTCCCAAGCACATACATACATGCACCCTCATCATCATCATCACCATGATCATCATCATTCTCTTTTCTATGTATTGAGTTCATTTTCTTCTTAGCTCTTGTCTGAAATAATATTAATTTTTGCATGTTTATTATCTGACTTTTCCCACTAGAATATGAGCTCCAAGAGTGCATGAATTTCTCCATCTTCTTCACGATTCTATCCCCACGATCAGAGCAGTGGCTGGTCCACAGCGTGTATTAATAAGCGTGTGTGAATGGAAGGACCCGCGTGGAGGGACAGTTCTTTAGGAGGAGGAGGGGCACCTGCTCAGCTGTGAGAGGAGGGAGGATGAGGAAGCCAGGCGCAAAGGCAGGCAGGCTGGTTGCTTTGGTGGAGGGGAGACAAGGAAGCTCTCAGCTGAAAGCTTCTATTTTCTTAAGCGCAAGTTGAGGTCCAAAGTCCTGGGCTGGGGGTAGGGGCAGGGAGTGTGGGAGTTGAGGAGAGAGAACGGATGAAAGACTCATCCAGCACAGCGTGGCGGCGGATCTGGCTGGCGGCTGCTGCGGCGGCGGGCTGGAGGCGAGTGCCCCATGTGCACGTGTGGAGAAGCGGCGGCAGCAACGCGGCGACGGGAAGCACCCCCGCCCCCTCCGGAGACGCAGGGCCGCGCTAGGCTCTCGCAGCCCCCGTCACCCTCTCAGCTCCCTGCCCTAGGCGAGGAAGCCGGCTTGCCGGGTGGAGCGGCCCGAGCTGAGGGCGCGAAGAGCTCAGGGCGGCAAAGACAATGGCGTTGATACCGGTGGTAACAAACAACGGCCTCAGCAGGCGGGGAAGATGAAAGGGAGCCGGATCGAGCTGGGAGATGTAACACCACATGATATTAAACAGATGAAGAGATCAGCTCGGTGCTTTGTGACCGCCTGGAGGGGTGGGATGGGGAGGGTGGGAGGGAGGGAGATGCATGAGGGAAGGGATGTGGGAACAGATGTATATGTATGACTGATTCACTTTGTTATAAAGCAGAAACTAATAAATAAATAAATAAATAAATAAATAAAAGCTTCCCTGCCATAAACTAAAAAAAAAAAAAAACAGATGAAGAGATTAAACCAGGTCATCTTTCCAGTCAGCTCCAATGACAAGCTCTATAAGAATGCGCTGGAGGTTGGTGAGCCAGCAAAACTTGCCTATTTCAATGGTATTGCAGTAGGTGCAGTATGCTGTAGGGTGGATCATTCACAGAATCAGAAGAGACTTTACGTCGTGACACTAGGATGTCTGGCACCATGCCGAAGGCTAGGAATAGGAACTAAAATGTGAAATCATGTCTTAAACATCTGTTAAAAAGATAGCACTTTTGACAACATCTATCTACATGTCCAGATCAGCAATGAGTCTGCAATTGACTTCTACAGAAAGTTTGGCTTTGAGATTATTGAGACAAAGAAGAACTACTGTAAGAGGATAGAGCCCACTGATGCTCACGTGCTGCAGAAAAACCTCAAAGTCCTTTCTGGCCAGAACACAGATGTGCAAAAGACAGACAACTGAACAAATTACAGATGAACTTTCTTGCACTTGCTTGTCACCAAATAAAAGAGAGGCCCATTGATTTCCCCCCTCCTCCTTTCTTTTAAAGCTTTCCCCCTTCCTTGTTCTTGTGTTTCCTCCTTCAAAACTTCCTTCCCTTTCCTCTAAAAGTTTTAAACTTTTAAGGACTTATTAATCATGTTTGGATTGTTTTAGTTTTCTTATTTTTGTGAGGTGGTTTGATTGTAGGAAGGAGAAGGTATAGATCTGTTTAGTTTCACAGTTAAGATATATGGTCCCAAAAACTTGAGTGTCAATTTCAATTTTTTTTTAATGTCCTGCTTCCACATTGAAGGGCAGGGCCTACAAAATATTGTATATTTCAAAGGACAAGAAGAAGCAGCAGCAATATCTTGTTCTCCAACTCATAGACAAGTTTAGTGTTTTTGTGGTACTTTGGGGTTTTCAAAATTTTGTGGATACTAATCCCTGTACATTGCCTTCACTCCACCTTTTGTCCTTTGAGTATTATCTCAGGAGTTGGACCATTGTTATCCTTGTAAGAAATACTAAGCTTATTTAGTTCTGTTAAGCAGTTATTTCTTCCTTCCTCAATGGTGGCTGACGTTGGGTGGGACAGTCTGAGTAGGTAGTATTATACTTTGGTCTCAGCATTTGAGTTAAACTGCTTTTCGCTAATGAGTGGGCTGGTTGTTAGCAGGTTTATTTTTCCTGCTGTTGATTGTTAGAAGTGGCATTAACTTCTAGAGCGTGGGCTGGTGAGATTAAATTTTTTAAATATCCCAGCTAGAGATACGGCCTTTAACTGACCTAAAGAGGTTTTTTGTGATTTGCTTTTTTTTCTCTTGTCCTTTTTCTTTGGTAAACCCACAATAGTTAGTCAAACCTTAAAAATGGAGTTGATGTCCTTATAGGTCAATGCCCCTAAATAAACCTGAAGCAGGTGTTGTCTCTTGGACATATTAAAAAATACCTAAAAGGAAGCTTAGATGGACTTGTGGCACAACAAATGCATTTAATGTCAGCTAATGCAGACTGTTAGAAGTGTGGCCACTGAGCATTTGATTTTAGAGGAAAGAATACCTAAACAGTATTTTTGAGAATGACATAGCTATGCTATTGCTTATCTGTTGGAGAACATTCCAGATTTGCTTACATTCTGTGCCTGTGATATTGAGTTTAAGGATTTGGGGGTGGGGGAATTATTAAACATATTGCTTCTATTCTTGGAAAAAGTGGAAGTCTAGAAGTGTTAATAACATAAATGTCACTGTGACCTCCTCTACTGACAGGACCAGTTTACGCCAGATCACATAGGGAGTGGCTTTGACGGGTCGATAACTTTTTGTAAGATAGAAGACATCTGAAATTTTCATGTTTTCCTCCATAATCCCGTCTCCAATATTTAAAATATTCTACATTGCCAATACCAGTGGCCCAAGAAATGTTTTCATTAGACTTTAAAACAATGTACAGGGCTTGAATTTTCTGTCATTTGACTTTAAAAGGAAGGTTGATTCATAATATTTATCCTCTTATGTAAACTCTGGCATAAAAGTTTCATCTTTTCAAATATGTTGAATGATAAAATTATTTTACACAATGTTTATGCACATTTTATAATCTTAAATTCTTATTTGAGAATGTAAAAATACAAGGTACAATAGACTTCAGCAGTCTTAGTTGAGTGTCAAGAATAATATAGTAAAGGAAGATAGTTGATAAATGAGTTTATAGGGTTATAATCTTAAGATAGTAAAAATGTAGAAAGACCATGCTGGTTTCTTGGGTATCAGTTTCTTAAGCAGTCCAAATCTAAGCTTAGAAGAAAAGTTTAGCATTAAGCACATTTACCTTCATGGATAAGCTTCAGCTTGCTCTTGCCAAGAGAAGAGTTCTTGAGTTACAGAAAGCATAATTAGTTTGAAAATTCAGCCTTTTTGTAAACTTCACATATCAAAATAGATTTTGATATATAAATGAGTTTTGTGAGATGACACTCCCTGTATTTCTATAACCATTTCACCTGGACTATCTAATCAGTCCTATGAATGTATCCCTGAATGTGGTTAATGAAAACCAAATAGCTGCCTCATGACAATTAAGTATATATTATTTATGGAGGAAAATATATTAAATTTTGAATTGAGTGTGTAGGCTCCCTATCATTTTAGTGTTTCTTTTTCCACACTAGTCACTGACTTTAACCTAAATTGTAAGTGTTTGTAAAGAGTGAATTGTCCTACATCAAACTTAAATGAAATAATTTCATCTACTTTTGGAGGAGGAGGATGTAGAAGAGGTAGAAGCTGGGCACCAGATCATGTGCCTATGAGTCAGTAAAGACTGAAATAATGTCCCATGTTCAGTTGGTTATTTTCATAAAAATTGTTGTTGAGGTAAAACAATTCTATTAACTGGAAGATCACAGGATATATCCATCATATTTTTCAGGGCAGATAGTTTTTTTCTGTGGGGTAAATAGGTAAAAATTATATTGTATGGTAATTGCATTTAGGTTCTAAAGAAAAGAATCTGCAGAGAAATCTATGCAATATATAATTTGTCCAGATTACTTTTCACTTGGGGAAAGAAGTTCTGAAATATCCCCAAAGCAGTTTACTGATCAATTGAAAGTCCTCCAAAAATAGAACTATTGGGAAACCATGATATATGGAGTGGAAAAGAAAAGCTCCCTCAGTTTTTTGGAGGGAATAACTTTAAAAATACTTAAATAGCTGAGTTTACTTGGTGAGTTAAGATTTAAACTTGATTTTAACATTGCTGTTACATCTGAAATAAACTTACATGATGTTCTGGTAAAAACAAAAAAACAAAAATACTCATCCAATAAGGAGTGACTGACAGCCCTAACTGTTCCAAACTACTGGAAGTTCTTAGAATATACTAGACTGTGCGTATGATCTTCCCTTTGCTGGGTTGGTCTTTTCTCTGTTTGTCTTCCAGGCAAACGCCTTCACGTCTTAGCCCAAGTGTCACATCCTCTGTGGGGCTGTCCTGACAGGGCTGCTTCTCCTGACAGCCTGAGCTCTGCTCACCCCCTTTGTGTCCCCAGTTCACCTGTTCACACACATGCCATCCCTTGGAGGTAATCCCATTGGATGCAATGTATTTCTTGGTACGGTTGTCTCCCCCATCAGACTGTGCCTCCAGAGAGCAGGGCCTGTTATTTTCTCCCCTGCATCCCAAAGGTCAACATGGAGCCCCTCACAGTGGTACTAAATATAGGGCCTCTGGATTCAATTGGATTGATTTGCAATTCAGAGAAAACCCCAGACCAGAGCTCCCCTGGGACATCAGAGGCCTCAGTGAAGGATGTCTGGCTGCAGGTGTCAGGTGTGAGCAGGCTAGTGGGCAGAAGCAGGGCTGGTCAGCTTCTTCCCTAAACAAGGGACAAACCAACACTTAAGCCTGGGTTCCCATTTATAGGGCTTCCAGGGGTGGACTTGGCACTCGCATGAACGCTGCACCCCAGTTACAGAGGCAGCCCCGCCTGGGTCTTTAACACCACAGAGGCTGAAGCAGGTCCAAATGGCATCCATGCTTCAGGCCATGGTCAGGTACCACGTGGGGCTGCACCATAGAGTCCACCTAGCCCAAACCCGCCTCTCTGCCTCCACTGTGTCCTCCTGGAAGAGGGAGCACCTCCCCCTCTTTACCCTCTAGAACCTCACAAACATAGGAGGTTTACACCCTGCACCCCCCACACACACACACACCCTCCACACCACACAACATAAATGCGCGCACACATACATGCATACAAAATACACACACATACACACACACACACACACACACGGAGAGACTCCCCACTCCCTGAGCCAGTGCAGATGACTCTGGGTGCCGGGACCATGTCTGTCCCCAGCCGTTTGCCTTCTGCCTGAAGCACAGACCCTGTTGGCCACAGGGGCAAAAGAAAAGTGACAGTTCTGCCATTTGATAATGTACCTCTTCCACTTGTGTCCATAACAGGGTCCTTCACCTGAGGCCTGAGTGGCCATAGATTTCATCTAGTGTTGGAGAAATATCCCCTCTAATGACTGAGCCCTGACTGTCAGGGACCTGCAGTTTGAAGATAGGACACAGCAAACCTCGGGGAGACCCCAGCCCTACCCTCTGGACCCTCCAGAGCGATTGGAGAGACATGGTCCTGGCCTTCAGGCCACCCCCAATTTGAGGGACAAGGAAAAGACCCTGGTCTCAGAAGACACTCACATGCTAATGTTCCTACAAAGTTTGAGAAGACCCATCTCATGCACCTTCATCTTCCCCCTTTCTAAACTTTGGTCTTTAAGAAAATATGGTATAAAAAACTAAAAAACAAAACAAAAAAAACTGAATAACTTCTTTATCACATTTAAAGAGCCTGTTCAAAATATGGCAAATGTTTTTCCATCCATATATTCAATACTCAACTGAGGTCTAGCCCAGACTGGGGTTGCAACATTGATTCTGACACCCCCAGTCCTTATATCACTGCAGTTTAATATATCTATCATTAACACCATCACCCACATTTTAAATCTGACCCAATTTTAATTGTAAGAATTTTTGTGTCAGAGGTGGAGCAGTGGTCAGGAACCAGGGATGGTGCCAAGCTGCCCGGAATGTGAGCTGCCTGTGTTCACACACCCCTGGCAAAGCCTTCATCAGGGCCACCATGCTTCCGCTCTCCACCCTGGCTCTCAGCTCTCCAGCCCCCAGGTGACACTCCTGAGACCACATCTGCTTGAGTGATGACACCGCTCAGTGGAGCTGACTCACAGAATGAGTTGCCCCAAGTGAAGTTGAAAGAAGAGGACAGTTGTGCAAGGTGTGTTGACAGGCTGTGAGGACGGGCTGGATGTGAGGCAGCAAGAAGGAGGATCAGCTGATAATTATCACTGCTCCTACTAGAATCTCCAGGTGACAAAGCCACCTTGGTGCCCACAGCCCCACATGTTGCTAAAGCCCAAAGTTGGTGGGTCTCATTGACTATTCCACCCACAGTCTCAAATAATATAAAAGGATCACTCTATTTCAGCTTCATCTAAAATCAAATCATCCGTCTCTTCTGCCTGCCCTCTGGGTTCCAACTCTGGGGTAAGTTGCTACAAGAGTTAGGGATGTAAAGCCTGTTCAGCCCCCTTATCTCTGAAAGGAAGGGATTGTACCAGATGCCCTTTCAGGACCCTTCTACCCTGGACATCCTACGGCTCTTAGCAGGAGTCAGAGGGACCCGGGAGTGGGAATTCAGCCATACATATACAAAACGGTGGGGAAATCCAGCCAGAGCACCCAGGTCCCAAGAGCACAAGGTCCCAAGAGAGAGGGGTCCAATCTCCAGCTCCACACTATAGATTAGTGGTACATCCCTGGTATAAAGAATGCTTGGCAGGACTTCCCTTGTGGTCCAGTGGTTAAGAATCCTCCTTCCAATGTAGGAGAGCCAGGTTCTATCCCTGCTCGGGGAACTAAGATCCCACATGTCTCAGAGCAACTAAGTCCGAGCACACAAGACACAACTAGAGAGCCCACATGCTGCAAAGAAGATCCGGTGAGCCTCAACGAGGATCCAACGCAGCCAAATAAATATTTTTTTTACATCTTTATTGGAGTATAATTGCTTTACAATGGTGTGTTAGTTTCTGCTTTATAACAAAGTGAAACAGTTATACATATACATATGTTCCCATATCTCTTCCCTCTTGCTTCTCCCTCCCTCCCATCCTCCCTATCCCACCCCTCTAGGTAGTCAAAAACCACCGAGCTGACCTCCCTCTGCTATGCAGCTGCTTGCCACTAGCTATCTATTTTACATTTGGTAGTGTATATATGTCCATGCCACTCTCTCACTTTGTCACAGCTTACCCTTCCCCCTCCCTATATCCTCAAGTCCATGCTCCAGTAGGTCTGTGTCTTTATTCCCATCTTACTCGTAGGTTCTTCATGACCTTTTATTTTTCCTTAGATTCCATATATATCTCTTACCATATGGTATTTGTTTTTCTCTTTCTGACTTACTTGACGCTGTATGACAGACTCTAGGTCCATCCACCTCACTACAAATAACTCAATTTCGTTTCTTTTTATGCCTGAGTAATATTCCATTGTATTCCATTGTATATATGTGCCACATCTTCTTTATCCATTCATCTGTTGATGGACACTTAGGTTGCTTCCATGTCCTGGCTATTGTAAATAGAGCTGCAATGAATATTCTGCTACATAACTCTTTTTGAATTATGGTTTTCTCAGGGTATATGCCCAGTAGTGGGATTGCTGGATCATATGGTAGTTCTATTTGTAGTTTTTTAAGGACTCTCCATACTGTTCTGCATAGTGGCTGTATCAATTGTATCCCACCAACAGTGCAAGAGGGTTCCCTTTCTCCACACCCTATCCAGCATTTATTGTTTGTAGAATTTTTCATGATGGCCATTCTGACCGGTATAACATGATATCTCATTGTAGTTTTGATTTGCATTTCTCTAATGATTAATGATGTTGAGCATTCTTTCATGTGTTTGTTGGCAATCTGTATATCTTCTTTGGAGAAATGTCTATTTAGGTCTTCTGCCCATTTTTGGATTGGGTTTTTTGCTTTTTTGCTCTTGAGCTGCATGAGCTGCTTGTAAATTTTGGAGATTAATCCTTTGTCAGTTGCTTCATTTGCAAATATTTTCTCCCATTCTAAGGGTTGTCTTTTGGCCTTGTTTATGGTTTCCTTTGCTGTGCAACAGCTTTTAAGTTTCATTAGGTCCCATTTGTTTATTTTTGCTTTATTTCCACTTCTCTAGGAGGTGGGTCAAAAAGGATCTTGCTGTGATTTATGTCTTAGAGCGTTCTGCCTATGTTTTCCTCTAAAAGTTTGATAGTGTCTGGCCTTATATTTAGGTCTTTAATCCATTTTGAGTTAAATTTTGGGTATAGTGCTAGGGAGTGTTCTAATCTTGACATGTACGTGTCCAGTTTTCCCAGCACCACTTATGGAAGAGGCTGTCTTTTCTCCACTGTATATTCTTGCCTCCTTTATCAAAGATAAGTTGACCATATGTGTGTGGGTTTATCTCTGGGCTTTCTATCCTATTCCATTGATCTATATTTCTGTTTTTGTGCCATTACCATACTGTCTTGATTACTGCAGCTCTGTAGTATAGTCTGAAGTCAGGGAGCCTGATTCCTCCAGCTCCGTTTTTCGTTCTCAAGATTGCTTTGGCTATTTGGGGTATTTTGTGTTTCCATACAAATTGTGAAATTTTTTGTTCTAGTTCTGTGAAAAATGCCAGTGGTAGTTTGATAGGGATTGCATTTAATCTGTAGATTGCTTTGGATAGCACAGTCATTTTCACAATGTTGATTCTTCCAATCCAAGAACATGGTCTATCTCTCCATCTATTTGTATCTTTAATTTCTTTTATCAGTGTCTTATAATTTTCTCCATACAGGTAGTTTGTCTCCTTAGGTAGGTTTATTCCTAGATATTTTATTCTTATTGTTGCAATGGTAAATGGGAGTGTTTTCTTAATTTCACTTTCAGATTTTTCATCATTAGTGTACAGGAATGCCAGAGATTTCTGTACATTAATTTTGTATCCTGCTACTTTACCAAATTCATTGATTAGCTCTAGTAGTTTTCTGGTAGCATCTTCAGGATTCTCTATCTATAGCATCATGTCATCTGTAAACAGTGACAGCTTTACTTCTTCATTTCTGATTTGGATTCCTTTTATTTCTTTTTGTTCTCTGATTGCTGTGGCTAAAACTTCCAAAACTATGTTGAATAAGAGTGGTGAGAGTGGGCAATCTTGTCTTGTTCCTGATCTTAGTGGAAATGCGTTCAGTTTTTCACCAATGAGGATGATGTTGGCTGTAGGTTTGTCATATATGGACTTTATTATGTTGAGGAAAGTTCCCTCTATGCCTACTTTCTGCAGGGTTTTTATCATAAACTGTTGTTGAATTTTGTCAAAAGCTTTCTCTGCATCTATTGAGATGATCATATGGTTTTTCTCCTTCAATTTGTTAATATGGTGTATCACGTTGATTGATTTGCATATATTGAAGAATCCTTGCATTCCTGGAATAAACCCCACTTGATCATGGTGTATGATCCCTTTAATGTGCTCTTGGATTCTGTTTGCTAGTATTTTGTTGAGGATTTTTACATCTATGTTCATCTGTGATATTGGCCTGTAGTTTTCTTTCTTTGTGACATCTTTGTCTGGTTTTGGTATCAGGGTGATGGTGGCTTCATAGAATGAGTTTGGGAGTGTTCCTCCCTCTTCTATATTTTGGAAGACTTTCAGAAAGATAGGTGTTAGCTCTTCTCTAATTGTTTTATAGAATTCACCTGTGAAGCCATCTGGTCCTGGGTTTTTGTTTGTTGGAAGATTTTTAATCACAGTTTCAATTTCAGTGCTTGTAATTAGTCTCTTCATATTTTCTGTTTCTTTCTGGTTCAGTCTCGGCAGGTTGTGCATTTTTAAGAATTTGTCCGTTTCTTCCAGGTTGTCCATTTTATTGGCATACAGTTGCTTGTAGTAATCTCTCATGATCCTTTGTATTTCTGCAGTGTCAGATGTTACTTTTTCATTTCTAATTCTATTGATTTGAGTCTTCTCCCTTTTTTTTTGATGAGTCTGACTAATGTTTTATCAATTTTGTTTATCTTCTCAAAGAACCAGCTTTTAGTTTTATTGATCTTTGCAATCGTTTCCTTCACTTCTTTTTCATGTAGTTCTGACCTGATCTTTATGATTTCTTTCCTTCTGCTAACTTTGGGGGTTTTTTGTTATTCTTTTGTCAATTGCTTTAAGTGCAAGGTTATGTTGTTTATTTGAGATGTTTCCTGTTCCTTAAGGTAGGATTGTATTGCTATAAACTTCCTTCTTAGAACTGCTTTTGCTGCATCCCATAGGTTTTGGGTCATCGTGTCTCCATTGTCATTTGTTTCTAGGTATTTTTTTATTTCCTCTTTGATTTCTTCAGTGATCACTTTGTTATTAAGTAGTGTATTGTTTAGCCTCCATGCGTTTGTGTTTTTTACAGATCTTCTCCTGTAATTGATACCTAGTCTGATAACATTGTGGTCGGAAAAGATACTTGATACAATTTCAATTTTCTTAAATTTACCAAGGCTTGATTTGTGACCCAAGATATGATCCATCCTGGAGAATATTCCATGAGCACTTGAGAAAAATGTGTTTTCTCTTGTTTTGTGATGGAATGTCCTATAAATATCAAATAAGTCTATCTCGTTTAATGTATCATTTAAAGCTTGTTTTTCCTTATTTATTTTCATTTTGGATGATCTGTGCATTGGTGAAAGTGGGGTGTTAAAGTCCCCTACTATGATTGTGTTACTGTCGATTTCCCCTTTTATGGCTGCTAGTATTTGCCTTATATATTGTGGTGCTCCTATGTTGGATGCATAAATATTTACAATTGTTATATCTTCTTCTTGGATCGATCCCTTTATCATTATATAGTGTCCTTCTTTGTCTCTTCTAATAGTCTTTATTTTAAAGTTTATTTTATCTGATATGAGAATTGCTACTCCAGATTTCCAGAAGATAAACTCGCCCTCCCCGACGAGTGAGCAGACAAGCCTCTCAGGCTGGTGAGTGCCAGTGGGCACCGATCCTCTGTGCAGGAATCTCTCCGCTTTTCCCTCCCCATCCCTGTTGCTGCATTCTCCTCCGTGGCTCCAAAGCTTCCCCCTCCCCCCCCAGCAGTTTCCCCCCGCGAAGGGGCTTCCTAGTGGAAACCTTTCTTCCTTCACAGCTCCCTCCCACTGGTGCAGGTCCAGTCCCTATTCTTTTGTCTCTGTTTTTTCTTTTTTCTTTTGCCCTACCCAGGTACGTGGGGAGTTTCTTGCCTTTTGGGAGGTCTGAGGTCTTCTGCCAGCATTCAGTGGGTGTTCTATAAGAGCAGTTCCACGTGTAAATGTATTTCTCATGTATCTGTGGGAAGCAAGGTGATCTCCTCATCTTACTCTTCCACCATCTTCCTCCTACCCATTTCTTTATACAATTTTTAAAAGTTACACTCCATTTACAGTTATTACAAAATACTGACTATATTCCCTGTGTTGTACAATATACCCTTGTAGCCTGTCTTACACCTCCTGTAACTCTAAAACTATTCTAAAATTAAAAGTTTGTTTTAAAACATGTTGTTTAATCAGAAGTAACTTCTATGTTTCTAGGTAAGAAAGTACAAAAGCAGTAAAAATATCAATTCTCTCCAAGTAAATTTATAAAATGAATGCAATTCTAATCAAAACTAATATTCTTAGAAATGACAAAAATATTCCAGAGTTTTTTTATAGAAATAATCAGATAATAGGCAAGAAAATATTTCTCAAAAATTAGTGAAAGTAGATTTGTATCAACAGATATTAAACTATTTTATAAAGCTATAAAGAATTAAAATTCAAGCATAGGAAAAGACATACAGATTAATAAAACAGAGAAGATAGTAAAGAATACATAATTTAGTCTATAATAATTAATTGATAAATAGTTAAACAAAAAGTGGTGAAGTTAATTATTAAAATTCCAATTTGAATTCAAAAGTTAAATAAATAAATAATTTTTTAAAAGTTAAAAGTAAAAAAATCATTAAAAATTTGAAAATTGGGAAAATATAAGTAATATATTTCATGGTAAGCTTTTCAGTGTGAAAGTAGAGGCAAGGACAATAAGGAAAAATACAACTTTTGTGTCCACAAATAGAAATGAAATTAAATAACACAAGAAAAACTGGGAAGAAATACATTTACAACATACATGACCAGCAAAACATTAATATCCTTAATATATTAAAGAAATCCATAAGAAAAAGATGAGCAAATCACCCAAAACAGGAATAAAATCATGAACAGGAAATTCACTCATGAATAAATTAATGCCAATAAAGCCATCAAAAAAAAATTCTCAACACCGGTAAACAAAGAAGTAATATTAAAGCAACAAGTTTCCCTACCAGGCTGACAAACAATGAGACAATAAAAGGAATGATAACACCCAGTGTTGACAAAGGTGTGTGGATATGAACACTTTCATACAATGCTCGTGGGAGTTAAACTTGGGACACTTTCAGGAGGACAAGTTGGCAATGATAACAGCAATAATAAAAGTAATAATAGCCAAGAGTTCTGTGCTCACTGTGGGCCAGATCATGATCTAAGGGCTTACCATGTATTGCACCACATGCATCTCCTAGCAACTCAATAAAGGAGGTACTGTTTTTATCCACATTCACCAGGAAGGAAACTCTGTCTTGTGAGATCCTCTAAGGCCATTCAGCTAGCAAGTGGCAGAGCTGAGACTCAATCCTAAGTGGTCTGACTCCCGAGCCTGTATCCTCACCTGTGATGGATGTGCTGTAACCCAGGGATCCTGCTTCTAGGAATTCACCCTAAGAAAACAACTGGCAATGTTTCCACACTTATATGTACAAGGATGTTTATTGAAACAATTTTATTTTAAAAAGGGGGAAAGGCAATAATGTAAATTATCAGCAGTAGAGAACTGATTAAATAAATTCACATCTATCTATACAATAGGATATTTATTTTTTAGTCATTAAAACACACTGTGGGGGCCTCCCTGGTGGCGCAAGTGGTTGAGAGTTTGCCTGCCGATGCAGGGGATACGGGTTCGTGCCCCGGTCTGGGAGGATCCCATATGCCGCGGAGCGGCTGGGCCCGTGAGCCATGGCCGCTGAGCCTGCGCGTCCGGAGCCTGCGCGTCCGGAGCCTGTGCTCCGCAACGGGGGAGGCCACAACAGTGAGAGGCCCGCATACCGCAAAAAAAAAAAAAAAAAAAAAAAAAACACTGTGGAAAAATAATGACATATTATTGTTAGGTGAAAAGAAGTGGGCTTTAAAATAAACAATATGCAGTTATATACTCTAAAGTAATGACAATGTGATGTAGGCTGTAGATGAGTAAGCATGCATTGCTTTTGTAATAGCAATAATAGCAAGTTGTATACTTGTTCCTTGCTTTAAAATGATAAAGAAAAACTGTTTCTTTTGAGTCCCATCTTTAATGTGTCTTCCTTCCTTCATTCTGATTTCTATTTCACAAGACCCCTTGCCCTGGGTTGGAGAACAGTATATTAAGAAACAAATGAACAAAATACAATACAATAAATGATCCTTGACTGAGGCCTTTGAAGGACCAGGAGATGACAGGTCACAAACACAAATTAATGAATTCAGAGTTAATTCATGAAGCCTCTCCAGCTTCTTCCATGTGCTTGTGCTTCTCAGACCTTCAAGCACAAGTCCAGGGAACAGGGATTCAGGACCGAGTGGACGGGAGCAGTCCCCGGCCCCACGCCAGGACAAGCACCTGGCCTTTGTCTGCTGAGCATCCTCCTGGCCCCAGGCAGGCACGGTGGAAGGAGCTGGAATATGGGGGGGGGTGTCCCCTCATAGCTTGTGAAAGTTGGGCAACAAGTACAGTGTTCTGTCTGACCCCTAGAACCTTGCAGGCCAAGACCACGAGCAGCCCAGCTGAAGTGGTGTGGTGGGGCAGTCACAAGTGACAGGTCTCCTAAGCTTTCTGACCCACAGTGTTATCCAGCTTTCACAGTGTGCTGAGCCTTTATTCCTGTCAGGATGTCTCCTAGAGGCTTCTGGCACTTTTTGGTCTATCAAACACATTCATGTCCACTATCTCTTTCCATCCTGGGAGCAGCCTGCCTCGTGCCACTGTAATCAAGTCCTTGTGGCCATGTTCTCTGCTGTCTCCCCAGCATCCAGAACAACACCTGTCTGTGTCCACTGAATGGCAATGGATACAGCATCAAAAGGATATTAATGGCAATGTGCATCACATTCTTATCTGTTAGATGGAGGAGACATCAGTACCCACTCCTCTGGGTTATTGTGGAGATAAAATCAGGTCCTGCTTGTAAAACCCTTGTTGAGATGGCTGACACATTTTATGAGGAAAATGAAAGTATCTGAAGAACCAAAGAAATTAAGTGTGGAAGGCATCCCCCTTTCCTCAATTCAGAGGTGGAGCAGCCTGCCAAGTTCCCGAGACCCAAGGTTTCCTGATGCGTAGGAAACCTTGCAAGGGGTGGTGAGGCTGTACCCCAGTTCATCAGTGCCCCCTCCACCCATTCATTATTACAGCTGAGCAGTTAAGAAATCCCTTTTTCTTGTTGCGGAAACTTTGCAGAAGAAAGGCAGCACCTGAGGGACCAGGTTGCCAAACTGACCTGCTGAGCTTTTTTGGCAGAGTCAGCATGTCCTGGGAGAAGTTTTTGCAGAAGGGGTGATGGAGTTATGCCGATCTAGCCTTTCCCTTGTGATGAAAGCCACAGGCCCCTCTTCCCCCTGCAAACTCTGGAGGTCTCACCTGCTGCCTCGGCCCTGGGGAGAAGGGGAACCGCCTAGAGGCTATGCAGGATTTCTGGGTCTCCCCACACCCCTCCTCCTTAGCAGAACATCTGGTCATCACCTCGGACACCAAATGGGGCCCCATGGGGCGGTTTTACCACAGAACTAGTTGTCCCCAGGCGTAACTGCCCTCCACAGCTACATAAAGTGATGCTCCATCGGAGAACGCAATATAACAGACTCTGCGCTCACTTCTCCTGGCCTCTGGGGACAGCCAGGGAGCCCTGGATGGTGCAGGGCTCCAAATGAACACTCTAGCACTCACACACTTGTGTGGTTTGAAGCAACTTCCTCAGCCTTGCTGAGTCTTCATTTACTCAGCTGCCCCATGGTCGTAACAACAAGGCCAAAATCACTAGCTAATTTAAAGATTAAATAAGGGCTTCTCTGATGGTGCAGTGGTTAAGAATCCACCTGCCAGTGCAGGGGACATGGGTTCTAAGCCCTGATCTGGGACGATCCCACATGCCGCAGAGCAGCTAAGCCTGTGCACCACAACTACTGAGCCTGCGCTCTAGAGCCCACGAGCCACAACTACTGAAGCCCACACACTCTAGGGCCCATGTTCCGCAACAAGAGAAGCCACTGCAATGAGAAGCCCGCGCACCACAATGAAGAGTAACCCCTGCTCGCTGCAACTGGAGAAAGCCCGCGCACAGTAACGAAGACCCAACACAGCCCAATAAGTAAATAAATAAAAGTATTTTTTTAAAAAAGATTAAATGAAAGAACCCTGTGACAACTGGTCAGGGCAAAGGTTTTCAACGACTTATTTGTTTGTTCCACGTGACAAGGGAGCCAGTCAAACGCGGTCATCATGGCAAGGTCCACCTTCTAACGTTTTCTGGGGCCACTGCCAGCCCCTGCCTGGAACTGTTCCCACTGTGCTTTCTCTCCAGCAAGCCCGCTCCCACCTCCAGGCAACTCAGCTTTTCCTCTGGATGCCAATATTTGAAGAAATAACTTCGCTAATAAAATTAAGATAAAAGTCAATTCTCCTCGACATGGCTTTCAGCCCCCTCCATGATGCAACCCAGCGGTGTCTCACCCTCCACTCCACACATGCACCATCGCGCCGTCCTTCCAAACCCAGGATGACTTACACGTGCCCTGCTGTCTTACACCCACACCTTCGCACATGCCCTTCCCTCTGTCTTGAATTCCTCCTCCACCCTTTTGTCCCTCTGACATATTCTGAAGAATCCGAGTTCTAGGAACACCCCACCACTCTATGCGCCTCTAGTGCAGCCTCTAGAGGGTGTCCTTGTGTATCACCCTGTGCTGCAATCATTCATCTACGCATCTGTCTTCCGTGCTTCCATGCGAGCTCCTGGAGGGGCTGTGTCTTCTACATCTCTGTATCTCTGTATTCTACCCCAGAGTAAATGTTCAATGAGAGAGTGAATGCCATTTCCTTCTTGGTCCAATACAATTTTCTGGGTCAGAAGGAAAGTCCTTTTCTAGTCCACCTCCACTCTGACATCTCAAACCAGCTGATCTCTCCTCAAGTCCCAGGTACAGTGTTCCCCTCATTCATCTCTTTCCTGGGCATCCAGCATAAGTCAACTCCCTATCCACCAGCAATGAGATTTTATATGTACCCACATTTGCATTTAACTATATTTGCATTTATCTTCTTTGTGGGCAAACACAGAACAGAGCGTGTTAATTTCAGCAGGTGTCCTCCAAGGGTAAGTATGTAGTCTGTGGTTATAGAGTAGAATCAGAGAGATTGGTCAGCCAAGACTTGAAACCACAACTTCCTATCATTTTGTTAAGAAAAATGAAAGAAATGCCCCAGAGAGGAGCTCCATCACAATCTGAGGACAGTAAGGGTAACAGTAAATAATAATTCTGGAGCCCTAATAATACACCAATCAACCCTAGAATAATGCTAACACTTACTGAATACTTTCTATGTGCTGAGCAGAATACTAAGATGTTTACATGGACTAAGGACTCAACATTCATACCTGTATAAAGGATCTACCACTTATAGTTGTGCAACCCAGAGTAACGGCATTGCTTCTTTTTGCCTCCATTTCCTCAGGGGTAAAATGGGGATAGTCAGGGTACTTGCATCATAATGATTAAATGAGTTATTATACGTATATATTTAGTATGCCTCCCTAAAATGTGACCCCACCCCACCCCCAAAGTTAATCTGAACCTAAGGTTATTAGTCCTAACCACTGGGGTCTATCACTTCAGAGCTGCAGTGTGGTTCAGGCTGCCAAAGGGAGGAGAACTAAAAGCAACAGGTGGGAGGAACAGGAGGCAGCTATCTACTCATTATAATCATGTTTCTTCTAATAAAGCCTTTAAAATGACAAATGCACACAACAGGAGGAGATATGGGGATATATGCATATGTATAGCTGATTCACTTTGCTATAAAGCAGAAACTAACACACCATTGTAAAGCAATTAAACTCCAATAAAGATGTTAAAAATAAAATAAAATAAAATGATAAATGCAAGAATTTGACTTCTTCTCTACCTTTGAGAAACTATCATTCATGTGTATAAGTAGGCACATATGAAAACATGCATGGAAGCCATGTTTGCAATCATGAAAATTGGAGTAATCTCTATGTCCATCCATTTAGGAATGGTTAAATAGACTGTGGCAGATCCAACCTATAAATTACTAAGGAATACCGGCAAGCAATAATATGACTTTATACCTGTCAACAGTATGGTTGAGGCACTGTTCTAAGTGCTTACATAAATTAACTCATTTAATCCTCACAAGAACTGTATGGGCATAGGTATGCTATAGTCCCAATTAACAAAGAGGGAAACTGGAGACTAGGGGAGTTTAATAATTTAGATCATGCAAATAGCAAGTGACAAAGCTGTGAACTGAAGCCAGGCAGTCTGGCTCCAGAGTTCATCCTCTTAACAATTGCACTAGTCTATTGTTGAGTGGAAAATAAAAAAGTAAGGGGCGGAAAGACACATAAGACACATGGTATTCATGTAAAATGTACATACACTATTATATTGTTTCTAAATATGTACATAATGGCAAGAAAATGATCTACCAAAAAAATCATACCAAATTATAACACTGGTTGCCTGTGCAAAGGCAACATGGATTTAGGAACAAGGATTGGGAAGGATGACCAGGAAGAATATCACCCTGATCTAAAATGTCTTACATTTTTAAAAGATAATGTATTCCAGTATTGTGGAATAATCAGAAACTTATAAAAATAGCCAGAAGAAACCAGATGCTTAAGGATTAAATGACCTCCCAAATACTAAAACAATTGAAGATATATACCTTAGATTGCCACTCTTAAGGGATTCTATAGCAGGGATCCAAATAGCAGTATGTGACTGGTTGTCACCTTAGGTAAGTAAACTCACATGCTCCAAATTACTCATCAAATTCCAGATTTTATCATCAAACTTCTCACCCCTCTTGTCTCCCCTAGGTCCATGAAAAACATTGCTTACATTTACCTAAATGTCACTATAATTCCTTTAATTCTGTCCATTTCTCCAACTCTAGCTTCTTTGCCACTACTAAGAACTTTATTCTTCTGTAGCCTTTTAATCCTTTGAAGATGGCTCTTCAGCAAGCCCTAAGTCTTTTCTTCTCCATGCTAGTCGTGGTGCTGGTGAGAATGAGAAGCAGTAGTGATGGTGGTGGCAGTGGTGGTAAGAAGAGAATGAATTGTGGTAGCAGTGGTGGTGATAATGTTGGTGGTGGAGGTGCTGGTGGTGTTGACAGTGGTAGTAGTGCTAAAGGTGGTAGATGTGATCGTGGTGGTGGCAGTGGAGGTGGTGACTGGGGATGATGAAAGTGATAGAGGTGGCAGAGGTGGTAGTGACGGTGAGAATTAGTGGAGATGGCAGTGGTCGTGCTTATAATTGTGGTGGTGTTCGTGGTAGTGGTGAAGATGATAGAAGTGATGGAGCTGGTGGAGGTGGTAGTGGTGATGGTGAGAATGAGCAGAGGTTGCAGTGGTAGTAGTGGGATAATGATGATGCTGTTGTAGCAAATGATAACATATAGTATTTGGCATTTGATGTAGTATTGAAAGGAATGGCAATGTAGACATGGTGGCAGTGGGGCTGGAGATCATGAAAATAGGGGTGTTGAACTGAAACTAGGCACATTACAAAAAGCAACTCTAGATGTAGGGCTGATTGCCTGTCTACTAAGACCAAAGTCCCTCCCCCATTTCTGCTGCTGCCTTTGGGCAGCATAAGCAGAGGGAAGGGTACATGAGCCAGAATGAGAGGAGCAAATAGGATGATACTTCCCAGGCAGGGTAGTCTCTAGGACTTTCCTCACCCCTCCCCAGCCACAGCAGTTTGTTCTGGATCTCAGCTTCCCATGTCTATTCCATTTTGTGTTTGTCCATTATGGCAATTTCCTGGGTGCTTCTGAGAGAAAGAAGAATGGGATGAAAATAAGGTAAGTCTGCCAAGGTAGGCCCTTAGAGTCTCTCTTAGCCCACCCTGGGCAAACCTTGGCCAGACCTGTGAGAGCCTAGTCCTGCTAGTTGTCATTTCCCATGTGGAGAAGTCAACAAGAAGGAGTGCGAGGCCACGTTCCAGAGGTGGTGGCCAGGCCCCACTAGCCACACCTGTCCAACACCCCCACAGACACTGAGCACTGCAGAGGGACACTCGGCCTGTTCTGCCACAGATAGCAAGGTGACCAATCAGGCTTGGAAATCAGAAACAATATATTTTAAAGAAAAACAAATCACTGTGCTTGTAACAGCCTGTCCAAACAGAACAACCACAACAGCCATGGCATCTCTGGAACTCACTGGCATTGCTGAGACTCATTCCAGCAAAGACAACAAAGAAGTTGGACTTGAACCAGGTTAATTCCATCTGAAGCAACTTAATTGTCTCACATTTGATTCGTTGGGGGTTTAGGCATAACGAACAGCAATTCATGTCACCCTGCTCTCGCCTCTTTCTGGTGCCTTCCTCTGGATTTAATTGGGTTTCCAAGATCTGACACTTCTGAGCAAGGCTTGGCATGAAGTGTGGCATCAATATCTCTTGTCTGTAGCCAAGTCCTAAGTGGTGATGATAATGATACTGATGGTAGTGGTGCCATTAAGGGCTCCCAACCAGAGCTGGATGACCTACTCACCAGGAAAAACTCATCTTCCAATGAATAATAACATCCTCCTAGGGCCACAAATTCCAAGCAGCTCCTAAAATTATTACTCTTTCTTTTTATTCTTCCTCTTATTCTCTCAAAAGTCTGATTATCTGCTCCCTATTAGGTACAATCACCTTGGTTATGATGTTTCCCCTTATTTTGTTTAACCCACCTTTACAGGGCACCACTACGTGACAGACACTGGGGTAAGTACCGAAGGTTCAATGATCAGTAAGTTTCAGTTCTACCCTCAAGGAGTTCTTAGTCCAGCAAGGGAGACAGATATTAACACATAATGTAAACACAATATGGAAAGTGATTTTTAAAATAATAATAATAAGCTCAGAATATTTCAGGGGTTCAGAAAGGGGGCACATAGCGTTAGAAGAGGCTTCATGGAATGGGTAATATCTGACTTGGTTAAGAATCTCTTTTCCAACCAACCCAAAGCAAGGATGACTTGGGGTCCCAAAGCCTGGACATCCCCTGCTGAAGGGAGCCACAATAGTCCCCCATTCTATCATGGAAGCTTAATAAGTCAACTTGAATTCCAGCTTCTAAGGGTCCTTATTATGTGGGTTCCTTGGAGATCTTGGCCTGGAAGGGGATCTGTGTATGTGTGTTTTGTCCCTGTTTAGAGTAATATGTGACAACTGGACAGCTCTCAGAAAATATTAGCTGATGCTGATGTTGATACAGAATTGTATCACACAGGATGGTAGAGCCTGAAAAGCTTGGGCTTTGGAGTCAGTCAGACCTGCCTATAATCCTGGCTCAGTTACTTTTGAGTGTGTGACCTTGGGCACATTATGTTTTACATTATGTGTTAATGTCTGTCTCCCTTGCTGGACTAAGAACTCCTTGAGAGTAGAACTGAAACTTACTCATCATTGAACCTCTCATACATAGCCCAGTGTCTGTCATGTAGTGGTGCTCCTTAGACTTCACTTTAGTCATCTGTAGAATGTGGATAATAGTTCCCGGGGTGTGGTGAGGTTTAAATTAAGAAACACTAAAGTATTCAGCATAGCGTTTGTCACACAGTATGTGCTCAACAAACAGTAGTTGCTATGATTGGAAATAATAATGTTAAGTACTGAATGAGTGACTCAGTACTGAATGGGAGAGAACTGGACAAAGGGACAGGCTAGTCAGACTTCCAATCCAACATGAACCGTAGGGAAGGCAAACCCACTGGAGAAAATCTGTCCCTGAAAGATTTCCCCTGTTCACTTTTCCACTCTCATCCCCTCAATGACACCTGACATTTCACTGTAAGAGCATCAACCTTTCTACTCTAACTCTGACCCTAATAAACTGCGTGCCCCTGATGAAGACCCACTTTGAACTACTGTCAAATGTCTACACTCTGATTTAAATGAATTGTACAATCTTTCCTTGAATTCAGCATTTAATCAAACACCTACCATTTTCCAATGCTTTTCCAAATAGAAGATCTTGTTTAATCCCCACAACACCCTCAAAACATAGGCAGATCAAACCCATTTTCACACAAGGACATAGGCTCAGAAAGGTTCAGTCACAATACATGTGGTCCCATGGCAGGCGAGTGATGAAACCGGTCTGCTGCCTCACATATCCTCACGGTCCCCAGAGTCTCCTCACAACCCAGGGATCATCTTCAAGAATGAGTTGGAGGCAGAAAGGAAGAGGCTGGGGCACTAACAGTAGGACTAGGGGCTCGGAGGACACGCAGCCTACTTCACGGTGTGTCTCTGGCTTGCCTCCAAGACAGCCCCTGCTGAGTCTGAATCTCCCTCAGGTCCAGGGATCTGCTTCAGCAGGGAGAGAGGTGGACCTGCCCTCACACTTCTGACCCTTCCCCCTGCCCTTAACTGAACATGGGGACAGGTCTCCTACAGCACAGTCTGTATAACCCAGGAGGACGTTTGGAGCCCCCCAAATGGAGATAGCAGGGCCCATGTTAAAATCTAGGTTTTCTGAAACCTTAATCATTCACAGACCTCCTTCACAGATTTTACCATATCCATGCATCATCTGTATTATTAATATTTTTCTCTAGGTCAACTCACTGTTTACTTAACCAATTTATTTGAAAAGGTGTATGACCGCATAACACTTTCTTTTTCCTCATCCTAAACAATAATATCCATAAAAGTCATAAATCAGAGGCGTTTGTTCTAATACACATTAAAAGTAGTGCACAGCTATAAACAGTTCTGGAAAATATATCAAATGTTATGATAATCTCACCTTTGTATTTTATTCAAGGCATGAAGACATGATTAAAATAAAATTTTACTTTGACAATCTAACCAAATTAGCAAATTAATGAAAATATTAAGCTCATTAAGATCTTTTTGAAAGTCAGAAGTAACATTTGAATAGTATTTTCTTCACTCTCTTTGCAAATTATCACCCAGTTATATATTTACACCTGTATAATAAATAGTTTCTACCTCTTTCCACAGTCTTCAAATATAAACAGGTCATTTTTTATTTTTAAAGGGAGGGATAGGGAGGAAGTACCTCTTCTCTTTTGCTCTTCCTTCTCAAGTGCTCATACGAGTGGTTTATATTCCCAAATTGCATTTCCTAATCCTTTCTCCCAATTAAAAATATTCATTCTCATATTTCCTGGAGGAAGATAATTCCAAGTGGAATATAACATTGACTTCAGGGACATTTAAATTCAGAAGCTGGAGATATATGTCTGGTTGTGAATGAAAGAATCCCCTATAGATTTATATAAAATACTAGGTATTATATAAAGATCTAAAGACAAAAATTTTAATTTAAAAAAATAAAAATGCACAGGGAACTCTACTCAATACTCTGTAATGACCTATATGGGAAAAGAATCCAAAAAAAAGAGTGGATGTATGTATATGTATAACAGATTCACTTTGCTGTACACCTGAAAATAACACAGCATTGTAAATCAACTATACTCCAATAAAAATTTTTTTTATTTTTTTAAAAATTTAAAAATAAACATGTTCATTCATTGTCCAGGATTGGAATTTGGTTTTCTCATATGCTAACCCAATAATTGTGAGGTTGGTATTATTTTATACCTTGTTTTAAGGTAAGGTCAAGTGACTTGCCCCAAATTCCAAGACTAGTAAGGAAAGAACTCAGGATCCAAACACACAGCCTAACACAAACTTCAATATTTTCCTAACAGGAAAAAAAGTAGTGCATAGCTATTAAAATAATGAGGGTATGTGATTCACCAGTAGCAAACACACCTCACTTTATATAACTCTTCTGTAATCTATATAGGATACAATGGGGATTATGAGGAGTAAATTGTCCTAATGAGTCATAGAGAGCAATTAAGTACATGAATAATTTAATCAGATATTAATAATTAGTAGGTTAATATGTAGTAATCATGTTGATAATGAAATCACATCAATAATTCAGAAGCCTGTTCTGACATCCACTTTAAAACCTCTTTTTTTTAATTTATTTATTTTATTTATTTTTGGCTGCATTGGGTCTTCGTTGCTGCACGCAGGCTTTCTCTAGTTGCAGTGAGCAGGGGCTACTCTTTGTTGCAGTGAGCGGGTTTCTCATTGTGGTGGCTTCTCTTGTTGCAGAGCATGGGCTCTAGGCACACAGGCTCAGTAGTTGTGGCTCACGGGCTCTAGAGCACAGGCTCAGCAGCCGTAGTGCACGGGCTTAGTTTCTCCGTGGCATGTGGGATCTTCCCATACCAGGGCTCGAACCCGTGTCCCCTGCATTGGCAGTCGGATTCTTAACCACTGCGCCACCAGGGAAGCCCTAAAACTATATAATCTCAATTCTCTCCATCTTTGTGGGCCAAACAGGCCTTATAATTTCTTGGAGTTGCCAGAATTAGATCAGAGAACCCAAACTTGGGTAGGGAGAGAAAGACATTCTGACCAGACTCAAACCAGCATTGTTATAAATCCTGAAACAATCCTTCGGTCCCTCCTCTCTCTCCTTCCCTCCATTCTCTACTTCATTCTTTCTTTTTTTTTCTTCTCTTTTAAATAAACACTGACTCAGAGCCTGGTGTGTCCATGAGCTCCAGGTTTACTAAGAGCTACAGTGCCCTCTCTACCCTCCAGGAGCAAACAGTCTTGTTGGGGAGGTGAAAATAAGATGAAGATATAATACCCTCCCCACCCAGGCTAAAGCAACTACTATCCAGGCCACTGACAATCCCAAGAGTGGGCAGATGGGGAGCAGTTCATTCATTCATCCATCCATTCTACACACATTCCCTGTGGGCTGTGCCAGGCATTGTGCTGAATGCTTGAGGTACAGGACAGTGAACAAGACCTGACACCCCCTCCAAGGAGACCTCAGTCTAGTGGGAGACAGGATGACCATCCTGCAAGTGAAGTACTCTCTCCATCAGACTGGGGTGCTGGGGAAGTTTTCCTGGAGGAGTGATGTCTGACAGAGTGTTGAAAGGAAAATAAAAGTTTGACAAATGGAGAAAAGGGGGCATTCACAGATGCAGGGGAAAGCACAGGAAAAAACACAAAAGCATTAAACACAGCCTGGCTCAGCAGGGGAGGAGGTCATTGAGTTTGTCTAGAGCAAAATGCCTCTCTAGGGCAATAGTCAGAGGTGGGCACAAACTGACCCACAAAAGGCCCTTTGAACTAAGAAATCTGGGCTTCATCCTGATATGGGGACACTGAAGATTTTTAGCAGAAGAATGACATAATAGGGCAAATCCACTGCCACGGCTAGAGACACAGGTCATGATGAATGATGTGGGCCAGTTCCACACACAATACAGTTGTTGTGGACACTAAGGACCGGCTGACAAGTGAGGGTCGAGAGCAATCCCAGGGCCAGGGAGGAGTGCCCACAATCCTGTCTGCCTTCCCAGGAGAGAAGGAGCAGGTTCTCCAAGAAAGAGTCGGGCATGAGGAGAGGAGACAGACACATGTACACATACATGGACTTATGTACACACTTCACATGCATAAACACACATAGACATACACATATGTACACACATCCCATGTATACACATACACATACATGTGAAGGCAGTGCCAGAGCCAAAGCCTAAATCTGGAGAAACCTATCTACAGTTTTCACTGTTTTCCAATCCTAACTCAAAACTTAACTCTTTCAAGAAGAATTTTCCAGCCACTTCTTTTCTCCATGATCCCTTGCCCCTCGGGCACTCGGCTCCCATTACACTCAAGCATCCTGAGTGACTTCTTTTCCAAATGCCCAACTAAACTGTGTACTCCTTCTCTACCCCTCCTGCAAACCCTCTCACACACAAATTAGAAGATGTTGCTTCCAGCCACACATTCCCAAGGGAATGGTGGCCCAGAAGCCTGTGAAGAGAAGATGGCATTGAAAGAGATAAGATGAAAATATCTGGAGGAAAACAATGATACTGTGGAGTTAGACAGAGTCTAGGGGAACTGAGGCACTAGATCCTGCACAAGGAGAGTCAGGGGAGACAAGAAGTAAAGGTTGATGGGGGTGTCCTCACGTAACAAAACTTTCTCCTCCGCTACTGTGCAGCCATCCTGCACATAAAGTCCCAGCCACCAGTCCATCAGGGAGACAACCAAGACCCAAAGAAATTCAGTAATGAGGTCTCGAGGGTACAGAGGTTCCAGCACAGCTGGAAGGTCTAAGTGATAAGACTCAGAATGGGCAGGGGAGCACAGCAACTAAAACTATTGGTTAAGAGACCATGGTGGGACAAGGGGATATGTGCGTGATAACAAAGTAATATGGAAAATCAGCACCCAAACCTGAGAATTTATATGAAAGAGAAGGATAAATGAAAAGAAAACTGAGCAAGATAAAATACTCACCAAAACTTTAACACCAGTTGTATTTGAATACTGGAATTATAGGTGACTGTTTTTCTTTGCTTTGTTTTTCAAATTATTTGTAGTGAGGCTACTTTTTTTTTTTTTTTTTTTTTTTTTTTTTTTACATTTTACAGCAGAATGACTCACTAGAGGGTAGTAAGGCCAGTTCCACCACCAGGGGATTCACTGCCAAGTATAGTTCAGGAGCCAATTAATCCCTCCTCTAAGACTCAAATGGATAGATGTTAACTTCAGAAAGATCTAAAACAACACAGGCTGTCCACATGCCCTTCTTAATTCCGTGCAATTATATCCACCCTGGGTAATGATAAGCTGCAAAGGTTACTCATAACACAGGCCAACTTTCCTCACCCTGCCCTCCTGCTGTACCACTCCCTCTTCCTCCACAGTCAGCTCAGGTCGGGAAATGCTCTTGGGGGGGAAGTTTCCAAAATGCTTCTGATTTGAGCCTGAGGCTGGCACCCAGGGAGATATGAGAGTTTCTATGCTCTTTTCCAAGAGACCCATGATTCTTGTCATTCCATCTAGTTTTTTTCCCTATCACTGCCTCTGACGCCCCTCATCTTTCCCTCCTCTCTGTCCAGAGAGGGGCCTTGGGAATGGAGCAATGGGGGGTGGGGGTGGTGAGGGCAGAGAGGAGAGGGGAGACAAAAGGAAACCAGGACAGGAGTAAGTCAGATTGACCTTATGGGTGAAGAAACAGAGGTCTGGGGGGACAGTGCCTTGCCCAAACTCACAGGTCATTGGTGGTTGGTCCAAATTTAGAGCACAGGTCCTCCCTGACCCCAAGCCCTCAGAAAAGATTCTGATCCCTATCCTTCAGAACAGATCAGAGACTGGCAAACCTCACAGCTCTCCTGGAGCTGCTTCAGACCCAGACAAAAAGCTACCACTGGACCATAGGTGGTCAAGATCTCTGGAAGTCATGATCCAAGGCATATTCTGAAAAATAAGAAATAAGAAACAATGGGGGAATCAGGTGCCTTGGATGGAAGATGGGGGATGGCAAGGGAGAGAAGTTTGCCATGGCCAATTTAGATAAACTACTTTCCATGGAAAAATAAATCAAGTTATATATGCCCTGGGTCACCTTCTTGGCTGATCAATAAATATTTATCAAATATTCAGGCTGAGGCCCAGCCCTGAGTTAGATGGGGATTTGGAGGTTTAGGAGGATCCCATCTTGCCTGGATGGTGCTCGTAGGCCAGAAGGAAAGGCCCTGGGAACCTACACAGATGTGAACAATGGTTGCATAGTCTCTCACCTTGGGATTCTCTGAGCACATGGGTAGAACCAAACAAAGAAGTCACTAGAGACCCACCAACCAAACTGTGATCATATCCACTCTTTAGGCAGTGGGAAAGTTTGCCCCAAGTCATCCACCTAATTTCAACAGTTTCAGCTATGAAATAAAGAGTGTGGTTGGAAGAATGAGTAAAAATTAAGAGTAACCAGGAAGTCTGAAGAACAAGGTTTACTGGCCAAGACAGAGACTGGATCCAGATTCTGATCTTCAGTAGTAAATCCTACGAATAGTTTGTGGGTAAGAGAGAAGTCACACCCAAAGCCCACTGCAGCCCAGGCAATTCCTGAAAGTAGCACATAAGTACCAAATAGGATTCAAAACCAAAGTGAAAAGAGCACTTACCTTGCCTTGCTTTTCAATAACCCCCAGGAAAGAAGTGCATTGGCACAGTCACCTAAAGCAGCACACGCCTGAAAAACCGCAGTTAAAGCTTTAGGCCAAAGAGCCTACAAGGCTATGGATTTGAAATGCTTTTGCTTTTTCCTGTGTTGTATTGACTTCCAGATTCCTTCTGACTTGGGATTCTGTTAAAACAACCTGGATTATCCACCCACAGATATCAGTGGAGAGGGTGGTCAAAGAGCCAGCATTCTTGGACCTCCAACTACCACCATGCACAAAAGTCCTGAGAGGGACCAAGTGTCATTGCCTATCTCAGAGAAGGGCTGGGGCCCACAAATGCTGCTCACTGCTCCTCCCTGCTATAAAGTTTATGTGTGAGCCAAGGAAGTAGGCCCTGAGCCCTCAGACTACAAAGAAGCTGCCCACCTGTGAAAGGACCTCATGACATCAGCAGTTAACTTCCAGGCCCAGAGGCTAAAATGCCCAGGCCCAGCAGCTTCCTTGAGCATGTCTACTCAGCTCTGGAATACTTTTACTGTTGTTTTAACGACTCTCTGGTCTCACTGCCAACACATGGAGGTACTCTTGTCAGGAGAAAGCAGAAACTCACAACCTGGATCTGCAGTAGGAGTACTGAGCTGGGAGGCCAGAGACCCAGGTTCTAGTCTTGGCCCTGCTGTGTGGCCTTGGGAAGTAGGTTAGCCTCTCTGGACTTTGGGCTTGTCATCTACCTCTACAAATGACAGAAGCTGATTGGATGATCTCTACTGTCCTCCCAGCTCCTGCCATCCACCAATGCATACAAGTGTCCCTGAGGAGCTGGAAGCGCCATTGCTGAGAGCAACCTCTGTCCCCTGCCTCCCAGAAGGCAGAAACCTGAGCCTGACGGGGGGAGTCATCCCTTAATCTGCCCACATTGATCCAAAAAGAAGAGGTATGTAGTGCTTGGAAAGAACACAAGATTTAGAATCAAAAGAACTGAGTCCAAATCCTGGCTTTGGGAATTTGAGCAACTGTGTTGGCCTCTGTGAGCTGCTTCCTCATCTGGGAAATGAAAATAACATATCCCCGAGCACACAGGACCGTTGTGAGAAATAAACAAGACATGTAAATGACAGTGGTCTATTAACCCGAGTCTGTCCAGACAGGAAGTCCCTAGGAGCACAGCTCACCCAGCAAGCAGCTATAAGCTCTTTGGGAATGCGGAACAGCTCATCTGTGGTCCTCCTCCTCCCTGCAAGGATGAGCTCCAGGAGCACACAAAAGAGACTCATCTCAAGAGGCAACATGTCCTGAGAAGGCCCCAGGGGACTATAAACTCTTTAAACTGTAAGATGCAGACTAAAGAACTAAAGGGGACCCTGGTCTCAAGGTTTGTCTGTTGTAACTTGATAAAGGTGACAAGGCTGCTGGTTGTGTCATTAGCAGGCTGTAACAGTACAATCATTCCTTAAGGCCTTGGAAAGGGAAATTGACAAGAAAGATGGAACCGGTGGTTGGGATGAATCCAGGGAAGCTTCCTGGAGAAGGAATTCCAGCAGCTGGGAGCCACCGTAGTGATGTCCTTCTCCCAGACCTCTAAGTAACAACCAGAGACTGCTGACCCAGGAGAGCTGGATAGAGAAGGTAAATGGCAGCCCAGGCAGTGCCCAGGGCTCTGAGACACCTCCTGGGTCATGACCCTAAGAGAAAACTTTTCCCATTGAATATAAACAACAGCAAGGGCTTGCAAGCTCTATACCTGCCCTGCCAATGCTCACAAACCCCTGCCCTGTGTCCATTTTATTCTTTACAAACCATCCATTGCCCTTTTTCCCTCATTTAGGTAGGTTGTCAGTACTCAGTCATGAGAATGTATGTGTGAAACTTTAGGTACTTAAAGACTGTGATGAACGTGTTTCTATCAGATTGGGGGCTCCCCCAGCTCAAGAGCTGTGATCTCCCCTCACACTGGGAATTGCCTGGGGACAGGGACCAGGTCCTGCTCCCTACAGGGCTGTTAGTCAATGGGTCTCAAGAATTCCCTTCAATTTTCCATCAAGATTTACTGCATACCTACTAATGCCAAGTTGTGAAAGATTTGCTTTATGGGCCATGCCCTCTAAGGATACAGGTATAGGCAGGAATTATGACCTAATTTGTGAGGCTGCTGAACTCCCATGAGCTAGCAAGCACAAGAATGTAAAGGCTAAAAGTCTTAGAAATCTGACATGCCAAGGCTTGCAAAACTCCAAATACCTAAGTGTCATAATTCTAAAAACTTTTATCATTTCCTCATTGATATGATAATACGTGATCATCAACCACTGTCCACACAGATATCCCCCTACTTCTGGACTAGAGGGATAAAATGGAGAACTAGGTTCATATACTCACACCTCAAGCAAGGTTAACTCAGAGCCACAAGGTCGAGCACTGCTGTCAATACCGTGTTGCATCAGCCTCTTAACAAAGTAGACGCACTAGCTAGAAGATTTTCCTTATTAAATGTCATATAGGGTGGCAGAGGTAGGCATGGAGTACCCCTCCCCCAAATCTACCAGGGAGATCCATATACAGCTCTGAAAACTCTCCTCCATAATCCTTAGCATACTTCCCAGTACACTGGTGTTGTCTGGATTAATGAATAAGGCATTAGGATATTAAGTCTGATAGAAAGAAAGAATATATCATATCTTTCTTATAAGAACATGAGTCCTCCAAACCAATATGGGCAATTTCAAGATTATTAGCTCTCTAGAGTCACCTGCCCTTGAGGTTCCCAAACTTTGGAATTTCATAAAGAAGTAACACATCTCTCTCAAAAAAAAATGTGATAACCAAATTATATGATAGCCAAATTCTCATTTTGACAAGTAAGGACATGAAAGAAACAACTACAACATCTTGTCAGCATCACTTTTAAAAGAAATGAAGTTTTAACACACACCAAAAAAAGGTAGGAGGGCTGTGACTTCAGAATTAGACTTTCTTTCTCATGAACACTCTGCTGGCATCCTTTTATTTACATTTTCCTAAGGACTAGGGTACACACAGTAATGGGCCAACGTTAGTGTGGGATTAGTGTGGGAACCATGGTCCACATCTTCTCCACTTCTCCAGTGAACCCAGCTAAATAAAACTGCTCTTTGTTATACCCACAACAATCATCTAGTTGGAGCCTGTTTCCCTCCAAAATCTCCATGGTGCCTCAGCTTCAAGTTGAAACATGCTGGCTTCTCCCTCCTGGCTATTCTCTCAGAAGGGAAGTACCTGGGTTCCTCCTGGGTTCACCTTGGTTCATGCTGCCCAAACTAAAACTAGTGCTACAAGTGTCTGAAGGCCACAGTCTAATCAGATCATTTGGATCATTAAAATTCCACCATAATTAACCGTCAATTTATTATTATTTACTATTATGTATGTCATTTCAATACATAGCTGGGTGGAACTAACTTCAAATGTAGTATCTGAAACAATAGCAGTTGAGTTCCAGTAATGAAAGAAGAGGGCAAAATGCTGCTCTTCAAGAAATGCAGATCATAACTACAATGAGATACCATCTCACACCGGTCAGAATGGCCATCATCAAAAAATCTAGAAAAAATAAATGCTGGAGAGGGTGTGGAGGAAAGGGAACACTCTTGCACTGTTGGTGGGAATGTAAATTGATACAGCCACTATGCAGAACAGTATGGAGGTTCCTTAAAAAACTAAAAATAGAACTACCATACCACCCAGCAATCCCACTACTGGGCATATACCCTGAGAAAACCATAATTCAAAAAGAGTCATATACCAAAATGTTCATTGCAGCTCTATTTACAATAGCCAGGACATGGAAGCAACCTAAGTGTCCATCAACAGATGAATGGATAAGGAAGATGTGGCACATATATACAATGGAATATTACTCAGCCATAAAAAGAAATGAAATTGAGTTATTTGTAGTGAGGTGGATGGACCTAGAGTCTGTCATACAGAGTGAAGTAAGTCAGAAAGAGAAAAACAAATACTGTATGCTAACACATATATACGGAATTTGAGTTATTTGTAGTGAGGTGGATGGACCTAGAGTCTTTCATACAGAGTCAAGTAAGTCAGAAAGTAAGTCTCACCTGAAATGTGTTGTGTTCTACAGGCTTTGAGTATGAAGGGGTGGCTCAGCCCAGTCCTCCTGACCCTCCCCGGGGGGTTTCTCCACCGACCCTGCGGGCTCTCTCCGCATTTCCTTAACCGCGGGCAAGAGCCTGGTATTGGGACACACAGCTGGGACTGAGCTGTTTCTTGTAAACAGGACTAGGTTCCGCTCCCCGTGGTTGCCTCATGTCTGTCAGTCTGATTACAGGAGCTGCCTTTTCCCCCATGTGCTTACCCAATTCTTGACACCCTCTCCTGCCAGGTCAGCTCAGCCTGGTCCTGCTCTCCTGGAGGTGCCCAAGGCTGCCTGTCCAGGGGGAGCATCTCTGGGGGCAGCATTTCATGGCCTCGCTGGTCAGCAGGCTCCATGGACAAGTACATGAGGCTGGAGGGGGTCATGGCTCATGTCTCCCTTGCTGGACCTGGGGCTTTGACATATGGAATCTAAGAAAAAAAAAAGGTCATGAAGAACCTAGAGGTAAGATGGGAATAAAGACACAGACCTACTTGAGAATGGACTTGTGGATATGGGGAAGAGGAAGGGTAAGCTGTGACAAAGCGAGAGAGTGGCATGGACATATATACACTACCAAATGTAAAATAGATAGCTAGTGGGAAGCAGCTGAATAGCACAGGGAGATCAGCTCGGTGCTTTGTGACCACTTAGAGGGGTGGAATAGGGAGAGTGGGAGGGAGGCAGACGCAAGAGGGAAGAGATATGGGAACATATGTATATGTATAACCGATTCACTTTGTTATAAAGCAGAAATTAACACATCATTGTAAAGCAATTATACTCCAATAAAGATGTTAAAAAATGCTGCTCTTCATACACAGAGATGAAGCTACTGGTCCAGGGTCAACCAGGAATTTCTGAGTTATTTTTCTAGATAAGAGCTTGCCTCAAGCCATCTGTGGACTCCCTCGTGCCTTTGGTGAAACAGGTATTACCATTCCGTTAAGGTAACTGAGCATCAGAAACTTTGTTCATTCAACAGTCAGCAAATGCTTACTAAGTGCCTCCTGTGTTCAGGCACTGGGTAAGGTGCTATGATTTTGCCCAAGTTGACACAGGTGACACAGCTAGCAAGTAGCATAGGGAGCATCCAAACCCCGTCACCTAATCTCAAGTCCATTCCATTCCAAGGCTGCCTCTTAGGCTGAGGTCAGTGTTACTGCACAAGACAACAGGACCCCAGAGCCAAAGGGCTATGGTGGGAAGGACCACATGGTTGATCTCTTTAGCTTGTTCCTCTGCAAAGAAAGTCAGTAGTGAGGATCAGTATTTTTAGACATTCACTGTCTTCAGGAATAAATCAAAGTAGGTACCAGTGTCCCATTATTCATGGCACTGTCCATGGTGTGCAACCCAGAGCTGGGTGCTGGGGGCTCACACACTCTCTTGGGAGCAACAGGAACATCCCAGTGAAGCACACATGAAATCCTGGGGGAGAAAATTTTTGCAAAGGAGAAACAGGATCTCTCTAAATTTCTGAGAAGTTCCAGAACTCTACTCAATACTCTGTAAAGGCCTATATGGGAAAAGAATCTTAAAAAGAGGCTATATATGTATTTGTGTAACAGATTCACTTTGCTGTACACCTGAAACTAACACTACATTGTAAATCAACTATACTCCAATAAAATTTTTTTTAATAAATAAATAAAATTCTAAGAAGTTCCAAGCAATAGGATCAGAAGCCAAACAGTGGGATTTGAAAAGTCCTACTCCTTGGACCAAAGACTAAGATCTCCAGTTTACTCTCTTAGGCTGCCTGAAGAGTCTGAGACCTATTCCTCAAGCACAGCCCTCTGGTTATGGCATGCACCTCATGCCATTGGTTTTGGAAACAATGTCCACCATCCACTCTGGCTTGCCGTCCCTGCTGGCCAGCCTGCCTCACAGTTGCATCAGAGAAAGGGTCAGTCACACATGAGGCTTCCCATCTCAAGAATGCCAAAATCTTCATGAATGTGTCACCCTGTGACTGCAATCACAGGGAGGTGGGGTGACAGCCAGAGATCACATAACTGAGGCCAAACATGAGAGGCTGGTCCAGATCAATAGATGAGTCAAGACTCAAGAGTATAAAACCTCAGGAGCTCCAGTGCTCCTCACATAGCCAGCATCTCCTCTCCTCACTCACTCTTCCTGGTGCTTTAGGTAAGTGTGGGTTCTACTGGCTCTCATCTTCCCAGCTGGTCTTGCTCAGGCCTGCACGGGTTATGGGGACCAGGGGACAGGTAGGCAAGTCCTCTTTCCCCTTTGGGACCTACAGGACCTCTGCATTTCCAACTGCATTCATGTTTAGAGGGGCTTCAGACAGGAAAGAGAGCTAAGCTGCTGCTGTGCAGATGGTGTTTCTGATCTTCTGGCCAGAATGTAAATGCTACAAAAACAAGACTATCTCCTGTCTCTCTGGCACCCTTGTAAGGGACATGCCCTGTGCCCAGCACAGAGGTGCATTCTGCAGAGATTATCCCAGGCAGCCTGTGAATGGGCTGGATGGGATTTGTGAACTTGTAAGGAGTAGAGGTTGAATGTATTCTCAGAGAACAGGAAGAATGATTCAGAGAATGCTGCAGATGGGGAAGATTTTAGGAGTCGTAGGAACCCAATGCCTGTTTTATACAAGATGCTCTGAGAGGGAAATGACTTGTGAGATGCTGAGACACAGTTTCCTCCTAGTTAGGATTCCCTCAACCAAGCTTGGGTGTAAGAAAAGTTGATATCTTCTGGTCAGAGATGCTGGTCCAAAGGACCATGGGGGTCCTTCGTCTGTTTCCAGACAGGACCATGGGGGAGGCTGCCTTTTCTGATAACTGGTCAGAGATCATGGTTGAGGTCAGTCGAACAGACCAAGAGTTTGAACTAATTCTCTTTTGCAATGAATGGGGTACAACAGCCCTCTGACATTCAGACAAACCTCCCTCTGTTGTGCCAGGGATAGATAAAATCCCCCACCCTAGGTGGAGGTTTGTGGTAATTTTTATTTGCACTCAGAGAATCAGTGTTGGGATCAGAGGAGAACTGAGAAGTGAAATACTCAAACCATCTCATCTTACAGGAAGTGAGGAAACAGGCAACGTGTGGGTCATTCGCCCCAAGATCACACAGCAGAGGGCAGAAGCAGAGCTGGGAGAGAAAGAGAAATGGGCACCGCTAAGTGGGCTATTTAAAACTTGGTAAAGACTTTCGCAGGGGAAACACAACTTTTTTCTAAAAGCACTAATCCTAGGAGTCCCAGCTGAGAGCGCTTCCCCATATCCAGTCAGAGAGAGCATCAAGCCCGGCCCAGGCAGCGCTGCTCAGAGGACGACGGGCGTTGCCGTAGATGCAGCTGCCTCTGCCGCAGCATCCTCTTGCAGCTGGTCCAGTGATGCTCTCTGCTTCCCTTCCAGGGTTCCGTTCCTCCTTAGACAAACATGTCTCACCAGACAAAGCAGCCCACCCCCCACCCCCCAGTGGGCTGCGGGAAAACCTCCGGCGACGGCGGGAGCTCCGGCGACGGCGGCTCCTGTGATTCCCATGGCGGCTCCGGTAAAGGCGTCAAGTCCTCCGGGAGCGGTGGCAGCTCCGGCGGCGGCTCCAGCTGCCGCAGAGGCTCCTCCGGGAGCGACGGCTCTGGAGGCTGCGGAGGAGGTTCCGGTGGGAAGAACTCCAGCGGCGGCGGCTCCTCTGACCAGCAGGTCCACTGCCAGAGCCACGGAGGCGTCTCTAGTGGTTGCTCTTCCGGGGACGGCTCCGTTTGCGTTGGCGGCTCCTCCGGGGGCGGCTCCGGGGGTAGCCAGGGCGTCCCGGTCTGCCATCAGACCCAGCAGAAGCAGGTGCCTACCTGGCCAAGCAAATAAGGCCCCCTGGACGCCACGGAGACGAAGGAGCTGGAGGTGTTCTCCGTGGGCGCCGATGGGCTTAGCGCTCTCATGATATTGCACTGAGGTTTCTCAACCCTTCACGTCTTCATCTACTCACACGAAGCCATTGAGCTCTGCGGCTGCATCTTGTTCTGCAGTTTTCCCTCCTTTGTTTCGGTGCAACTACCTCCCAACCCCACTTCCTCCTCAGTCAATAAATTTGCAATTCATGAGAATTTCTGCGCTTCCAGATGTCTTTGTGGCTTCCAAGTTCGTTCATTCCATTCCATTCCATTCCTCTCTTTTCCTCCATCCACTCATCCACAGGGACATTCATTAAACAAATGTATTTATTCTATTGGCGGAGAGGGGTTGGATAGGTGGGAGTGAGCGGGAGAGGGAGGAATGGCTGGCAACCAAGGACCAAAAATATAAATTCTCTGATTTATGGCTTAAAATCGTGAGGAGATCCCAAAACACAAAGATCCTGGGAGGAGACTTCAATAAACAGCCCCCAGTGGGTTGGGTAGCCACCTTGGGTCTACTCCTTGAGCTCAGTGCTTTTTTAAGACAGGATTGCCCTGTACCTAAGGCAACTAGAGAAAGAAGAACAAACAAAATCCAAAGTGATTAGAAGGAAAGAAATCATAAAGATCTTAGCAGAAATAAATGAAACTTTAAAAAAAATAGAAAAAATCAATGAAACCAAAAAGCTGCTTCTTTGAAAAGATGAACAAAATTGATAAACCTTTAATCAGACTCACCAAGATAAAAAAGAGAGAGGGCCCAAATCAATAAAATCAGAAATGAAAAAGGAGAAGTTACAACCGACACCACAGAAATACAAAGGGTCATAAGAGACTACTACAAGCAACTATATACCAATAAAATGGACAACCTAAAGGAAATAGACAAATTCATTAAAAAGTACAATCTCCCAAGACTAAACCAGGAAGAAATAGAAAATATCAACAGACCAGTTACCAGTACTGAAATTGAATCAGTAATTTAAAAACTCCCAGCAAACAAAAGTCCAGGACCAGATGGCTTCACAGGTGTATCGAAGAGTTAACACCTATCCTTCTGAAACTGTTTCAAAAAATTGTAGAGGAAGGAACACTTCTGAACTCATTCTATGAGGCCACCATCAGCCTCATGCCAAAACCAGACAAAGATTTCACCAAAAAAAAAGAAAATTACAGGTCAGTATCACTGATGAACATAGATACAAAAATCCTCAACAAAATACTAGCAAACTGACTCCAACAATACATTAAAAGGATCATACACCATGATCAAGTGGGATTTATCCCAAGGATGCAACTATTTTTTAATATCTATAAATCAAACAGTGTGATTCAGCACATTAACAAATTGAAGAATAAAAACCATATGATCATCTCAATAGATGCAAAAACAACAGAAACTAACACACCATTGTAAAGCAATTATACTCCAATAAGGATTTTTTTTTAAACTGCAAAAAAAGCTTTTGATAAAATTCAATATCCATTTATGATTTAAAAAAACTCTCCAGTAAGTAAGATACCTCAACATTATAAAGGCCATCTATGACAAACCACAGCTAACATCATACTCGATTGTGAAAAGCTGAAAACATTTCCTCCAAGATCAGGAACAAGACAAGGATGCCCCCTCTCACCACTTTTATTCAACATAATTTTGGAAGTCCTACCCACATCAACCAGAAAAGAAAAAGAAATGAAATGAATCCAAATTGGAAAAGAAGTAGTAAAACTGTCACTGTTTGCAGATGACATGATGCTATACATAGAAAATCCTAAAGATGCCACCAGAAAACTACTAGACCTCATCAATGGATTTGGTAAAGTTGCAGTTGCATCAAAACAGTATGGTAGGGCTTCCCTGGTGGCGCAGTGGTTAAGAGTCCACCTGCCGATGCAGGGGACACAGGTTCATGCCCCGGTCCAGGAAGATCCCACATGCCGTGGAGCGGCTGGGCCCGTGAGCCATGGCTGCTGAGCCTGTGCGTCAGGAGCCTGTGCTCCGCAACGGGAGAGGCCACAACAGTGAGAGGCCCACGTACCACAAAAAAAAAAAAAAAAAAAAAAAAAAAAACCAGTATGGTACTGGCACAAAAACAGACATATAGATCAATGGAATAGGATAGAAAGCCCAGAAATAAACCCACGCACTTATGGTCAATTAATCTACAACAAAGGAGGGAAGAATATACAATAAAGAGACAGTTTCTTCAACAAGTGGTGCTGGGAAAACAGGACAGCTACATGTAAAAGAATGAAATTAGAACACTCGCTAACACCATATACAAAAATAAACTCAAAATGGATTAAAGACCTAAATGTAAGACCAGATACTCTAAAACTCCTAGGAAATTGTAGGCAGAACCCTCTTTGACATGAATCACAGCAATATTTTTTTAGATCCGTCTCCTAGAGTAATGGAAATAAAAACAGAAGTAAACAGATGGGACCTAATTAAACTTAAAAACTTTTCCACAGCAAAGGAAACCATAAACAAAACAAAAAAGAAAGAAAGAAAACCTATGGACTGGGAGAAAATATTTGCAAACTATGCAACCAACAAGGGATTAATTTCCAAAATATACAAACAGCTCATACAGCTCAATATCAAAACAACAAACAACCCAATCAAAAAATGGGCAGAAGATATAAACAGACATTCCTCCAAAGAAGACATACAGATAACCAACAGGCACATGAAAATATGCTCAACATCACTAATTATTAGAGAAATGCAAATCAAAACTAAAACGAGGTATCACATCACACCAATCAGAATGGCCATGATCAAAAATTCTACAAATAATAAATGTGGAGAGGGTGTGGAGAAAAAGGAACTTTCCTACACTGTAGGTGGGAATGTAATTGGTACAGTCACTATGGAGAACAGTATGGAGGTTCCTTAAAAAACTAAAAACAGAGTCACCATATGATCCAGTGATCCCATTCCTGGGCATATATCTGGAGAAAACTATAATTTGAAAAGATACATGCAACTCAGTGTTCACAGCAGCACTATTTACTATAGCTAAGACTTGGAAGCGACCTAAGTGTCCATCAACAGATGAATGGGAAAAGAAGGTGTATATATATACACAATGGAATATTACTCAGCTATAAAGAAGAATGAAATAATGCCATTTACAGCAACATGGATGGACCAAGAGGTTATCATACTAAGTGAAGTAAGCTAGACAGAGAAAGACAAATATCGTATTGTATTGCTTATATGTGGAATCTTTTAAAATTATACAAATGAACTTATTTACAAACTAGAAATAGACTCACAGACATAGAAAATAAACTTATGGTTACCAAAGGGGAAAGGGGGGAGAGGGGTAAATTAGGAGTTTGAGATTTAAATATACACACTACTATATATGGAGTAGATAACCAAACAAGGACCTACTGTATAGCACAGGGAACTATATTCAATATCTTGTAATAACCTATAATGGAGAAGAATCTTAAAAAGAATATGTATATGTATATATATGTATATGTATAACTGAATCACTTTGCTGTACACCTACAACCAACACAACATTGTAAATCAACTATATTTCACTAAAAAAATTTTTAAAAAGGGGTTGCCCTGGAAAGATGTGCTCTCTCATAGTCCACAGCCTAGTCTGCAAGTTCTAAAATCAGGTGCTGCACATTAGAAGCAGCTGATGCTACCCAGACTCACAGAAGAAGGAATAGTCCTATCAGATATTTATGAGCCTCTACGTTGTGTAAGACCATTTTCTAAGTACCTGCAGGGACAGGAGGAAGTAAAGGAGCTATTTTCTGCTCTCTTGAAGGAGCTTCACCCAACTTGGGAAAATACAGCATAAGTGTATGCAATGTTAAACACCAACACCAGAGAGGTCATGAGGAAACACAGGTAGCGTTCCAATTAACAAGGAAGAAGCTACAGTTGCTCTGTTAATTGCATAGCTCTCAAAAGAGATGTAAAACATCAGCCTGGTCAGGAACTCTGCAGGCCCCATTTCATATCCTAATTCTACCAGCTCTAGGTAAATGTTAACATTGATTTACTCAAAGCAAAACACCTGCTATCTCAAAAAGCCACAGTACTCTCCCTATCCAGTCACTGCTGGAGACAAAAAGACAAAGTATTCCTTCCCAATTTTTCCATTTGTAGAGTCACCACCACCTTCATCATTTTACAACAGTAACTTACAGAAATCATAACAGCAGCCTTAAAGATCTTATAGTCCACGCACTGTATTATTTTTATATTTTTAATGAAAGTAGGACTTTTAGTTTTGTACCAGATAGAGTAGATGCATTTCATTCTATTGCCCTTGCTTAGTATAACTAAAATATCTGGGCATAATATATAACACGAATATAAGCAGAGTCTGGAACTGTGGAGAGAAGAAGGCAGAGTAGCTAGAGTTCTCAGAACTTGAGGATTGACATTGTGGTAAGTTCCCTGAGTTTTCTTTTTGCCTTCTATATAGTCCAGATTGAGCTCTAGAAAGTCTGCAGCCAAGAAATACCAACAGGTGCAGGCAGAAAGTAGCCCCAAGAATACCTGCTTTCTCCATTCAAAGGACTGAAAAAGAGGTGACCTGGCAAGGCAGAAATTTTTTTGACAATATCCATCCTACTTTAGCCAGCCATCTGAGAAAAAAAGATTGGGAATATTAAACTTCCACCTGTGCCCAGTGGAGAGTAAACGCCACCACCACCCATACCTCACTGGTGCAGTATTAGCAGAGGGAGACCTGCTATAATAGAATATTTGAATAAGATCCAGAGTCTTATAACACAATGCCAAAAATGTCTAGCACACAATCAAAAATTACTCATCAAGAACCAGGAAAGTCTCAACTTGAACAAGGAAATATACTATCAATACTAACACTGAAATGATACTAATTGGGGGATTATCTGACAGGTATTTTTAAAGATAATATTACAAAAACACTTCAACAAGAAATTACAAACACACTTGAAACAAATGAAAAAAAATACAAAGCTTTGCCAAAGAAATAGAAGATACAAAAAAGAATCAAGTAAAAACTTTTAGAACTAAAAAATGTAGTAGCCAATTGTAGAATTGAATTTTAGAATTGAAAAATATAAGTCTCACTGGATAGACTCAACAGCAAAATGGAGATGATGGAGTAAATGAATCAGTGATTTTTTCCCCTGAGTGTAATGTGTTCCTTTTCTCTGACTGGTTTTTTGTTTGTTTGTTTGTTTGTTTTTGCTGTACGCGGGCCCCTCACTGCTGTGGCCTCTCCCGTTGCGGAGCACAGGCTCCGGACACCCAGGCTCAGCAGCCATGGCCCACGGGCCCAGCCGCTCCGCAGCATGTGGGATCTTCCCGGACTGGGGCACGAACCCGTGTCCCCTGCATCGGCAGGCAGACTCTCAACCACTGCACCACCAGCGAAGCCCTCTGACTGGTTTTTAAATGTATTCTTTTCATCCTTGGTTTTCAGTAGTTTTGACTAAAATAGGCTGAATATCATCTCCTTTGTATTTGTCCTGAATGGCATTCTCTGTGTTTCTTTTACCTGTGGTTTGATGTGTTTCATTAATTTTTTAATATTTTTAACATTATCCCCTCAAAGATTTATTCCTCCCTTTCTCCCTTGTGTCTTTTCCTTTCTTTCTGGGACTCTACACATTTGTTGGCTGATTTGATACTGTCCACAAGTCTTAAAACACTCTGTTCTGTTTTATTCATTCTATCTTCCTCTTCTATTTCAGTTTGAGTAATTTCTATTTACCTTTCTTTAAGTTCCCTGATTCTTCTGCTAAATTCAGTCTTCTGTAAAGCTGATCTACTGAATTTTTCATTTCAAATATGGTACTTTTTATTTTAGAATGCCCATTTGTTTCTTTTGTAAGGAACCCATTTTACTACTGAGATTTCACATCTGATTACCTATTTTGACCATTTTTTCCTATCTACTCTTTATCATACAGCTAACTGTTTTAAAGTCTGCTAACTCCACCCTCTGGTCATCTCTTGATCTGCTTTTTTTGGGGGGTGGGGAATGAGAATACATGTAGTAATGTTGAGAATTTTGGTTCTACTTTCTTTCTCTAAAAAACTGTTGATTTTTGTTCTGGCAGGCAATTATATTACTAGCAGATCACCTTAATTTTATAAGCTATTTTCCTTGCATTATAGTGGTTTTTTTACAGGGAAAATATATACATTTTTGTTTTCTTTTTAAGAATTGTTAAATATTTCATATATTCAACAGGTATTATTATATAGTTACAATCTAAAAATAATAATAAAATTAATACCTCAACAATTTAATACACTCAACACACATCTGAAGAAATAGATAATTACCAGTAGTGTGGAAGCCTATTGGGTGCCTCTCCCCAGTAACAGCCTCCAATCCCACTTCACCTAAATTTAAGAAAATCATTTCCTTAACTGTTAACTGTATGTGTAATATATACCTAAATCATATGTTTCATTTTAACCACATTTTTATGTTTATATAGGTAGATTCATACTTTATGTTATCTTCTATGACATGCTTATTTCACTCAACATTAAGTTTGGGGTTTTCTTAGTTTTTTTTTAATTTTTGAATTTTATTTTATTTATTTTTCTATACAGCAGGTTCTTATTAGTCATCCGTTATATACACATCAGTGTATACATGTCAATCCCAATCTCCCAATTCATCTCACCACCACCCCCAGCCCCCGCCACTTTCCCGCCTTGGTGTCCATACGTTTCTTCTCTACATCTGTGTCTCACTACCTGCCTTGCAAACTGGTTCATCTGTACCATTTTTCTAGGTTCCACATATATGCGTTAATATACAATATTTCTTTTTCTCTTTCTGACTTACTTCACTCTGTATGACAGACTCTAGATCCATCCACGTCTCTACAAATGACCCAATTTCATTCCTATCCATGGCTAGTAATATTCCATTGTATATAGGTACCACATCTTCTTTATCCATTCATCTGTTGATGGGCATTTAAGTTGCTTCCATGACCTGGCTATTGTAAATAGTGCTGCAATAAACATTGGAGTGTATGTGTTTTTTTGAATTATGGTTTTCTCTGGGTATATGCCCAGTAGTGGGATTGCTGGGTCATATGGTAATTCTATTTTTTAGTTTTTTAAGGAACCTCCATACTGTTCTCCACAGTGGCTGTATCAATTTACATTCCCACCAACAGTGCACGAGAGTTCCCTTTGTTCCACATCCTCTCCAGCATTTACTGTTTGTAGATTTTCTGATGATGCCCATTCTAACTGGAGTGAGGTGATACCTCATTGTAGTTTTGATTTGCATTTCCCTAATAATTAGTGATGTTGAGCAGGTTTTCATGTGCTTCCTGGCGATCTGTATGTCTTCTTTGGAGAAATGTCTATTTAGGTCTTCTGCCCATTTTTGGATTGGGTTGTTTGTTTTTTTAATATTGAACTACATGAGCTGTTTATATATTTTGGAGATTAATCCTTTGATTCGTTTGAAAATATTTTCTCCCACTCTGAGGGTTGCCTTTCTGTCTTGTTTGTAGTTTCCTTAGCTTTGCAAAAGCTTTTAATTTATATTAGGTCCATTTTTTAATTTTTCTTTTTATTTCCTTTACTCTAGGAGGTGGATCAAAGAAGATTTTGCTGTGATTTATGTCAAACGGTGATCTTGCTATGTTTTCCTCAGAGAGTTTTATAGTGTCCAGTCTTACATTTAGGTTGCTAACCCATTTTGAGTTTATTTTTGTGTATGGTGTTAGGGAGTGTTCTAATTTCATTCTTTTACATGTAGCTGTCCAATCTTCCCAGCACCACTTATTGAAGAGACTGTCTTTTCTCCATTGTATATCCTTGCCTCCTTTGTCATAGATTAGTTGACCATAGGTGCCTGGCTTTATCTCTGGGCTTTCTATCCTGTTCCATTGATCTATATTTCTGTTTTTGTGCCAGTACCATACTGTTTTGATTACTGTAGCTTTGTAGTATAGTCTGAAGTCATGGCGCCTGATTCCTTCAGCTCCATTTTTCTTTCTCAAGATTGCTTTGGCTATTCAGGGTCTTTTGTGTTTCCATACAAATTGTGCAACTTTTTGTTCTAGTTCTGTGAAAAATGCCATTGGTAATTTGATAGGGATTGCACTGAATCTGTAGATTGTTTGGGTGGTATAGTCATTTTCACAATGTTGATTCTTCCAATCCAAGAACATGGTATATTTCTCCATCTGTTTGTGTCGTCTTTAATTTCTTTCATCAGTGTCTTATAGTTTTCTGCATACAGGTCTTTTGTCTACCTAGGTACGTTTATTCCTAGATATTTTATTCTTTTTGTTGCAATGGTAAATGGGAGTGTTTCCTTAATCTCTCTTTCAGATTTTTCATCATTAGTGTATAGGAATGCCAGAGATTTCTGTGCATTAATTTTGTATCCTGCAGCTTTAGCAAATTCATTGATTAGCTCTAGTGGTTTTCTGATGGCATCTTTAGGATTCTCTATGTATAGTGTCATGTCATCTGCAGTGACAGTTTTACTTCTTTTCCACTTTGTATACCTTTCATACCTTTTTCTTCTCTGATTGCCATGGCTAGGACTTCCAAAACTGTATTGAATAATAGTGGTGAGAGTGGACAAACTTGTCTTGTCCCTGATCGTAGAGGAAATGCTTTCAGATTTTCACCATTGAGAATGATGTTTGCTATGGGTGTGTGGTATATGGCCTTTATTATGCTGAGGTAGGTTCCCTCTATGCCCACTTTCTGGAGAGTTTTTATCACAAATCGGTGTTGAATTTTGTCAGAAGATTTTTCTGCATCTATTGAGATGATCATATGGTTTTTATTCTTCAATTTGTTAATATAGTGTATCACACTGATTGATTTGTGTATATTGAAAATTCTTCCATCCCTGGGATAAATCCCACTTGATCATGGTGTATGATCCTTTTAATGTGTTGTTGGATTCTGTTTGCTAGTATTTTGTTGAGGATTTTTGCATCCATATTCATCAGTGATATTGTTCTGTAATTTTCTTTTTTTGTAGTATCATTGTCTGGTTTTGGTATCAGGGTGATAGTGGCCTCATAGAATGAGTTTGGGAGTGTTCCTTCCTCTGCAATTTTTTGGAAGCATTTGAGAAGGATGGGTGTTAGCTCTTCTCTAAATGTTTGATAGAATTCACCTGTGAAGCAATCTGGTCCTGGACTTTTGTTTGTTTGAAGATTTGTAATCACAGTTTCAACTTCATTACTTGTGATTTGCCTGTTAATATTTTCTATTTCTTCCTGGTTCTGTCTTGGAAGGTTATATCTTTCTAAGTATTTGTCCATTTCTTCTAGATTGTCCATTTATTGGCATAGAGTTACTTGTAGCAGTCTCTTCTGATGCTTTGCATTTCTGTGGTGTCCATTGTAACTTCTCCTTTTTCATTTCATTTTATTCATTTGAGTCCTCTCCCTGTTTTTTTTTTTTTTTGATGAGTCTGGCTAATGATTTGTCAATTTTGTTTATCTTCTCAAAGAACCAGCTTTTAGTTTTATTGCTCTTTGCTATTACTTTCTTTGTTTCTATTTCATTTATTTCTGCTCTGATCTTTAGAATTTCTTTATTACTGCTAACTTTGGGTTTTGTTTGTTCTTCTTTCTCTAGTTCCTTTAGGTGTAAGCTTAGATTGTTTATTTGAGCTGTTTCTTGTTCCTAAGGTAGGATTGTATTGCTATAAACTTTCCTCTTAGAACAGCTTTTGCTGCATCCCATAGGTTTTTGGATCGTCGTGTTTTCATTGTCATTTGGCTTCGGATATTCTTTGGCTTCTTCTTTGACTTCTTCAGTGATCTTTTGGTTATTTAATAGCGTATTGTTTAGCCTCCATGTGTTTGTGTTTTTTACGTTTTTTTCCCCTGTAATTCATTTCTAATCTCAGAGTGTTATGGTAAGAAAAGACGCTTGTTATGATTTCAATTTTCTTAAATTTACTGAGTCTTGATTTGTGACCCAAGACATGATCTATCCTGGAGAATGTTCCATGCACACTTGAGAAGAATGTGTAATCTGCTCTTTTTGGATGGCATGTCCTATAAATATCAATTAAATCTATCTGTTCTATTGTGTCATTTAAAGCTTGTGTTTCCCTATTAATTTTCTGTTTATACAATCTGTCCATTGGTGTAAGTGAGGTGCTAAAGTCTCCCACTATTATTGTGTTACTGTCAACTTCCTCTTTTATAACTGTTAGCAGTTGCCTTATATATTGAGGTGTTCCTATGTTGGGTGCATATATATTTATAATTTTTTTTTTTTTTGCTGTACACGGGCCTCTCACTGCTGTGGCCTCTCCCGTTGCGGAGCACAGGCTCCGGACACACAGGCCCCGCGGCCATGGCTCGCGGGCCCAGCCGCTCCGCGGCATGTGGGATCCTCCGGGATCGGGGCACGAACCCGTGTCCCCTGCATCGGCAGGTGGACTCTCAACCACTGCGCCACCAGGGAGGCCCTCATTTATAATTTTTATATCTTCTTCTTGGATTGATCCCTTGATCGTTATGTAGTGTCCTTCCTTGTCTCTTGTAACATTCTTTATTTTAAAGTCTATTTTATTTGATATGAGTATTGCTACTCCAGCTTTCTTTTGATTTCCATTTGCATGGGATATCTTTTTCCATCCTCTCACTTTCAGTCTGTATGTGTCCCTAGGTCTGAAGTGGGTCTCTTTTATTTTTTTATTAATTAATTTATTTATTTTGGGCTGTGTTGGGTCTTCGTTTGTGTGTGGAGTCTTTCTCCAGTTGTGGCAAGCGGGGGCCACTCCTCACTGCGGTGCGCGGGCCTCTCACTATCGCAACCTCTCTTGTTGCGGAGCACAGGCTCCAGACGCACAGGCTCAGTAGTTGTGGCTCACGGGCCTAGTTGCTCCGTGGCATGTGGGATCCTCCCAGACCAGGGCTCGAACCCATGTCCCCTGCATTAGCAGGCAGATTCTCAACCACTGCACCACCAGGGAAGCCCATGGGTCTCTTTTAGACAGCATATATATGGGACTTGTTTTTGTATCCATTCATCAAGCCTGTGTCCTTTGGTTAGAGCATTTAATCCATTCACGTTTAAGGTAATTATTGATATGTATGTTCCTATGACCATTTTCTTAATTGTTTTGGGTTTGTTTCTGTAAGTCCTTTTCTTCTCTTGTGTTTCCCACTTAGAGAAGTTCCTTTAGCATTTGTTGTAGAGCTGGTTTGGTGGTGCTGAATTCTCTTAGCTTTTGCTTGCCTGTAAAGCTTTTGATTTCTCCATCAAATCTGAATGAAATTCTTGCTGGGTAGAGTAATCTTGGTTGTAGGTTCTTCCCTTTCATCACTTTAAGTATTTCATGCCACTCTCTTCTGGCTTGTAGAGTTTCTGCTGAGAAATCAGCTGTTAACTTTACAGGAGTTCCCTTGTATGTTATTTGTCATTTTTCCCTTGCTGCTTTCAATAATTTTTCTTTGTCTTTAATTTTTCCCAGTTTGATTACTATGTGTCTCAGCATGTTCTCCTTTGGTTTATGCTGTATGAGACTCTCTGTGCTTTCTGGACTTGGGTAGCTATTTCCTTTCCCATGTTCCAGAAGTTTTTGACTATAATCTCTTCAAATATTTTCTCGGGTCCCTTCTCTCTTCTCCTTCTGGGACCCCTATAATGCGAATGTTGTTGTGTTTAATGTTGTCCTAGAGGTCTCTTCAGCTGTCTTCATTTCTTTTCATTCTTTTCTCTTTATTCTGTTCTGTAGCAGTGAATTCCACCATTCTGTCTTCCAGGTCACTTATCCATTTTTCTGCCTCAGTTATTCTGCTATTGATTACTTCTAGTGTATTTTTCGTTTCAGTTATTGTATTGTTCATCTTTGTTTGTTGCTTTTGTAATTCTTCTAGGTGTTTGTTAAACATTTCTTGCAACTTCTCGATCTTTGCCTCCATTCTTTTTCTGAGGTCCTGGATCATCTTCACTATCATCATTCTGAATTCTTTTTCTGGAAGATTGCCTATCTCCACTTCATTTAGTTGTTTTTCTGGGGTTTTATCTTGTTCCTTCATCTGGTACAATGTCCTCTGCCTTTTCATTTTGTCTATCCTCCTGTGAATGTGGTTTTTGTTTCACAAGCTGCAGGATTGTAGTTTTCTTGCTTCTGCTCTGTGCCCTTTTGGTGGATGAGGCTATCTAAAAGGCTTGTGCAAGTTTCCTGATCAGAGGAACTGGTGGTGGGTAGAGCTGGCTGTTGCTCTGGTGGGCAGAGCTCAGTAAAACTTTAATCCACTTGACTGCTGTTCGGTGGCGCTGGGTTCCCTCCCTGTTGATTGTTTGGCCTGAGGCAACCCAACACTGGAGCTTACCTGGGCTCTTTGTTGGGGCTAATGGAGGACGCTGGGAGGGCTCACACCAAGGAGTACTTCCCAGAACTTCTGCTGCCAGTGTCCCTGTCCTCAAGGTGAGGCAGAACCACCCCCCACCTCCACAGGAGACCCTCCAACACTAGTAGGTAAGTCTGGTTCAGTCTCCTATGGGGTCACTGCTCCTTCCCCTGGGTCCCGATGCACACACTACTTTGTGTGTGCCCTCCAAGAGTGGAGTCTCTGTTTCCCCCAGTCCTGTTGAAGTCCTGCAATCAAATCCTGCTTGCCTTCAAAGTCTGATTCTCTTGGAATTCTGGACCCCCAGGTTCAGAAGCCTGACGTGGGGCTCAGAACCTTCACTCCAGTGTGTGGACTTCTGTGGTATAAGTGTTCTCCAGTTTGTGAGTCACCAACCCAGCAGTTATGAGATTTGATTTTTATTGTGATTGTGCCCCTCTTACCATCTCATTGTGGCTTCTCCTTTGTCTTTGGATGTGGGGTGTCTTTTTTGGTGAGTTCCAGTGTCTTCCTGTTGATGACTGTTCAGCAGTTAGTTGTGATTCCGGTGTTCTCACAAGAGGGAGTGAGAGCATGTCCTTCTACTCTGCCATGTTGAACCAATCTCCTCAACATTAAGTTTTGGAGATTCACCAATTTTGAAGCATAAAATTAATTTTCACGGCTGTATAGTATTCTACATGTGACTATAGCACAGTACATTTATTCATTGTACTGTTGATGAATTTGAATTATTTTCAAGTTTTACAATGTTACTGTAATATTCTAATACATATTTATTTGTTACATATGTAAGAGTTTCTGTAGAATTAGCAGAATTGCCAGGTTTTAAACTATGTACATCTTCAACTTTACTCTTACCAATGCCATTTGTTCTTCAAAGTGGTTGTTACAATTTATATCTCCACTAAAACTACATAAGAGTTCCTGTTCCTCCACATCCTAACCAGTACTTGATATTGTCAGACACTTTAATTTTTACTAATTTATGCATATCTTATGGTTTTAACTTGCACTTCAGGTTTATTCTTCTGTTCTTTTTTAGACATCTCAAATTATGTAGTTAGCTCAATTAGCAGCATGATCACTAATGAGACCAAGCTTTTTCATATATTTATTGGCCAGTCATATTTTCTCTATTACAAAATATCTTTTCATATATTTTGCCCATTTTTCTACTAGGTTGACTGTCTTTCTCCAGTTGAATCATAAGAGTTCTCGATATTCATGGACAGGAATTTGCATTCCTGGAGTGAAAGGCAAGTTATTGCATATCATTTTCTGCATTTCTAGATTTGGATTACTAATAATTTTCTTTAGGATTTTGCATCTGAATACATAGAAGAGATTGGCTTGCAATTTTTCTTTGTTTTACTGCCCATCTGTAGTTTTGGTGTCAAGAATAACCTAGCTTTGGGCTTCCCTGGTGGCGCAGTCATTGAGAGTCCACCTGCCGATGCAGGGGACAAGGGTTCATGCCCTGGTACAGGAAGATCCCACATGCCACAGAGCGGCTAGGCCCTTGAGCCATGGCTGCTGATCCTGTGCGTCCAGAGCCTATGCTCCACAACAGGAGAGGCCACAACAGTTAGAGGCCTGTGTACCACAAAAAAAAAAAAAAAAAAGAATAACCTAGCTTTACAAAATGCATTGACATATGAGGACTTCTTTTAATACAGTGTAAGAATTTTTATCATCTAGAAAAATCTATTTCTGGAACACTAGTAAAACATGCTAATTCTACCTCACACATCTCTTCTGAAGCAATGACCTCTGACTCAATCTATTTTGCCCCCACTCTCTGCTGAAAAGAAAATCTAACTTAATTGACTATGATTAAATGTGAGTCATACACACACATTTGCACAGCTAACGGTTAACCTTTCAGGTCATTTTCTTTTCTGGGTCTATCTATTATGAATGCTTTTACTTTTTTAGATACTCTTCCCTTCGTCTTTTTCCCTGAATCCAGAGCTCTGATTTCATACACATAACAATGTAATAACAATGACAAAATTTACACAACACTTTCACAGTTACATCCTGTTTGACTCTTCACTCCTGTGATGTAGGTAAAGTGGAAACTATTGCCATTTTATAAATGAGGAAACTGAGGTCCAGAGTAGTTAAACTCATTTATGTAAGGTTACTCCTCAAAGCTGAATTTGGACCTAAAGCACTGAGTTGGATGATTTGAAATCCAAATCCCAATGCAAATTCAAGCAAAACTGTGTGTCCTCATACAACTTGTTCAGAGTCATCTCTGAACCTAAATTTCTTAATTTTACAAAAGAGATGAACTAGATCAGCACCTCTAAATCTTTGTGTGCACATAAAACGTACCTGAAGTGATCATAATAAATGCAGATTTTCAAGCTTCGCCTCTCAAAGAGTCTGGAGTGGAACCTAGGAATTTGCATTTTAATGATTACCCAAGGTATTGCTGATGCATGTTGACCTAAAACAAATAGAAAACCAGTTATTTCTCCAGCAAAAATTGGTTTATTCAGGATCAGCAAAGAATTGAAGTTTGGAGTCTGCACACCACATGCATGTCCCCACACAGCAAGAAGAGGAGAATGCTTTTATAGAGGGGAAAATGAAGTTAGGAGGGCTATAGCAAAAAAGAATCCATTGGAGGAATTGAGAGTTCAAAGTATAGTGGTTTTTCATTGGCTGAGTTATGACAGTCTCTCATTGGCTGAGCTCTTCCCAGGTAAGAAGAGGAAGTCTTTCTTTTTCCAGTTGGGCTCTGCTATTGTTGTAGAGCATAGGAGCTCCCCCTTCTGGTCTCATAACTTTATTTTAATTGAAGTTTCTCTTTATTAATTCTCACATGCAGATGGTCCAAAGTGCGTTCTTTGAAAAACACTAAGTTAGATTTTATCTGAGTGTCTCCAGCTCTGACAGTGACTTGTTCTAAGATTTGACCATCACAGAGCAGGGATGTTGGTTGATCTAGTGTTTTGTGCTCTTGGTGACCAGGTGGTGAGACACAGCAAAAAGCGTTTTGGATGTGGTGTGAGAGAATTGCACTTAGTTTCCCTAAGGTTCCTTTTTCAATCACAAAATGCAGATAATCACTCTTATGTACAGGAAAATGTGAAACTGAAATGAAATAATGTAGGTACAAGTGTCCAGCCCATTGTTGGTGCTCAGAAAATATTAATTTATCAAAAGAGTTTAAAGGTGTGTTTTGACTTCCATTGTGAACTATCCATTTCTTTAATCCCAGCTCTTCAGCTTCTCATGGAAGGCCATCCACATCTTTTACCTGCTTGCCCCATCTCCCATTATTCCCACTCACACCCTTTTCTCTGATCATGTCAAATGCTACCCATTCCATGAAACTTGATGTTTTCTTTGATGGTTTCCTATGAGCCCTTCTCATCCTTCACCTAGTTACTTACTTTTCTCCTAGGATGACTTTCTCAATCCCCCAACCTCTCATCTGTGTTATCTTAGAGCCCCATATACCTCCATGGTAGCACTTACCAGGTTGCATTGTTTGACCACTGATATGTTTCATTCACCTGCCACATATTAATATTGGGTTATCACTTAGAATAACCCTGACTGACAGGACAGAGGAGAGTCCACACTGACCCGTATCAGACTTGCCATGAGTGACAAGTCAATCTTTGTTGTATTAGGACACTGCAATTTGGAGGGCTGTGATAGCTATTGAAGCCTATCTTGACTAATTCAATTTCCAACAAACAGCATAGAGGAAAATGTCCAAACATGTATGGGGGAAAAGTTAAAATTCATGCAAAGAACAGAGGAGAGTTAATATCTGACACCAGTCCTGATGTGTGAGTTTTCCAACACCACCAAGCAATTCTCTGACACCAGCTGGGTGTCCTAACAATTCAACTCAATTCTGACACTATCTACCTGGAAATAGTGTCAGATTCCACAGGTTAAGTGTTCAATGCTATAAGACTGCCCCACCACCACCACTTCAGATGTCAATCACAAGTCCAGGTTGTCACCTGTGCTGTAGATTGGAGGTTCCAATGACTTCCTGTTGGATTGAATTAATTTCCTAGAGTGGCTCACAGAAATCAGAGGAACATTTTACTTGCTAGATTACAGGTTTATTATAAAAAGATGTAACTCAGAACAGCCAGATGGAAGAGATGCACAGGGCAAGGTATGAGGAAAGGGTGCAGAGCTCCCATGCTCTCTACAGTGTGTCACTCTCCTAAATCCCTACATGTTCACCAACCCAGAAGCTCCCCAAACCCAGTCCTTTTAGGGTTTTTTCTTTTTTTTATTTTATTGGAATATAGTTGATTTACAATGTTGTGTTAGTTTCAGGTGTACAGCAAAATGATTCAGTTATACATATACATATATTCATTCTTTTTCAGATTCTTTACCTATATAGGTTATTACAGAATATTGAATAGAGTTCCCTGTACCATAAAATAGGTCCTTGTAAGTTATCTATTTTATATATAGTAGTGTGTATATGTTAATCCCAAACTCCTCATTTATCCCTCCCCCACTTTCCCCTTTCATAACCATAAATTTGTTTTTGAAATCTGAGTCTGTTTCTGTTTTGTAACTAAGTTCACTTGTATAATTTTTAATTAGATTCCACATATGAGTGATATCATATGACATCTGTCTGACTTACTTCACTTAGTATGATAATCCCTAGGTTCATCCAATGCAAATGGCATTATTCATTCTTTTTTATGGCTGAGTAATATTCCATGTGTATACGTACCACATCTTCTTTATCCATTCCTCTGTCAATGGACATTCAGTTTACTTCCATGTCTTGGTTATTGTAAACAGTGCTGCAATGGACACTGGGGTGCATGTATCTTTTCAAATTATGACTTTCTCCAGATATATACCCAGGAGTGGGATTGCTGGATCATATGGTTGTTCTATTTTTAGAACTATCATATGTGTAATGGAGGCTTCATTACACAGGCTTGATTGATTAAACATTGGCCATTGGTGATTGAACTCAATTTCCAGCCCCTCTCCCCTCCCTAGAGATGGGGGTGGTACTGAAAGTTTTAACCCTCTAATCACATGGTTGGCTCCACTGGCAACCAACCCCCATCCTTAGGTAATTTTCCCAAAGGGGTGTTAACCCCCCTCATTAACATAACCAAAAAACATTTTTATAGCTCTCATCACAGGAAATTCCAAGGGTTTTAGGATCTCTGTGTAAGGATCAGAGATGAACAAATATGTATTTCTTATAAATCACAGTGTTACAGGATATAACTTTATACTAACGGGCATCTGAACAGCTATGGACTTAATTGAGTCCCCCTCTTCAAATTCATATGTTGAAGCCCTAACTCCCAAAGTGATGGTATTTGGAGATGGGGCCTTTGGGAGATAATTAGGTTTAGATGAGGTCATGAGGATGGGGCCTTCATGATGGGATTAGTGCCCTTATAAGAAGAGACGTGCTCTCTCTCCCTACCAAGTGAGGACACAGCAAGAAGGCAGCTGTCTGAAAACCAGGAAGAGAGCTATCCCCAGAACCTGACCATGGTGGTACCCTGATCTCAGACTTCAAGCCTCCAAAACTGTGAGAAAATAAACATCTGTTGGCTAAGCCACACAGTCTATGGTATTTTGTTATGGCAGCCCAAACTGACTAAGACATGGACTTTGTGACTACTTAGTAGATAACTAGCATATAGTTGATAAATGAATAAATAAAAGCCTTCCCTATATTCTGCAGCTATACCCAGGAGAAGCAACACCAGAGACTTCCCTTCAAAGCTGTTCCCTCTGCTCCTGAAGAAAGCATTTGGAGGTAGTGTGTTCCTTGTCACTGGGAATTTCAAATGCGGCCAGTTATTTGGTGGATCCTTGTCACTGGGAATTTCAAATGCAGCCAGTTATTTGGTGGACTGGGCAGGTAAATAGGAAGTAGAATTAAGTATGTGGATATTTATTTATTTAATTATTTATTTATTTATTTATTTATAAAATTGTCAGATCTACCAAAGAGCCAGTGTGATGTGCCAGAAAGAGCCCAAGATGTTCAGTAAAATAACTGGATTTGGGGACCAAGGGTTTGCAAGGCTATGTGACCTTGGACAGACCACTCCACCTATCTGAGCCTCTGTAAAATGGGGGCAATAAAGTCCACCTCACATGGCCACTGTGGAGCTCACAGCTCTAAGTCGCTGTCTAGATGGAAGGATATCGTGGTGGCTGCCTTATGATCTCAACCAACCTAAGAGTTCCTGACAACGTTCCAGTGTTCCTGCATGCCACACAAGAACACGGGCAGACTCGTTGGCCCCCTGCTGGTGAACAGCTGGCACTGCACATTATCTCCGTCATTTGGAGCCTCTCCAACCCCAAGGTTTGAGGCTTCCTTTCCACTCTAGCAAGCGTTTGCCTCATTCGGTCTCGGGGCTGTACAGGTAGCCTCGTGGGTGATTAGCATTCTCTGACAAAGGCTCACTGGGTGTCATAGTTTCCACAAAAAAAAAAGGGGGTAGAGTGTCCCTAAGACTAGAAGACATTAAGCTAGAGGAAAGTGCACTGGCTTTGAAGTCAGACAGGCTTGAGTTTGCAGACCCTACCGTGTGCCCTTTCGAGCTGAGTCACCTTGGGCCCCTCGTTGTCACTTACTGAGAGCCACTTGGTTGTCCCCTTTCTTTTTTTTTTTTTTTTTTTTTTGAGGTACACGGGCCTCTCACTGTTGTGGCCTCTCCTGTTGTGGAGCACAGGCTCCAGACACGCAGGCTCAGCATCCATGGCTCACAGGCCAAGCCACTCCGCGGCATGTGGAATCTTCCCGGACCGGGGCACGAACCCGTGTCCCCTGCATCGGCAGGCGGACTCTCAATCACTGCGCCACCAAGGAAGCCCTTGGTTGTCCCCTTTCTGAGGCCACTTGATCTTTTTTAAAAACACCAAAATATAAAGAGAAATAAAAATGTGTTAGCTGAGACCAACAATTTCCTTTTACTAAAAAGGTTGTCACTCCATCACTGTAGAAAACAGAACAAATTTCCCACAGCAACCATCTTACAGGTACAGATGAAGAAACTGAGGCTCAGAGAGATTAGTTAATCTATCCAAAAGCACCAGGTTTATTTTTATTTCTATTGTTTTGTTGTTTATTTTAACTGTGGTCATCATCTTAAACTCAAGGAAAAACCCATTACGGTAGAGGAGGAATGTGTAGGAGCAGGAATAGGGAGTAGAGGGAGAAACCAGCAAGTCATTTCCCATTGAGGGAGGCAATTCTATTCCAAGGAACCCCCAAGAGAAACTCCCAGGTCCCTTGCTGGGGGCTAACTCAGCCTGAGCCCCCACCCTCTAAGTATCAGCTGACCAATTTTAACCTGAGGGCATCCCCGTGCCCTTATCCATGAGGACATTCAGCTCTCACTTTCCCGTTCACTCACACAAGCTATTAAGCAACTATGACATTCAGTAACCCAGCTAGATGCTAAAGACACAAAAATGAATGGCATACAGGTCTTAGCCCTTTCGGAGTTCAAGTTCCAGTGGGGAGAAAACCATGTAGACCAACAATATCATTAGTTCATTAATCATGCCACAAATGTTTATTGATCCCTTAGGAGTTGAGAGTACATCACAAAATATGACACTGTATTTTGTCCTCAAAAGCTCACATCCTCACAGGTGATATAGAGAAATAAGCCAAAATCCAACACAACATGAAAATCAAGAGTTCCCAGGGTCTCAAATCTTGGATGAAGGACAGGGAATCTCTGTCTTGGATGAGTGAGGAGGGATGAACAGAAGATGTGATGTTTGTGCTGCGTTTTTAAGAGCCATTATTTTAAGAGGAACAAGGGGAGGAAGCCCCAAGGAGACAGCACATTCACACTCTCACTGACCTGAGAGTGGGTCTGGTAAGTTCAGGGAAGAGGTGTGTTGGCTGAGTCAGGAGAGAACCAAGGGAACAAGGAAGGGAGTGGATGCAGACTAGGAGAGCTGTACGTGCAGAGTGAAGTGTCTGGTGTGCCAAAACATGTTTCGATTTTATCCTACGGATAAAAGGAACCAGCAAGGCCTAACAGGTCAGACATGTTTTTTGTTCGTTTGCTTTCCTTTTGTTTTTAAGAAAGATTACACCATCAGCAATATGAGAAATGAATAGCCAATAATGTGACTCATAAAGTGCTTGGGTGAGAAATGATGACATTAACTCAGGCCTTGGCATGGGAAAGAAGGAAGAGATTAGAGTCAGGAGACATTTCTGAGCTCAAAACCATAAGACTTGCAGCTAATTGCTTATAAATAATAGTTCATAGTTATTGAGGACTATTATGCTCTTAGATGATATTAGGCACTTCATCTGCGTTATCTCATTCAGTCCTCACAAAAGCCTCAGAAGTTACACGTTTGTATATTCTATTTTTCAGATCTGTAAACAGAGGCTTAGATTTGGCCCCAGCTCTCTCCCAAGTATAAGCATTGAGCCAGTAAAAATACTGCCTCCCACACGTGGTGTAGATGAAGCAGAGGGGGAAAGAGTGACATGGAGTTTTCCAGCTTGGGAAATACTTTTGGGGAAAGAAGTTACATTCACTGCTGGACATGGGAGCCCTGGGATGGCCATCACACAGCCATTACACGTGTGCATCTGGAGCTCAGAAAAGGATCTTGGCTGGACCCACAGAATTAAGCATTCTCAATAGATGAGAGGTTAAAACTATGACAGTGGATGAGATAATCTGTGGAGCGGTAGAGAGAAAAGACAAGAGGGACAGGGACGGAGCTTTGGGGAATGTCAATATTCCAAGGAGCTGGAGGAAAGGAACCTGTGGAGGAGGGTGATAAGAGGTAGCCAGCAAGGCAAGAGGAAACCCAGGACAAGCATGTTCCCTCACTGTGGCTCCTATCTATTTGGGTTTTCTCTGCCAAGGAAAGCTTGGTATAATCAAGCGAACAAAAAAACACATGTGGCCTGTCAGCCCTTTGATGTTACCTGTCAGCCCTTTGATGTTCTCTGTTACCCCCAAGATAAAAATTTCAATGAAAACATTGAAGTTACACCATTCTAGGGTTGGTCTCTCAGATATGCCACCTTTTACACTTCCCCTTGCATAAGAGCTTTGATTTCTGTACTTAGGACAGACCCCTGCAAATGACCAAAAAAAAATTCTCCCCCGGTGCCACATTGAGCAGCTGGTGTAGAATGCTGTCAACATGCATTTCTAAGTCCACAGAAATAAAATGGTCTGTGTTCTCAAATGGCAGGATTGTCTATGTAGAAAATCCCAAAGAATTGACAAAAACAAAACAAAAAACAAACAAACAAACAAACACCCTCCTGGAACTAAGAAGTGTAGAAAAGTCACAGGATACAAGGTTATAAGGTTAATATACAAAAGGATACAAGGTTAATATACAAAAGTCAATTGCTTTCCTCTACACCAGAAATGAACAATTGGAATTTAAAATATACAATTTACAAGAGCAGCAAAACCAATAAAATATTTAGGTATAAATCTAACTACATAGGTATAGGATGCATATGAAGGAAACTACCCAACTCTGATGAAATAAATCAAAAAAATGATCTAAATAAATGGAGAGATATTCTGTGTTCATAGAATAGAAGACTCAGTATTGTTAAGATGGCCATTCTTTCCAACTTGATCTATAGATTTAATGCAATCCCAAACAAATTTCAGCAAGATATTTTGGATATATTGCCAAACTGGTTCTAAAGTTTATACAGAAAGGCAACACACCCGGAATAGCCAGCACAATAGTGAAGGAGATGACTGAAGCTAGAAGACTTACACTACCTAACTTCAAGACTTGTTATAAAACTACATCAATCAAGACTATGTGGTATTGGCAAAAGAATAGATACATAGATCAGTAGAACACAATAGAGAGCCCAGAAATAGACCCACACAGATATAGTCAACTTATCTTTAACAAAGGAATAAAGACAATTCAATGAACAAGAGATAGTCTTTTTAAGAAATTGTGCTGGCCAAACGCTGAAGCAAGGTTGAGTAAGATGTATCCAGGTTTTGATAATTAGGAGAGCATGGTTGATTTATAAAACAGTGAAGTCAGAGAATAAGTGATTAAGAGGTGACAACATAATCACCAACTCTTGTTTAACCTGCTTAACATCTTATTATTTCATAACCTCCTAAGCCTAACAATGGTGATGATTCCTAAAACTAATTCAAATCCAAGAAGATCTGAGACTTTTTTAAAAATGGATAATGCTGAATCTTAATAATAATTTATACATACTGACATCAGTTTCCAAGTGTTGCTCATAGAGCTTTATGCATATTAACTTCTTCATTCCTCCCAACAGAGTTATTACTAACACTACCAGATAAGTGAACTGAGGAACAGAAGCATTAGGTAACTTGCCTAATATCAGAAAGACAGTAAGCAGACAAGCCAGGAAAGTCAAACCATCTGATTCCAGAACCTTGTGAATTTAAGCACTAAACTATTGTTTTTCTTTATTTGCTTTTCCTGATTTTATTGTTGACTAGTTCACAAAATTATTTCCAACAAAATAAATGATGAAAAATTGAGTGCAGAAAAAGAAAAAGAAAGAAAGAAATTGTGCTGGAACCATTAGAAAATCTATAAGCAAGAAAAAAAAAAGAACCTAGACACAGACTTCACACCTTTCACAAAAATAACTCTAAATGAATCCTAGACCTAAATGTAAAATGGAAAACTGTAAACCTTCTAGAAGAAAATATAGGAGAAAAATCTATGTGACCTTGAGTTTGGCAATTTATTTAGACACAGCATCAACAGCACAATTCATGAAAGAAAAATTGATAAATTGGACTTCATTAAAATTAAAAATTTCTACTTTGTGAATGACAATGATAAGAGAATGAAAAGACAAGCCACAGACTGAGAGAAAACATTTGCAAAACTTATATCTAATAAAGGACTTGTATCCAAAATATGTAAAGAACTCTTAAAACTCAACAAGAAAACAAACAATCCAATTTTAAAATGGACAAAATACCTAAAAAGACTTTGCACAAAAAAAGAGATACAGATGACAAATAAACATATGAAAAGGTGCTATCATTTGTCATTAGGGAATGGCAAGCTAAAATTATAGCGAGATACCACTACACACCTATTGGAGTGCCTAGAATCCAAAAAACTAAGCTAGTGAGGATGTGGAGCAACAGGAATTTTCACTCATTGCTCAATGCATTGGGAACACAAAATGATATAGCTCTGTTGGAATATAGTTTGGCAGTTTCTTACAGAGTTAAACATAGTCTTACCATTTTATCTAGCAATCATGCATGTAGGGATCTATCCAATTGACTTGAAAACATATTCACACAAAAATTTGCATGGAAATATTTATAGCAGCTTTGTTCATAATCAGCAAAAACTGGAAGCAACCAAGATATCCTTCAATAGGTGAACAGTTAAACAATCTGTGGTATGTCCATACAATGGAATATTATTCAGCAATTTAAAAAGAAACAAGCTATCAGGCCAGGAGAAGACATGGCTGAACCTTAAATGCATATTAATAAGGGAAAGAAGCCAGTCTTAAAGGGCTATATACTGTATGCTTCCAATTATATGACATTCTGAAAAAGACAAAACTATAGAGACAGTAAAAAGATCAATGGTTGCCAGGAGTTCAGGGTTTCTTTGGGGGGGGGTGAGTAGGTGAACTACAAAGGATTTTTAGGGAAGTGAAACTACTCTGCATGACATTGCAATCATGAAACTTGACTGTGCATTTGGCAAAACCCATTGAACCATACAGCACAAAGAATGATCCTAAATGCATGCAAACCTTTTTTAAATCATTCAGGAGGTAGGCACAGTTCCAAGATAAAGCACAGGATGTATTTTCTTTAATCTAACTGTATTACAAATGTATGAAACAAGCTCACTGGAGGTAGAGTGTGCTGGAGGTGCAGAGGGAAGCTAGAGAGGCTGGAGCACAGCGAGAGAGGGGAGAAATAGTAGGAGATATGGTCAGAGGCAAAACGAGGAGCAAGGTTGAGTAGGACCTTTCAGGCCAGAGTAAGGACTTTGGCTCTTACTCTGAGTGACATGTGAGAGAAACCATCAGAGGGTTCTGAGTAGAGGAAAGACATGATCTGACTTGGTTGGATCTTAACAGGTTCTCTCTAGCTACTGTGTTGAGAATAGGAGCCTGTCCTCCTCCAGGCCTGAGGGATGGCAGAATAAGGGAGTCCAACTAGGAGGCCATTGAAGCATTTCAAGTGATAGATGATGATGTATGGAACCAACATGGTACCCAGGGAGGTGCTGAGAAGCAGCTGAATTCTGAATATATTTTGAAGGGAGAGCCAGCCGGGTGAGGGGAATGAGAGAAAAAAAGGAGTCAGTGATGGCCCCAGGGATTTTGGGCCTGGGCAACTAGAAGCATGGCATCCACTTGCTGAGCTGGGGAAGACAGCAGTGTAAGCAGTTTCAGAGGAAAGGCCAGGAGTTCAGATTTACACATCAAAGTTTTCAATGCTACTAGATAGTCAAGTGGAGATACGACCAGAGTTAGAATTTTAACCTAGTGTTAAGGAAAGGTGTTTTGGCTATAAATATTAATTTGAGAGGTAAAGGTGATGAGTTAAAAGAGGCATCCCAAAAGACCATGAACAGAAGGAAATTAAAGGAAGAAGCAAAGAGTTGGACCTTAACAGAAGAGAGGACTCATCACCTTCTGAGGCTGATGTGAAGAAAGAAAAAATGTGAAGAACTGCATGTGGGAATACAGTTGCAGGAACATTTGCAAGGTCACAGGAAGTTGAGAGAGGTCTTGCTGGATGGGCCCCAATTTTCTCTGCTGAGAGTAAAAGGGTTGGGATGGAAGCTTGAGGAAGGAAGTGAAATGTGAGAATATTTGTGAGAACAGTGGGAGCAGGAGCTGACCAAGAGCTAGTAGGAGACTTGTCCCAAGGCAGCACTGGAAACCCCTCTGGGAGGAGGGGCGGGGCTCCTCTCGGACCTCCAAGTCTCAAGAGAGGCTGCCTTGCCACTCTACATCCTCATGTGCCAAGAGTGGTTTTATTGCCAGAAGTACCAGGACTCCAACACCCAACACACCCCTGCAGCCAGTGCCCCAGCACGTTTGTATCTCCAGGCATTCTCCCTTCCTTCCTGCACCTGCACCAGCTGGGCACCCTGCCTCCTGACCCAGCAGGTCCAGGTATTCAGCTCTGGCAAACGCGCTCCAACCACACACCCACCAGTGACTCCCTATCCTCCAGCCCCGGCCAGGGAGCCAGCTCACCTGCACCACCTACCGGCCCAACCAGAGTGGGACTCCAGCTCCCTTCTGCTGCTGTTCCTTCACCCACCTTCCACCCCAAGAGCCACAGGACTCAGAGCCCTTACTGGGACCCTCAGACCCCAAGGCATCTCAGATGTGGAAAATGCCCAGGCCACCTGATTCAACCCCACAGTTGCAGAAAAGATACTGAGGACATTGATTCATTCCACAAATATTTATTAGGCTACTATTATGTACTAGTGTACTGACACCATCCCAGGAGCTGGGGGTACACTGGGGAGGTCTAGTGAGGAAGACAGGTATAATAACAGCAGAATTAAAGATACAGTTCCAAATCGTGAAGTGCTGGAAAGGGGTAAGTTTCTGAATGAGTGTATAGCTGTTGGGGAGGAGGGGTGGGGGTGGGTTCATCTCTGAACACATAACATTTAGACTGGGAACTGAAGGATAAATAGAACTTGACAAGGCAAAGAAATGGAGGAGGCGGAGAACAACATTTCAGACAGAGTTAAGCCCTGAGGTCCACAGCCCATGACCACCTCATGTCAGTTCCCTGGTGACTCTTCCTCATCTCATTCCCACCCATCTACAGATGAAGATGTCCTTAAGGAGGGGCAATATTAGTTGCCTTTAGCTTACTCAGCGTGAAAATATGTGGGTATTTTACACTTAAATTTATGTGTAACATTGTAAGTTCTCCCCCTCTTTTTCTTTTAAATACCAATACAGAAAATTTCATTATTACCTAAACTTGACAGAATAGAAAACCAAAAGGGTTAAACAAGCATCCCTGGCTTCATAGGAACTAGAATCTAAACCAAGATTCCGTGTGGTTTTAAGCAGCAACACACCGTTAACATCCTCAGTCACCAGAAGTGTACGGATCGTGAAGCTCCGTCCACCCTCCACAAGCCGTGCATCCATCAGAAAAGTCCTTATACAGTTCTATTTGGCTTACTATATAAATACAATGTTATCTCCACATGCCAGCTTCAGTAACAGGCCAGCGTACCAAAGCTAACTTGAAGGGCTAAGGAGCCATCGTACCAGAAGATGCACACTCACAGTGTGAAACCCATCATATGCACTTAAAAGCACTAAGAGAGGGAAGCTAATTAAGAACAGGGTTAAGATCCACCAGGGGGAAGACAGCAGAAGCAAGAAGAACTACAATCCTGCAGCCCGTGGAAGGAAAACCACATTCACAGAAAGACAGACAAAATGAAAAGGCAGAGGACATTGTACCAGATGAAGGAACAAGATAAAACCCCAGAAAAACAACTAAATGAAGTGGAGATAGGCAACCTTCCAGGAAAAGAATTCAGAATAATGATAGTGAAGATGATCCAGGACCTCAGAAAAAGAATGGAGGCAAAGATTGAGAAGATGTAAGAAATGTTTAACAAACACCTAGAAGAATTAAAGAACAAACAGAGATGAACAATACAATAACTGAAATGAAAAATACACTAGAAGGAATCAATAGCAGAATAACTGAGGCAGAAGAACGGATAAGTGACCTGGGAGACAGAATGGTGGAATTCACTGTCATGGAACAGAATAAAGAAAAAAGAATGAAAAGAAATAAAGACAGCCTAAGAGACCTCTGGGACAACATTAAGTGCAACAACATTCGCATTATAAGGGGTCCCAGAAGGAGAAGAGAGAGAGAAAGGACCCAAGAAAATATTTGAAGAGATTTAGTCAAAAACTTCCCTAACATGGGAAAGAAAATAGCCACCCATGTCCAGGCAGTGCAGAGAATCCCAGACAGAATAAACCCAAGGACAAACATGCTGAGATACATAGTAATCAAACTGGGAAAAATTAAAGACAAAGAAAAATTATTGAAAGCAACAAGGGAAAAACGACAAATAACATACAAGGGAACTCCAATAATGTTAACAGTTGATTTCTCAGAAGAAAATCTACAAGCCAGAAGGGAGTGGCATGATATTCTTACAGTGATGAAAGGGAAGAACCTAGAACTAAGATTACTCTACCCAGCAAGGGTCTCATTCAGATTTGATGGAGAAATCAAAAGCTTTACAGACAAGCAAAAGCTAAGAGAATTCAGCACCACCAAACCAGCTCTACAACAAATGCTAAAGAAACTTCTTAAGTGGGAAACACAAGAGAAGAAAAGGACCTACAGAAACAAACCCATAACAATTAAGAAAATGGTAATAGGAACATACATATTGCTAATTACCTTAAACATGAATGGACTAAATGCTCCAACCAAAAGACACAGGCTTGCTGAATGGATACAAAAAAAAACCTATATATATGTTGCCTACAAGAGACCCACTTCAGACCTAAGGACACATACAGACTGAAAGTGAGGAGATGGAAAAAGATATCCCATGCAAATGGAAATCAAAAGAAAGCTGGAGTAGCAATACTCATGTCAGATAAAATACTTTAAAATAAAGAATGTTACAAAAGACAAGGAAGGACACTACATAATGATCAAGGGATCAATCCAAGAAGAAGATATAACAATTATAAATATATATGCAACCAACATAGGAGCACCTCAATACATAAGGCAACTGCTAACAGTTATAAAAGAGGAAATTGACAGTAACACAATAATAGTGGGGGACTTCAACACCTCACTTACACCAATGGACAGATCATCCAAACAGAAAATTAATAAGGAAACGCAAGCTTTAAATGACACAATAGACCAGATAGATTTAACTGATATTTATAGGACATTCCATCCAAAAACAGCAGATTACACTTTCTCCTCAAGTGCACACGAAATATTCTCCAGGATAGATCACATCTTGGGTCACAAATCAAGCCTCAGTAAATTGAACAAAATTGAAATTATATCAAGCATCTTTTCTGACCACAACACTATGAGATTAGAAATCAATTACAGTGGAAAAAAACGTAAAACACACAAACATCTGCAGGCTAAACAATACGTTACTAAATAACCAAGAGATCACTGAAGAAATCAAAGAGGAAATCAGAAAATACCTAGAGACAAATGACAACGAAACATGAGAATTCAAAACCTATGGGATGCAGCAAAAGCAGTTCTAAGAGGGAAGTTTATAGCAAACAAGCCTACCTCAAGAAACAAGAAAAATCTCAAATAAACAATCTAACCTTACACTTAAAGGAACTGGAGAGAGAAGAACAAACAAAGCCCAAAGTAAGCAGAAAGAAAGAAATCATAAAGATCATTGCAGAAATAAATGAAATAGAAACAAAGAAAACAATAGCAAATATCAATAAAACCAAAAGCTGCTTCTTTGAGAAGATAAACAAAATTGACAAATCATTAGCCAGACTGATCAAGAAAAAGACTCATCAAATCAATAAAATTAGAAATTAAAAAGGAGAAGTCACAATGGACACTGCAGAAATACAAAGCATCCTAAGAGACTACTACAAGCAACTCTATGCCAATAAAATGGACAACCTGGAAGAAATGGACAAGTTCTTAGAAAGGTATAACCATACAAGACTGAAACAGGAAGAAATAGAAAATATGAACAGACCAATCACAAGTTATGAAATTGAAACTGTGATTTAAATTCTTCCAACAAACAAAAGTCTAGGACCAGATGGCTTCACAGGCAAATACTATCAAACATTTAGAGAAGAGCTAACACCCATCCTTCACAAACTCTTCCAAAACTTTGCAAAGGTAGGAACACTCCCAAACTCATTCTATGAGGTCACCATCACCCTGATACCAAAACCAGACAAAGATGTCACAAAGAAAGAGATCTACAGGCCAATATCATTGATGAATATTGATGCAAAAATCCTCAACAAAATACTAGCAAACAGAATCCAAGAGCACATTAAAAGGATCATACACCATGATCAAGTGGGGTTTATCCCAGGAATGCAAGGATTCTTCAATATATGCAAATCAATTAATGTGATACACCATATTAACAAACTGAAGAATAAAAACCATATGATCATCTCAATAGATGCAGAAAAATCTTTTGACAAAATTCAACACCCATTTATGATAAAAACCCTCCAGAAAGTAGGCATAGAGGGAACTTATCTCAACATAATAAAGGCCATATATGACAAACCCACAGCCAACATCATCCTCAATGGTGAAAAACTGAAAGCATTTCCACTAAGATCAGGGACAAGACAAGGTGGCCCACTCTCACCACTATTATTTAACATTCTTTTGGAAGTTTTAGCTACAGCAGTCAGAGAAGAAATAGAAATAAAAGGAATCCAAATCAGAAAAGAAGTAAAGCTGTCACTGTTTGAAGATGACATGATACTATACATACAGAATCCTAAAGATGTCACCAGAAAACTACTAGAGCTAATCAATGAATTTGGTAAAGTTGCAGGATACAAAATTAATGCCCAGAAAGCTTTTGCATTCCTATACACTAATGATGAAATATCTGAAAGAGACATTAAGGAAACACTCCCATTTACCACTGCAACAAAAAAGAATAAAATACCTAGGAATAAACCTACCCACAGAGACAAAAGAGCTATATGCAGAAAACTATAAGACACTGATGAAAGAAATTAAAGATGATACAAACAGATGGAGAGATATACCATGTTCTTGGATTGGAAGAAACAATATTGTGAAGATTACTATACTATCCAAAGCAATCTACAGATTCAGTGCAATCCCTACCAAATTACCAATGGCATTTTCTACAGAACCAGAACAAAAAATCTTAAAATTTGTATGGAGACAAAAAGACCCCGAATAGCCAAAGCAGTTTTGTGGGAAAAAAACGGAGCTGGAGGAATCAGATTACCTGACTTCAGACTATACTACAAAGCTACAGTAATCAAGACAGTATGGTACTGGCACAAAAACTGAGATATAGATCAATGAAACAGGATAGAAAGCCCAGACATAAACCCATGCACCTACGGTCAACTAATCCATGACAAAGGAGGCAAGGATATACACTGGAGAAAAGACATTCTCTTCAATAAGTGCTGCTGGGAAAACTGGACAGCTACATGTAAAAGAATGAAATTAGAACACTCCCTAACACCATACAAAAAAATAAACTCAAAATGGATTAGCAACCTAAATGTAAGACCGGACACTGTAAAACTCTCTAAGGAAAACATAGGAAGAACACTGTTTGACATAAATCACAGCAATATCTTCTTTGATCCACCTCCTAAAGCAATGGAAATAAAAACAAAAATAAACAAATGGGACTTAATGAAACTTAAAACCTTTGCAAAGCAAAGGAAACTACAAACAAGACAAAAAGGCAACCCTCAGAATGGGAGAAAATATTTGCAAACGAATCAACAGACAAAGGATTAATCTCCAATATATATAACCAGTTCATGTAGCTCAATATTAAAAAAACAAACCCAATCCAAAAATGGGCAAAAGACCTAAATAGCCATTTCTCCAAAGAAGACATACAGATGGCCAAGAAGCACATGAAAACCTGCTCAACATCACTAATTATTAGAGAAATGCAAATCAAAACTACAATGAGGTATCACCTCACACCAGTTAGAATGGGCATCATCAGAAAATCTACAAACAACAAATGCTGGAGAGGGTGTGGAGAAAAGGGAACCCTCTTGCACTGTTGGTGGGAATGTAAATTGATACAGCCACTATGGAGAACAGTATGGAGGCTCCTTAAAAAACTAAAAATAGAATTACCATATGACCCAGCAATCCCACTACTGGGCAAATACCCAGAGAAAACCATAAATCAGAAAGACACATGCACCCCAGTGTTCATTGCAGCACTATTTACAATAGCCAGGTCATGGAAGCAACCTAAATGCCCATCAACAGAGGAATGGATAAAGAAGATGTGGTACCTATATACAATGGAATATTACGCAGCCATAAAAAGGAAAAACGTTGGGTCATTTGCAGAGAAGTGGATGGATCTAGAGACTGTCATACAGAGTGAAGTAAGTCAGAAAGAGAAAAATAAATATCGTATATTAATGCATATATGTGGAACCTAGAAAAATGGTACAGATGAACCGGTTTGCAAGGCAGGTAGTGAGACACAGATGTAGAGAACAAACGTATGGACACCAAAGGGGGAAAGTGGTGGGGGGTGGTGATGGTGGTGTGATGAATTGGGAGATTGGGATTGACATATATACACTAATATGTATAAAATGGGTAACTAATAAGAACCTGCTGTATAAAAAAAATAATTTAATTTAATTAAAAAAATTTTTTAAAGGAACCAAAAGAGAACATGTTTTTTATTTCACTCTATATATTTAAATAGATGAAGTATTGTTGTCCCTACTGTAGAGAGGAGGCAAAAGAGGTCCAGAAAGTAAAGATTCCTGTGTCTATAAATGGAGTTAACAATACCAGAGGTATTGCAGGATTTTAACATCAGAGACAGCAAGTTTGGGGTTAAGCCAGATGGGGGTAGCGGATGAACAGGGTCTGTGTCTCTGGCTGGTTGGAAGGGATTGCATTAAAAAGGCACAGTCCAGTAATCCCACTACTGGGCATGTATCCTGAGAAAACCATAATTCAAAAAGAGTAATGTACCAATATGTTCATTGCAGCTCGATTTACAATAGCCAAGAGATGGAAACAACCTAAGTGTCCATCATCAGATGAATGGATAAAGAAGATGTGGCACATATATACAATGGAATATTACTCAACCATAAAAAGAAACGAAACTGAGCTATTTGTAATGAGGTGGATAGACCTAGAGTCTGTCATACAGAGTGAAGTAAGTCAGAAAGAGAAAGACAACTACCGTATGCCAACACATATATATGGAATTTAAGGGAAAAAATGTCATGAAGAACCTAGGGGTAAAACAGGAAAAAAGACACAGACTTACTTGAGAATGGACTTGAGGATATGGGGAGGGGGAAGGGTAAGCTGTGACAAAACGAAAGAGAGGCATGGACATATATACAGTACCAAACGTAAGGTAGATAGATAGTGGGAAGCAGCCGCATAGCACAGGGAGATCAGCTCGGTGCTTGGTGACCGCCTGGAGGGGTGGGATAGGGAGGGTGGGAGGGAGGGAGACGCAAGAGGGAAGGGATGTGGGAACAGATGTATATGTATGACTGATTCACTTTGTTATAAAGCAGAAACTAATATAAAAAAAGAAATTTGGCTTGTTTTTGCATTTAGAAATGTGTCTGTGTATGTGTGTGCATGTGTGTGTGACAGAGATTGTGTATGTCTACGTGTATTCATGTAATATACACAAATATGTATATATGTTTACCCCACCCCATTTTCATGCTCTATTCTTCTCCATAGTCCTCATGCCATCTGACATCATACATATTTGACTTGTTGATTTCTTCATTTTCTATCTTTCTCCACTGAAATGTGCAGTTTTCTCTGTTTTGTTCACTGCTGCATCCTCAGTTCCTGGAAGAGTGGCTGGTATTCCATAAATATTTGCTAATTGAGTGAAAATGTGTGTACATATATATTTATGTCAAGTATGGTTCCATGGCCATATGGTTCTAGTGGAAAGGAGAGGAGGTCAGCAAGGTGTCCTCTCAGAATTTTCCAGATCTCAGCATGAGATGTTCTTGGTCCAAGAAACCAATGAACACCAGTAAGAAAAAGCATTCCCCACTGTGGTTGGGTGGTAACTGGGAGGAGGGTGAGGCAGGACTGAGGAGCTTTACCTTTCCTGGGCATCAGTGGCTGTTGAGGGACCAGGCAGCTCTCTTCTTTCAAGAGAAGTGGCTGAATATACCTGAGTGACAGGTGACCCTTCTTTATGGCATAGAAGATCAGATACTCTGCAGCTGATAAGGCAACAGGGCTGGGCCTGCTGCCTGAAAGAGGATGACATGGAGCACAGAACTGTCAGCAAGAAGCTCCAACCTGGTCTAGACCTGGAGGGAAGACAAGACAACCACCTGAACCTGAATAACTCATGGGTGGGAAGAGCAGAAACTGGCCCAGTAGCCAGGACAGAGGAGCTGAAAGGCAAGGAAGTACTTGCACACAGCTCTTAGAAACTAAGTTGGTGACCTTTTCCAAGTGCCAAACTAAACTTTATCCTCTCCATCTCTAGGTGGAATCACTGGGAGACAGTGAAAGCTACATGCAGAGGGAGGCCCACCTGACCAAGTCAGGAATGCCCCAGCATGGTGAAAAGGGTGACGGTATTTACTTAGTAGCCTCTACAATCAGACATGTGGCCAAGTGTTCTTTACATCCATTAACTCATGTAACTCATGTAATCCTCACAGAAAACCTCTATTACTAACCCCAGTTGGCAGATGAGGGTCCTGGCAAGTGCCAGTTATTTATCTATTGGCTCTTAATTCCATTCTTGCTCTGTGCTCTCCTTTGTTCTACAGGGGGCTGGAAACCTGCAAACTACATTTCCCAGGCTTGCTTGCTGGCCACTGCTTGGGTTCTACCAATGGGAGATGCTGGGGAAGAGAGAAGCCATGTTTTCCCGCCTCTGAAGCCCCAGCCTCAGGGTCAACTTCAGACTCCAGAAGTGATGGCAATAACTGTGAACTCAAGCAGTGTCAATGGTGGCTTCAGCAGTCTCACAGGGGTGCAGACCAGAGAGGAGAACGAGAACCAAAAAATGCATGTCATAGAATCCAAAGGTGAAAAGAATTTCAAGAGAGGGGCCATCATCAAAGAGGACAACATGATGTAGGCTGAAAAGACAAGAGTGTTGAGACAACGGAGCAGAGGAAGAGAGTGCAGACAACTCCCTGGCAGAGGGACAGAGGGGATGACCATTACCTAGCTTATTGCCAAAGAAAGCGAGGTCCAAGGACATGTTGTTGTAGCCCTGGGCATGCATGCCTTGGATGTTCCAGCCGACACCTTTGTACACCCTGCCATTGTCCCCAACCAGGAAGCTGCCAGGTAAGGAAACATGATTTAATGGCAAATTCCTGTAACAGGAAACTTTGCACCCATCCTCCGAAGGGAAAAGGGTTCTAGAGGCTCAAAAATACTATGCTTCAATGACATAACGGTGGGAGGGAGGGTGATAACGCATTTTAGACTTGCAAGAGATGTGGGAATATATTTTAAATTTTGTTTTGACTTAGCTTACATGTGTTTCCCAGAACCTCACTTTAAAATACTCATTTGGTTCAAAGTGGAATTCACATGTGTGACTCTCAAGAACCTGAGAACAATAGTTCGACATTTTTCAAGGGCATGAGAATTCATTCGTCAGGTTTTTAAATTATAGGACCATGCACTTGAACACTGAAAACAATCAACCTGAATTCAGGGATTCCTTTATGTTAACTTTTTCTTCAGTTTCTCCTTAGGAATTCCTAAGCTCTTCTTTATCACAGAAATTTGTTTAGGATGTTCCTTTTCTCGGTTTATTTTTTGAAGCCAATGTATCTATTTTTGTTGTTGTTGTTTTACCTCCTCCTTTCTTTCTTCTTTGTTATAAATTTCTCGTCCTCCACTTTTCAGTTACAGTCTTCAAAACTGATGTTTTCACAACTCTTGCATTATTCAGCTCTTAATAGGTCATGAATTTCCACAGCAAGCTGAGCACAGAAAGACCACTTCCCTGAAGTCACCAAAGACACAGAATGGAGTAGGGCTGACCTCCCACCCTGTGCTGACATTGGTCTGAGGACCAGGTTGGGGCCTCAGGGTGTCTGCCATGTCCCTGGCTTTGCTGGAGTACTTTCAGCAGGCTGCTCTGTCCCTGCAGCCTTTGGTCAGTTCAGTGTGAAAATAGCCCCTATGGCTACAGCAGCTGCAAGGTACAAACTGGAGACTGTTACACTGTCACTGCAAAAACCTGACTTCAAGATGCAGTGGCTGAAGTCGACAACACAGCAGTGACAATGGCGGTGTGGTGGGGGCACTAGTGGTAGGGACAGCAGCTGAGCTGTAGTGAACACAGCATCCACAGAGGGTAGACGGGAAGACCCCCCACCTTGGCCCCCAGGGGCTCTGGTGGCTAAAACAGGGGCCTCAAGCTGTTTTTACTTATTTGCAACTAAAAATAAATCAAGAAGAAAATGTGGGTTATCCTTTCCAAAGTGGATAATTCAGAAAGCATTTATGTTTGTCTTTAGAATTCGGGGGGGAGAGCACCATTCCCTCTCTCTCTCTCTGTCTTCTTCTACAAATACATATATATCCTGATTCTTGAGGGGAAAAGAGGAGGTTGTGGGCCTCCATTGCACAGATAATCCTCAGAGCGGGTACTCAATACACAACGGAAGTATCTCCTTGCCTCACACATTTGCTTTTAACACAGGGCCCTCCTCCTTGCATACCCAGTGGGATATCTCCTGTGGGATCCCAGTCGCACTATGAGGTGGCCCTTCAGGATACCTGGCACATCTCGGGGTAAAAGCCCTGTCTGTGTGCAGAAGTGGAACAAGGCAGGACTAGGAGGCAATCTGGGAATAGTTCTGGGTCCATGCTCCCTCGCTGAGTGACTTTGAGCAAATTCTCTAACTTCTCCAGACCACAGCATCCTCACCTGTGACACAGGGGTGGTAATATTTCTCCTGCCCATTCCTCAGAGTGACTGGGAGAGCCTACTTGAGTAATACTTGCAAAGACCTTTGTAAACTGAAATATTCTTCGAGCTCCAAGGGGGCGACTGTACTTATTACAAGACCTCTCTGGGGGCTTCCCTGGTGGCGCAGTGGTTGAGAGTCTGCCTGCTAATGTGGAGGATACGGGTTCAAGCCCTGGTCTGGGAAGATCCCACATGCCGCGGAGCAACTAGGCCCGTGAGACACAACTACTGAGCCTGCGTGTCTGGAGCCTGTGCTCCGCAACAAGAGAGGCTGTGATAGTGAGAGGCCCGCACACCACGATGAAGAGTGGCCCTCGCTTGCCGCAACTGGAGAAAGCCCTCGCACAGAAACGAAGACCCAACACAGCCAAAAATAAATTAATTAATTAATTAAAAAAAAAAAACCTCTCTTGCTTCTTTCTGGGAGCTCCCAGCGGCTAAGACCACATCGACATACATGGCTCAGAGCTGTCTTCCTCATGACCCCTGGGGGATTTTGGATTTTGTTTCTATTAGCATTTTTTAATTCATTAGAAAAGCAACATGAATGGGAAATTAAGAAAAACAGAGAAGGGGGAGCAGGAGGCCCCCTCAGAGGGATAACTCGAATGTGGGCTCTGGGGGCCCCACCAGCCTCTTACATGTAGGCCACATCGCACCAGCCTTTGTTGTAGACTGAATGGGACTGCAGGCCCCGCAGCTTCCAGCTGCACACATTCTGCTCCTGCCACTTTATCCCCGTAAGCTTGTCCATGATGACACAGGCCACAGGCCAGGTCAGCTGGGCCCTGCAGGTCAGGAATCTCACCCCCCACTCCTTGCGGGAGACAACGGTGGACGCACCTGGTGGGGGGTTCAGGGGAGAACCACAGGCTGGCATGCTAAGTTCCTGCCCCTGCCCACTGCAGGCTGTCCAGGCCACCCTGGGTCCTCTGTGATGGGAGAGGCCCCAGGAGGAGGCGTGCATCACCACAGCCACCCCTTCCCATCTCCATATCCCATTTAGGGTAAAACGAATCCCCATGCAGACTCCACACTCAGCCTGGGAAGTCAAGTGGCCTTGTTCACCAAACACATCCTCCTTGTACTTCCCTGGAGAACTTTGCCCATCTTCACCTCTTCTCTGCCTGCAGAAAGCGGTCCCAGCAGCACCCCCCACCCAACCCCGGGGTTCTGAGCCTACTTCTCGTGAAGCACGTCAGCATGGATGCCTCGGGATGCGTGGTGCCCACTGGCATTTGCCCCGGTGTCTGACTTGCCTTTCATCGGCTGTCCCCTCAGAACATGACTCTCTGAGGAAAGCTCTACCACTCTCCTCAAACCACTCTCCCCGGCAGAGCCCATATGAAGCTCCATGAACACTGAGTACGGGTCTCCCTCCTTCAGATGAAAATACACTGTGAGCAGGGCCGTGAGAGCCCCACGCAGGACCCAGGACCTCCCCAGCTCTCCCTCACTATCCTTACTTGAGGGCTCCCAGGAGCTCTCTGAGGGAGGCAGTGTTTCCACCCTGAGAGCTGGGGACTTGGACCCTTGTCTTTTCTCCCTGGGTTTCGTCTCTTTCCTGGAACCCACCTTTGCCTAAGGACTCAGGACAATCCAGGGGAATAGTTGGGGTTCCACCCCACCCCACCCACCCAGCCCAGCCATAGTGACGTCCTGAGAAATACTTCTGGCCCCCTAAGAAGCCCAAGGCCACACCCAAATGGCCTCACCACTAGGACCCTTGAGAATGAGCTGTGAGATGCCAACAAACAGGTCCAGAAGCTCCTCTGACAGCCCTCTGGCTTGGGTTTCATTCCAAGACAACTGTGGGGAATCCCCTGGGAAGGAACACTGCCCTTGGTGCTGGTCCTCTGAGAACACCTGGACCAGCTCTTAGGCAGAGGTTCCACATCCCCCCTGCCCCCCTAGCCAACAGCCTCTTGGCCTCCCCAAGTCACCTGACTTCCTCTAGGAAACAAAGAAGAGGAAAACCACGGATGCATCTGGCCTCACTCTGCCTCTGCCTCTCACATCTGCCCCAATGAGGCCTTCACTCTCCCCATCCGCCCCAAGCCTCCCTCCATTTCAGACTCAGTGCCGTCTCTCCTGCCTCCTCATCTGAGCAGCTCTGCCTTTCCCAGTTGACTCATATACATATTAATAGATCAGAGTGTCATGTACCAAGATGGCCATCATCACGTTAACACGTATTCATATATTAAGCACCTAGTGATCCAGACAAGGTTCTTGAAATACGGAAATTTACAGATCGCTGTGACTGCCCTCACAAACTAGAGTTTTTTAGATAAGATTAATGGAAGATTAATCATCACAAACATGCCTCATCCCCCTCTGCCTATTCGGTACCAGAGGTCATGGGGTCAATAGCCACTAGAACCAGCAATGTCATCCACATCACCTCCCACAGGCTGGCTCTGTAATGTACAAAGCATTTTCAAGGGCACTATCAGCTTTGTGGCTTAAAACAACTTTGGTGAGATAAGCAAAGCAAATCAACTACTTCCTCTATACAGATGAGAAACTAAGGTGCAGAGAGGTTATTTGTCTAAGACGATATGGGTTTTAAGCTGTGGACTTGCATTCCAACCCAGGCTGTCTGACCCCAGAGCTGTGTTGATAACCACTAGACCCTTCAGCCACCCCAAAATTGTCAGATGACTTGGGCAAGTCACTGCCACAATGTGGCCTGTTTCTCTGTCTTTAAGATGAGGTTGTTAAGGGTCTCCATCATGGTTCTGAGATTCTGTCCTTTTGTAAAATCATCAGGAACAAATACTTGACCATGACACTGAAGCCAAGGTGTGCTGGGCAGGCTGGAGAGGCTGCTAAGGATGGGAGCCCATCTCAGCAGGGCGTGGGGGCACCTGAGCCAGGCTCTGAAGGGGAACATAGCTAGTGGGGAGGAGTGAGAACACTGGAGAGGATGATTTCCAAATGAAACCGGGCTGGGGCTGATGCCAAAAGCACTTGTGACCCAGTGAAAGAAAACTCACCCCAGGCCCCGAGATCCAGAGCAGAGATGACAAGAAACCACAGCAGCATCCTCCTGTGGAAGTAGGTCACCAACAGCGAGAGTATAGACTACAGCCCTGGGAGAGACACCGACAGTTAGCCTGACCATCCTCACCCTTCAAACAGGGCTCCCACCCCATTACAGGGCCCCCATCTGCCTCCCTGCCAAACCTGTGCACCTCCTGGGGCCAGCACCTGGCGAGCCTTCTCAGGGTCCCCAGCACAGGGTTGACCCTCAGCAGGTGCTCAGTAAAGGTGAGGGTGCTAACACCTCTGTCTAGCCACCACCCTCACCAGCCTCCTATTACCCTGAGAGCTCTTGGTCCCTCCTAGGAACCCGGTGCCTCATCTAAGGCCTTCCAGCATAGATAATAACAATTTCTAAAATTCCTGAGTAGCTATTATGAATAAACCATGTGTAGATATTTTTACATCTAGTGCTGCAATTTTATATTTAATCCTTATAAAATTCCCATAAGATATTTGTAACCCCATTTTTATAGGTGAGAACACTGAGGCTCAGAGGAGCAAACTATAATAGGGGGAGGGGTGGCCTTCATCCCCAGCGCTATCTGAGTCAGACGTGTGTTAAGTCATCCAATTCGGTCCTCCATCCTGCAAAGATCCCTGATAGATGCTCACCTCACTTCTTCTTGAGTGAGAATAGTAATAAATAATAGCAGCTACCGTTTACTGTCACATCCTATTTTCCAAGTATTTGCTGAGGACTTCATAGTTATTCCATTAAGTATCTTCACAATGACCTATGAGACCTGTACATATCATCAGGAAACTGGACTTCAGAGAGTTTAAGTCACTTGCCCAAAGTTACCTAATTAGAAGGGGCAGATCTATCTGACTCCAGAGACCCTGCCTGGAACTTCTCCACAATCAGCTTGAGTTTCTGATGGTGGAGATTCTCAATGAGCATCCAAGAGGTTAAACTCCGGGATTATTGTGGTCCTTTCCAGCTGCAGGAATATTTTCTGCTGTGTCAGGCAGAAATGAGTTGTTTACTTGGTCTCAATCCAAATGAAATATCAATTCCCTCAGATGTCAACCAAAACATCAACTTTTCTCCCAATTACCCTACTGAGAAACTATAGAGAGAGGTTTGAGATAAAATGGGGCAGATCACTGAACTCCAGAGATTTTATATGATAATCAATAGTTCCCAGATGGAAAATGTATAGAACCCCAGTTTAAGATGAGCATATAGGAGCTTCCTGGATCAGGACAGGAAATCTCTTGGCCGTTGGCACCCAGGAATCCAGTCATTTGAGAAAACTGTGTCCTGATGACAAACCAGCCCACCACAGAGGAGGAGGGAAGCCACCTGATGAACATGTGGGAAAATGCTGAGCCTCTCTCATTGGCCAAATGAGAGGCAAGGATTAACTTGCCCAAGTTGGAAGCCCTGTAGGCTGGCCTCCCAGGAAAGAAGCTGGCCTCTTGCAAAGCTACCTAGAAACCAGCAATCAATTCTGGTCAATAGGAGGTTTATATCCTGGTCGCTTGGCCATGGTGCTTCCCCAACCATGAATGATAACGAGGCGAGTGCAGTCCCAAGCTTGTCACATCATAAGCTGAAATTGCAAGGCTTGAGCCCAACCCCTCATCTTGCTAGGGCAGGGACTGGTGGGGTCTCCCACCCCCACCTCCAACTGATACACTGAGCTGGCAGGACAGGCTGCAGCCGCAGTTTGGCCACCGTGACTCACATTGCTATGCACCCTCTGTACTTAAAATGAAGATGAAATATTAGGACAGGAGACAAGTGAGACATAATAGATAGGGATTCCTGGTTAGACAGAAAGGGAAGAAATTGGGTAGAGGTAACCCCAGGACCCAGAGCCTTGGCAAGAAAGATCCAGGTGTGGTAGAACCAAACCCATTTAGAACAATTTAGGATAGAGAAAGTTTTCTTACTTGGAGGAAGAATTCAAGAGTGGGGATCAGGGAAACGTTCTCCACTATATTAACTTTTTAACCTGATAGAGTCCAGTCCCTCTAGTAGGAGAGGGCTTCTCAAGAAGACACACACACACACTCAGAAATACCTGTGAGTCCCTTGCTGTCCCAGCCCCACAGGTCAGGCTGCAGCTGGCTCACCCCTCATTGGCTGGCAGTGCCTTCCTTTCAGGCTTGGCCTCTGGCCCTGCCCTCCTTCTCCAGCTGCTGCCTCCTCGGCCTTCTCTCTCCCTGGCACTAGAGGGCACTCCCTCCCTGGGAATGGAGACTGGGCCCTGCCTTTCCAGAGAGAAGAGGAATGCCGGGAGCCCTAACCAAATGGGGAGAAGAGGAGGAGGGCGGAGCTCTGAGGCTCTGAGGAGCTCTGTCCACCATCCACAGCACCGAGAGGGACTCGGTGAGACCAGACAGGTGCTGACAGCAGGGGACCTGCCCTGTGAAGAAGCCCCGGTACTTCCTCCCTGGGAAAGGGCATGGCTGCCCAAGGCTCCCTGAGCTCTTTCCTCATCCCCAGTCCCCAGGAAACCCAGCAAAGCCAGGGGTTGTGCCTGTGGGACCTGAGGGTCACCTCTGGGAACGTCCTGCCTGTGGGGACAGATCTGCTCCAGGAGTTTGAAGGCTGTGGATGGAGGTCGCTCCCCAACAGCCCCCCACCCCACTCCTTTCCACTGGCCTCACCAGCAGGGGCAGGATAGGGGCAGAGAAGTAGAAAAGGACATCCCAGGAGGCCACACACACTGTGTCCTCATCACTAGAACTTACTTCCACCCTGTGGCCAGGGGGCCCATTCTCTCACCACCCCTACCTCAGCAGCAAATTGTCAACCACCCAGGAAGCCCCCCAACAAACTGAGACTCTCCAGCCCCTCACCCACTCTCAGCTCATCCCCTAACATGCTCCACAGTCTGCAGCTCTGGTCTCCAGAGCCCTTGAATCTTCACAGAGGAAACTCCACATGACCCTTTGCACAAGTGCAATAGGACAATGTGTCTCCACAGGGACCTGCAGGGGCTCCCACCTCCCAGTGGGTGGGGCAGCCTCATGAGACCCTAAATGGACCCTTCTGAGGGAACACCCCCAAATCTGCACGGGTTGCCCTTAGTGGAGCTGCAGAGTCACAGAGGCCCGGGGTACACAGAAAAGCTCCCTCAAAGGGCTGCACTGGTTCCACCTGCTCTTCTCACTTGTTGACCCACCCAGGCCCAGGGCTGAGTCTCCCCAAAGAGAAGACTCCACTTCCCACCACTCCTCCTTCCAACCTCTGGCCTTGGTTGGCAGTGAGGGGGGCTGGGTGGGGTCTGGGCACCTATTGATCAAGCCACGAATAGCCTGCCAGGGTCGGGACCTCCATGGTCTCAACCCAGGCCTGGATTAGCCTGGGACCTTGGGGCCCGCCATGACCTTCTGACATGAGGGAACCCACTGCCAACACAGGATCCCCAAGTGTGGACTCCCTTCTCTTTCAAAGCCCTGTCCAGCTTCTCACTCCTTCCCACCACTCACCCTATTCTCCCCCACCCATTCACTTTCATCCTAATCAGCACTATATGGTCACAGTCAACATCTCCACAGAATGTCACAGGACAACAAACAGACCGGTGTGTATTTCACGCTCACTCACTTCTTCATTTATTCGTGCACTCCTGCATTTATTAGTTCAACATATTGCTCCGTACTGGGACCACGGAGGTGAGTCAGGCCACATCCCTGGCTCGGGGAGCCTCAGCAGAGTGGAGGAGAAAGACCTGAAAGTCAAGAACTTCGGGCAGAGCAGAGGTCATGGCCTTCAGCACACACCATGCTTCATTGTTAATATTCTTATTTTCCTTTAAAATTAGTTGACAGGGAGATTGTTAAATGTGGCGGAAGAGTAAGACGCGGAGACCACCTTCCTCCCCACAGATACATCAGAAATTCATCTACACGTGGAACAACTCCTACAGAACACCTACTGAACACTGGCAGAAGACCTCAGACCTCCCAAAGGGCAAGAAACTCCCCACGTACCTGGGTAGGGTAAAAAAAAAAGAATAAACAGAGACAAAAGGATAGGGATGGGACCTGCACCAGTGGGAGGGAGCCGTGAAGGAGGAAAGGTTTCCACACACTAGGAAGCCCCTTCACGGGCGGAGACTGTGGGTGGTGGGGAGGAAGCTTCGGAGCCACGGAGGAGAGCACAGCAACAGGAGCGGAGGGCAAAGCGGAGAGATTCCCGCACAGAGGATCGGTGCCGACTGGCACTCACCAGCCCGAGAGGATTGTCTGCTCACCCGCCGGGGCGGGCGGGGCTGGGAGCTGAGGCTCGGGCTTCCGTTGGATCACAGGGAGACGACTGGGGTTGGCGGCGTGAACACAGCCTGAAGGGGGTTAGTGCACCTCGGAGAGCCGGGAGGGAGTCCGGGAAAAGGTCTGGAACTGCCAAACAGGCAAGAGACGTTTTCTTGCCTCTTTGTTTCCTGGTGCGCGAGGAGAGGGGATTAAGAGCGCTGCTTAAAGGAGCTCCAGAGACGGGCGCGAGTCGCGGCTAACAGCGCGCACCCCAGAGACGGGCATGAGACAGTAAGGCTGCTGCTGCCGCCACCGAGAAGCCTGTATGTGTCACTATCCACACCTCCCTTCCGGGGAGCCTATGCAGCCCACCACTGCCAGGGTCTCGGGATCCAGGGACAACTTCGCCGGGAGAACGCACGGCGCGCCTCAGGCTGGTGCAAAGTCACGCCAGCCTCTGCCGCCGCAGGCTCGCCCCGAAGCTGTACCCCTCCCTCCCCCTGGCCAGAGTGCGCCAGAGCCCCTGAAGCAGCTGCTCCTTTAACCCCGTCCTGTCTGAGCGAAGGACAGACGCCCTCCAGCGACCTACACGCAGAGGCGGGGCCAAATCCAAAGCTGAGCCCGGGAGCTGTGCGAACAAAGAGAAACGGAAATTTCTCCCAGCAGCCTCAGAAGCAGCAGATTAAATCTCCACAATCAACTTGATGTACACTGCATCAGTGGAATACTTGAATAGACAACGAATTAACCCAAATTGAGGAGGTGGACTTTGAGAGCAAATTTTATTATTTTTTCCCCTTTTCCTCTTTTTGTGAGTGTGTATGTGTATACTTCTGTGTGAGATTTTGTCTGTATAGCTTTGCTTTCACCATTTGTCCTAGGGTTCTGTCCATCTGTTTTTTTGTTTTTTATTTTTTTTTTTTGCTTTGTTTTGTTCTGTTTTTTTACTTTTAAAAAAATTTTTTTCTTAATAATTATTCTTAATAACTTTATTTTATTTTATCTTACTTTATTTTATCCTCTTTCTTTCTTTCTTTCTTTCTACTTTTTCTCCCTTTTATTCTGAGCCGTGTGAATGAAAGGCTCTTGGTGCTGCAGCCAGGAGTCAGTGCTGTGCCTCTGAGGTGGGAGAGCCAACTTCAGGACAATGGTCCACAAGAGACCGCCCAGCTCCACGTAATATCAAATGGGGAAAATCTCCCAGAGATCTCGATCTAAACACCAACATCCAGCTTCACTCAACGACCAGCAAGCTACAGTGCTGGATGCCCTATGCCAAACAACTACCAAGACAGGAACACAAACCCACCCATTAGCAGAGAGGCTGCCTAAAATCATAATAAGGCCACAGACACCCCAAAACACACCACCAGACGTGGACCTGCCCACCAGAAAGACAAGATCCAGCATAATCCACCAGAACACAGGCACTAATCCCCTCCACTAGGAAGCCTACGCAAACCACTGAACCAACTTTAGCCACTGGGGACAGACACCAAAAACAACGGGAACTAGGAACGTGCAGCCTGCACAAAGGAGACCCCAAACACAGTAAGATAAGCAGAATGAGAAGACAGAAAAACATACAGCAGATAAAGGAGCAAGGTAAAAACCCACCAGACCTAACAAATGAAGAGGAAATAGGCAGTCTTCCTGAAAATGAATTCAGAATAATGATAGTAAAGATGATCCAAAATCTTGGAAGTAGAATAGTGAAAATGCAAGAAACATTTCACAAGGACCTAGAAGAACTAAAGAGGAAACAAGCAACGATGAACAACACAATAAATGAAATTAAAAATACTCTAGAAGGGATCAATAGCAGAATAACTGAGGCAGAAGAACGGATAAGTAACCTGGAAGATAAAATAGTGGAAATAACTACTGCAGAGCAGAATAAAGAAAAAAGAATGAAAAGAACTGAAGACAGTCTCAGAGACCTCTGGGACAACATTAAATGCACCAACATTCGAATTATAGGGGTCCCAGAAGAAAAAGTGAAAAAGAAAGGGACTGAGAAAATATTTGAAGAGATTATAGTTGAAAACTTCCCTAATATGGGAAAGGAAATAGTTAATCAAGTCCAGGAAGCACAGAGAGTCCCATAAGGACAAATCCAAGGAGAAACACGCCAAGACACATACTAATCAAACTGTCCAAAATTAAATACAAAGAAAACATATTAAAAGCAGCAAGGGAAAAACAACAAATGACACACAAAGGAATCCCCATAAGGTTAACAGCTGATCTTTCAGCAGAAACTCTGCAAGCCAGAAGGGAGTGGCAGGACATATTTAAAGTGATGAAGGAGAAAAACCTACAACCAAGATTACTCTACTGAGCAAGGATCTCATTCAGATTTGATGGAGAAATTAAAACCTTTACAGGGCTTCCCTGGTGGCGCAGGGATTGAGAGTCCGCCTACCGATGCAGGGGACACGGGTTCGTGCCCCGGTCTGGGAAGCTCCCACATGCTGCAGAGCAGCTGGACCCGTGAGCCATGTCCGCTGAGCCTGTGCGTGCAGAGCCTGTGCTCCGCAACGGGAGATGCCACAACAGTGAGAGGCCCGTGTACCGCAAAAAAAAAAAAAAAAAAAAAAAAACTTTACAGACAAGCAAAAGCTGAGAGAGTTCAGCACCACCAAACCAGCTTTACAACAAATGCTAAAGGACCTTCTCTAGGCAAGAAACACAACAGAAGGAAAAGACCTACAATAACAAACCCAAAACATTTCAGAAAATGGGAATAGGAACATACATATCGATAATTACCTTTAAAGTAAATGGATTAAGTGCTCGCACCAAAAGACACAGATTGGCTGAATGGATACAAAAACAAGACCCATATATCTGCTGTCTACAAGAGATGCACTTCACACCTAGGGACACATACAGACTGTAAGTGAGAGGATGGAAAAATATATTCCATGCAAATGGAAACCAAAAGAATGCTGGAGTAGCAATTCTCATATCAGACAAAATAGACTTTAAAATAAAGACTATTATAAGAGACAAGGACACTACATAATGATCAAGGGATCGATCCAAGAAGAACATATAACAATTGTAAATATTTATGCACCCTACATAGCAGCACCTCAATACATAAGGCAAATACTAACAGCCATAAAAGGGGAAATTGACAGTAACACATTCATCGTAGAGGACTTTAACACCCCACTTTCACCAATGGACAGATCATCCAAAATGAAAATAAATAAGGAAACACAAGCTTTAAATGATACATTAAACAAGATGAACTTAATTGATATTTATAGGACATTCCATCCAAAAACAAGAGAAAACACATTTTACTCAAGTGCTCATGGAACATTCTCCAGGATAGATCATATCTTGGGTCACAAATCAAGCCTTGGTAAATTTAAGAAAATTGAAATTGTATCAAGTATCTTTTCTGACCACAACGCTATGAGACAAGATATCAATTACAGGAAAAGATCTGTAAAAAATATAAACACATGGAGACTAAACAATACATTACTTAGTAACGAAGTGATCACTGAAGAAAGCAGAGGAAATTTAAAAATACCTAGAAACAAATGACAATGGAGACATGACGATCCAAAACCTATGGGATGCAGCAAAAGCAGTTCTAAGAGGGAAGTTGTAGCAATACAATCCTACCTTAAGAAACAGGAAACATTTCAAATAAACAACCTAACCTTGCACCTAAAGCAATTAAAGAAAGAAGAACAAAAAAAAAAAAACCCGAAGTTAACAGAAGGAAAGAAATCATAAAGATCAGATCAGAAATAAATGAAAAAGAAATGAAGGAAAAAATAGCAAAGATCAATAAAACTAAAAGCTGGTTCTTTGAGAAGATAAACAAAATTGATAAACCATTAGCCAGATTCATCAAGAAAAAAAGGGAGAAGACTCAAATCAATAGAATTAGAAATGAAAAAGGAGAAGTAACAATTGACACTGCAGAAATACAAAAGATCATGAAAGATTACTACAAGCAACTCTATGCCAATAAAATGGACAACCTGGAAGAAATGGACAACTTCTTAGAAATGCACAACCTACTAAGACTGAATCAGGAAGAAATAGAAAATATGAATAGACCAATCACAAGCACTGAAATTGAAACTGTGATTAAAAATCTTCCAACAAACAAAAGCCCAGGACCAGATGGATTCACAGGTGAATTCTATCAAACATTTAGAGAAGAGCTAACATGTATCCTTCTCAAACTCTTCCAAAACATAGCAGAAGGAGCAACACTCCAAAATTCATTCTACGAGGCCAACATCACCCTGATACCAAAACCAGACAAGGATGTCACAAAGAAAGAAAATTACAGGCCAATATCACTGATGAACATAGATGCAAAAACCCTCAACAAAATACTAGCAAACAGAATCAAACAGCATATTAAGAGGATCATACACCATGATCAAGTGGGGTTTATTCCAGGAATGCAAGGATTCTTCAATATACACAAGTCAATCAATGTGATACACCATATTAACAAGTTGAAGGAGAAAAACCATATGGTCATCTCAATAGATACAGAGAAAACTTTTGACAAAATTCAACACCCATTTATGATGAAAAAAACCCTCCAGAAAGTAGGCATAGAGGGAACTTATCTCAACATAATAAAGGCCATATATGACAAGCTCACAGCCAACATCAACCTCAAAGGTGAAAAACTGAAACCATTTCCACTAAGATCAGGAACAAGACAATGTTGCCCACTCTCATCACTCTTATTCAACATAGTTTTGGAAGTTTTAGTCATACCAATTAGAGAAGAAAAGGAAATAAAAGGAATCCAAATTCGAAAAGAAGAAGTAAAGCTGTCACTGTTTGCAGATGACATGATACCATACATAGAGAATCCTAAAGATGCTATCAGAAAACTACTAGAGCTAATCAATGAATTTGGTAAAGTAGCAGGATACAAAGTAAATGCACAGAAATCTCTGGCATTCCTATATACTAATGATGAAAAAATCTGAAAGTGAAATTAAGAAAACACTCCCATTTACCATTGCAACAAAAAGAATAAAATATCTAGGAATAAACCTACCTAAGGAGACAAAAGACCTGTATGCAGAAAATTATAAGACACTGATGAAAGAAATTAAAGTTGATACAAATAGATGGAGAGATATGCCACGTTCTTGGATTGGAAGAATGAACATTGTGAAAATGACTCTACTACCCAAAGCAATCTACAGATTCAATGCAATCCCTATCAAACAACCACTGACATTTTTCACAGAACTAGAACAAAAAATTTCACAATTTGTATGGAACAAAAATACTCAGAATAGCCCAAGCAATCTTGAGAATGAAAAACAGAGCTGGAGGAATCAGGCTCCCTGACTTCAGACTATACTATCAAGCTACAGTAATCAAGACAGTGTGGTATATATACAGACATATATACAGTACCAAACGTAAGGTAGATAGATAGTGGGAAGCAGCCGCAGAGCACAGGGAGATCAGCTCAGTGCTTTGTGACCGCCTGGAGGGGTGGGGTGGGGAGGGTGGGAGGGAGGGAGATGCATGAGGGAAGGGATGTGGGAACAGATGTATATGTATGACTGACTCACTTTGTTATAAAGCAGAAACTAATAAAAAAAAAAAGACCTAAATGTAAGGCCAGAAACTATCAAACTCTTAGAGGAAAACATAGGCAGAACACTCTATGACATAAATCACAGCAAGATTCTTTTCAACCCATCTCCTGGAGAAATGGAAATAAAAACAAAAATAAACAAATGGGACCTAATGAAACTTCAAAGCTTTTGCACAACAAAGGAAACCATAAACAAGACAAAAAGACAACCCTCAGAATGGGAGAAAATATTTGCAAATGAAGCAACTGACAAAGGATTAATCTCCAAAATTTACAAGCAGCTCATGCAGCTCAATAACAAAAAAACAAACAACCCAATCCAAAAATGGGCAGAAGACTTAAATGGACATTTCTCCAAAGAAGATATACAGACTGCCAACAAACACATGAAAGAATGCTCAACATCATTTTAATCATTAGAGAAATTCAAATCAAAACTACAATGAGATATCATCTCACACCAGTCAGAATGGCCATCATCAAAAAATCTAGAAACAATAAATCCTGGAGAGGGTGTAGAGAAAAGGGAACACTCTTGCACTGCTGGTGGGAATGTGAATTGGTACAACCACTATGGAGAACAGTATGGAGGTTCCTTTAAAAACTACAAATAGAACTACCATATGACCCAGCAATCCCACTACTGGGCATATACCCTGAGAAAACCATAATTCAAAAAGAGTCATGTACCAAAATATTCACTGCAGCTCTATTTACAATAGCCAGCAAATGGAAGCAACCTACATGTCCAGCATCGGATGAATGCATAAAGAAAATGTCACACATATATACAATGGAATATTACTCAGCCATAAAAAGAAATGAAATTGAGTTATTTGTAGTGAGGTGGATGGTCCTAGAGTCTGTCATACAGAGTGAAGTAAGTCAGAAAAAGAAAGACAAATACTGTATGCTAATGCATATATATGGAATCTACAGGGAAACAAATGTCATGAAGAACCTAGGGGTAAGACGGGAATAAAGACACAGACCTACTAGAGAATGGACTTGAGGATATGGAGAGCAGGAAGGGTAAGCTGGGACAAAGTGAGAGAGTGGCATGGACATATATACACTACCAAATAAAGTAAAATTGATAGCTAGTGGGAAGCAGCCGCATAGCAGAGGGAGGTCAGCTCGGTGGTTTTTGACCACCTAGAGTGGTGGGATAGCGAGGGCGGGAGGGAGGGAGACGCAAGAGGGAAGAGATATGGGAACATATGTATATGTAGAACTGATTCACTTTGTTATAAAGCAGAAACTAACACACCACTGTAAAGCAATTATACTCCAATAAAGATGTAAAAAAGAAAAAAATTAGTTGACGAATCTTGTAAACAGGAGTTTTCACATAAAATTTCAGATTCCCTGGACCTTCAGGAGGTCCATTAACACCTGATCCACTTTCCCATGTGGCCGCCTTCCCCTGATGCTGAGTACCAGCTGCCCCTTCAAGTTAGGAATGCTCTCATTTGCCACAGTCCTCACCACTCCCTAGTGTCCCCAAACCTGAGGCCCCATGTCGGGTGTCACGAGTCACACTACTGATGGTGCTGTTGGTTTTCTCCAGCCCACACCGCTTCACCACTTTACTCCAGGTCCCTAGTCCCTGCAAGCTTGTGTCTTATGATCCTTGGTCCAGAGTGAAATGTGCCCTGGTAGAGGCAGCAGAGGGCGCTGTGGACACACACAGGAGAGGAGCCCCGGGCACCTGCTGGGACCAACGGATGTGCTGTCTGTGCTTCCTCCATCAGCCCAAACAATGGAAGGCAGGCCCCTCGCCCTCCTAAGAGCACTCATCACAGGGCCAGGCAGGGCTATCCTTGTTGGGCTGCCCAACAAGGGGAGACAGAGTGGGTTGGCCACCTCAGGGGTCCTCAGCCCACCACCAGACACTGGCTATCGCAGGTGGGAAGGCACAAGCTCAGCGGGGACAGGGGGAGAGAGGGGTACCAGAGGAGAGGCAGCTTGCTGGCTTGCTCAGGGAGGGCAGGGCTGTGGGGTGGAGGGGAAGTGGACTAACCAACCAGCTTCCTCCCAAACCAGCTTCAGGCCAGGGCTTGGAATTTCACAAAAAGGCAAAAAGGACTTTGTGAACATTTCTTGTCCCGACCCAGCCCCCTTCCTGGCAGTGACACAGCCTAGCTCAGGGTTACCACTCTGCTTACCTGTGAAGCAATCTTCCCGCAAGAAGGCTGAGTGTCTCAGCCAGAGGCCTATAAATACTGGGCCCGCATCTTTCTGTCAAACCCCTCTGTGTGACTCCTGGGCTTGGGTAAGTGAGCTGCCAGTTTCCCTGGGGCCGGAGCCTGCCTGCTGACTCTTTACTCCCCTCACCCACCTTCATTTCAAACCTCCACCTGGAAGCCCTCCTCAATTGACTGCTCACTTTAAAGCCTCCTTCCCGTTTTCTTAGGTCATGTTCTGCTGCAGCCTCCTGTCCTCAAAGGCTCTCCTTTTTGGCACTCCCTGGATAGTCTATAAACCATTCCTACCATGTGTGGAACAGGGTCATCTCCCAGTTCTGTTGCAGCCCCTGCTTTCTTTTTATTCTGTTTCCCCCTTCATTCCTGCATGCGGCCAGTAGGAGGTGTCAAGGAAGCTTGATGGTCTTTTCTTCTAAGCACCAGAACTCTTGCTTCTCCTTTGCTCAAGCAGAGTGCAGGAAGATGGCTGACCAACTGTCGCAGCTGGAAAGCAGCATAGAAACCATCATCAATATCTTCCACCAGTACTCTATACGGCTGCAGCCCCCGGACACCCTGAATAAGAAAGAATTCAAACAGCTGGTGAAAAAAGAGCTGCCAAACTTTCTCAAGGTAGGGCTGGACTCCTGAGAGTCCAGGAGTCTCTCTGGGCTAAGGATGGAGAATAGGGGTGCAATCTGCAATGGTCAAGGAAAAAGGTCTTGCTCCTTCAACCTAGCCTCCAGAGGCAGTGGGCTCCGTGTTTGGAACAGGATTTGGACCCTGTCACTAGAGGTGGTCCATGTTAGGTGGCACCAACAGACTGAGCATGTGCAGTGTGCCAGGTCCCATTCTGGGCAGGGCGTGTAGTGGCCCACAGGGACCCACTGTCCTGACGGGAGAGACACGCAACAAACGTGTTGACCAATCAAGAACACAGATAGATCCACAGCCAATAAGTACCTGAAAGAAAAACAGAGAGAGCACTGTGGGGGATGTGGGCTGGGTGCGGGGAGAGGTGACTAGTTAAATGGACATAAAGGGCCCCTCTAAGGAGGTGACCTTTGAGCTGAGACCTGTATTTTGGTGGGGGGAAGCAAGTGAGGACTACCCTTGGCAGGAAGCCAATGAGATTGTAAGGCTCAGATGGACTTGGAGTGGAAGACCCCAGAGGGCTTTTCTAATCCAAAGGCTCTCTGGTAAGAAGCAAATGAACAGCATGTGGGAAAGGACCCAGCCCAGCACCAGTGTGTACAAAGCACTCAGTAACATGTTAGTTTATTTCCCTGATCTGAAAATGATTAGGCAGCTCTAAGAAAAGGAGGATTCGTTCCACAGGATCTTTTTGTTTTCTTTACAAATTTGGTGACTTTGGGGACACAGAGGACCGGACTAAGAAGGGTGGGACATCTAGGTCCCAGTCTCAGTTCCATTCCTGGAGCACGATGTTCCGGGATAGGTGGCCAGCCCTACCTGGAGCCCCTCCCCACCTTGGAAAGGTGGAGAATCACAGCGGTCAGAGGTACTGGGGTTGCTGACAGCTCCCTGAAGGTGCAGACCTCAGCAAGCAGGACGCTTGGTCAGGGTAGACAAGAGAGGATACAGCCAAGAGGTTGTGTGGGCAATGTTTTCCTTTGTGAGACCCCTATCCCACCCCATCCACCACGCCCCACATCCAGAGCAGATAGGCTAGGATGGGAAGCTGGGCCCCCTCCTACGGGCTGCTCAGGAGCGAGGGCTCTGCCAGGGTGATGGCAAAGGTGCAAAAAAGCAGATCACACTGAAGCGTTGCAGAGTGGGAAGGGTGTGGGAGATGAGCTGGGCACCTGCAGGTTCCCAGGAGGAGACTCAGCGGGGGTGCCCCAGCCAGTGGGAGGCGGGGCTGGAATCCAGTGAGGCCTGGATCCTTCACCTCCCCTCATGCCCCCCTTGCACACTTATCACACCACACTGCTCTCTGTCCCCATCTCGTTTCCCTCGGGTGCTTCCCCGCCATGCAGGCTGAAATGAGTGTCACTAAGTAGTAACCTGGGGACGGAAGGGGGAGGCAGGAAGAGGAGGGCGTGACATGGATAGGAGTAGAGGGAATGGGACAAGACCGGGCTCTGAGCCAGATCGGAATGTGCGTGTCCACCCTTCTGCTCCCAAGCCTTGTCAATCTGCACAAGCTAATTACCGTTTGTACGACTGTTTCCTCAAGTCTTCCTCAAGGAAGATTCCAAGTCTCCTTATCATTGTTATAAAGACCAAATGAGGAGACATCTCTGTACTTATGAACTGTGTGGCCTCGGGCAAGTCACTCGACCTCAGTTCCTCTCCTGTAAACTGGAGAGAATTGTGGTGGCCAGGAATCAGAAAGTGTCCAGCAGATGCTCAAACTGAGGCCCAGGAGCTTGGTGTCACTCGGCCTTTGCCATCGGATCACTTGCTGTGCTCCCCATCCTTAGCCCTGACCACACCCAGCCCTGATTGCCCTGTGTCTCCCACCGGCAGAAGGAGAAGAAGGATGACAAAGCCATAAACGAGATCATGGAGGACCTGGACACAGATGTAGACAAGGAGATTAACTTCAAGGAGTTCTCTGTGCTGGTGGGCAAGCTGACGGAAGCCTCCCACGAGGAGATGCACAAGACGGCGCCCCCAGGAGAAGGCCACAGGCACGGGCCAGGCTTCGGGGAGAGTGGTTCAGGCTACGGCCACAGCCATGGCAATCACGGCCACAGCCACTAATCATGTCAGGCCACCGGCCCCTGCCCACCTAGGGCCACGGGGCTGCCTTAGCTGCAGGGCAGGGAGATATGGGTGAAATATAAAGTCTTCCTCCGAGCCAGTGTTCTGTGTGCTTCTTTCCCCACCCCCTTCCCAACCTGACCTCCCTGGAGGTCTGGGGGTTTGACAGCCATGTGACTTAACTGGGCCTCAGTGTCTGCATTCAGTAAGAACAAAACAAGAAGCAGCAAAAATGTGGGTCTCTTCTGGGTCCTTTGGGTTCACCTCCCTGACCATCTCCTCACCTCTGACTCTAGGCCCCCCTGCTTAGGTCCTTGTCACCCTGCCCCAGCTCAGGACCTCTCTGTCCAGACAGTCAAAGTGGTCCTTGTCACCATAAAAAGCAAAAGGTGAGTTTCCATTCCCCTCAACCTTCCAGCCACCCCCCAATCCTGCCCCCACCCCCTCTTCACCCAGTGCTCTCCACAAGTTCATCTCTCTCCTACCAGAACCTTAGTCCTCTAGACAGAACGTGTCTGTGGAGGAACAATGACGTCAAGGACAGATGGGGTGTGTTATCCACAAATGGAGTTCTGAATCCACGGGGGCATTGGGTGGCTCTCAACAGACCTAGGATCCTCCATGGATACGGGGGTAGGTGAGCACACAGATGGGAAGCAGGGGTCTGGCCCCAGGTGGACATGAGTGTGAGAAGGGTACCTGCCTGCCTGTTGGAAGAAACAAGATCCACCCCTGGCTCTGTAGCTACAGAGCCTAACCACTGAGGTGTGGAGGTTGGACACTGGGTCCAGAGAGCCTCTCAGGCCTGAGGATTCTGATCCTAAGCCTCGAGGGCAAGCTGACCTCCCTGAGATGGCCAGGGCTCCTCCAGGTCCCAGTGGGTGGATGAGACCTCAGGCCAGCAGAAACCCTGGCTCCTCTGCAAACTCACGGCTGGCCTGGCTCCCAGCTTCCCTGCAGCTGCTGCCGCTGGTCCTCACCTCAGCAGCCTCCAGACCACTCACTTCAGAGACATCCAAGGGACTCCTGGCCTTAGAGCAATGCCATAATATCCCCCTACTGGGTCATTACCGGCCTGGGGTGGGCCTTCCAAACTCCAGAGCCCAAATCAGGTTCGTCTGCTCTGCCCTGTGCTTTCAGCAGAGAGAAAACTCTGATAGGATTAGGATTGGGGGTGCTGGGAAAAGACAAACAGCATCCATCCCCCAGGTTACAAGTGAAGAAAGCGAGGCATAGAGTCGAGAAGGGACCAGTTCAAAGTCATACAGTGGTGATTGGTGAAGATATTGCAGAGAGCCTTGAATCCATCTTCCCTGTAGCCTAGATCTCACAGCTCCTTCCTCAGTGCTGAGCATGAAGCCAGGAGCGGCGGTCAGACTCCAGCTCCCCCCATGCCTCTTGGCTGTAGCCTGCCCCTGGACTGCCTGCTGTGGACCGTGTAGGCCCTTCTCTAAGAACCTTTGCTGTGGCGACAGGGATTTCCGGGCTCCCACTTGAGGGTATGAGGGTGCTTCCAGGAACCACTCCAGGCTGTGAGCTTGGGGAGAAGGGTTCAGAAGCCCCCAGCCCCTGGGGGATCCCATAGGTGGGGAGACTCATCTCCTGACAGCCCTGCTAACCCACCCTTACGTCCCTGCTGTGCAGCTTGGTGCAGGAGAAAGAGAGCTGGCCTGGCAGTTGGGAGGCCTGCGTTCTACCAGTGGCCTGGCCAAGACTAGATACCTCAGGTAGGGTAGGCTCCCCCCAACCCCTCTGCCCACCAGTGCTTATCACAATGTGCCATAAATATGTCTATGACTCTGCTTCCTCACAAGACTGTGAAATCCACGAAGTCAAGTCCATGGCATCTGTCTTATTCTCTGCTTTATTCCGAGCACCTAGAGAGGTGGCTGATACACGGTAGGTTCTTAAAAAATACTGACTGTATAGATGTTCTAAAATTCCCCACATGCTCCAGGCTCCCTTCTTGAGGGGAGGTGTAGAGAAAGGAGGGAGAGGAGGTGGGATTAATACCAGCAAAATGTCCCCACAACCAGTCGCCAAAGCTTCAATAAAATGCCTCAATCACTGGAAAACAAAAACAAAAACAAAACCAGAAGGCTCTAACTATGGAAAACAGTATGGAGGTTCCTTAAAAAACTAAAAATAGAACTATCATATGACCCAGCAATGCCACTACTGGGCATCTACCTTGAGAAAACCATAATTCAAAAAGAGACATGTACCACAATGTTCACTGCAGCACTATTTACAATAGCCAGGACATGGTACCAACCTAAACGTCCATCTACAGATGAATGGATAAAGAAGATGTGGCACATATATACAATGGAATATTACTCAGCCATAAAAAGAAACGAAATTGAGTTATTTGTAGTGAGGTGGATGGACCTAGAGTCTGTCATACATAGTGCAGTAAGTCAGAAAGAGAAAAACAAATACTGTATGCTAACATATTTATATGGAATCTAAAAATAAAAATGTTACTGATGAACCTAGTTGTAGGGCAGGAATAAAGAGGTAGACATAGAGAATGGACTTGAGGACATGGAGAGGGAAGGCAAACATAGGGCGAAGTGAGATTAGCATCGACATATATACACTACTGAATGTAAAAGTTATGGGATCAGCCGCATAGTACAGGGAGATCAGCTCAGTGCTTTGCGATGACCTAGAGGAGTGGGATAGGGAGGGTGGGAGGGAGGATCAAGAGGGAGGGGATATGGGGACATGTGTATGCATATGGCTGATCCACTTTTTTGTGCAACAGAAACTAACATGGTATTGTGAAGCAATTATACTCCAATAAAAATGTATTTTAAAAAATCCAGAAGGTTCTGGATATCATCATGGCATCTCAAATTAGAAGGTAAGGGCAGCAAGGGAATGAGACTCTGATCAGCTTTATTCAGTCTTACCAGTTCTGCCTTCATCTGCTGCACACTAGAATCTTCCATTTGAATAAAGGGATTTGTCTTGAAAAAAGTTTGAACATTATTTGTTTAACCCAACCTGCCTCACCCTCATGCTTGAGTGATTCTCCCCAGCATCCCTGCCATGCGGTTGGCCCAGCTCTGCCTGAACTCCTCCAGGTAAGGGAGCATCCTCCTTTGGTGCTGACACTTAGAAAGTCCTTCATTACACGGAGCCAAAATCTGTCTCCTCACGCCTGCCAAGCATTAACCCTGGTTTCCTCCCACACCGCTGGGGATGCAGAATAAATCTAACCACCTCCACACAGGCAGCTACCCATCCACTTCTTCAAAATCACATCCAGGCTTTCTCCAGCCTCTACACAGTTGTACCAGGAATGCTCTCCCCACCCTAAGATCTCTAGTGAGTCCCTTAGGGCCCATGAAGGCCTAGAACCTATGTCACCACCTCCATGAAGATTCCTCTGACCACCCACCTTCCTCAAGCCCATGGGGGCTTCCTCCTCCAGGCCTGTAGAAGTCTCCAGTACATCTACCCTTGCACTTGCAATAGGGAACTGTAACCCCTTATCTGCTAGTCTGGCAGTGGCCCTGGAGGCAGGGACAATGGCTGATTTGTCCCATGTCCCCAGGTACCAACATGGAAAAAGCTCTCAGTGAGCATTTCAAATGGGCAAGGGAAAGTAGGGTGGTCCTAGGACCCTGTGGAGCTGGAGGGTGAAGCTGGAGCTTGCATGAGGAGAGGGTAAGGTGGGGACTGCTTTGGGCATGAAGAGTGCGCCCTTGGTCTGGCGATCTGGAGGCCAGGAGATGGTGGAGCCGCTGGGCATCAGAATGGCAGGGGACAGAGCTTCATTGATCCCAAGAGTTCCCCTTTTTGCCTATCTCTCTGCTAGCTTGGTCTGAGAGGAGGAGGTTGTTCTAGGCCCCATCGGAAGGTCTACAGCAACCCACCTTCACAAAGCCCTGTAGGATTTTCTTAAAAGAGCTGATTGAGATGACTTAGCCCTTCCATCCCATTAGTCCCCTTCACCCCCAAAAAGACTGGTTCTATTGAGTAGAGAAGAGCTGGGTTCTTCCCTCAGGTAAAGAATAGAGTGTCAGGGTGAAGGTTAAGATTCCCACCCCAAGTGAAAATTGCTGACTACCTCTAGGATTAATGAGTCCTTTCAAGGAACAAAAGCTTTGGGGTTTCTCCAGCATAATGGTGATTAAAGAATAGAGAAAGCCTGTTGTCAGATACCTGTCCCTCAGTTCCTATAAGAGGGAGTTGCCCTCCTTGGCAGTGGAACCTGAACCTCTGTGTATCTTTCCAGGCATGGTGAGGAAGTATAGTGGCAGCTGCTGGACGCTGCCCAGAGGCTTAACAATGCTCAGAACATGTTCTGGGGCCTGGGTGGTAAGAAATGCTTCCAGAGATGGGCACAGAGATGAATTCTTATAGCATCCACTCATTTGTCTTCTCATTCACTCAGCAGACATTAACTGCAGACTTGCTGTATGTTGGGCTCTGTATAATGCTCTGAGGGGTCCCCATGATAAATATGGCTTCATTCTGTCATTAAGGAACTCCCAGGACTGCAGGGCAGACAAGAGAGCTCCTCAAATGATTCCGATATAAAAAATGAAAGGCCAGAAAGGGATAAAGTTCTGTAGGGCTTAGAGATAGGAGGGCTGTCCTTCAGCTGGGCAGCCTCCCTGGGGGGTGAGTTAAGTCTGGTGGCCACAGGCATCCCGGGAAAATAGTGCAGATGCTTCAGAAGGAGGAGAGCACATGTGCAAAGGCCTGGACGTGGTCAGATGTGGGGTTTGAGCAACAATGAGGACCCCTGGGGGTGGAAGAGGGGGAGGTGGGAGATGCAGAGGAGAGAGGGACAGACACTAGGCCACGGAGCTACAATTTCAGCTGGAGAACGGAGGACAGAAGCAGTGGAGGTTTGGGGAGGAAAATGATATAATCATACTTGTATTTTACAAAAGTCTGTCTGTGGTGTGTGGGATAATTTGGGATGGAAATGAGACAGGTTAGGAGGCTGCTGCGATAGTCCAGGTGAGGCTAGGAGAGCCCGAGGTGGTGCTTCTCAGAGAAGATGATGCCTTCAGCCAGGCTCTCAAACTACCCAGGCCCCAAGTCAGCAAGGCAGGCGTGCCCCACAACTCCTAGAGGAAGAAGAGAATTGTGTACTGTTTCCTAAGACCTTGCCGGAAAGAAATGCCTCAGGTTTCCCCAGCCAGCTGAGGCAATGTTACACAAGCCTGACACAAGCCCTTCTGTGAAGTAAACTCCAGAATCCAACCTCAACACCCTGCCCCCTTCCAGCAATTGCTGAAAACATGGTTTAGAAAGCCCTGGGTCGTAGATTTTGACACTCCAATTACCAAAGTGACAACAGAACTGAAACAATTTGTTGCTCAAGTCCTGTTGCCTCTTGGGACTCAGGCCTGAAACAATTCCTCTACCCCAAGACTCAGGTCATCCTCCTAGCCAAACTGGACCCCCAACCCTTGTCCTCAGAGGTCCCCACTGCACACACAAGACAGGGAAGGTGGACACCAGGGGAGGGCTGGCCTCCTGTGAGCGTCCCAGGGTTTCCCTTTTCTCTGCGAACTCTCCCACTTTTGCCCATGTACCCAAAATTGTCACATGTATGGTGAGATTGTACAGTGAGGGGGGACTGTTGCCAAGACCTGAGGCGAGGGGTAAAGAGGAGGGTGATCCCCGGACGGGTGCATCAAGTTGGCAGGATTCCGGCTTGGGGCACGGGGCAACCCAGCTCACTTCCGTCCATCCCCCTCCTCTCTTCTCCCTCTCCCTCTTGGTTTGTCCCTCTCTTTCTCTATCTTCCCTTCCTACATTCTCTCCCTGAGTCTCTCCCACACTTGCTGCTTTCTGCCCTCCTGGTCTCAGGGCTGAGGTGCAGTCCCAAGGTGCTTGGGTGCTGCCAGGGAGGGAATGCCTTTGAGATGTAACTCAGGGTCACATCTCACCAGGGATGATGCCTGCAAAACAAAAGATGCTCAGCTTTCAAGATGTCCATTAACAATGGAAGGAGAAAAATCACAAAGGGAAACAGTTGAAGGGCTTGAGAGTATTGAGCCTGGAAAAGAGAAGCGGGAGCGTGTCCTCTCCACAGCAAGGTCTCCAAAGCCTTCTGTGATGGGGCATATTTGCTGCCAGTTCCCCCCACCCTCCATCACAAGCATCTCACTTTTTAGCTGTTGGCCCCTTCAGTTAGCAAACAGTAACTCAATTCTACTAAACCAACATTCGTCAGTTATTCATTCATTAAAGGACCCCTGTAGGCAGGACACTGTCACAAGCCCATAAAACACAGCAGGTCCCTGTTCGGCTGGAGCTTATGCTTAGGGAGACTCAGGCAAGAAACAAACGGAGGAAGAAAGAATAGATCATTCCAGGTGGGTATGAGCTCCACTGCAAGAGGAAGATGTGCTAGAACAACTACTAGCTGGGCTGGGGAACCAGACAGGGCTTCCCTGGGGAGGTGACAATGGAAATGAGACCTGGGTGACAAAAAGCACGGGAGAAAGTCTGGAGGGTCTTCGTCAGGTAGTGACACATGAATTATGTTTGGACATCACGCCGGCTGTTGTGTGGATGAGGGGTTGGGGACCAGGTTGGAGGCTGTTGCAGGGATTTATTGAGCCCAGTCTTTGTGTCAAACACTCTGCTATGTCCCCTGCCCTCAAGGAGCCTTCAACCTAATGGGGGCAACAGACACCTAAATAGCTATTTTCAATATTACGTTGTGGTCAAAAGAAAAGCAACGGTGATATGCACCAGACGCCCTGGGAGCCCAGAGGAGGTGCTTTTCTTCTGTCTTCTTGGGCGAGTGCACCTGCGGGGGAGGGAGGATTAAGGAAACATTCCTCAGACAAATGCTGAAAGGGCGAGGGTTCTGCTTGCCTGGGGCTGGGTTAGGTAATGAGAGAAATCAGAGAAGCATAGGAAGTCAGGCCCTTGCCCTTCACAGCCTGCTTTGCTTCCTTTTAACTTTGAAGACTTATATTGACCAAGTTAAATGAAGAGTCCTAGCCATTCTTGCACCAGGGGGTCCCTGTAGCCATCGCATTGAATCCACATCCTTCTCCTGACTTCCAAAGCCCCATTATGCAAGTTGGCTTGACTCGCAATGTGCAACAGCCTACTGGCCTGCAACGTCCTCCTGAAGGACATGGGTGCACACAGAGCACCTGAGAGAGTGGCTTGGTGTCCCTTATCACATACTAACTCTCTTGCCCAGAGGGCTCTGTCAGACTCATCATCCCCAAAGCAGCCTGTCGGCAGGACAGGAAGGTAAGTCCTACAGTCCCCAAGTTGAAAGCCACTCTGGATAAGAGGTGGAAATATGGGAGGGGGCGTGAGCAGGAGAGCTCCCTGGAGGATGTGCCATTTGGATTGGGCCTTGGTGGGTAAGCAGGAGTTCCAGAGCCAAAGAAGGGCCTGGTAGCCTGGTAACTACAGCAGAGTATCAGACACTTTTTAAATGTGAATGAAGGGAAAAGAGGGCACTTCAGACAAAGAGAACAGTAGGACAGCAGGTGCAAAATCAAAGAAGTCTGACAGTCCATGGGGAAACTGGAGAACGTTCTGGAATGGCTGGAGACTAGGGCTCATGGCAGTGGACAGGAGGTCAATGGCAAGATGCTGGAGAAGACATGTCCAATCTCTGTGGTCCTGTGGTTCTAACTGTCCTCGTGTCTGTTTGCTTGTTTCGTGATACCTGCTATCGCCCAGGGACCAGGCTCTGCATTTTGATGAAGGCACCAGAGATCACCTGGCCCAAACATCGCACTTTAAAGATGAGAGACCAGCTCAGAGAAGCAAGGTAATTTGCTCAAACTCACAGATCCAAGAAGCAGTTGAGCCGGGAGGCTAACCTAGCACATTTTATTCCAGGTTGAAGGCTCTTTTCATCAGCTTTGGGTGCCTCTCCAACTGATGGATTTTGACCACGTTTGGGGAACCTTAACATTTTTCTAAATATGATTGAAGTTCAATTTGTGGTTCAGTTGGTTATTTTGAAACAAAATCATGGCTGTGATTATTTTCACAATAGCAAATGTGCTCGCTTTTGTTCTTATTGGTTGGTTGGTTTGTTGGTTGGGTGGTTGGCTGGTTGGTTGGGTGGTTGGCTGGTTGGTTGGTTAGTTGACTGGACGGCTGGATGGATGGTTGGCTAGCTGGCTGGTTGGTTGGTTGGCTGGATGGCTGGTTGGTTGCTGGTTGGTTGGTTGGTTGGTTGGTTGCTGGTTTGTTGGTTGGTTGGTTGGTTGGTTGCTGGTTTTTACCAGATGCTAATATTACCATATACATCAGAGTGGCCACAGATACACATGAATGCATTAAGCAAGGGCACAGCTTATTGCTCTAGCCTTTCGTTTAAAGGCCTTTAGAGAAAGACAGCACCTAACTGCCCTTAGTTACTTGTCTAATACTGGTCAACTTTATCCAAGTTATCCCTAAAGTGTAACCTAAATCTGTGCTTTGGTTTAAAATAAGCTTTACCTGTTGTGGCTGCAGCAGAGAGAAGATAGCTGACCAGCTGTAACTAAAACCTCCTATATAAATTAGTATTTTACTATTAATGCTCATACCTAGTGAGTGCTTACTCAGCATCAGATGCTGTGCTAAGTGCTTTACACGTGTTGCTAGGTTATCTAATCCTCACCTCAACTCTGGGAAAGGTGCTGCTGTTATTCCCATTTTATTGATGGGGAAACTGAGGCTTAGAGATTTTAAGTAATTTGCTCAAGGTCTCGCAATTAGTAAGTGGTAAAACTAGGATCTGAATCCAGAAATATAACTTTAATCTTCATACTTGGGCCACTACCTTTTCAGTGCCCAAATATAAC